>NC_064924.1:276789346-277438210 GCF_023897955.1 Schistocerca gregaria | reverse complement strand
GGGTGCACGAATGACAAAAGGTCATTTTTTCGGATGAATCCAGGTTCTGTTTACAGCTCCATGATGGTCGCATCCGTGACTGGCGACATCGCGGTGAACGCACATTGGAAGCGTATATTCGTCATCGCCATAGTGGCGTATCACCCGGCGTATTGGTATGGGGTGCCATTGGTAACACGTCTCGGTCATCTCTTGTTCGCATTGACGGCACTTTGAACAGCGGACGTTACATTTCAGATGTGTTACGACCCGTGGCGCTACCCTTCTTTCGATCCATGTGCAACCCTACATTTGTGCAGGATAATGCACGACCGCATGTTGCAGGTCCTGTACGGGCATTTCTGGATACATAAAATGTTCGTGTGCTGCCCTGGCCAGCACATTCTCCAGATCTCTCACCAATTGAAAACGTCTGGTCAATGGTGGCCGAGTAACTGGCTCGTCTCAATACGCCAATCACCACTCTTGATGAACTGTGGTACTGTGTTGAGGCTGCATGGTCAGCTGTACCTGTACACGCCATCCAAACTCTGACTCAATGCCCAGGCGGATCAGGGCCGTTATTACGGCCAGAGGTGATTGTTCCGGGTACTGATTTCTCAGGATCTATGCACCCAAACATTTCAGTTCTAGTATAATACATTTGTCCAATGAATACCCGTTTATCATCTGCATTTCTTCTTGGTGTAGCAATTGTAATGGCCAATAGTGTAGAAACACCCCTACCAATATTTGTTTATGTCGCACTACTCCTCCTTGATGTTGAGATTTTTCGCACTTAAAGTGTATTCTCCTTTACCATGTACAACAGTCAGCGAACGCTGGGATAACTTTTCTATTTCGCGACTGTAGAAATCGCGTGGTATTAAGGTGAACAAATCGTCATGTTCGGAGCGCACTTTCTTCCGGAAAAGAAGTTCTTTGAAGGTTGTTCAGTAGAGAGCGGATAAGGTGAAAATCTGAGGGCCTACGATCAGGTGAACAACGTGGGTGCGAAATGACTTCCAACCCATCTCGAGTATAGTGCTTTTCGTCAGTCTAGCAGAACGCGAGCAGATGTTATCGTGGGGTAGCATCACTTCACACAGTCTTCCTGGTCGCTGTTCTTGAACTGCGTCTGCAAGACGTCTCAGTTGTTGACAATAAATATCAGGAGTGATGGTCCTCGGGTAAGCAACTCGTAGTACAGCACGCTGCCGCTTTTCCACCACGTACATAACATTTTCTGCGGATGGCCGCAGTTCTTTGTACGGGGAACTGCTGCTTTGTTTGGGTTCAACCATTCGTTTCTCTTCCTTATGTTAGCATAATGATGATGAAATCCCATACTCCTTGACAGAGCATAGGGGACGATGCGGGAGACTCGCAACGCTGTACTAGGCAAGGTCCTAGCGGAGGTGGTTTGCCATTGCCTTCCTCCGACCGTATTGGGGCGAATGATGATGAAGACGACACAACAACACCCAGTCATCTCGAGGCAGGTGAAAAATCCCTGACTCCGCCGGGAATCGAACCCGTTACCCCGTGCTCTGGAAGCGGGAACGCTACCACAAGACTACGAGCTGCAGACTGTTAGCATAAAGACACTATTTGTCGTTACCAGTAACGAGACACGATAGGCATGGTTGGTGTTGCTCTCGAGCCAATTTATGACGAGCGGACAGAGATACACATATGGCCACCTGCTAATTTTTTAGATTTTGGCTTACAGCATGCGGTACCCTTACAATCGAGTGTTGAACCTTCGCCATTTGCAGGAAAATGTTGCGTGATCGTAGGATGATCCAGTTCATTGCATCTACAAGTTCTTAAGTGCAATGAGATTGATCATTGTGGATTAACGTGTTTCAACGATCTCCATCAGACTCTGATGATCTTCCTGAACGTGGGGAGTCAATAATGTCAAAATGATCCTCCTTAAAACGGTAAATCCATTTTCTTGCCGTGCTCTGTCTGTAAGTAGGCTGTTTGGGTTTTTATGTTGGTAACGCCACGTAGTCTCTGTATGAAAAACGCTGACTGCACTGTGGGTAGTCTGTGGCTGGTTGGACTCATTGTTGGAATATTCGCTTGTGCAGTGTTGGGCAGTTGGATGTGAACAGTGCTTAGCGTTGTGCAGTTGGAGGTGAACCGCCAGCAGTGGTGGATGTGGGAAGAGAGATGGCAGAGTTCTGAGAGCGGACGATCTGGACGTGCGTCCATAAAAAAAAAAGGAAATTTGTAAGACTGGAAGTCATCAACTGATATATATCTTTTGAACACTATTAAGGTAAATACACTGACTGTTCTCCATCAAAATCTTTCAACTGCTAACTGTGCCTATCAGCAGTTAGTACCTTCTGTAGTTAGAATCTTTTATGTAGCTGGCAGTAGTGGCGCTCGCTGTATTCCAGTAGTGCGAATAACATAGGTTTTTGTGAGATAAGTGATTCGTGAAAAGTATAGGTTATTGTTCTCAGGACCGTTCTTTTGTAGGGATTATTGAAAGTCAGATTGCGTTGCGCTAAAAATATTGTGTGTCAGTTTAGTGATGAAGAATAAGTGAAGAGAGAAATGTCTGAGTACGTTCAGTTCTGCTCAGCTGTTTGAAAATCAAATAACGTAGAAGTTTACCAGCACGGTCATTCTTAATTTTTCTAAGGGGATGTTTCATGTCCAATGGTGTTATCCCCATGTATCACGCTAATGTTTCTGGTTGCTTCGGCTGCTCTCGCCCCTCTACCGGTATCAAATAGAAAAATATGTCCGAAATGTTCCGATTCCTCTACTCGGCGCTCCATTTTCTAGCGGCCACACCTCCACTCACTTTCTCCGAATGACAAAATGACATCTTCTAAACTCAAACAGTCAACTACAAATAAAAAAATGATAATCTGTAAATAAACCCACACCAACATGCATAACGAAAACGCTAGTAACTACTTTACCATCCTAATACATTAATAATCTAGCAGATGACGTTGAAGGCTCCGTGAGATAATTCAGACGTTCTCTATAGGAAGGTTGCAAGGTTACAAGACTGTAGAGGTGCAGCGACAGGCAGTTGACACAGAACGCAGATAAACGAAACATACTGCGCCTAAATCTGAAGAGATCCACTACTGTTAGATTACACTGTTGTTGACAAATCGCAGAAAACCGTGCCTACCGTAAAGCCATCCGGAGCAACATAAAGTGCATTAACAACTTGACATAAATAGTAGGAAAAACTAATACCAGACTTATAGGGGGAGTGTTAAAGAAATGTGATTCGTCCACAAAAGAAGAGCTTTATAAAACACTTATTCGGCTGATTCCTGAGTATTGTTTATCAGTCTGGGAGCCTTATCAAGTAGGATTAATACAAGAGAGAGGGAGAAGACCCAACGGAGATCGGCACGTTTCTTCACCGGACTGTTTACTTGACATGAGAGCTTTCTGGAGATAATCAATAAACTTCAGTGACACGTGTTGCAAGAGAGGCTCACGGACAGGTTTACTTTTGAAATTCCGAGTGGTCATATTCCGGGAAGTCTTGGAACACATATTACTTCGTATCCCATACAGGACGTCTCGTGAAATGATCACGAGGAGAGAATATGAGAAATTAGACTTCGTACGAGGGTTTACCGGCAGTCATTCTACCCACGCACCATCCGTGAATGGATGGGGAAAGTGAGGATCAGATAGTGGTACCAGAAGTACCCTTTGCCACACGCTGCATGGTGGCTTGTGGGATGTAGACATAAAACCGGATATGTGTTTGACCAGTCAATCCAAGAGTTTTTGGACGTTGTATAGGACAGCAGCGCCACATTGAAAATCCTGACTTAGAAAAATCTGAGGTTACCGAGAATGGACTCATAAATATTATATTTCTCTTGTAAGTAAATAAGGAGTCTAGCGCCAAAAAAAGGAAAATTTGAATTATTGGTGAAATTCCGCTGTAGATGCCAAGGTCTGATATATATATGGTAATGTCGTGACTGGATAGGCTCATCATCGCCCAGCCCAGACTGACAACTACAGAAACGTGGAATCGGGGAGGGAGGGTGTTAATCTTATACTGTAGGTGTCGCTTAAGTAGCGAGTTTTCGAAATTCCATTCCTAAGAGGGTGAAATAGGGAATGAAAGGTTTTTTAGAAAATATGTAGCTACCAGGACAATTTTGAAGACAGAACTATGAAATAGATGTTTGGATTCTCGGTCAAAAATAAAAAAAGTGTGTTTCGGCATGTTTGGTGCTTTAACCCTCATGGGGGTGAAATATTGGGTGATAGTGTTTTTCTAAAATAAACCGAATAACTACTAAGGTATTTTTAAATCTACATCTACGAAATTATTTGACTTTTCGATTAGACATAAAAAATATGTTTCAGGGTTTTTGAAAATTCAATCCGCTAAGGGAGTGAAATAGAGGATGAAAAGTCTTATGAAATTATTTCATTATGAAATCATTTTTCAAGCTAAATCTATGGACATTTACATTTGGCTTCTTTGTTAGAAATTTAAAAAAATGGTGTTTCACTGTTTTTGGAAATTCAACCCCTAAGGGGATGAAATAGGGGATGAAAATTTTTAAGAAAACATTCCGTTACAGTAATTTTTGTAACTAAACCTATGAAAATTAGTATTTCACGTCTCGGTTAGATGTAAAGAAAGACAGAATCGATTTTATTAAGAAGTACATTCGAAAAAGACCATCCTCCTGTGGCTTTTATTCGGGTGAAAAGTTTAAAAAGTGTTGCAATTTATGGACAACATAAAAATTCGATTATAGGAGAACGAAACTCGTGTGTAAGACCAACGTCACTGCTCAAATAATGAGTCATACGTTAACTTTCTGATAGTGTCTTGACATGCACTTGTTTGAATTGCCGACAACTGAAGTAGCTCTGCGCTTTGTTTGCAACAATAGGGGATTGCTAAAATTTCATGTAAATAATACACAGTACCGCAAAATGGAGAGAAAATATGTACAAAAACGGAGGAAGAGAGGCGAAGGTAGTGCTCAGAGCGAAAGGAATATACTCGAGAAGACACTATTGTGCTTCCAGCTAAACAGGCTCCCAAGCATCAGGTAGATTTTAACTGTCATTTTACCATTTATTTTAAGGCTTGGAATCAACTTGCGTAATTTTAAAGTATTTTAGTGCGTTTAATTTACTAACGAAACGAATTTCGTATCAATAAAAATTATCGTTCTAATTATAATTTTGTAGTAACTACTTGCATGGAATGGTTTACTTATCTAACAGACAAGGATTATTTTATCCTTTGTTTTTGTGAAAGGACACTCTTTTATACCTTGCGATCGTAATTTTGCTCACATTGAGAAACGAATAAGGATAATTATGTATGATTTACGAAAGATTTAGTTAGTCTCATTACTGAATTTACACTCACAACACCATTCACAGTGACTTTTCGCAAGAAAGAGATTTTACGATTTTAAGTCAGATTGTGAAAAAAAATACCAATATCGCCAGTGAGCATATTCGAAAACCACAGTGGATCAGACTGACTGCTGAACGGCTAGGTGTACTACAAGTTCGGTCAACTGTCAATGCAACTGAAGAGTTCAAGGATCATTACATCTTGAAGAGGAACGTGTTGTCTTCTGATCTTCAACAGGTGCAGCTGAAAACACTACACTGTGAACCTAGGTTGTCTGAAGAAAATGACTCCATTTGAAAAAGAGGGGAATAACTGGTTTTACGAGTATCTTGTGAAACGAGTGAAACTGGGTATGACGGCACTTGTATCGTTATTTATGTTGAAACCAATGCATACAGAACGTTTGATTTTCTTTAACTTTTGTATCATTTTGTTCTTAAACCTGTTCACGTGGAATAAACACACATATATTACATGAAACCAGTAGTTTTTGTTTTTGTGTCGCGTTCCCCAACTTTTGTACTGCTTTTGTATAACTGCTAAACAGATTTTGTTGACTTCAGTTATTTTGCTCCCGAAATGGCAAAACTCCTTTACTACATTAAGTGCCTCATTTCCTAATCTAATTCCCTCAGCAACACACGATATAGTTAGACTACATTCGATTATCCTCGTTTTGCTTTTGTTGATATTCATCTTATATCCCCCTTTCAAGACACTGTCCATTCCGTTCAACTGCTCTTCCAAGTCCTTTGCTGTCTCTGACAGAATTACTATGTCATCGGCAAACCTCAAAGTTTTTATTTCTTCTCCATGGATTTTTCTTTTGTTTTCTTTACTGCTTGCTCAATATAGAGATTGAATAACATCGGGGAGAGGCTACAACCCTGTCTTACTCCCTTCCCAACCACTGCTTCCCTTTCATGTCCCTCGACTCTTACAACTGCCATCTGGTTTCTGTACAAATTGTAAATAGCCTTTCGCTCCCTGTATTTTACCCCTGCCACCTTTAGAATTTGAAAGAGAGTATTCCAGGCAATGGTAAGGAAACCGTCTCTGAAGAAGAGAAATTTGTTAACATCGAGTATAGATTTAAGTGTCAGGAAGTCGTTTCTGAAAGTATTTGTATAGAGTGTGGCCATGTATGGAAGTGAAACATGGACGATAAATAGTTAGGACAAGAAGAGAATAGAAGCTTTCGAAACGTGGTGCTACAGAAGGATGCTGAAGATTAGATGGGTAGATCACATAACTAATGATGCGGTATTGAATAGAATTGGGGAGAAGAGGAGTTTGTGGGACAACTTGACAAGAAGAAGGGGCCGGTTGGTAGTATATGTTCTGAGTTATCAAGGGATCACAAATTTAGCATTGGAGGGCAGTGTGAAGGGTAAAAATCGTAGAGGGAGACCAAGAGATGAATGCACTAAGCGTATTCAGAAGGATGTAGGTTGCAGTAAGTACTGGGAGATTAAGAAGCTTGCACAGGATAGGGTAGCATGGACAGCCGCATCAAACCAGTCTCAGGACTGAAGACCAAACAACAACAACCTCGAATTCAGGTTTTTGGCGATTGGTCCAGTATTTACTCACATACCACTTTTAGTATTGATGAAAAAGTCTTATTCATCACTGGGAATATCAGCACAGAGGCCGCAGAGATTAGAATCAACAACAGCTTTAACTGCTGTAATCTTCGTGTTTCATGGAAGCGAAGTTTCGGCATTGGGAGACTAGAGAGTAATTCGCCGAGTTGTTTAGAATCAGAAGGGAGCCACTACCGTCGCAGACATCAACACGATCTCTGGCAGCAAATCATTCCGATGGTCTGCAGTAAGTTTCCCGTAGTTGACAGGTGGTCCCATGTAACCCCAGTTGGAAAACCCCCACAGCACAGTAGCGCCCCAGAAGCCACAAACCACGGGGCAGTGCATGCTTCGTGTAGCAGTTTGCGTGGATGATGGCTTATCGTGACAGGACCATCGGTATAGTGCACCAAGAAACGTGATTCATCCCACGACGCGACGCATTTTCATTGATACACGGTCCAAAGTCGACGCCTCGGTGCCCACTGCAATTACACTTGACGATGTCGTTGGGTCAACATGGGAGCATGTAAGTGTCGTCTGCTCTGGAGCCCAGAGTTCAACACATGCGCTGAACAGTATGCTCAGAGACACTCGTGCCCGTACCAGCACTGTACCCTTTCCTCCGATCGGTCAAGGATCGCCACCTACCCCACTTCACAGAGTGGGCAAACCGACCTCCACGTTCTATGATTCCAAGCGCCTCATCGCTTAATCCTCGCTTCACCGGCCTACGACCGCTTTCCACACCACTTTTCATACATGCTAATGACAGTAGCATGCGAACAGCCGAGTAGCTTTTCTGTTTCCGAGAAGCTCATTCCCAGGGTTCACGCCATAACAGTTTGTCCTTGCCAATGTCGCTTACGTCACTGGATTTCCCGTTTGCAGCCGGTATCGTCGCCAGAATTCGTCTCTGCGCCACTTACATACTTTCCTTATCGTATCATGTGCCCGATACCCTACAGACGACATTCAATCTTGCGGTGGTCAGTAGCCACAATGTTGTGACTCACAAGTGTATATTGAGAATAGTAGCAGCTCTGGCACGCTAGCTTCTGTCACATCGGATGCTATCTTCATTTTAGATGATGCCTAGCCATTAGGGGTGATACAGTTTTAATATTTATAGAATGTTTGTCTTAGCAGTGCTATTTTTTAACTGTCTCGAATGAAAAACTTTTATTTTAAACCTTGATCATGCTTTCTGCTATAATAATATAGTCTTCTTCAGAAGTCCTAAAAATGATCAAAATAACATTTAGACCAGTGATACAATCCACACAAACTTCAAAATTACGTAAGTGATAACATATTACTTACATACACAGTAATAAATGAAAAATGTGTTAGCCCAGCGGCTGTGTCAAGACCAATAAAATAACTTCAACAGACATAAGCCTGTTACGAACATAAGTAAAATTACATATGGCACTGTTATACTGTTATACTGTGCTGCATCCCGCGCTCCATAGATGGCGCTCACCACAGTGAGCTATATCGCACCGTTTATCAGGCATCTATTTCAGTCAATATGTACGACAATAAATCAATAACAAGCCTACATGTGCAAATGAACGACCATATTAATACGAATACTGTTCCACATTATCATTAGAGCGGTAGAACATTAACAGTTTCATATTACAAAGTTTGGCATATCACAATTTGATTCATGATTCAGAAACAGGACTATCATATGCAAATATAACTTCAGCTTGTTTTAGTCGCTCTAATAGCCTATAGGGCTGATTCTACCAGCCGACCGTACTAGTTGTACATAGCCACACTACCAATGATTGATATTAGTTCTACGACTAGCACCCTAGTGCATGAGCGCGGTAGCCGGCCGTGGTGGTCTAGCGGTTCTAGGCGCGCAGTCCGGAACCGCGCGACTGCTACGGTCGCAGGTTCGAATCCTGCCTCGGGCATGGATGTTTGTGATGTCCTTAGGTTAGTTAGGTTTAAGTAGTTCTAAGTTCTAGGGGACTGATGACCACAGATGTTAAGTCCCATGGTGCTCAGAGCCATGAATGTGGTAACATGGTACAAGATCACAAAGGGCCCATTAACATATCTGTCTCAACGCAAACCGCTGTTAACATAAAGCCAGCTCACGACTCTTTATGACAAATTCCTACTGGAGCATTGTCCTAAAACGTTACCTTATCTCAAAAGATAATCATACAATCATATGGCACAATCGAGTAACTACTAGTGCCTATCTGCTATGCCCAATACGGGCTGAAAACCTTCAAGGAAGCTGCAACTTTTCAAACAACACTTATCATTCAGTAAATATCTGCTGTCAAACTTTTTGTGCTTGTATATCTGCATCTCCTCCAATAAATCCAATTTCATATCCTTTTCTTCTTTACACAATAGTTTGGTGTCGTTAACAGGTTGGGGTGTATGTCCTTCTTCAATAATATGTGCAGCAAACGTTGACCCATTCTTTTTCATAACCATCCACGACGGCATATATTCTTTGTATCTTATGGCTATAGACCTACCTTTCTGTCTTATGTTCCTAACAGGCTTTTATGTATATTGAAGTTATTTTATTGGTCTTGACGCAGCCGCTGGGCTAAAACATTTTTCATTTATTAGTGTGTATGTAAGTAATACGTTATCACTTACGTAATTTTAAGTTTATGTGTAGAGTGTATCACTGGTCTAGATGTTATTTTGATCATTTTTAGGACTTCTGAAGAAGGCTATAGTATTATAGCAGAAACCATGGTCAAGGTTTAAAATAAACGTAATTTAGTGCAACTGTGGGCTGTTTTTCATTCGAGACAATTTGTAACGGTTGCTGTTGTCGGTGCCATAATGAAAATAATGCTATTTTTAACTTATGAATTACATTTCGTAACAGAAATTTCAAGAGAGTTTGTCTCGATAACCAGAGCACTCATATGCGACTATTAGCTCTTAAGGAGCAGGTTGAGGTGCTACGTTTCACAGCATACACTCCCAGATGATCAGGCGGCGGTGTCGGCTGTACTCCAGGCAAGCTGTACTCGGCGGCAGGTTTCGCAACGCAGGCTGCCGACACCTGCACGGCGCGATGCGCTGCTCAGCCGTCCTTGCGGCGAGGTCGCACGCGGCGCTTCGTCGCAAACAGACGCAACGGAGTCAAAGCGGGCCGTCCGGTGGCGCAACGCAGCGGCGGCTGCGGGAGGCGAGCCACAGCTTCAGTAGCACTGTAGCAGCTCCGTCGCTGCCTCTTCAGTTGACGTCACCGTACAACAGAGCTTGGCCAACGATAAGCGCACATGTGCGTGACGTCAGAAATGTAGTCCCATGCTCTACGATAACCACAGGTTTAAGCGCACGGATGTGTGGCGTCAGCAATGTAGTGTTCGTGGCCAATTATAAATACTTATCAATGTTCTTCGGTCAAATTTTTAATAGTGTAGTAGGGAAGCTTTTACTTAATTTTTTTGGGGCCGTTCATCAAGCCAAGCTAAAGTTTTCCGGGCACAAAAACGCGCAGGAAGAGATATGTGGTGTGACCTCAAGAACATCTTGCAGAAGCCTGTTTAGGGAACTAGGAATACCAACTACTGCTTCCAAATATATTTATTCCTTAATGAAATTTGTCATTAAAAATATGTCACTTTTTCAAACCAACAGCTGAATTCATGGAATCAATACTATAAAATACGAATAATCTTCGCAAGGATTTAAAGTCACTTACTCTTGTACAAAAAGGTGTGCATTATTCAGGAACACACATTTTCAATAACTTGCCAGCAGCCATAAAAAGCTTGACAAGACAACCAATGAAATTCAATTTAAGAGAAGCCTAAAGGATTTATTGACGGCCAACTTCTTCTACTCCATTGATGAATTTCTCAGTAGAACCAATTGATATATATAATTTCAGTGCAGTAATGTGTTCATTGTAAATACAGGGTGTATCAAACATGACCGGTATATTTGAAACGGCAATACAAACTAAACGAGCAGCGATAGAAATACACCGTTTGTTGCAATATGCTTGGGACAACAGTATATTTTCAGGCAGACAAACTTTAGAAATTACAGTAGTTACAATTTTCAACAACAGATGGCGCTGCGGTCTGGGAAACTCTATAGTACGATATTTTCCACATGTCCACCATGCGTAGCAATAATATGGCGTAGTCTCTGAATGAAATTACCCGAAACCTTTGACAACGTGTCTGGCGGAATAGCTTCACATGCAGATGAGATGTACTGCTTCAGCTGTTCAATTTTTTCTGGATTCTGGCGGTACACCTGGTCTTTCAAGTGTCCCCACAGAAAGAAGTCACAGGGGTTCATGTCTGGCGAATAGGGAGGCCAATCCACGCCGCCTCCTGTATGTTTCGGATATCCCAAAGCAATCACACGATCATCGAAATATTCATTCAGGAAATTAAAGACGTCGGCCGTGCGATTTGGCCGGGCACCATCTTACATAAACCACGAGGTGTTCGCAGTGTCGTCTAACGCAGTTTGTACCGCCACAAATTCACGAATAATGTCCAGATAGCGTGATGCAGTAATCGTTTCGGATCTGAAAAATGGGCCAATGATTCCTTTGGAAGAAATGGCGGCCCAGACCAGTACTTTTTGAGGATGCAGGGACGATGGGACTGCAACATGTAGCTTTTCGGTTCCCCATATGCGCCAGCTCTGTTTATTGACAAAGCTGTCCAGGTGAAAATAAGCTTCGTCAGTAAACCAAACGCTGCCCACATGCATATCGCCGTCATCAATCCTGTGCACTATATCGTTAGCGAATATCTCTCGTGCAGCTGAGGGGTTGCCGCGTATGAATTTTGTATGGATAGAGGTGTAAACTCTGGCGCATGAGACGATATGTGGACGTTGACGTCATTTGGACCGCAGCTGCAACACGGCGAATGGAAACCCGAGGCCGCTGTTGGATCACCTGCTGCACTAGCTGCGCGTTGCCCTCTGTGGTTGCCGTAGGCGGTCGCCCTACCTTTCCAGCACGTACATCCGTCACGTTCCCAGTCCGTTGAAATTTTTCAAACAGATCCTTTATTGCATCGCTTTTTGGTCCTTTGGTTACATTAAACCTCCGTTGAAAACTTCGTCTTGTTGCAACAACACTGTGTTCTAGGCGGTGGAATTCCAACACAAGAAAAATCCTCTGTTGTAAGGAATAAACCATGTTGTCCACAGTACACTTGCACGTAGTGAACACCACACGCTTACAGCAGAAAGACGACGTACAGAATGGCGCACCCACAGACTGCGTTGTCTTCTATATCTTTCGCATCACTTGCAGCGCCATCTGTTGTTGAAAATTGTAACTACTGTAATCTCGAAAGTCTGTCCGCCTGAAAATGTACTGTTGTCCCAAGCATATTGCAGCAAACGGTGTATTTCTATCGCTGCTCATTTAGTTTTTATTGCCGTTTCAAATATACCGGTCATTTATGAAACACCCTGTAAGTGTGTGTCTGTGTGTGTGTGTGTGTGTGTGTGTGTGTGTGTGTGTGTGTGTGTGTGTGTTTGAGTAAGTACAATCTAACTTCTGCACCAGTTCAGTGTAGTAATGTGTTCATTGTAAATAAGTATTTAGTAGTTGTATTACACATTTATTACCTTATAAATAAATATATAAACTTTTTTTAGATTCAGTGCATTAATATTTGTAATATGATTCTTTCATATAGCGTTCATTAAAAAATGAGAACCATGCCACTTGGGACCTTTGGAATGGTACATTAGCTTATTTGTTTGAGTTGTAATTATTTGTCATGTATTGTTATATTTCTGACATGTTCTACATCCTGGAGGACCTCCTCACTACGGATCAATTGGAATGAAAGTAAATCTAATCTAATCTAACATCTTCGGTAAAACTAAGAGCGACGGACGTTGTTTATATGCCGCCTCGCTTGCCTTAGTGCATTTAAGATATAAAATGATGGAGTATACTCGGTGCGTCGCTACCACCACAGCTATCACTGAGAAGGATGAATAATACGAAGTTCTTCAGAACACAAAGCACACGGACTTCAAAAACCGTAATTATTGGATGGAAATAGCTGCACCAATCAGCTGCATTCGAAGTTCCTGCACTGTCGATGATATTAAGTTTAAATATAAAAAGAGAATATGTGGAAGGAGATAGAAATGTGAAAAGTCAAGTGTGTTCAAAGCGCATGCACGTGAAATAAAGGCATTTATTTGTACTCTAAATTCCTCCATACGTGATTTATATATTTGTTCACAAGTTTCTGGAATAACACGTAAAATGGTACATTGAGGGATTCGACTACAATATTACAAGTTAGAATAGCTTTAGCTTGTTGTTAAAAATCTTAACCTAAACATGAGAGGATTTTTAGCAGAAACAGCATTCATGATTTACCTAATTACACACTGCACCAATTATGTATTAGTCTGTCCGATTTTAATACATCACACAAATACAACTGCAAGGCAAGAGAGCAGAACACCACCACGAAAATACCTATATAAATATTTCCTCTTGATAATGGGAATACATTCTCAAAAGGCGTTATATTAAGCGTGAAAAAATATGTAAGTAGAGCACTGTTTCATTATTTAAATCCTTAATGATACAGCCGCAATCTATCCAAAAATATCGATTACGGTGAATGGAATTAAGAAACCATAATTCTTAAATGAGTATCGAATATGCAAATACGAAGGATCACTTTCATGAGCTCTAATCGAAATAATTTTCGTTGATCTCCATGTCCTCGCACTGTATGTCACGAAACGAATTCTGGTGATCACTTTGAGCTTTTCTTCTCGCTGTGCACGATTTCACCCAAAATCGTTTCCATTTCTCTCTTCAAGTAGTGCGCTCACCACCAACATATGTTACTGTACAGGAGATTAACTTTCGGCTTCCATCCCAAACAACTACAGCGAAAAATTTTACGATCGTGTGACAACTCCAGTGAAGAAGTTATGTAAAAGTAGTTCAGCGAAATGTTTGACAAAAACCTTTTACAGTGTAATATGGGCCACAGGCTTCAAGTGTTTGTGTCGGCCGGCAGTAACATTACATTGCTTGACGTCACACTGACATGGGTTCAGGCCTGTCTTTACCGTAGGCCGACACTAAGGACTTCAGAATCTCCCTAGTACTCAACATAGGTAACGCTATCTCTCCTTATTTTAAACTACGTGGCCGACACAAACTCTTGCGTTCTCAAAGATTGCGTCAAACTTCTTTGACCAAACTACTTTAGTGGACCTATTAGACGATCGTAAAATTTTCCGTCAAAATTATTTAGGAATGGAAGCCAAACACTTAACAGAGCATATGTTGGTAGCAAGTGCACTGCTTGAAAAGAAAGAGAAATGGAAACGACGACTCGCGAAATCGTAGATAGCGAGAGGAAAAGCCTGAAATGTTCACCAGCATTAGATACATGTGAGATGGTGCGATGCAATAGAAAACAACGAAAATTATTTGATAACAGCGAACAGACATTTCTGTCTGCCCTCGTGAAACTGGTCCCTCATACTTACATTCATGATACTCATTTAAGAAGCGCCGGCTCTTAATTTCATTCATCATAATAGATGGTTTTGAAAACCTGCAGCTGTAGCTTTCACGATTTAAATAATGAAACACTGCGCTAGTTACATCTACACCCCTGGAAATGGAAAAAAGAACACATTGACACCGGTGTGTCAGACCCACCATACTTGTTCCGGACACTGCGAGAGGGCTGCACAAGCAATGATCACACGCACGGCACAGCGGACACACCAGGAACCGCGGTGTTGGCCGTCGAATGGCGCTAGCTGCGCAGCATTTGTGCACCGCCGCCGTCAGTGTCAGCCAGTTTGCCGTGGCATACGGAGCTCCATCGCAGTCTTTAACACTGGTAGCATGCCGCGACAGCGTGGACGTGAACCGTATGTGCAGTTGACGGACTTTGAGCGAGGGCGTATAGTGGGCATGCGGGAGGCCGGGTGGACGTACCGCCGAATTGCTCAACACGTGGGGCGTGAGGTCTCCACAGTACAGCGATGTTGTCGCCAGTGGTCGGCGGAAGGTGCACGTGCCCTTCGACCTGGGACCGGACCGCAGCGACGCACGGATGCACGCCAAGACCGTAGGATCCTACGCAGTGCCGTAGGGGACCGCACCGCCACTTCCCAGCAAATTAGGGACACTGTTGCTCCTGGGGTATCGGCGAGGACCATTCGCAACCGTCTCCATGAAGCTGGGCTACGGTCCCGCACACCGTTAGGCCGTCTTCCGCTCACGCCCCAACATCGTGCAGCCCGCCTCCAGTGGTGTCGCGACAGGCGTGAATGGAGGGACGAATGGAGACGTGTCGTCTTCAGCGATGAGAGTCGCTTCTGCCTTGGTGCCAATGATGGTCGTATGCGTGTTTGGCGCCGTGCAGGTGAGCGCCACAATCAGGACTGCATACGACCGAGGCACACAGGGCCAACACCCGGCATCATGGTGTGGGGAGCGATCTCCTACACTGGCCGTACACCTCTGGTGATCGTCGAGGGGACACTGAATAGTGTACGGTAAATCCAAACCGTTATCGAACCCATCGTTCTACCATTCCTAGACCGACAAGGGAACTTGCTGTTCCAACAGGACAATGCACGTCCGCATGTATCCCGTGCCACCCAACGTGCTCTAGAAGGTGTAAGTCAATTACCCTGGCCAGCAAGATCTCCGGATCTGTCCCCCATTGAGCATGTTTGGGACTGGATGAAGCGTCGTCTCACGCGGTCTGCACGTCCAGCACGAACGCTGGTCCAACTGAGGCGCCAGGTGGAAATGGCATGGCAAGCCGTTCCACAGGACTACATCCAGCATCTCTACGATCGTCTCCATGGGAGAATAGCAGCCTGCATTGCTGCGAAGATGGATATACACTGTACTAGTGCCGACATTGTGCATGCTCTGTTGCCTGTGTCTATGTGCCTGAGGTTCTGTCAGTGTGATCATGTGATGTATCAGACGCCAGGAATGTGTCAATAAAGTTATCCCTTCCTGGGACAATGAATTCACGGTGTACTTATTTCAATTTCCAGGAGTGTATTTTCATGCTTAATATGACGCTTTTCGAGAATTTATTCTCATTATCAAAAAGAAATATTTACATAAGTATTTTATGTCGTGTTTGTATGTGTGTTGTTCTGCCTATCTTGCCTGACGCTTATATTATTATCATCAATTACAGTCGGACAGACTTTTTTTGTGTGATTTTCCGAAACGTCACATAAAATACCTACGTAAATATTTGCACTATATCATGAGAATAAATTCTTTCCAAGCATTGTGAAAATCGTGAAAAAAGACATAACTGGTGCAGTGTTTCACCCTTTAAAACATGAATGCTGTTTCTGCTAAAGACAGTCTCACGACTAATTTAAGGTCTTTAGCAACAGACGACAGCTATCCCAGATTTAAATGTATTACTCGAATCACGCAGTGTACCATTTTACACATTATTCTATAAACTTGCGAACCAATACATAAATCGCCCAATTAGCCATTTATGAAGGATATCTTCGGTTCTTTGGAGTTCAAATCAACACATTTGTTTCACTTATGTATACTTTAAGGGGAGGTTTACTATCTTTTGGTTAAAAAATCTATTTTTAAACTACATTTTTGGATTCATAAAAGTGTTTAGACTCCATCTCTGAAACGGTTTTTCCGAATACGGAACAGAAATGTTTGTTACTCTCAGTTGAACAAAAAAATTCACCTGCCTATTTCACGTACCAGGTTTTTTCTTTCGCAGGACAAGTTATTGTACCGGTGCTTGGGAGGAAACACAAAAAATTCAAATGAAAGTTTGAACACATGTGTTCGGAAGTTAGCTCCCAAGCATTTGCATTCTGGTGCGAAGACTGTAAGAGATTGCGACTTTCCTGGCAGTGAGTAGCTTCGACGAAGGGTATTCAGCAATTCTGAAGACCATGACAACGGTGGACGTCACCCTGGGACTCTGTTAGACGCAGTTCGCCAAGCATTCGGACGTCCACCGGATTCAAGCGGCCTAAAACCGCTTGTCACCGGCCGTACGAGCGGCTCTGAAGCAGCGCATGATGGCCCAGATCGAGCAGAACGCCCTCTATGAGGAAGAGGAAGGACTAGTTTATGCACCCGGAGTAGCAGATTGAACGTAAGTTACATAATATTACATTTATATGCAGTCAAAACTTAAAACGCGTTTTTCTCGAAATGGTAATTTCAAATCTATTGAACCGATTGGCATGATACTTTGTTTCCGACGAAGCTAACTTAATTGTCTAGGAGTTGTACCACTTTTATTCCGATCCATGAACTATGAATATTTTTACTTGGCCGATGAATTCGAAAAATAGATGAAAAAACCCTATTTTTTCAAATGGCCGCCGTTTTGTTTCCTATGGTCCAAATAACTTAAGCGAGATACAATTCCTAAAGAATCTTATATACTTCGCTAACGTCAACTCAATTTTGCTTTCACACGAGCCGGCTGACCTGTGACATACCGCGCGTGGAGATCTACATCGAAATTTTGTTTCGTTCCGACCGCACTTCCGCCTTTGCTCTTCGACATTTCCCGTCGAAAAAATTCCAGTTTGTAGAGGAAATATCAACAACCAGTTTGAACTAATTTGAAATTAGATATCTATAACACATCTCGAGAAAAGATTCTCAAAGATCATCCTTTTTTCGGGCCAAAGAAAGTAAACCTCCCCTTAAACGCCCTTGGCTTTCCAACATCACCTTACACGTCCTTCCTTTTTTTATGTAAGCTTAACATCATACACAGTGCAGCAGCTTCGAATATAGCTGATTGCTGCAGCTATTTCTTTTGAAGACTGTAACGGCTTATTACGGTTTTTGTAGTCATTGTGCTTTGTGGTTGAAAAATTTTGTATTTTTCATACTTAGCAACGATCACTGCGGTGGTAGCCCAGCACCAAACCTACTTCGTCACTTTATAGCTTAAACGTACTAAAGCAAGTAAAATGACATGTAAACAATGGCCTCACTCTAACTTTTATCAAAGACTGTTGCTAAAAGCTTCACTACTACACTTTCATTGACAAGAATCTTTGACACAGACATAAGATCTTTGACAAAAGTTAGAGTTAGGACCATTGTTTACACGTCGATTCGCTTGCATTAGTTCATTTAAGCTATAAAATGGCGAAGTATGTTTGGTGCACGGCTATCACCACACTGATCATTCAAAGTATGAAGAATACGAGATTTTTCATAGCAAGAAACGCACTGACCACAAAAACCGTAAAAAGCGGTTCGAATCTTACAAAGACATAGCTGCAGAAACCAACTGCATTCGAAGTTGCTGTTCTGTGTATGATGTGGAGCTTACTTATAAAAAGAAATGATGTGCAAGGACATAGAAGTGTGAAAAGCCAAATGTGTTCAAAGAGTACATAAGTGAAATAAATGTGTTTGTTTGCTCTCCTAATAACCTAATGTAACCTTCATAAATTCCTCATTGGGTTATTTACATATTTGGACACGTGATTCTTGAATAATAAGTAAAATGATGTACTGTGAAATTTGATAACGGTATTGGAAACAGGAATAGCTTTCGACGGTTGCTGACAGTCTCAACTTACCCATGAGACAATCATTAGCAGAAATAGCATTCATGATTGAAACAATGAGACACTGCACCAGTTACGTATTTTTGCAAGATGCTTTATGAGGAACTATTCTCATGATCAAATACTAATATTTATATAGGTGCTTCGTGTGATGTTTCCGAAAATCGGACAAAAGACATCTGTCCGATTGCAGTAAACCTTAAAAACAACTGCATGGTAAGAGAGGCAGAGCAACATACATACATACAAACGCCACATAAAGTACATATGTGAATGTTTCCTTTTAAAAATGAGAATAAATTCTGGAAAAGCGCCGTATTAATCATGAAAAAATACATAACTACTGCAGTGTTTCATTATTTAAATCATGAATGACTAGATTTTCCAAAAATATCGATTATGATGAATGAAATTAAGAAATGACATTTCTTAAATGAGTATCGAATATGCAAATACCACGGACCACTTTCATGAGTGCTAATGGAAACGTTTCTTTGGCCCGTTGTCAAATAATTTTCTTTGATCTTTATGTCCCCTCACTGCAGCTCACGGAAGAAATTCTGGTGAACACTTCAAGGTTCTCCAATCGCTATTCACGGCATCGCCCACAATCTTTTCTATTTCTTCCATTTCTGTTTCTATTCAAGCAGTGTGCTCGCCACCGACATAATCTGTTGTACAGGTAATTAACTGTTTAGCTTCCATTCCCCAACAGCTATGACGAAAAATTTTGCGATCGTGTAATATCTCCAGTGAAGTAGCTTGGTCAAAGAAGTTGGGCGAAATCTTTCACAAAGCGTGCGTTTGTGTCGGCCGGCATTTAACACTACATTGCTGGCGTCGTAAAGACGTGCGCTCAGGCTGGTATTATAACAGCGGTCAGCGGCTGTTGAATGGGAAATAGGTAGCAAATTAAGTTACACAGCTGTTTGAAAAGGGTATTCCACTACGATACGCCACGAACGACACAGGTCCAGCACGGTTGCCATCTGGCGGTAGGACTGGTGGAATAAGATAACTAGAGGATGCATTATCGCCGAGTAGAAATACATCGATGAGACAAAACATTTTAATAGCGTGTTGTTGTAACGGTACGTCACAAAAATGGGCATTTGGGGAAAGGGAAAAGAAGAGTAAGTACGTCTGTGCGATGTAAAACAAATAGGAAATAATGTAAATTATTTTTGTCAAATATCGATGTAATTAACAAAGAACGGAAACTAATCCTGTACCAATACAATAAACAAAGCAGTATTGGAACTACTTCACCTTGTTTTAACAGGTGACTGCGTGTTTCTCTTCCAACAAGAACTACTTTTTATAATATTCCTTCAGAGCGTCCCAATCAGCAATAAGCAAATATTTCTCAGATACTTGTCCGGGGAAGTCACCAGTTCCTGAAGCCATTTTACATTAAATTCATAAATTAAATTAAATCCACTGCCTGACTTTTTTTAAAAGGAGTCGTAATTTTTTAATTTTATTTTTACTTCCGACCCATCAAAATGGTGTAAATTCATTGCTTCTACCAATTTCAGATAAGCATCTTTCCGCTTGTTTTTGCCTTTATATGCAGCCAATGTTAAGGCCCACAACCGGTTTTGAATTTTGCACTCTTACCAGAAAATAAGGCTTTCGCCTGTCTTCGCTTCCTCGACTGACCACAGTGACCATGTGAAGAGGGAGTAGAGTGGTAAGGCGGACTTGAGGGAATACTTATTCGTCTGAGAAAGTGGAAAAACTGCCCACCCATTGTCTCAGCCGTATTGCTCACCCTTTGCTAAGCCGAGCACTGACCATACTTAATGCATTACATGAGCACTCTGGCGATTGCACTATCTCTGCTGCGCACTCTGCAGGTGTAATGCACCCTATAACCTGTTCGAAACTAGTTTACGACTGACAGGCGTGTGTTTGGTTAGGCGCACGTAGGTCACGTAACCAAGCTCCAAAATCTTATATGGGCCACACGTGTTTTACATTTCATTCATCTCACTCAAACGTGCAAACTATTCGGTGCAGAAACATGCAACTGACATCAGTGTGTTCTGACTGTTTCGCACTGTGTTTACGTTCTAGTTCTGTTTACAACAACGAATTTTCAAGAAGATGTACAACAAACATACGGACATGCATTACGCTACCAAAAGACAACTTATTGACTAAACACTGAATTCTGACCATTGCGACAGGGCGGGAAATATGTGCAATTGAAGTTTTCACACGAATGAGCATATACAAATGTTCATTAAAAAATGTGAGTCTCAGATGATTTCCACACTTGGTGCATTAGTACACTGCTCCACGCCCATGGACTAGTTGTAGTTTTTGAATTAATATTCACTCATATATGAGTATAGTTTATGCTAGGGAACAAAAATTAGGCGATTATTATAGCAAAATCATTTTTCACGACACAGTTCAATTAAGTTTTATCATAACTATTTATTGGCGTCGTCCTTTTCTTTTGCACAATAAAATTAGCACTGGTGAGACGGTTTACAGTTTTACTTTAATAATTTGACTCTGAGCCGCCAATAGCACTAACGTAGATTGCTATAATCGAAAGTTGCTCAATCAACTCGAACAGAGCCACAGGTCCCACTGTCCTCTTTGTTCTAACAGTTTTGGCGCGAAATCACTGATCGCCACATTTTCACTTACGCCGATGTATACCACTTACGCCGATGTATACCTCGTAATTCTTACTCACACAAATAGTGGTAGCACTTCAAGTTCACCAAATATATGCTTGTGCACTTGCATTATTAAACAATACTCTTTGTCGAAATAAATCGGCACAAAAAAATTCTTACTCAAACAACCACATGGGCCACCCACAAGTAGGGCTCGCTCGCCACCCCACAACTCGGCAAATACTGCCCAACGATTGCCCTCTGGCCAAGATGGGCACTCGCTTATATAGGCTCGAATGTGCAGTCCCCTTGTTATGCGAGTACCAATCTCACCAGTTAAGGTTACAAATTTTGACACATACATCCCTCAACACAAATAAGTACACCATCGGAACGGTGCTAAGAAGTGCATCGTGTTTACTATTTTACATTAACTTCTATGATTATTCTATAGCCCGTAAATCAAGTTTTAGTTTTTAAAATTTCGCCACTTAGCGCAAATTTGTTTGTTTACATCTGTGCTGCAAAGTTTTAACAGAGAACTGCATATAGCACTGTTTTTAGACGTAGTCTATAGCGATCTACACATTGCGCTGCTCAAAATCTTCATATCTATAACAATTAACTAGTTATGGGCGATAAATGATAATAATAATAATTTGCAAACAATGAAAACTATTGCAAGTTAAGTGTATAGTATAACTTGACTAGTTTAAAATACGTGTGATGCCACCCAAAATATTATATAGTGCCGTTCTTTACGTCATGAATTTTCTATTGAATTTTATTAACAACTTCCCATCAAACTTTGTTTATTGTTTTTCACGAGCTTAATTATTTATGAATCTTAACATATGAGTACAGCACTCGATCCGCTATTACGAGACTTTTTTAATGAGTGCTCGCTCATCTCTAAGTTGTTATTTACTATTTTTATTAATTTTTCAGTATTCGTCATATTAAACAATTTCCAAGTTACTATAAATTTTGTGTCTCGTGGCTTAAAATAAAGATAGATCTTTCAGAAGGTGCATATAGCTGACCACAATCCACTGCCGCATCGCTCTTCACCGTAATTACACGGTTTTCGCGTAATGCGCGAAAAACCAAACAATGCCCCACGCTGCGGGCCACGTGGCCGCCCGGCGGTGGAGGTATCCCACCGACTCGTTGCAAATCGCTTCCGTGAAAGTCGCGCGCTCGCTCTCCACAGAGCAATCCTTGCGTACTAGACCTATTCATCTAGTACCGGGGGTTTTACCGTCACACCATACGGTTATTTTAAACTTCTAAGGGTGTCAAGCTTCAACTGTTGGGCACAGAAATATCCTTCTTGCACTGAACTTATACACTGACACAAAACATCGCAACATCAAAAAGAAATAATCTAGAGTGATTAAATTTCGATAATACATTTCTCTAGGTAACAGATTTAAGTGATTAACCTCCCAAGATCACAGGTTAATGTAAGTGCGAGATCAGCTATTTCAAATGTGAATTGCTGGTACACTAATAACCAGTGTAAACGCCAGAACGTTGAATGAAGGCATGTAAACGTGCATGCATTGTGTGGTATAGGTCCAGGATGTCTGTTTCTGAGATGGAGTTCCAGGCCTGTTGCACTTGGTCGGTCAGTACGACGAGGTTAATAATGTTTGTGGATGAGGCTGGTGTGCCGACCGGTGTGGCCGTGCGGTTCTAGGCGCTTCAGTATGGAACCGCGTGACCGCTACGGTCGCAGGTTCGAATCCTGCCTCGGGCATGGATGTGTGCGATGTCCTTAAGTTAGTTAGGCTTAAGTAGTTCTAAGTTCTAGGGGACTGATGACCACATATGTTAAGTCCCATAGTGCTCGGAGACTTTTTTTTAGGCTGGTGTTGTCGTCCGATGATGTCCTATGTTTGCCCGATTGGAGACAAAATGGTTCAAATGGCTCTGAGCACTATGGGACTTAACATCTGTGGTCATTAGTCCCCTAGAACTTAGAACTACTTAAATCTAGCTAACCTAAGGACATCACACACATCCATGCCCGAGGCAGGATTCGAACCTGCGACCGTAATAGTCGCGCGATTGGAGACAGATCTGGTGATCGAGCAGGCCAAGGCAGCTTGTCGAGCCTCTGTAGAGTACGTTGGGTTACAACAGCGGCTTGTGGTCGAACGTTATTGTGATGGAAAACACCATCCGCAATGCTGTTCACAAATGACAGCGCAACATGTCGAATCACCAGGCTGACGTTTAAATCTGCAATCAGGATGCGAAGGATAACCACGAGAGTGCCCCTGCTGTTATACGAAATCGCACCCCGGACCATTACTCCAGGATTAGTCCAGTGTGCCTAGCACACAGAAAGGTTGGTTCCAGGCCCGATCTTCTAATCAACACACGAGGATCACTGTTACCGAGGCTGAAACGAGCTTTCATCAGAAAGCACGCCAGACTTTCACCCTGCACTCCAATCAGTCCTCGCTTCGCACCACTAGAGTCGCAAATGGCAGCAGTCTGAGTCAGTGGAACGCACGCTACAGGGCGTCGGGCACGGATCTGTCCTTGACGTACACTCATGCTCATAAATTAAGGACAATTGCACAATGTGGTGCCACACAACGTGGCACTACACAAAACTGGCGCTAATAGCATAGACACACAGGGAATACACACGACACAGTTGAGAAAACCGTCCCGAAATACATGTGCTACAAAACACCACTGTTTTCTGCGCGGGTACCCCGACATCAATATGGGATATGACCACCATGCACACGTACACAGGCCGTACAACGGGTTGGCATACTCTGGATCAAGTGGTCGAACAGCTGCTGGGGTATAGCCTCCCATTGTTGCAGCAGTGCCTGTCGGAGCTCCTGAACTGTCCTAGGTGTTTTAAGACGTGCAGCGATACGCCGACCGAGAGCATCCCAGACGTGCTCAATGGGGTTTAGGTCTGGAGAACAGGCAGGCCACTCCATTCGTCTGAAATGTTTCAGGCTACTCTTCCACGTTGGCAGCTCGGTGGGGCCCTGCGTTATCGTCCATCAGGAGGAAGGTGGGACCCACTGCACCCCTCAAAAGGCGGACATACTGGTGCAAAATGACATCCAGATACACCTGACCTGTTACAGTTCCTCTGTCAAAGACATACAGGAGTGTACGTGCACCAATCATTATCCCACCCCACACCATCAAACCACGACCTCCACACAGGTCCCTTTCGATGACATTAAGGGGTTGTTGTCTGGTTCCTGGTTCACGTCAGATGAAAACCCGGCGAGAATCACTGTTCAGACTATACCTGGACTCGTCCGTGAACATCATCTGGGACCATCGTTCCAATGACCATGTACTGTGTTCTTGACACCACGCTTTACGGGCTCTCCTGTGACCAGGGGTCAGTGGAATGCACCTTGCAGGTCTCTGGGCGAATAAACCATGTCTGTTAAGTCGTCTGTGGACTGTGTGTCTGGAGACAACTGTTCCAGAGGCTGCGGTAAGGTCCCGAGCAAGGCTACCTGCAGTACTCCGTGGCCGTCTGAGGGCACTGATGGAGAAATACCTGTTTCGTGTGGTTTTTTACACTGTGGACGTCTCTTACCTAGCACCTGTACACGTTCCCTGTCTGTTGGAATCGTTGCCATAATCCTGAGATCACACTTTGTGGCACACGGAGAGCCTGTGCTACGACCTGCTGTGTTTGACCAGTCTCCAGTCGCCCTGGTATGTCATGTCATCAATATGTGTCCTTTGAGCCATTTTCAACACACAGTTACCATTAGCACGTCTGAAAACGTCTGCACACTTACTCGCTGCACCGTACTCTGACATGCACCATCACACCTGTGCGTGCCGGCCGGGGTGGGCGAGTGATTCTATGCGCTACAGTCGGTAACCGCGCGACCGCTATGGTCGCAGGTTCGAATCCTACCTCGGACATGGATGTGTGTGATCTCCTTAGGTTAGTCAGGTTTAAGTAGTTCTGAGTTCTAGGGGACAGATGGCCTCAGAAGTTAAGTCTCATAGTGCTCGGAGCCATTTGAACCATTTCCCAGCGCACCGTGCGTCAACTGCAGGTCAAATGCACTGCATGGTCATACCACGAGGTGATTTAAACCCGCAAACCGCCTACCAGAGCGTTGTTTCACCATGTATCAGCATTATCCTTAATTTATGAGCATGAGTGTAACATATTTATAGCAGTTCGTTGTGGTAGTTCGTTGTGGTAGCAGATTCCGCTCAAATCGCTGTTGATGATACATTACTATGTGCCACATCCTTACGTCGAATTTGATGGTCTTCCCTCTCGGTCTTCTTTCGATCATAAATTTTCGTGACCACCTGTGCCAGCAATCAAGTACAGTGGCTATATTCCTTCCACGTCTTTGTGCAATACCGTAGCCGGCCGGAGTAGCCGAGCGGTCCTAGGCGCTACAGTCTGGATCCGCGCGTCCGCTACGGTCGCAGGTTCGAATCCTGCCTCGGGCATGGATGTGAGTGATGTCCTTAGGTTAGTTAGTTCTAAGTTCTAGGGGACTGATGACCAAAGTATTTAAGTCCCATAGTGCTCAGAGCCATCTGAACCATCTGCAATACCGTAGAAGGAACATCCAGCTTTTCGTAACCCTATTAGACGACCTAGATTAAACTCAGTGATTTATTTGTAACGGCGATTTTATCGCCTATAAGGCATTGCTGACTAACATCACCTCACTATGTCCTCTCTCAAAGCTAAGTTGAGAGGGGTAATTTTAATGGATAGTTTTAATGGAAAAATTAGTATGATAGTTAGCTGAATTAAATGAACTGACAAGGACACACATAACAAGAAGCTCTCAGAGAAATACATGCCGTGAAACACTTTATTCGTCATAAAATAAAATACTTCTCAATAAACCACAAGAGCTACAGTTATATCTGTCACGGACAAGACTTTTTGGTTCAATCGAATCTCACAAAATCTCTTATAGTTTGATAATCAATAACATGTCTGAAATAGACGTTAGTAGTAGAACATTATCACTGTGAATCCAACAGTATACATCTAAGACTGGTGGATACCAAATAGTGGCACCTGAGTCATGAGAGGCAAGGTCGATGTTCGTGGGTTGTTGTAGACGGCTGGTGACTTCGAGGGCGATGGTGTCCAAGTTGGTCGTCAGTATCATCTGGCAATGCTATGGCCGTATGCTGTCCGAATTACAGTGTCGGCAGATGGATACGGCAGTGTCTCCATGCGGGCCATGTGACATCGCGAACCCAAGTAGTGCTGCAATCGTTGCACCTACTATATGCGATGTGGATGCCATCTGTTTGTGAAGCAGACGACTCTTGTCATAGTGGAGGTTGTCAGAGATATCCCTGTTCATAGTAACTCGCTCTCTGCCCTACGTTCCTATTCCTAATAATCCTAGCTGTTTTCCGCCGGGATTATGTTTGGTTCACGATGTGGTGGCGCCTACAGATCCGTGTCTCGGCCACCCGCTATACTTACCTGTTATGCTGGTGGACTACGTGTCCTGATACAGCTCTTACAGTTCCTTATTAGGAGAATGAAGTCCAAAAGAACGCTGTGATATAACCTGCAAGGGGAGGCCACGACGTTGGGATCACAGATTTACTTCAAACTTCGCACACCTTCAGTAGGCCATTAAAACAATGTAACGTGCAAGTAGAAAAGTGCACTACTCTGGCAATTCCGAAAAAATCCCAAGAGAACTTTTTCGCGTCTATTATATGGCTTATGTATCCGTGCGTAGGTACGAGACGCTACAGTTCATGGTGGTGAAGTGAGTAGCGATCAAGCTTTGTAAACGAAAGTGTGTGAGGCGACGGTTTGACTCCCGCTCAAATTTTTTATCTATTCTTTTCGTCACTGGTCATATTATTTAATTTATATCACGTTTGAGAGGTAGTACAATGAAAAAATGCCACGTGTATTTGCATGCAGTTTCAGTTTTATGTTCTCCTCTCTCTATGACAAATACCATCCTGCAACGTGTGATGTCGAGAGCGTATCCGACGAGTAATTGTAAATTAGTCTTGTGGTCTGGCACATTGTGACATACTATATTACTACTAATGAATAACGGTCATTCGCATCATTATTTATCGAAGTCTGACTTGGGCTTTCCAAGCCTGTTCCACGTTCTTGCCGGCCGCGGTGGCAGTGCGGTTCTGACGCTGCAGTCTGGAACCGCGGGGCTGCTACGGTCGCAGGTTCGAATCCTGACTCGGGCATGGGTGTGTGTGATGTCCTTATGTTAGTTAGGTTTAAGTAGTTGTAAGTTCTAGGGGACTTATGACCTAAGATGTTGAGTCCCATAGTGCTCAGAGCCATTTGAACCATTTTGAACCCACGTTCTTGAAAATTTAATTACAAATAGTAAATAGTCATATAACACATGAAATTCACTACTACTTCATGAAAATGTACGTGAGTTTTTCCGTTATGTTACATCTTAAGTGTAATAAAAATTAAATAAAGTGACCAGTCACGAAAAAGAATGTAAATTAAAAAATGTGTGTCAACCGGTTCGAACCGCCGCCCTGTCCATGATTCTCGTACTAGGCGCATACGCTAGCCGATTGGCCACATTGATTTAATACGGTATGCACCTTCGTACAGTTACATCAGTCACATAATAGACGCGTGAAACTTCTCTTGGGATTTTCTCGGAATTGCCAGAGTATTGTATTTTACTAATTGCACATTACGTTGTTTTAATGGCCAACTAAGGTGTACAAAGTTTGAAGTAGATCCGTGATACCAAACTCGTAGCTTCCCCTTGTTAATAGGTGATAAAAATTTTGTAAAACGGAAAAGGCCATTCTATAAATCTGCAAAGAGAAGTACCTATTTGTTAGGGAAACATAACTGCGATTCCATATAACAAACACAGTATTATCATTGAAATTGTGAGAGAATCATGACTGAAAAAGAAGAGTCAAGTTTTATAATCCCTTTTTGTTTCCTTTTCGAGATGGTATCTTATTCTCCTCTCACGTAAGGGACATGAATGGTTCAAGCCTACTGATTTGTATGAGAAGACGAAAATGTATATTGTGTAATCTGCTCGTAAAATACACAGTTATAAAATAA
Organism: Schistocerca gregaria; assembly: GCF_023897955.1. Taxonomy (NCBI): domain Eukaryota; kingdom Metazoa; phylum Arthropoda; class Insecta; order Orthoptera; family Acrididae; genus Schistocerca; species Schistocerca gregaria. Next base: position 277,409,917 of record NC_064924.1, on the reverse strand, counting down.
TGTAATCAGTGTCAGTTCTGAACCAATAATCGTTCAGTAAACTAAATTTGATGAATAAGCTAAAGACTAAAGTCACACTAACATAATGTTGACTCATCGGACGTTCTCCAATCTTTGAGCATAAACAGCTTGTCACATTATTGTTTGCGAATGGTAATTGCACCAGAATGTTTTTGATATGGGTTGAGTTAACAAAGCTCTTTGCAAAATGTGGGAGATAGACAATGAAAAATATTCCATGTATTGTGTGTAGTGTTTTTAATGAGGAAATGTGAAACGTGTCAAATTTGACGTGGGATGATAAATAAACAACATTTTCTGACAGAATAGCTATTAACTTCATGCCGTGTCATTTAACATCCTCAACCTCAAATATGATATTATGCGGCATTTAAACGCCTCTGGACAATGACGCAATTTTTTAAAAGTTAAGTGAAGTTTTTACAATTGCCTGATCTCACATTTCTTGCACTTGAATACATACTGCTTGCTAAACAGTAAATGTTTCCATGCAATTTCAAATTGCTAAAGGAAGGGAGCGGCGTCATACTCTTCTTAACGGAATTTCTTGTGTTCCGGAGTCGTCGGTCTTTCCTTGTATACCACTTATTATAATTTTATGCACAGACAGAAGTTCAGACGCAATAACTCTGGTGAGTGTGTAGGCCGATTTTTGTTTCCCGAATGACGGATTCAGCGACGTCCAAATCTTCTGTTAATGTTTTATACACCACTTCTAACAAACACCGAACAACGCGCTCCAGTACGCGACCGCCAAATACACTCCTGGAAATTGAAATAAGAACACCGTGAATTCATTGTCCCAGGAAGGGGAAACTTTATTGACACATTCCTGGGGTCAGATACATCACATGATCACACTGACAGAACCACAGGCACATAAACACAGGCAACAGAGTATGCACAATGTCGGCACTAGTACAGTGTAGATCCACCTTTCGCAGCAATGCAGGCTGCTATTCTCCCATGGAGACGATCGTAGAGATGCTGGATGTAGTCCTGTGGAACGGCTTGCCATGCCATTTCCACCTGGCGCCTCAGTTGGACCAGCGTTCGTGCTGGACGTGCAGACCGCGTGAGACGACGCTTCATCCAGTCCCAAACATGCTCTATGGGGGACAGATCCGGAGATGTTGCTGGCTGGGGTAGTTGACTTACACCTTCTAGAGCACGTTGGGTGGCACGGGATACATGCGGACGTGCATTGTCCTGTTGGAACAGCAAGTTCCCTTGCCGGTCAAGGAATGGTAGAACGATGGGTTCGATGACAGTTTGTATGTACCGTGCACTATTCAGTGTCCCCTCGGCGATCACCAGAGGTGTACGGCCAGTGTAGGAGATCGCTCCCCACACCATGATGCCTGGTGTTGGCCCTGTGTGCCTCGGTCGTATGCAGTCCTGATTGTGGCGCTCACCTGCACGGCGCCAAACAAGCATACGACCATCATTGTCACCAAGGCAGAAGCGACTCTCATCGCTGAAGACGACACGTCTCCATTCGTCCCTCCATTCACGCCTGTCGCGACACCACTGGAGGCGGGCTGCACGATGTTGGGGCGTGAGCCTAACGGTGTGCGGGACCGTAGCCCAGCTTCATGGAGACGGTTGCGAATAGTCCTCGCCGATACCCCAGGAGCTACAGTGTCCCTAATTTGCTGGGAAGTGGCGGTGCGGTCCCCTACGGCACTGCGTAGCATCCTACGGTCTTGGCGTGCATCCGTGCGTCGCTGCGGTCCGGTCCCAGGTCGACGGGCACGTGCACCTTCCGCCGACCACTGGCGACAACATCGATGTACTGTGGAGACCTCACGCCCCACGTGTTGAGCAATTCGGCGGTACGTCCACCCGGCCTCCCGCATGCCCACTATACGCCCTCGCTCAAAGTCTGTCAAATGCACATACTGTTCACGTCCACGCTGTCGCGGCATGCTACCAGTGTTAAAGACTGCGATGGAGCTCCGTATGCCACGGCAAACTGGCCGACACTGACGGCGGCGGTGCACAAATGCTGCGCACCTAGCGCCATTCTACGGCCAACACCGCGGTCCCTGGTGTGTCCGCTGTGCCGTGCGTGTGATCATTGCTTGTACAGCCCTCTCGCAGTGTCCGGAGCAAGTATGGTGGGCCTGACACACCGGTGTCAATGTGTTCTTTTTTCCATTTCCAGGAGTGTACATCGCTGGCCACACTCCTCTGGGCGGCCCGCTGCTTCCATCGCTCGCCCTCTTCACACGCACGCTCCCTTACGTGGCCGAGAAATACATCGCTGGCCGCACTTCTCCGGGCGGCTCGCGGCTACCATCGCTGGCCGCCTTCGCGCGCGCGCGTTTGTCAGCACACAGCAATTGGCTACGCCAGGAAACATTGCGATTGGTTTTCCCTGGAAAACAGCGACCCCAGCCGACGGCTCCATTAACTAGCAAGCCTTATATAAAACCTGCCGCCGCCGCCGCCGCAAACGAAAGTTCTGTACCTGGGTGTGACGCTGGATAGAGGTCTCACATGGAGACGCCATATCGACGACATCGTCAAAAAGGTCAGGGGTAGACTGACTCAACTCTACCCCTTTCTCAATCCGAAACCTGCGCTCCCGCCAGAACTGGGTGCTGCGCTCTATCTTACGCTTATACGCCCGCTTATCGACTACGCCGCTGTGGTTTGGGGCAATGCTGCAGCGACCCACGTCGACCGCCTGCAACGCCTTCAGAACCGGATTCTACGTCTGGCATTGCACCTCCCTCGGGAGTTCCCGTCGGACGACCTCAACCGCATCTCCAACATCCCTACAGGTTTCGACAGGCTGCACGGCTCTTTTACGAGAAGACCGCTCAGTCCGAAAATCCGCTCCTTCGAGCCCTGGGCCACCGGGTGCAGCGTCTTAACACGACCAGGTGGCCCCACCTGCTTCGCGACCACTGAGTTGCCAGCACGTCCAGGCCACCGTCCCAGCAGACTGACAGGACATCAAACATGAAGTCAGGCCAATCGCACGCTCCGTAAGTCTGGAGGAATAGCCTTCCGGCTTAGACTCCACCGACCCACAGGGACTCATCTGTCCCTGTCAGGCAGCAGCAGCAAACGACAGTTCTCATCGGGAAGTGCAGCACGCCGTGTTCCAGCTGCTTGTGGATGACTCGCCGCGCCAGTCGTGGTTACCTGGCTGCTCGGCGGAAATCTTGCGACTTCACTCGGAGAGACTGAACGTACACCCCACCATGCACATTTGGACATTGGTATAACCAAACTTTAATTATGCATTGCTTCTGAGTGTGAGGCTGGGTAGACGCTTGGCTAACATAATTGTTAAAAAGTGATTTGTGATTTAATAAACCAGACTGAAGAGGTTGTGTTATTCCTGGTTATAACAGTTAAGAATATCTTTTCCCATCTGTGTGGCACTGATGCGGTACCCGTCACGTGGATTATCTCATGCCCAATGGAATGTCTTCCAATAATTGCGGCAGTACATGTAAGGGGCAGTCAAACGAAAACGAGGCATATGAAAGAAAAGTAAACTGTTTATTATTTCAAAAGTAATCACCCTAACTTCGAATATAAGGGGCAATCAAAAAGTTTCATTTTGCTGTAGCGTGAATGCAATCAAGCGCGACTCCTATGCGGCTATTCAAGCACCCATATGTAGGCCAGGTGCCGGCCGCGGTGGTCTCGCGGTTCTAGGCGCGCAGTCCGGAACCGTGCGACTGCTACGGTCGCAGGTTCGAATCCTGCCTCGGGCATGGATGTGTGTGATGTCCTTAGGTTAGTTAGGTTTAAGTAGTTCTAAGTTCTAGGGGACTGATGACCTAAGATGTTAAGTCCCATAGTGCTCAGAGCCATTTTCATGTAGGCCAGGTGTTACTGTGTCATTCTAATGGAAACTTTCCGATCGTCCCTCATACATTTATCCCACTGAGTCAAAGCGGAATATGACTTCATGGAAAAATTTTTTCGTTTGGGTACGGAACCATGATAGTACCCAGGCGTGCATCTCTTCGTCTAAAGCAAAGCGACGCCCATGAATGTCTTCCTTCTGGGCTCCAAAAGTGTGGTAATCATATGGAGAGAGATCGCGACTGTGTGTAGGACGTGTGAGGGCTTACCAGCAAAACTGCTACAGCGTAGTCGAAACAATCTTAGCATGTGGATGGGCCCACATTCTCCATACAGTTCCGTTGTCTCCCCATGCTATTTCCATATTTCCGGAGCCTGAAGAAAGACATTCATGGCTGTCTATTTGCTTCGGACAAAGAGGTGTACCCATGGGTATAATCATGGTTTCGCAGCAGCAACACATTTTTCCAGGAAGACATCGCCCGCCTTTTTTCATAGTGGAGTAAATGTGTTAGCGGTTATTGGCGATTACTTTGGAAATAATAAACACTTTATTTATTTTTTCCATCTGTCTCGTTTTCATATGACTGCCCCTTACTCCTTAAGCACTATAAATAATTTTTGGCTGCTTAGCATCCCAACAATAAAGCAGGGACCAGTGATGCGATTCTTGGAAAGCTCACACAACATGTTGACAGGCCGAGGTCGTTTACACAATTTTCTTACCCACTATGGATTTTTATCTGACCAAATTCTTGGATTTTTGCAGCTTTCGTAAGCACTAATTGGAGAACTATAATGAATTTTCAAAATTGTGTGGAAAAGATAAAACATGTTGGAAGGCGGTGTTGACGGAACCCTATTTTCGATGACGCAACTTGAGTTTTAAGCTGCCTCGTAGTGACATGTGGGTTTTATGTCACCGCTCCTAAACATTACTCTCATCCATTGCTATTCTTTTTTGTTGGCTTTTTAAAAGTGAGCTTCACCTTTTGTAACAAAATTCACTTTGCCTTGTAACAAGGACTTTGGATGTTGAGCACTAACTGTGCACAAGCACTGTGCTTGACAAAATTTATACGGCCCTGAGTGCCAAATCATCGGAAGTTATATGAATTTTAATTGATTATTGGCCATAGTCTCTATCCTAAAGAGGAAACTACGCAAACATAATTTTAGTTAGTGACTCCAGAACGACCGATCAGGTATCACACTTCCAAAACATTAAGTAATTTTCTGTGAAGGGGTGGTGGAGGATAAAGATTACAGGACAAGGGAAAAAGGCGCAGACATTGGGTGGGGGAGGGGAGGGATGGAAGGTTAACGAGCTAAGGAGCTCCATTGTTAACGTTTATTTCACAGAATGTACTCCTGAGACTGCATTTACATGTGCACTCATAAAAATCAAAATGGCTCTGAGCATTATGGGACTTAACATCTGAGGTCACCAGTCCTACCTAACCTAAGGACATCACACACACACCCATGCCCGAAGCAGGATTCGAACCTGTGACCGAAGCGGTCGCGCGGTTCCAGACTGAAGCGCCTAGAACCGCTCGGACACCCCGGCCGGCCATAAAAATCCTACTCCTATGATTCCATTCGAGCAAACAGAAATATCGTATATAATATACCGATTATTCGATCATTTGTCAGTAAGGAAGTGCTAGACGGACATACAGTTTCTCACACAAAGGTTCGAAAGCAAAAGTTCACAAATTTCCGTTGCTAAGTGAATCATCAAAGCCAGCTCACGACTCACAGCGAAAAGAATAATGAGAATCAACTGGGCACACGTTACATGAAGTGCTTCGTGAACCATCAAATACCGAATTTGATTCCACCTGAGTTTAAGTAAAGAGATACTAAAATCCTCACTCGAGGGAATTCCACACTGCTCCTAGTGGTGGAATTGCATCGTTATAGAGAAATATAACTTGAAATCGAAACTAACTAGTATCGAAAGTCACTACTTGATCACGGAGCATCAACTAGTCGCTGGAAGTGGTCTTGTCAGCGTCCCAGTTCTCTCTAAACTTAAACCGCCTCGCTTCTGCGTACAGAGAGCGATCAAATCTCGGTGGGGGCGTACTGACCAATCACCAAGCAGCTTTTTTCAGAAAGAGCAGGCTTTTCTTCAAGGTAGAGAGCAGGTGAGGAAGGATTGCTTCTTTCGGGCTAAAATTTTCCATTTCGTTCAGCAGTTGAAATTTCGAAGGTGGCGTCCGCCACGTTCAGATTCGAAATGGCCAACCGCGGAGCTCCAAGCCTGGCTCTCCGCGTCCGGCGACACGGTGTCGCGCTAGAGTGTGTATTGACTGACGCCTTTCAATTGTATGTTTTTCACACTTGATAAACTTTTTTTACAATGTTTGGAAAGACAAATCTTTAGGACTTAGAGCGATCAGGAGAGCTTTCAACCGAACCGCAATAAGGAATAGTGCAGTAGGCAACACAGTTGAAGAGGAATGGACGTCTCTAAAAAGGGCCATCACAGAAGTTGGGAAGGAAAACGTAGGTACAAAGGAGATAGCTGCGAAGAAACCATGGGTAACAGAAGAAATACTTCAGTTGATTGATGAAAGGAGGAAGTACAAACATGTTCCGGGAAAATCAGGAATACAGAAATACAAGTCGCTGAGGAATGAAATAAATAAGAAGTGCAGGGAAGCTAAGACGAAATGGCTGCAGGAAAAATGTGAAGACATCGAAAAAGATATGATTATCGGAAGGGCAGACTCAGCATACACGAAAGTCAGAACAACCTTTGGTGACATTAAAAGCAGCGGTGGTAACATTAAGAGAGAAACGGGAATTCCACTGTTAAATGCACAGGAGAGAGCAGATAGGTGGAAAGAATACATTGAAAGCCTCTATGAGGGTGAAGATTTGTCTGATGTGATAGAAGAAGAAACAGGAGTCGATTTATAAGAGATAGGGGATCCAGTATTAGAATCGGAATTTAAAAGAGCTTTGGAGGACTTACGGTCAAATAAGGCAGAAGGGATAGATAACATTCCATCAGAATTTCTAAAATCATTAGGGGAAGTGGCAACAAAACGACTATTCACGTTGGTGTGCAGAATATATGAGTCTGGAGACATACCATCTGACTTTCGGAAAAGCATCCTCTCTACTATTCCGAAGACGGCAAGAGCTGACAAGTGCGAGATTTATCGCACAATCAGCTTAACAGCTCATGCATCGAAGCTGCTTACAAGAATAATATAAAGAAGAATGGAAACGAAAATCGAGAATGCGCTAAGTGACGATCAGTTTGGCTTTAGGAAAAGTAAAGGCACGAGAGAGGCAATTCTGACGTTACCGCTATAATGGAAGCAAGGCTAAAGAAAAATCAAGACACGTTCATAGGATTTGTCGACCTGGAAAAAGCGTTCGACAATATAAAATGGTGAAAGCTGTTCAAGATTCTGAAAAAAGTAGGGGTAAGCTGTAGGGAGACACGGGTCATATACAATATGTACAAAAACCAAGAGGGAATAATAAGAGTGGACGATCAAGAACGAAGTGCTCGTATTAAGAAGGGAGTAAGACAAGGCTGTAGCCTTTCGCCACTACTCTTCAATCTGTACATCGAGGAAGCAATGATGGAAATAAAAGAAAGGTTCAGAAGTGGAATTAAAATACAAGGTGAAAGGATATCAATGATACGATTCGCTGATGACATTGCTATCCTGAGTGAAAGTGAAGAAGAATTAAATGATCTGCTGAACGGAATGAACAGTCTAATGAGTACACAGTATGGTTTGAGAGTAAATCGGAGAAAGACGAAGGTAATGAGAAGTAGTAGAAATGAGAACAGTGAGAACTCAGGATTGATGGTAACGAAATCAATGAGGTTAAGGAATTCTGTTACCTCGGCAGTAAAATAACCAGTGAAGGACGGAGCAAGGAGGACATCAAAAGCAGACTCGCTATGGCAAAAAAGGCATTTCTGGCCAACAGAAGTCTACTAATATCAAATACCGGCCTTAATTTGAGGAAGAAATTTCTGAGGATGTACGTCTGGAGTACAGCATTGTAAGGTAGTGAAACATGGACTGTGGGAATATCGGAACAGAAGAGAATCGAAGCATTTGAGATGTGGTGCTATAGACGAATGTTGAAAATTAGGTGGACTGATAAGGTAAGGAACGAGGAGGTTCTACGCAGAATCGGAGAGGAAAGGAATATGTGGAAAACACTGATAAGGAGAAGGGACAGGATGATAGGACATCTGCTAAGACATGAGGGAATGACTTCCATGGTACTAGAGGGAGCTGTAGAGGGCAAAAACTGTAGAGGAAGACAGAGATTGGGATACGTCAAGCAAATAATTGAGGACGTAGGAAGCAGGCACATATTTGTCTGACATCATCTCCTGACTGCGGGAAAGTAGTCTGCTTCTCTGTCATCTCGTTAATATTTGATCAAGTTACGTACATGTCATATCGTTGAAGTCTTCTTCCAAGGTTCTTACCAATGAACACAAAGAAGTAAGGGAGAACGGACAAAAACTGTTATAAACGTTGCTGCATTTTCTCAAATGGTTCAAATGGCTCTAAGCACTATGGGAGTTAACAACTGAAGTCATCAGTCCCCTAGACTTAGGACTATTTAAACCTTAGTAACCTAAGGACACACATCCATGCCCGAAGCACGATTCGAACTTGCGACCGTAGCAACAGCGCGATTCCAGACTGAAGCGCCTAGAACCACCCGGTCACAGCGGCCGGGTGCTTTTTCTCCAGTGAGTCATTAAAAAAAATAAAAAAACAGTACAATGAAGTTTAACTGCAAACATCGCAAAGATGCGATTTCGTACCATTCCCCGCTCCAAGCCATAGTTATCACCAGTAGTTTGGCAATGTGCGCCTGAAAAGGCAAGCTTACGTTAAATTTACATGAATCAAAATAATATCCATTTATATTTTCTGCCGATATCTCATAGAAAATTAGAATACTGGAAGTTATTTAAATATTAACAGGGAGCCTGCGATCACTTTCATTTTTCATTTAAACAATATTTAGCACATTCCTTTCTTGGACAAGTAGTCACCCCGAATACAGTCTTTGGTTCTCTTTCTAGCAGATGCAGAATGATTCTAAGCAGACACGCAACACACCTGTACCTCAATCCTTTGTCTCCATCTGCTACTACACTGACGCAGCATGACTCATTACGTTCTTTACCTTATGTGGGTAGTGGTTTCAGTGAGCCAGTAAACTGGATACCATTATCACAGTCATCGTCGTCATCAAAAATGCTTCCAGTACGCGATACCTCCGAAGTCTGTGGTGTTTTCTCCTGATTTTCCTTATTTCTAGCGTTTTTTTTCTTTTCTTTTTTGTAGTTGGTCAGTGATGTAACTACTTATAGCTGCCCAGTTCTTGTTCTTATATCCGGTCTCTTGTTTACTTTCATTACTCAGTTTCCTCTTCAGCTCAGCTTCTTCTAATTTCTTTTTCACGAGGGTGCGCACCTACTGTCTTTAGGCGCACTACTGAGCCATCTATACTACAACTGGGTGAAACGGTCATCGTATCAATTGCAGGTTGCCTATCTAATGGCTGCGAGGGTCAACAAACTTTCAATTTTCAATATTTCATTTAATTCAATAAAATTAACTAAAAAAAGTCCTTATCACATAAATACACTACTGGCCATTAACACTGCTACACCACGAAGATGACGTGCTACAGACGCGAAATTTAATCGATAGGAAGAAGATTCTGTGATATGCAAATGATTAGCTTTTCAGAGCATTCAAACAAGGTTGGCGCCGGTGGCGACACCTACAACGTGCTAACACGAGGAAAGTTTCCAACCGACTTCTCATACACAAACAGCAGTTGACCGGCGTTGCCTGGTGAAATGTTTTTGTGCTGCCTCGCGTAAGGAGGAGAAGTGCGTACCTCCATGTTTCCGACTTTCATAAAGGTCAGATTATAGCCTTCGCGATTGCGGTTTATCGTATCGCGACATTGCTGCTCGCGTTGGTCGAGATCCAATGGCTGTTAGCAGAATATGGAATCGGTAGGTTCAGGAGAGCAATACGGAACGCCGTGCCGGATCCCAAGGTCCTCGTGTCACTTGCAGTCGAGATGACAGGCATCTTATCCGCATGGCTATAACGGATCGTGCAGCCACGTCTCGATCAATGACTCAACAGATGGGGACATTTGAAAGACAACAACCAGCTGCACGAACAGTTCGACGACGTTTGCAGCAGCATGGACTATCAGCTCGGGGACCGTGGCCGCGCTTACCCTCGACGCTGCATCAGACGGGAGCGCCTGCGATGGTGTACTCAACGACGAACCTGGGTGCACGAATGGCAAAACGTCATTATTTCGGATGAATCCAGGTTCTTTTTACAGCATCATGATGGTCGCATCCGTGTTTGGCGACATCGCGGTGAACGCACATTCGAAGCGTATAGTCGTCATCGCCATACTGTCACCCGGCGTGATGGTATGGGATGTCATTGGTTACACGTGTCAGTCACCTCCTGTTCACACTGATGGCACTTTGAACAGTGGACGTTACATTTCAGATGTGTTACGACCCGTGGCTCTACCCTTCATTCGCTCCCTGCGAAACCCTACATTTCAGCAGGATAATGCACGACCGCATGTTGCAGGTCCTGTACGGGCCTTTCTGAATACAGAAAATGTACGACTGCTGCCCTGTCCAGTGCATTCTCCAGATCTCTCACCTGTTGAAAACGTCTGGTCAATGGTGGCGGAGCAACTGCGTCGTCACAATACGCCAGTCACTACTCTTGATGAACTGTGGTATCGTTTTGAAGGTGCATGGGCAGCTGTACCTGCACACGCCATCCAAGCTCTGTTTGACTCGCCCAGGCGTATCAAGGCCGTTATTACGGCCAGAGGTGGTTGTTCTGAGTATTTCTCAGGATCTATGCACCCAAATTACGTGAAAATGTAATCACATGTCAGTTCTAGTATAATATATTTGTCCAATGAATACCCGTTTATCATCTGCATTTCTTCTTGGTGTAGCAATTTTAATGGCCAGTAGTGTAGTTTATTTAGACTGGTGACCAGTTTCTGTCTATTGTACTCAGATTACCTTCAGACATTGTACTATGCAAACCAGCTTAGGGGTAACAATCATTACGATAATAAAGCGAAATAGTTATAAAATATAAACTCATGTTCAGAAAAAAAAACAGAGCACCTTGAACAGCTAGATACAGGACATTCACATTCACAGTAGATGTACATTGGTATGTTCTGCAGAAATTATTAGCATTTCAGTCACCTCGGTTCAGCACGTGTCCTGTTTCCTACTAGACACAGGGAGCGCCATGGGCCCTGATAACTTGTTTCATCCGTGATGGCATCGCCGCGTGTAAGGCGTGAATGGCGTCCTGCGGTATAACCGTCCACGCTGCATTCATCTGGTTCCAAAGTTCATCTGTCGTGGTTGGCACTGGGTCACTGCGGTGCACCCGTCGTTTCACCATATCCCACATATTTTCGTTTGGCGACAAGTCTGGTGATCTGGCGGGCTAAGGCAAAAGGCTGATAACCTGTGACACCAAAAAGACACATGTTCGTGCAGCAACGTCTGGTCTTGCATTGGCTTGCTAAAAAATAGGGTCTGGGTTGTTGTGCAGAAAGGGTATGGCTGCGGGTCGCAGGATATCATTCATGAATGTATGTCATTCACGCAGGTCACACTGGTCACAGTGCCCTGGACACTGGCTTACAAAACACTCGTTCGGCCTATATTTGAGTATTGCTTATCAGTGTGAGATCCGTACCATGTCAGGTTGACAGAGGAGATACAGAAGATCCAAAGAAGAGCGGCGCGTTTCGTCACAGGGTTATTTGTTAAGCGTGATAGCGTTACAGAGATGTTAAGCAAACTCAAGTGGCAGAATCTGCAAGAGAGGCGCTCTGCATCGCAGTGTAGCTTGCTGTCCAGGTTTCGAGAGGGTGCGTTTCTGGATGAGGTATTGAATATATTGCTTCCCCCTACTTATACCTCCCGAGGAGATCACGAATGTAAAATTAGATTCGAGCGCGCACGGAGGTTTTCCGGCAGTCGTTCTTCCCGCGAACCACAGGGGACTGGAACAGGAAAGGGAGGTAATGACAGTGGCACGGAAAGTGCCCTTCCACCACACACCGTTGGGTTGCTTGCGGAGTGTAGATGTAGATGTATACACGTACCAACTATGATTTCTGGTTGTATCCAATAGCAACCCACACCATAACGCCTCGAGTTGGTGCTGTATGTCTTGTGCGAATGCAACCACTGTAATGCCGGTCCCCCTGTCAGCTGTGAACCAAAATGCGGCCATCATTTTCAAATTAACAGAACCTGGATTCTTCCGAGAACACTGTCTGATGCCATTCCTGTCCACAGTGATATCGATCCATACGCCACTGCCGTCTAGCATGTTTCTGCACATTCGTCAAAGGTAGGCGGCGAAGTTAACCATGCCGTAATAAACGACGGCGGGCTGTCATCCCTGGTAGAGTACGATGTGTCACACTGTTCCACAGTTGCGCCAGAGACGAGAAGGACGCAGATCTGTCCTGCAATGCCATTAGAACGAGTTGTCGATCCTCTCGGAGGTTGGTCTGGGTGGTGCGACCTGACCTATTTCGTGGTGTTCTACGGCCTTCCGTGCACTGCCGAAACACTAGGTCGGACACAAGCAGAGGTTTCCCGGAAGGATGCATCACATTCTCTCATTCCAGTAATGCGCCCTCTTTCAAACTTACTGATCCGACGGTATGGCTCGCGCACACGTCCGCGAGGCATCCTGCACGTTTGCTCAAGTCACGCTGATCCATTACAGCGAGAGCCGAGCTACATGCTCTTTTGCCGATGGGTGGTGTTGCGCTGATGCATCAATGTTGACCTAGAACCCGCGGGTCGATATGGTTCAAATGCTAATACTTTCTGAAGAATATGAACGTGCTACCCCTAGTCGTTCAAGGTGTTCTGTTTTTTTTTCTGAACATGTGTATAATTACTGTGGATTGTGTACCCACGATGGTGACAGTAGCTTGGCTGGTGTGACGTCCCCTCTCCCCTTCTGTTGCCGCTGTTGATGTTGAGCAGCTGCTGCTACAACTCGGTCGGTGGAATGGAGACGTGACGCGCAGTGATGGGTGTCCCCGTTGTAACATTACAGGACATATTGGGACATATTGAAGTATTCGATACTGTAGACTTTTAGGGGATGTCGATACAGATATGCAAAATGTAAAGGGAAACTTTGGTGATGTTTAAATATTGTACTGTGTCAATATTAGGACATTTTGCACAGAAAGAACAAAAATAGACTTAATGTAAATATATATTAGTGTTAGTATCCTATTTTCATTCAATTTTGTAATTATTTTTCATTTTGTGGAGGAGGGACTCGCTGTTTGCTGTAGCTCTGATTAATTGTGTGAATTATCAGTTTTGAGCTGGATTGTTTCGTGTAATATGGACAAGATACTTTTGGGAACTCACCAGCTAGAGAGAGGGTCTGTGAATGAACGTTTGGTGCACACTTCTGGAACTTTCTATGGAGAAATTCTGTATTGTGATCGCAAAAATACGAAAACTTGTGAAAATTGTTTCATAGCCTAGTTTCGAGGGACGATTTGTATCAAGAAATATTGCTAGGAGGATTTGTACGTTTTGAAACACGATTTAAATCATTTTGCATGTAGATAGTTGTTCTGGATCACTCAAGAAATATCCAGAATCAAATGTCAAGATATTTCTGGAGACATCGGTACAAATCTGGTGAAGGTTATCCAGAAGCTGGTAGAAAAATGTTATAAAATCTATTTGGAAATTATGCTTGTAAGAATTTATATGTACTGATCCTTTTACTTACTTTAATCTGTACTAAAATTCTGTAATGTCTAATTTAGTTTTAAGTCGTGAATTGCTATCGTATTGTAAACAAAACATTGTCAAAGACTCTCATTGTTTGGAAAGATATTAATACACCTAGGAGTTGTCAGTTGCCAGTTCGGATATGCAGTGCGGTTAGCTCGGAGAGTCAGTTGTTGAGTCTGTGAAGTCTGTCAGTTCTGTTTGTAAATAAACGTCTGTAATGAAGAATTACTTGTTGTCGTCAATATGAACTCAAGACCTTTGGCACGAAGCAGACACCTCCTAATGCAACGTTTTAATTTGGTGTTGAGGAGCTGAAATGTTATAATTTGGTGCAGAAAGTCCTGGGACGTTATAATTTGGTTGAGGAAGCTGGGATGTTATACCGTCGGATAACGTGGAAAAGCACCTGAAAATCTCTAAAGAAAATTGTTCCTCGCGTAGTGTATGAAAGTCCGTTTGCGAGTCCGCGCAGTCTACTCAGCGATGCGAACTGCTGATTTTAATTGTCTCTTATGGTTTTATGAGGTTCTGTTATGCCCGGTTAGCGAGTTATTGCTGTATTGAGTGAATCATTATCACCGGCGTCGTTTCACACCACTGCAGCGAGGAAAAATTCATTTGCGGTTCAGTATCAGTAGTTGTTGCGTTGCTGGGCGGAATTGTTCACTACGCCACGACGCAAATCCAGAGATAATCTATAATGCTATCTTGCTTTCGGGCGTCGTAATATTATTTCAGCAAAACACTCCCTCCAATGCACAATGTTCATCAAGTCACTCTTTTAATTAAAATGTTCACAGTTAATTAGTTTTCATCATCTACTATCACACAGTTCAATTAATGACGGAGCCAACGCATGAAATTTCCATTACTGACGAACAATTTTATTGTTCCTTCCTAGCAGTTAGTTTATAAGCATCACACCACAAGCACACCGATGGATCAGATCAATTACGATTCTTTTCAGTTCGGTAATCGTGACAATTACGACAACTTTTACAATCGGCGTATTTGTATTATCTTCGTGTGGTCGTATTAATGTTTCCTACTCCAGGCTAATCAGGTATTGCAGTCTTCGATACTATGTCCATTCTTTGTTGTAATTGTTCACTTTGATGAAGGTTGAGTCCAACAATAATATCCCCAATAATTAAAGTTCATTAACTCATCGTACACTATCAGAATATCACTTCAGTTGAAGTTCTTGAGTCAGAATAACTGAGAACAAAGTCCGCGCATCTCTATCACACAATATTACTTTTTTTTTTTTAAATAGAAACAATCTCGTAGCGTTCCGTTTGTAGTACTATAACAAACGCTGCTCTCTCACGACTTGATAGCTAGCAAGCTACTAACATTTCCATGATCGAGTATTGTAGACGCATTGAATTTCCTTTTCGCCGCCTTTACAACTTTCTTTCACAATAAATGTTATCTCTGACCGACATATTACTTTGTACTTAACTTTCGTCGTACTGATTTGCAGTTATTAGTGAGATGTTTGATAGCTAATTAAAAATAATCTCTCTTTCTTTCTATCTTTCTATCATGACATACTCAGTAATTATTGAAACTGGTGCTCATCAATACGTTAAGGTCTTATATTATCGTCAAAGTTGTCCTACCTGTCAGGATAACACTGTTCCCTACTTTAAATTATCATGACATTCTTATTTGGGTTTTCGGGTATCTTGGGGTGTTACACTGGCTAAGCAGGCTGCTCGACAGATATTTAATGGACCACTGACTGTGATTAAATAGTGATAGTCCCGCACCTGCCTCCAGCACGGCGCCATTACCGGCCAATGGCTATGAATCTTCAATATAAAGCAATAAAAGCTACTCCTAAAATGCACTGTGGATACAGGCTACAAAGCCAATGGGAGTGGATGAAAGGCGAACTTATTTCCAGTGCCTTTAAATAACCGGAACATATCGGCTAAGGGTGATAAACCCAACAGAAAAACCTGGTCGTCCTAGAAGGGGGTTGACCAGATGGCTGGTAACAACTCTCAGAAAACAGAGACTACTCCCAGTACCAACACGTCTGAAACGTTTTTATACTTGGTAGCTCGATTCCTTATGGGGGGGGGGGGGGGGGGGGAGGGTGTTACTGGTTTTATTATATTAGGTGAGTGGGAACCACTTAGCTTTTCTTCGTGACGCCAGAAACATTTTATCTCGTCAGCACGTCGTTTAGAAGAAGCATTGAGTTCTGCATTCAGGAAATTGGTCATCCTTCGAACATCACAAAAAATGGTTCAAATGGCTCTGGGCACCATGCGACTTAACATCTGTGGTCATCAGTCCCCTAGAACTTAGAACTACTTAAACCTAGTTAACCTAAGGACATCACACACATCCATGCCCGAGGCAGGATCGAACATCTCACGTAAATGAACATTCCGACATTAGAAAATACATACATAAATCCGAACAAAACCAATTACGTACAGCAAGTTGCATACAGCCCTCAAACTTTGAACGTTTCTAACTCCCAAACTAAAATTTATAGAAATTCGATTAACACTGATTTGTATACAGTTGGTTTGCAGACTTCAGCTACATGATAAAAAAGTCTTCTGTATGAAAAATAATATAACTCTCGAGAAGATAACTAAATAAACTATCTTCGTAGCCCAGTGGAATGAATAACATTTCTTACGTTTACCTGTCTAAATATACGGGGTGGACATTAATAAAACCGACAAACTGCAGGGACGGATTCCTGACTGGAAATGGAGGAGAAAAGGTCCTATGAACATGTGTCCGGAAATGCATCGTTGCCACGATAGATGGAGCTGACGAATGAAAGTTGCTCTGACCATGTGCCGTGTGTTCCTTGTGTGTAGTAGGTTGAGTGACTGACGCAGCGTACTGTAAGTAGCAGAATGGTCGGGTATTCACTTTGGAAACGAGCTGAGGTACTGTTTGTGTACGGCTAAGTAGATGGAAACGGCAAGGGGGCAGCACAGCTATACCAAAACATGTGTGCTCACAGACAACAACCACATCACACAATATTTCAAGCCCTTTTGGGAGTTTGTGTGATGTATAACTTCATCCCTTTCTCCCACCTCCTCCTTTTCCTCCAACATCTGAACATCCTTTATATTGTACGCAGGCTTGATCCTCCCCACCCTCTGGTTTCCTCCTCCTTCTCCACCCCCCGCCCATTGCCACACCTCTATCGCTGTATCCCTCCCTCCCTCCACCTCCACATCCACATCCTCCATCTCCTTCTTCAGGGAAATATCCAGCGCCTCCCCTTCCTGGATGTTGAACTTCGCCGTGACATCCACCCTTCCTTCCAACTGTAACCTAGCATTGCTCCCTTCCCTCCCCAGGGCCTCCCTTTTCCTCTCCCCTCCTTCTCCCAGAGCAGATTTTCCTTCTTTTCCCCCCTGAGTGCCTGCACCCCCTCCTCAACTGTGTCCCTCCCTCCCAGCCTTCTTCGCCGCGTCGCCCGCGCATCTCCCCCCCTCTCCCCCTTCCACCCTACTCCCTCTTCTCCACGCCCCTGACAGAACCTATGCTTTGCTCATCGTAATCAGAGTGCTACATTAGTGTTGTGTTTAGTGCTGTTCTCCTGTGCGTCAGGTGGTGTTATTTTACTTGTGTGCTGGATTTGTACGTAGTGTTACTGTCAGTGATTGTTATGTGCTATGCCGTCCATCAATACTCTTGTGCTCCAGTCATACTTCGCCTTGTGTTCTTTTAATTGTCCGAGTGTGTTCTCTTTTTGTGTGCACTACTTTTTTACGGTTTTTATCTCCGTTTTACAGTCGCCCCTTTTTATTTATTGTCTTCCATAATGTTACTCCCTTTTTTATACCTATGTACTCCATGTTTTCTCCTTTGTTATTTTTAAATGTCTTCTATTGCATGTTTTATGTCTTTCGGGTGAAGAGCAGCGCATATGCTGCTGCCAGCCCACCCTGATGGAGGAACTGAAATGCCATAAAAAAAAATATTTTTTGTGTGGTCATGGGTTCTGTCAGACAAACAAACTTGCAGGGAGGCGTCGGACTGTGCATACACCAGATTGCGAGTACCGGTTCAACAGGATATTGAGACGGACCCTGGTACAAGCTCCAAACAAATGGTCCGCCAACACGGTGTAAGACAAAGTACGGTTCTGTGTATCTTGCATGACAGTCAGTACCATCACTGTCACCTGCAATCCCATGGACGTCACTCTCAACATCTGTTGTGACGTGGATGCGATGCCGCTCTGTACTGTGGTCTGGGACGATTTGTTGTCGTTGCACTCATTCCATCCATTTCTGGGCACATGTTCACAGAACCTTTTTTTGCTCCATTTCCAGTCAGGAATCCGTCCCTGCAGTTTGTCTGTTTTATTAATATTCACTATGTACATTCCTCTAACTTAAAATGTTGTATTTAGAAAGAACAACGTGTCCATGGTGGTCTCGTTGGTACAGCACTAGACTCCAGCTGTGAAGGTTGCACGTACAATCCTGGATAGGAGCGTGAACATCTCCACGTTTCGCTCCCTCCAACATGCTTCCAGGCCCACTCAGCCTGGTGTCAGATTGAATACTCTGGATCTCTTCCGGAGGTAAAAGGCGATCGGAGCGAGTGACTCGCCACTGTGTCTCCACCCCACTGTCCCGGCGAAAGGAAGGCTGTGCTCTTATCTGCAGTGAGGCCAATAGACCGACCGAGAGCTTGTGCCACAGACTTTACACAGAGAAACAAATTATCTGAAATATCTTGTGTATTATCATCTTTCCGGTGGGTGCCCAGGATAGCAACATACATTAGTTCATAGAGCCCATGTGATATCTTATCATGAGAGCCTGTAGAGTGAAATACAACATTTGAAGACAGTGTTCCGACAAAACGGTTATTCTGAGAGAGAGATACGTAATAAATTCAGGCCCAGGCTAGTTCAATCTATGGAGCACAATGAAGATACGAAGACACCCACCACTTTGGCCTTTTTGCCGTATTTTGGTCCCATGTCGTCACGAATCGGAAGAGTCCTCGGAAGATTCCTCGGAAGATACGGAATTAAATGTGTTTTTCAACCATCTGCAAAATTGAGAAACCTGTTGGGTTCGGTTAAGGATGACCTTGGTCTGAGGAAATATGGTCTGTACAAGATTCCTTGTCACTGTGGGGCAGCATATCTAGGCCAGACATGCCGCACAGTACAAGAACGCTGCAGTAAACACCAGCGTCAATATACGCCTTCGTCAATCAGAAAAGTCGCCAATTGCGGAACACTGCCTGAATACAGGACATAATATGATTTATGAAGAGACAGAAGTTTTATCCCCGGCAGCATCTTTCTGGGACTGTGTCATTAAGGAAGCAAATACATATCCGTACAGCCAATAATCTCATCAACAAGGATACGGGATTTCAACTGAGCACATCCTGGAACCCTGCATTGGCTGCTATTTAAATCACAACCCGAAAATCAAGATTCTTCGATAACAGGCCCATCATAACACTGGCCTATTAGGGCCGTTGGTGAGTAACGTCTGGCAGTACTGTCGACAAACGCAGCGTACAGAGCACGCGCGGGAGAGCCACTCAGCGATTTTCGGCAGAGGGAGTTTGAATACGGCAAATCACTGCTCATGCGCGATTTCTGAAGCTGCGCATTCTTCGCGCTTGTGTTCTAAAAACGGGGCATCGGTGTGCGTATGCCGTCAGTCTTACCTAGACACCAGCAAGGTTGAACCACCTGAAGGTGTCGGACTGATGCTCCGAGGAAATATTGTGGAATTTGCACAACGTGATCTGACGGCAAACCCGTGAAGACTATTTACAACACATACGCCGGGAAAACTTAAAGAGTCACAATATTTCTTCTTCCGATACTTCGGCTGATAACCGTACAGCCATCTTCCAGGTGCGTATCATTGCGTCACGTAGTTTTAATTCAGTTACCGGCTCACTTTGAGGATGGCTCTATAGTTATAGGACGAAATATCAGAAGAAGAAATAATGCTGACCCGGACGCACACACTGAAACCTACCCCTTAGAAAAATTTGTGAATTGCTGTGCTGGTAAACACATTACGTTATTTGATTTTCAAACAGCTGAGAAGAACTGAACGTACTCTGACATTTCTCTCTTTACTTATTCTGATCAGCACTAAACTGACACACAATATTTTTAGCGCAACGCAATCTGACTTTCAATAATCCCTACAAAAGAATGGCCGTGACTAACAATAACCTATACCTTTCATGAATCACATACCTCACAAAAATCTTTGTTTCTCGAACTACTGCAATACAGCGAGCACCAATACTGCCAGCTAAATAAAAGATTCAAACTACTGAAGGCACTAACTTCTGGTAGGCATAGTTAGCAAATGAAAGATTTTGATAGAGAACAATGTATTTACCTTAATAGTGTTCAGAAGTCATAATATATATTTCAGTTCATGACATCCAGTCTTACAAATTTACTCTTTCTGATGGACACACGTCCAGATCATCCGCCCTCAAAATTCCGCCATCTTTCTCCCCACATCCACCACTGCTGGCGGCTCACCCCCAACTGCGCAACGCTATGTGCTGTTAACGTCCAACTGCCCAACACTACAATAGCGAATATTCCAACAATGCCAACCAGCCACAGACTGCACACAGCACAACCAGTGATTTTCATACAGAGTGCTACGTGACGTTACCAACATAAAAACCTAAACAGCCTACTTACTACTGGAATGATGACGGAATATTCTATGCGCCTTGACAACTTCAAGGAATACCTAGCATACTGTATATATGGTTCTCGTGCGGGACGTCGGATGTCATAGTGAAAGCTCCACAATATTTCATCAGCACAACTGGCTGACATCTTCGGGTGCGACGAACACACTGCTACAGCACTCGCTCGCTCGCTGTAAAACGCTGGCTTCATATGCCAGGTGTAGGGGCAGGTTAAGCAGCGGTGCTGCTGTTCCTGCAGTGACATCTTCAGGGTGCTTTTATTCCTAACAGAGTGAGCTGTCCTCACTAGGCGTCAGTCATTGCGACGCCATATTTGTTACCGACATCGTGCTGCGAGAGAAATTACTCTCGCAGTAGATCTGGCCATCGAGTCGTTGGCCTGTGGTGGACCTGGCGGCCCAGACCACGAATCAGGCGACTGGCAGAGTGTTCTGCATCGCTGTAGAACACCCTGGCGATTTGCCGGAAGCGATCCCGTAGGAAAGGGATGCCCGCTTCCTCATGGAGCAGCCTTGCTGGGTAGCGAGGCGGCTTGCGGAGCGCAAGTCGTAGCGCCCTATTTTGCACGCGTTGAAGCGTCGCAATGTGCGTCGCTGCCGCGTTACCCCACACCACGGCCGCATATTCCAGTACCGGTCGGACGAGGGACAGATACATGGTGAGGCCGTGGCGTGGAGGAAGCGTCGATGAGGGATTGAGGAATGGGTAAAGCGCACGAAAGCGCCCCACTGCCCGCCCTCTGACGTCGCGGATGTGTGGCAGCCACGTCAGGTGTCTGTCTAATGTCACCCCGAGATATTTGCCGGTCCGCAACCATGGAATGGGGCCCCCCATGATCGTGACCGGCGGTAGGTCCGGCGGCATCATCCTTCTGCTAAAGATGACAGCCTGGCTCTTCGCAGCGTTAAACTTAAGGCGCCATTTCGTGGACCAGGCACCCAGGACGTCACATCCGAGCTGGAGGCGGCGGCGCATCTCGGCCGCGTTCATGCTGCGGGTGAACAGCGCCGTGTCGTCAGCATAAAGCGCCAACTCCACGCGTGCCACCCGCGGGGCGTCGGCGGTGTACAGGGAGTACAGCAGGGGACCGAGGACCGACCCCTGCGGCACTCCCGCCCGAATCTGCCGGTCGGTGGATGTGCCCTCATCAGCTCGGACGTGGAAAGTGCGCCCCGAGAGATACGAGCGCAGCAGGACCACGTGCGACGTCGGTAGCCCGTGCACAAAAAGTTTGTACACGAGGCCGTCGTGCCACACGCAGTCGAAGGCTTTGGAGACGTCGAGAAGTACCGCCCCTAGGTACTCTCGCGTCTCCAGCGCACGCATCGCCTGCTCCACGAGGCGCAACAGCTGCTGTGTGGTAGAGTGGCCCCGCCGGAAACCAAACTGCTCCTCGGGTAGGAGTTGCTGCTCGGTCACGATGCGCAGCAGCCGCTCCACGTACAACCTCTCAAACACTTTTGAGAGGGACGGGAGCAGACTGATCGGCCTATAGTGCGCTGCCAGTCGCGGATCCTTGCCGCTCTTGGGGATGGCAACCACTTCCGCATGTTTCCATGCGGAAGGGAAGGTCCCAGTGCGGAGGATACTGTTAAAGATGTCCGCCAGAGATTGGTGTACCTCCGGCGGTATCATCCTCAACAGGTGGTTGGTGACACCATCGGTGCCACCCGCCTTCCTCGGATTGAGGCGACGGAGCTGCAGGTCCACTTCCTCGGGTGTTATCTCCTCGATCACATCGTCAGCCTCCCTTGCAGCGAGGAAGACCGGCAGGCGATCCTCCACCAGACGGACATCATCGGGATCGAGCACACCATCAACAGGACGAAAATTTTCTGCGAACGTGTCCGCGAGGATGCTGGCTTTAGCATCCGGCTCGCAGACAACGTCCGCGCCCGCATGGAGAGGCGGGACTCGCTCGCGACGACGAAGGACCAGAGCCCCCTATTTATGACAGTCTTAGGCAGGAAGTGCGCATGCGTGGAGGCGCCTAACTCGATGGCCAATAGCGGCGATATCAACCGATAGCTAGATGGACAGCAACGCCACCTACAGGATGAAGAATCAAAGACTTCGGCGCATGCGCGGAGGCTGCCGCCGCTGCTCTGCGCTGCCATCGGCCGCCCCAGCGACCTCTGTCGGAAGCCGCAAGTAGAAATGCGCTTCCTCGTAGGCGCCTTGATTATCCTCCCGTTGTCAACAGAATATTTCTGTTGCTGGCGAATCGTCATCTGTCTTATAACCAATAGTACTCTCTGCTTGAGGCGACTTCAAAATAGCCAGTGCTGGATCCCAAGCTGTACTGAGCTGAAAGCCCGTGTCTCTGTTTACAAGATTCGTCGAGCTACGTATTTCCACTGCTTCCTTAATAACACTGTCCCAGTACGAACTCGTCGATGCGAGAATTTTGGTATGTTGATAATTCATAGAATGGCCTATACTGAGACAATGCTCGGCTACTGCAGACTTTTCTGGTTGCTCCAGACGAGTGTAGCGTCGGTGTTCAGTACATCTCTCTTCTACAGTGCGATAAGTTTGTCCGATGTACGACATGCCGCAGCTACAAGGAATCTCGTAAACACCGGATCTTCTTAAGCCAAGGCTGTCCTTAGATGAGCCCAAGAGAGCTCTGAGTTTTGTCGGCGGACGAAAGACACATTCAACTTTACGCCCCTTCAATAATCTTCCTATTTTCGAAGAGACACCACCGATGTATGGCAAGATGACGATTCCCCTTTGTTCTTTGCCTTCTTCCACTTCCTCACGCTGGATAACCCTTTTCGGAGTATCCATTTTGTTAAAAGTGGTACGCAGATGGAGTAGCTCATTAGATAAGCTATCTGAGTCTGATATGACTCGTGCTCTGTGAACCAACGTCCTCAGCACGAAACTTCGTTGCAAAGGATGGTGACAGCTGGTGGCCTGTAAGTATAAGTCCGTATGCGTTGGTTTACGGTAAACTGCGTGACCTAATGTGCCATCTTCTTTTCTCCGTACCAACACGTCCAGGAACAGAGCCGTTTTTCTCCATCTCCATAGTGAACTTGATGTTGGGATGAAGCGAGTTAAGATGTCCAAGAAAAACATTCAGCGATGCAATGCCTTGAGGCCAAATAACGAAGGTGTCGTCCACATATCGCCAAAAACACGTAGGTTCAAATCCGACGTCTGGAGTGCTCTGTCCTCGAAGTCTTCCATGAAAAGATTAGCCACAATGGGTGACAAGGAACTACCCATTGCGACGCCGTCAGTCTGTTCAAAGCATTGTCCATCAAATAAAAAGTACGTCGAGGTTGGAATAAGTCAAAGTTCCCAATCCAGCTTCTCGCTAATGAGCATCGTCGCTATTGGCCATCGAATTTGGCGCCTGCACGCATGCGCACTTCCCGCCTAAGACTGGTCCTGCCGTAGCAGTGTGTTCGTCGCACCTGAAGATGTCGGCCAGTTGCGCTGATGAAATATTGTGGAGTTTTCACTATGACATCCGACGTCACGCCCGAGAACCATATATACAACATGTCCGTTGGGAAAGCCTCGAGCAACACCTTGCATACTGATTATACTACCTAGCTTGCAATATCGATACCTCATCTCCTCCGTTGCTGAACAAGACTAGTGTGCAGCCTTAAGGAGGACTCTGGAAATAATGAGCAGTGGAGAGTGTTATTTAATGAGTCGCGGACGTACCTCAAGCGGAGTCTGTCGCGTCGGCGGAGGCTGGCGTCCCGCCGCAGCACGTCTGCGAGTCGAGAGTACTCCTCAGCTGTCAGCCGTGGCCAGCTGCCCTTCTCCTCCAGGGACGCCGGCGTCTCCGCACCTGCGCACAGAGTCGTCCGCTGTAGCAGCTTTTGGCGGTACACCTAAACACCCCAACAACTCAACAACTCTATAGAGTGGAACCCAGAGTAAGAGATTCCTTTCTGCATGCACTCTCAAGCATGCTATTCCATCTCACTTGTTATTGTTGTTTATTGTGTGTTGCTGATGTTGTCTTCTGTCCGGAGACTGGTTTGATGCTGCTCTGCCTGTGCGTCGCTCACCATCTCCGCCTAACTACTGAAACCGACATCCGTTTAAACCTGTCTGCTGTATTCGAGCCTTATTCTTCCTCTACAATTTTACTCCCCCTCTTAACTACCACGCTTCAACCATTACCAAAATAGCGATTCTATGATACGTCACGATCCATCCTACCAACGGATCCCTTCTTTTAGTCAAGTTGTCTCTCAAAATTTTTTTTCTCCCCTGTCAGTTTCGGCACCTCTTCATTACCTATTCGGTCTAGCCATCTAATATTCAGCACTCTTCTGTAGTACAACATTTCGAAATTTCATTTTTCTTTGTCTGAACTCTTTCTGTCCACATGAAACAAATACTTTCTGAAAGCAATTCTTAGTACTTAAATTTGTATTGGATGTTAACCCTTTCGTGACTCAATTAATTAAAATTCCACATATAATCTAAAAACTGACTTTCTGCTTGAAATAGATACTAAGTGAGGGCACGTTTCTGAATTTCGGTGGTTGTTTATAGATTTATAATCGTTTTAAGTGGGACTCGAGGAGTAATAAATGGGTCCCCAAACGTATTCCTCCTTGAGTCCAAAATGGTTCAAATGGCTCTGAGCACTATGGGACTTAACATCTGAGGTCATCAGTACCCGACACTTAGGACTACTTAAACCTAACTAACCTAAGGACATCATACACATCCATGCCCCAGGCAGGATTCGAACCTGCGACCGTAGCAGCAGCGCGGTTCCGGACTGAAGCGCCTAGGACCGCTCGGCCACAAAGGCCGGCCCTTGAGTCCAGCGAGACATGTACGTCCCGCTTAAAATAATTTTTTTCTAGCGATTAGGATCTGTTAGAAGAAGAAATAAGTACATTATTATGTCAAACAAATTCCGAGGCAATAAGTCAGTTACAGTTTTCTCAGCTACTCACCACCCAAAGATAGAGACTTCGTCACAAAAAGAAATAGAGATGGTACAAACCTCAGCTATATTCTGCCCTGCATTCATAGCTGAGTATAGAGCTGTAATGAGAGCTGCAGACCGGTTTTACGAACGGAAAGAGAGATATGGTATAGGCAATAGGTCACTCAAAAAGTGGCATCGTCTTTCTTATTTTCCTTTAGATGTAGCAATAGTAAGCAATGTGGAACTGTAATAATGGAGGAAAATGTAACTAGCTTTCTTTTCACCTTGCTTCTGTAAGGCAGCTTTCAACTGGGAGAAATATAAAGCGTAAGGCAAGGCAAGCATTCATCACAATAAACAAACTACGAGTTTGTGGTGTTTTCCGACTGATATCAAATCAAGGGAAATAAAATAAGATTACAACACCAAATAAAATATATAAACGTAAAAATTTAGACAAAATATGAACAAAAGGCACCAATAGAATTTCTCCAACACACTGGCCATAAGGAAAAACCACTAAAAGAATTTAAAAGCGTTTCATCGGTAAAGATGTGCACAAATCTGTATTTTATAGCAAACAGTGTATAGAAGGCAGTGAAGACCTGTATTGAGATTATCTATTGCAGACAGGAAAAAAATTTCAGAAATCCGTCAGAACACAAGACACAGAAAGCACAACTGAAACAATTAAGCGATATCTCACGCATTAGGCGCAGACAATGAGCCTGTTGCCTCCAGACAATTGATACATTCAGCACTAGAACGCAGCACCACACAGATGTGGGTCTTTCATGCCCCAGTGAACTCAGGGAAATAAATTTTATGCGGGACGCTTTAATCTCACTGGTCACGAAACGGTTAAAAAGTTCCTTTTATTTAGGTTTTTCTTGCTACTGCCCGAGACCCGTTTCTGTCCTCTCTACTTTTGCCATCATCATTAATTTTACTGCCTCAACAGCAAAACTCCGACTACTGTTAGTCTCATTTCTTACTCTAGTTACCGCAGCATCTACTGATTTAATTCGGCAACATTCCATTATCTTTATTTTACTTTCGTTTTTCTTCATTTTATAACCTCTTTTCAAGACAGTATTTCATAACCTCTTTTGAAGAAACTATTGATTCCATTCAAATACTTTTCGAAGGCCTCTGTCGCCTCCGACAAAATGACAGTGTTAACAGCATGTCTCTAAGATTTCATTTCTTCTCACTAGACTTTAATTCTATGAAAAGTATACAAAAAAGATGAATCGATAGCTTTGATAGATAAAACACTGAGGTTAAAAGAGGCTCAAGTAGGGAGAAAGAAAAGTACTGGCAGAAGCCCTTGGACGACAAACATGCTATTGAATTTATCTGTCGACAGGAGTAAGCAATAAAAAACTGCGCTACACGTCAAAGTGACATAGATATACGACACTGTTTTTCAATGTAAAGTCTCTCTAAAGAACTATCAGAACGTTCTACCATTCGTTCAGTTCCTCGAGTACACAAATCCGCGTCTTAGTTACGGAGTCGTTCAAGAAATGTGGTGTCAAAGTCCTCATCGTTGGAAGATCTCTTTACTCACAGATACGCTTTCAGGTTGCTGGAAAGATGGAAATCGCATGGTGCAAGATCTGCTCTTACAGTTCAGCATAAACCATATCTGTGCTGCCTTGGTTAAACTGTTTAGCACCATTTAACTATGGCTGTACACGACATTGTATCTGGCACATATATAGCCAGAATTTCACGGTGTATCTGTGTCCCCTTTTGAATGTTTTGCCCACAGAAATGATATGTCCCGAGTACTTCAACTTTGAAGTTCCGCTCCATTTGAGTCACACACTGTGATGAGTGTGTTGCATCGGCTATCCGCACCGCTATAGAACAGAGTTTGCAGGTAGCCGGGAACGTGTACTCTCCTCCGACAGTGCGCCACTCCTGTTGCGAAATGGTCTTGGCGTGGAACGACATGTGTAGCTTCCTTCCTGTAGTCGCTGCGTATAATTGATGGAAGAAAGAAAATATCAACAGCGAAGGCTATAGCTCAACATCAAACTGGACCTAGCCGCTGTTCAGCATAGGGTGTAAAATGGTTGTTGCTGCTTCTGCTGATTTTGATGATGGCGACGACGATAATAATTATGTTGATGCCGAATGGCTGTGATGTGACAAATCATTACGCCTGATTTTTCATGGACGTTTCAGCGGAAGAGGTTAGCAAAGACCATTGAGATGGTACATATTTCTCAAAGGGGGCGAGTGCAGGGCGATGGCAAAAACAGGAGATTAGCGAATCGAACAAATTCCTTCACTCATATAAACAATTAGCTAATACGACCCTCTCCCGTCTGACAGCTTCCTCTGAAGTGAACTTTATTCCGAGCATTACATATAAGTTTCCATAGGAGATATTTTGTTATTTTGTTTATTTTGTTCTGTGATTGCAGTATGATTTACATATATCTTTTGCGATTATGGTAACAAGGAGAAAATTTCTTGAAACGAGAAGAGACTGTCACAATTTTAGTTGGTAAATGCATAAGACAATCAGTAGCAAGATATTTAAATTTTGGGTCTAGCAAGCAGCACGCAAGTATTGAACAACGATGTGATTCATACGCAGTTTATTTTGTAGTATGCATGGCATGGCGTGATCGAAAATAAAATTCTTTGTGCTGTATCTTTGTTGAATAACTGCAGTTATATTGTTTCTCTATGATTTCTTTGAACTGTCTTTGATTCTGTACAACTTGTTCAGCATGGGAAACAAAATTAAAATGACGCCAGGTCATATATATCAGATTCTTTTGTTTGTTAGGAGTAACATGGAAGCTTGGTACATTGTTGCAGACTGGCTTTCTGATAAATCTGCCGGTATCTCATCACGTCTGTATTTTTTTCTTTCTTTTAATACATCAAACTCCACAAACAGCTGTATTTGAAGCAAAAATGGTAGCAGCAGCGCGGTTGCGGACTGAAGCGCCTAGAACCGCTCGGCCACAGCGGCCAGCGTATTAGAAGCAGTTTTTCTATTAGGCACTACCGGTTACGTGGCTTACAGCCACATCATGAGGTGCATATAGACGTTAAAATATGGCCAATAACGTGGCGAAGAATATAGATAACCAAACCATAATTAAACCCATAAAGTCCATAATTAATCATGGATTGTCCTATATTCTGCGCCATGTCGTTGACAATGTTTTAACGTTTATATGCGCCAGATGACGTGGTTGTATGCCATGAAATCAGTAGTGCCTAAAAGAAAAAAATGGTTCAAATACAGCTGTTTGCGGAGTTATAAAATGTACTATAACAGCTGCAGGTCCCCTGACCAAAGACCCAAGAAAGATTCAAGGTACAGTGTCCACCTCGCACCCCTATACCGGCAGTTACACAGGGGCCAGACGTTTAACAATGGATTCTGAACTATTGTGCAATTTAGCATGTTTCACATTAACAAATCAACAAAACATTGCCACATGTAAAAGAAGTGTGCAATGTTTTGAGAGTGTAAATCATAACCCCTGAACGAAAGACGTCCCTCCAACAACGTAGGGTGAGCGGGTCAGCCTAAACGTTTAGGCGAAGAAAGTCCGCGACCAACTTCGAGCGGCTGTGGAACAAATAGTACGAAGGTAGCTGTCGCTGGACGCTACGATACAAGTCGCGCTTTACGGCTTAACCTGCGGAGTGTCTTCGTGAATGTGCTCCAGACTGCCAGCGAGGTTTTCAGTGAGAGCGAGCTCAAGTCGCAGTCATCGCTACAGCTTCAGTCATCGCAGTTCACCTATGCGAAGAGAATGCGCTTCTCTCCCACAGAGCTTACGCCGAATAAGCGCTGTACTGTGCACCTATTGCACTTCGCCTCAGAACAGCGCTAGGAATATTGTACAACGACTCTTGAAGTTGAGTATGTGTGTGTCATTGAATAAATTTATGTTTAGGAAGTAGAATAATTCAATAATTGTGCTTACAGGTATGCGCACCTGATGTTTGGTTAGCGACTGAGCCGCTGTATACGCTGACACCTGAGGTACCTCCGCGATTGTTAACATCCTACGTCCAACTGCTTGACACACGACACGCGCAGCTTCGCTGTCGATCAGTGGGGCACAGGCAGGAACTAGCATCTATGCATCGTGCTATTTAAATCGCTATACATTATACATTACTGGCCAATAAAATTGCTATACCACGAAGATCACGTGCTACTGACGCGAAATTTAAGCGTCAGGAAGAAGATGCTGTGATAAGCAAATGATTAGCTTTTCAGAGCATTCACACAAGGTTAGCGCCGGTGGCGACACCTACAACGTGCTGACACGAGGAAAGTTTCCAACCGATTTCTCATAAACAAACAGCAGTTGCCCGGAGTTGCATGGTGAAACGTTGTTGTGATGGGTCGTGTAAGGAGGAGAAATGCGTACCATCACATTTCGGACTTTGATAAAGGTCGGATTGTAGCCTATCGCGATTGCGGTTCATCGTATCGCGACATTCCTGCTCGCGTTGGTCGAGATCCAATGACTGTTAGCAGAATATGGAATCGGTGGGTTCAGGAAGCTAATACGCAACGCCGTGCTGGATCCAAACGGCCTCGTATCACTAGCAGTCGAGATGACAGGCATCTTATCCGCATGGTTCTAACGGATCGTGCAGCCATGTATCGATCCCTGAGTCTACAGATGGGGACCTTTGCAGGACCACAGCCATCTGCTCGAACAGTTCGACGACGTCTGCAGCAGCATGGACTATCAGCTCGGAGACCATGGTTGCGGTTACCCTTGACGCTGCATCACAGACAGGAGCGCCTGCGATGGTGTACTCAACGACGTACCTGGTGGCACAAATGGCGAAACGTCATTTTTTCGGATGAATCCAGGTTCTGCTTACAGCATCATGATGGTCGCATCCGTGTTTGACGACATCGCGGTGAACGCACATTGGAAGCATGTATTCATCATCGCCATACTGGCGTATCACCGACGTTATGGTATGGCGTGCCATTGGTTACACGTCTCGGTTACCTCTTGTTCGCATTGACGGCACTTTGAACAGTGGACGTTACATTTCATATGTGTTAAGACCCGTGGGGTATCCTTTATTCGATCTCTGCGAAACTCGACATTTGAGCAGGATAATGCACGACCGCATGTTGCAGGTCCTGTACGGGCCTTTCTGGATACAGAAAATGTTCGACTGCGGCCTTGCACAGCACATTGTCCAAATCTCACACCAATTGAAAACGTCTGGTCAGTGGTGTCCGAGCAATTGGCTTTTCACAATACGCCAGTCACTAGTCTTGATGAACTGTGGTATCGAGTTGAAGCAGCATGGGCAGCTGTACCTGTACACGCCATCCAAGCTCTGTTTGACTTTATGCCCAGACGTATCAAGGCCGTTATTACGGCCAGAGGTGGTTGTTTTGGGTACAGATTTCTCAAGATCTATGCACCCAAGATGCGTGAAAATGTAATCACGTCAGTTCTAGTATTGTCCAATGAATACCCGTTTATCATCTGCATTTCTTCCTGGTGTAGCAATTTTAATGGCCGGTACTGTACAACTTATACGTCATGCAACAAATTCAATAATTTTTAACATGGTTTATGTTCGCTGATGTTAACAAATAGATGGTTCTTTCCCCATTTCACCTTCTTAGGAGTAGATTTCTTCTTCTATCTAAGGTAGAGTAGTTCTTCCTCAAGGTTCAAACTATCTACCTCCATGCCAAATTTCATCAAAATCCGTTCCGCGGCATAGTCGTGAAAACATATGAAGCAGAGTTATTTTCGCTTTTATAATATTAGCATGGAAGTATGGATTAAAGAGACTGACAGCTCTATTAGCATTGTATTCATTTCGTTGAAACGTATTATGTAGAACGTCTCAGCTAATCAAAGCATTTCCACAGTATAATAAAGTTAACAGGCAAAAAATTGTTTCTCAAAGACTTTTTTCCCTAATTCTCGTTTATTCACCAGCTCGGTAAGTATCTTGTACTACACACTTTCTAAAGTCGTCTATGTTCTTCCTCAGTGATCAGGCCAGCTCCATACCCAACTTCATCAAAATTGGTTCAGCGGTTCATTCTTGAAATGGTATCAAACACATCTTCGCATTTATAATATTAGTATAGATTACAGTTTACTTGTGAAAACTGTCTTGTCTCCTTGACTGTTCAGCATTGGTGCTCGCAAACTACAGCAAATGTTTCAATAGTAGTTTGTTTGAGTTTCTTACGGACAGGTGGGAGAACTGCAGAAGACAACAGAAGTGCTGCAATTGAATTCATAATCCGTATATTGACCATCGACTTATGGGAAACTACTAGGCAGTCTGAAAAATACGGCACGGCCATGAATCCACAATTCTGGACAGCTATTGGTCGAAACAAGCTATCCACTGTGAAAAGAATACATAACACACACAAGAAAATAATAATGTGAGTTCGCCGGCCAGTGTGGCCGAGCGGTTCTAGGTGCTTCAGTCTGGAACCGCGCTACCACTACGGTCGCAGGTTCAAATCCTGCCTCGGGCATGGATGTGTATGATGTCCTTAGGTTAGTTACGTTCTAAGTTCTAGGGGACTGCTGACCTCTGATGTTAAGTCCCATAGTGCTCAGAGCCATTTGAACCAATAATGTGAGTTCGTTACAGACCTTAGGGAAAATTAGTTCATATATCGAAAGAATGAACTAACTGAAAGAAAGTAAACAAGCAGTTAGTGATGCATGAGAGTGGTACAGACGAGAACGAGGGGGCGGCTGCACCAGTGCGTTATTTACCACAGAAACATCAGTAAGCTGACAGTCAGCTGCCTACAAAACCTGACGCTAGTGAGTTTTGTTCCAACTATCACCGAAATAGAGGGCATCGTATAAAGATGCGACCGAATTCCTAACGTGAGTTTTCTGCACATGGCTGGCTTCACCGTAATAAAATGGTCATACGTTGCAGCTGAGATGGCGGCAGACTTGCACGTTAATCTTCACGATGTACCGAAACAGAATGTCTGCGACCAGAAAGCGCTTCAGAGTAGGTTGAACGCAACGGCCACTGCCTTTCTTTCCAACGAACTTGCCATAATGGAAGTATTTTAATATAATTTATGCAGTCCTCATCCTGTGGTCCTTTTGAATGGCATGAATGGCAACGCATCGGTTCGGAATAGCGCGGAAAATTACGTTTGTGGGTTAAATTTGCTTATGTAACTTACCTGCTCATACATTATGTACACAATCATACCGTGATTGCGGTCATTCGGTTCGTAATCTATTCTGGAATTTGAATCTGTGCTTGTTAGTTAGTGCTCAGTGAGGTATAGTAGCTAGGAAAGTCTCCTATTCACGAGATCATTGATGGCATCAGGAAAAACAGCCGAAAATCTCGCATCATTCTAAAATCATGATAATGCCAGCGGTGAGACAGAACATTAAACAACAAATCATTTGACGAAGCAAAACATAGAATTACTGTCTTACTGCCGATGTACTCCACGAATTGTTGGCTAAAAATTTCATTTTATTCCTTAACGTCGAACAAAATACGAGCAGTCAGCTCTTATCGTCATCTCAAGAAACTCTCGAATCTTTCCAAAACCATGTTTTTGTTGTGTCAACATCAGAATGGAAAAGTGTTTTCAGAACTGGATCGAACGTATGCAAATGTATATAAAATTTAGTAACCAATATTCTGAGAAACAGTAAAATTATTTGAATCAAAAAATGTTCACCGTTTTCGCAATCACTGGGAATATGACCCACGTACCTGTATGTCAAGTGATCACCTTCGCGGCGTGATCTCACTTCCGTGCGGTTGCCGTATGTACCTCCCCACACTCGTAACCTACCACAGGCTGCTCACAGTACCAACTAGCACTTCACATAACGTTACTACATGAGAGTAAAGATGAAAAGGTGTTTATTAATTAACAGCTCTAGTACCCTGGATCTACCGTGCAGAAGCTGAGGCAACGTTCAGCGGCATTGAGCACGTCACCAAAACTTTTAAATATCATTTCCTCATTCGAGGAAACCTAAGTCGCAATCCCGTCTGTACGTGAAAATTTGTATGTTGAGGCTACCACGCGAGACGTGACGGACATACATTTCCTGATCAAAAATATCTGGGGGTCCATAAGTAATGCGGAAATGATCGCCAGATGTCACGAAAGGCGATCCCGCCCATATACAAGGATTTGGGGAGTATTGTGCTGTCAGTGGGAAAGTAATAAATGCAAATTTATGAGTTCGAAGTTGGACTAGTTACTGGGTGCCATATGATTAACAAAAGCGTCAGGAACATTTCTACTTGTAAGACATGTTCATAGTCATTGTCGACCTGGAAAAAGCGTTCGACAAAGTAAAATGGTGCAAGATGCTCGTAGTTCTGAGACTAATAAGGGTTGTATTTTAATAAACTTATACCCAGAACTCTAAAATTTATGTAGTCGCCAGCAGGAGTGGCCGAGCGCTTCTAGGCGGTACAGTCTGCAACCGCGCGACCGCTAAGGTCGCAAGTTCGAATCCTGCCTCGAGCATGGCTGTGTGTGACGTCCTTAGGTTAGGTAAGTTTAAGTAGTTCTCAGTTATAGGGGACTGATGAGCTCAGAGTTTAGTTCCCATAGTGCTCAGAGCCATTTGAACCATTTATGCAGTCGTTCTCAGCCTGTGGTCCTTTTGAATGGCAACGCGTCGGTTCGGAATAGCATGGAAGTATTTCATTTAAAAGAAATGTGTGGGAAACACTGAAAAGAAGAAGGGAAAGGATGGTAGGATTTGGTAAGCAATAGCGAAAGAGACCGGTAATATACAATATATACAAGAGCCAAGAGGTAATAATAAGAGTGGACGACCAAGTACGAAGTACTCGGATTATAAAGTGTGTAAGAAAGGGATGTAGTCTTTCACCCCTACTGTTCAAACTCTACTTCGGAGAAGCTTGTTGGAAATAAAAAAAGTTTCAGGAGTGGAATGAAAATTCAAGATGAAAGAATATCAATCATACGATTCGCTGATGGTATTGCTGTCCTTAGAGAAAGTGAAGAAGAATTGCAGGATCTGCTGAATGGAATGAACAGTTTAATGAATACAGAACATAGACAGAGTAAAACGAAGAAAGACGAAAGTAATGAGAAGTAGCAGAAATGAGAACAGCGAAGAACTTAACATAAGGATTGATGGTCACGAAGTAGATGAAGTTGAGGAATTCTACTACCTAGGCCTTCGGAGCCATAGTCACACTCGTGTACCCTTGATGACTGCACGGCACAAAGATTTACCACTTGCCTGAGCCCGTCAACACCGACACTCGACTGTTGATGACTGGAAAAAGGTTGCCTGGTCGGACGATTCTCGTTTCAAATTGTATTGAGCAGATTGTCGTGTACGGGTATGGAGACAACCTCTTGAATCCAAGGACGCTGCATTTCAGCAGTGGACTGTTCAAGCTGGTGGAGGCTCTGTAATGGTGTGGGGAGCGTGCAGATGGAGTGATATGGGAGCCCTGATACGTCTAGATACGACTGACTGGTGATACGTACGTAAGCATCCTGTCTGATCACCTACATTCATTCATGTCCATTGAGCATTACGACGGACTCGAGCAATTCCAGCACGACAATGCGACACCCCACACGCCCAGATTTGCTACAGAGTGGATCCAGGAAGACTCATCTGAGTTTAAACTTTTCTATTGGCCACCAAACTCTCCATACATGAACTTTATTGAGCATTTATGGGATGCCTTTCAACGTGCTGTTCAGAAGAGATCACCAACCCTTGTACTCTTACGGATTCATGGTGTCAACTCCCTCTATTGCTACATCAGACATTAGTCGAGTCGATGCCACGTCGTGTTGCGGCACTTCTACATGCTAGCGAGTACCCTACACGATATTAGGCAGGTGTACCAGTTTTTTGGCTCTTCAGTGTACATACATAATGTGGAAAGTAACGATCCTGTAACGTTGCCTTGGGGCAAGCTCTAAGTTTGGAAGACAACAACACAGTACACACATATAATTTTTTCTGCTTTATTAACTACGAACGTTTAAATGAAATGTATAGATATGTTGTGTATATTATTGTGATGTATATACATTTTAATAATTTCCTGTCTGTAAAATGTTATTGTTGCTATTATGGTCTTCAGTCCAGAGACTGGTTAGTTGCAACTCTCCATGCTACTCTACCATGTGCAAGCTTCTTCATCTCCAAATATCTACTGCATCCTACATCCTTCTGAATCTGCATAGTGTAATCACTTTTTGGTCTCTCCGTACAATATTTACCCCCCACGCTGCCCTCCAACACTAAATTGGTGATCCCTTGATACCTCAGAACATGTCCTACCAACCGATCCCTTCTTCTAGTAAAGTTGTGCCACAAATTCCTCTTCTCCCCAATCCTGTTCAGTATCTCCTCATTAGTTATTTGATCTACGCATCTAATCTTCAGCATTCTTCTGCAGCACCACATTTCGAAAGTTTCTATTCTCTTCCTGACTAAACTAGTTATCGTCCATGTTTCACTTCCATACATGGCTACCTACAAATACTTTCAGAAAAGACTACCTGACGCTTAAATCTATACTCGATGTTAAATTTTTCTTCTTCACAAACGCTTTTCTTGCCATTGCCAGTCTACATTTTATATCCTCTCTACTTCGAACATTATCAGTTATTGTGCTTCCCAAATAGCAAAACTTATTTACTTATTTCCTAATCTATTTCCCTCAGCATCACATGATTTAATTTGTCTACATTCTATTATCTTCGTTTTTCTTTTCTTGATGTTCATCTTATATTCTCCTTTCAAGACACTGTCCATTCCATTCAACTGCTGTTCCAGGCCCTTTGCTGTCTTCGACAGAATTACAATGTCATCAGCGAACCTCAAAGTTTTTATTTCTTCTACATAGATTTTAATTCCTACTCCGAATTTTTCTTTTGTTTCCTTTACTGCTTGCTCAATGTACAGATTGA
Organism: Schistocerca gregaria; assembly: GCF_023897955.1. Taxonomy (NCBI): domain Eukaryota; kingdom Metazoa; phylum Arthropoda; class Insecta; order Orthoptera; family Acrididae; genus Schistocerca; species Schistocerca gregaria. Next base: position 277,373,560 of record NC_064924.1, on the reverse strand, counting down.
GGCTACAACCCTGTCTCACTCCCTTCCCAACCACTGCTTCCCTTTCGTGTCCCTCGACTCTTACAACTGCCATCTGGTTTCTGTACAAATTGTAAATAGCCTTTCGCTCCCTATATTTTACCGCTGCCACCTTCAGAATTTGGAAGACAGTATTCCAGTCAACATTGTCAAAAGCTTTCTCTAAGTCTACAAATGCTAGAATCGTAGGTTTGCCTTTCCTTAATCTTTCTTCTAAGGTAAGTCGTCAGGTCAGTACTCCTTCACGTGTTCCTCATTTCTACGGAATCCAAACTGATCTTCCCCGAGGTCGGCTTCTACTAGTTTTTCCATTCTTCTGTAAAGAATTCGTGTTATTATTTTGCAGCCGTGGCTTATTAAATTGATAGTTCGGTAATTTTCACATCTGTCGACACCTGCTTTCTTTGGGATTGGCATTACTACATTCTGCATGAAGTCTGTGAGTAATTCGCCTGTCTCATACAACTTGCTCACTGGATGGTAGAGTTTTGTCTCTCAAGCCCATCAGTAGTGCTAATGAAATGTTGTCTACTCCCGGGGCCTTGTTTCGACTTGGCTCTTTCAGTGCTCTGTCAAACTCTTCACGCAGTATATCTCCCATTTCATCTTCAACTACGTCCTCTTCCATTTCCATTATACACCCCTCAAGTACATCGCCCTTGTATAGACCCTCTATATACTCCTTACACCTTTCTGCTTTCCCTTCTTTGCTTGGAACTGGCTTCCCATCGGAGCTCTTGATATTCATACAAGTGGTTCTCTTTTCTTCAAAGCTCTCTGTAATTTTCCTGTAGACAGTATCTATCTTACCCCTGGTGAGATAAGCCTCTACATCCTTACATTTGTCCTCTAGCCATCCCTGCTTAGCCATTTTGCACTTCTTGTCGATCTCATTTCTGAGACGTTTGTATTCCTTTTTACCTGCTTCATTTACTGCACTTTTATATTTTCTCCTGTCATCATTAGATTCAATATCTCTTCTGTTGCCCAAGAATTTCTACTAGCCCTCATCTTTTTATCTACCTCGTCCTCTGCTCCCTTCACTATTTCATTTCTCAAAGCAACCCATTCTTCTTCTACTGTATTTCTTTCCCCCGTTCTTGTCAATTGTTCCCTAATACTCTCTCTGAAACTCTCTACAACCCCTGTTTTTCAGTTTATCCAGGCTCCATCTCCTTAAATTCCGACATTTTTGCACTTTCTTCAGTTTTAATTTACAGTTAATAACCAATAGATTGTGGTCAGAGTCCACATCTGCCCCTGGGAATGTCTTACAATTTAAAACCTGGTTCCTAAATCACTGTCTTACCATTATATAATCTATCTGAAACCTTTCAGTGTCTCCAGGACTCTTCCATGTATACAACCTTCTTTCAAGATTCTTAAACCAATGTTAGCTATTATTAAGTTATTCTCTGTGCAAAATTCTACCAGGCGGCTTCCTCTTTCATTCCTCACTTCCATTCCATATTCACCTACTACTTTTCCTTTTCTACCTTTTCCTTCTATCGAACTTCAGTCCCCCATGACTATTAAATTTTCATCTCCCTTCATTATCTGAAATATTTCTTTTATCTCATCACACATTTCTTCAATCTCTTCATCATCTGCGGAGCTAGTTGGCATATAAATTTGTTCTACTGTGGTAGGCATGGGCTTCGAGTTTATCTTGGCTATAGTAATGCGTTCACTATGCTGTTCGTAGTAACTTACCCGCGCTGCTATTTTTTTATTAATTATTAAACCTACTCGTGCATTATCCCTCTTTGAATTTGTATTTATAAGCCTGTATTCCCCTGTCGAGAAGTCTTGTTCCTCCTGCCACCGAACTTCACTAATTCTCGCTATATCTAACTTTAACCTATCCATTTTCCTTCTTAAATTTTCTAATCTACCTACCCAATTAAGAGATCTGACTTTCCTCGCTCCGATCCATAGAACGCCAGTTCTATGTCTCCTGATAACTACGTCCTCCTGAGTAGTCCCCGCCTGGAGATACGAATGAGGGACTATTTTACCTCTGAAAAATTTTATCCAAGAGGACGCCATCATAATTTAACCATATAGTAAAGCTGCATGTCGTCGGGACAAAATTACGGCTGTCGTTTCCCCTTGCTTTCAGCCGTTCGCAGTACTAGCACAGCAACGCCGTTTCGGTTAATGTTACAAGGCCAGATCATTCATTCATCCAGACTGTTGCCCCTGCAACTACTGAAAAGGCTGCTGCCCCTCTTCAAGAACCACACGTTTGTCTGGCCTCTTAACAGATAACGATCCGTTGTGGTTACACCTACAGTACGGCTAGCTGTATCTCTGAGACAAGCATGCCTCCGCGCCATCGGCAATGTCCATGGTTCAGAAGAAGAATGAAAAAGAATGCAAATAATTGTAGCAGACGCACTGTCCAAGTCAGAGAGTATCGTTATCGAAACCGAAGAGCTTATTGTTATTGTCGTACAGTTGCTGGGCGCAAGAGAGCGGCGCTGTCGGGCAGTGTCTGCCAGGTGGTGACGTCAGTGGGTTAGTAGCGAGCGAGCGGGTCAGACGCAAAGGAGGAGTTCTGCGAGAGGACGCTAGAGTAGAACCGAAGTACGGAATAGCCAGGCGTAATGCGGAGAAGTAATTGGGCACAGCACAAAGCGTCAAGGTTAACCAGGACATAAGTAGAGCGCTGGGATTCCAAAAGTTAATTGTGGCCGTACGTTGTCGTGGTGTACTGGATCTCGCCGCACCGACAGCACAGCTGTGAAGGACGACCCGACCAGTTTACCATTTAGAATTGTAAAAGATTTGCCAGTGCTAGTTGCGAATCGTCAAAAAACAAATACTTTAGCAAGTTGTGTGTTAAGGTGCATAATCTTCAGTATCAACTACCTTACAGGATCATCTGTGCACCCATAATTAGCTGGGTATGTCATTAATGAAATGAAGTAAATGATAAGAAGAGTGAAGTTAGTGAATTGATTAATAGTTTTAATGAAAGTATGAAAGAGAACAAAGAGGTTTTTTAGACTTGCTAATTAATTGCTAATTACTGACAAGTAATTTGACAGAGGAGCATAGTTAACAATACTTCACGTTCAGACAATTTTGTATGAGAAGTAATTTACGTCACAATAAGATGAAGTATCGGACTCCCTAATCATTTTAAAAACCAGTTATTATTGTAGAACAGTCTATTTAAATACTAAAATTATTGTTATAGAAAAATTTACCTCTTGCAAAACAGTTTAATAGCAATTAGCATCACAGTGAGAAACGCAGTTCAGTTGATACGTAACTGGTAGTGAAAGAAATAGTAAGTAATAATAAGGAAGTAGTTGCAAGTTTGCTTTTGCACATGACTGAAATTTTGCTGGGTGTTCATTTTGTTTTGATAATGTAGCGCGAGTCAGTGCCTTTGCGACTGTCCACGCCTGCCAACATGCTGCAATAGTAACGTGAAGTCAAGAGTTTTAATAGATTTCGCTCACTCTGAGCTGGCGACGGTTCATTTACAGTAATTTCCAAACAGAGTCAAAATTAATTCATCATTTCGGATCAAAATTTCAATAGCTAGTTTCGGCATCCTGCCGATAATTATTGGGCAAAGTAAATCGCACAATAACGATCAAATTAAGACAGCACCTGACTTCTTCCGGACAATACTTTCACTTCGTATTCGATGTCTTATCCAAAATTAATGTCAAAACATTAGCAACACGGTAATTCATTAATCAGTCTACCACCCGGAGATAAAGTGGGCCGGCCAATGTGGCCGAGCGGTTCTAGTCACTTCAGTCCGGAACCGCGCTGCTGCTGCTGCTACGGTCGCAGGTTCAAATCGTGCCTTGGTCATGGGTCATTGTGATGTCCTTAGGTTAGTTAGGTTTAAGTAGTTGTAAGTCTAGGGGACTGATGACCTAAGATGTCAAGTCCCATAGTGCTTAGAGACATTTGAACCATTTGAACAATAAAAAAAAAAAAAAAAAAAGGCGTGTTGTAAGTTACTTTTACTTTTGAAGACTTCTCTCCATTCTGTTTGCTAGAAACTCTTCAGTCCAGTCACACAGTTGGTCTGATGTTCCGTACGCTCGTATTTTGTTCATTAGGCGGCAGTACGGAACTGTTTCGAAAGTCTTCCGGGAGTCAACGTTCATGGCATTAGCCTCGTCGCTGCTATCTCTTGTTTTTTTTTGCGTTTGTGAACTAGCAGACCGATCTCGGTTTTACTCGATCATTCTAAACTGAATGAATGTTGATTCCTACAGAGGTGTTTCACAGTTTCCTGCAATGTCATAAAACGCGAGCACAAAACGTGTTAGAAAATTCAACAGACCGACATTTTGCGTCTGTCCGATAACTCTTCTCGAAAGAGGAAATGACTTGTGCTTTTTCCAATCAATAGCTCACCTCACTCCTCTAGAGACCTGTAGTATACTGCTGCTAAAACAGGGGAAAGTTCTTTCGCATACCCTGTGTAGAATCGTACTGGTGTCCCGTCAGGTCCAGCGGCGTTCCCTCTGCTGAGAGATTTCAGATGCTTTTCTATCTCATGGTCGCGTATTCGATATCCGTCATTTAATCATTCGTGCGTTTTTTTTAAGGAGGAACTACAGTGCGATCTTTCTCTGTGACACAGTTTTGAAAAAAAGGCCTTTTCTGTGTTTCAGTGCCGTTACGGTCACAGAGTGTCTGGAAGATGGCTTCAGTCTATTTACGGATTTAACTAGCAGCAAATCTTTTTAGGAATTTCTATGAAGTCGGTAGACAGAATTTTGTTTTCTAATTCTTTGAACGCTTACGCATAGTCCGTCTTAAACTAACATTGGCGTATTTTGGCTTAGTTCATCTGTGAGACTTCAGACACGTTTAAATTTTCGGACACACTTTTCGCTGGCTTTGAATGGAGGTCTTGTTTCAGGATCGGAAGGAGAGACATATCCCACTCGTGAGGGGTTTCTAGGAATTGTTAGTATATGAAGCTGGAGAAACTGAAGAGCGCATGGTTAGTAGGATGCCGACTGCTTGTCTCACTGCACAACAAAGAGTATTTGAGAGAATGCTGCAAAACTTTATGTGGCTTAGCGGTGCATGTACTATTAAGATTAGCAGTCATTAGTGTGAACAATAGCCTAAGTTGAGAGCAAACTAAATATTGTTTTGCAACCATAAGCTCCTTATCCCAGAGCATGCAGCTTAAGACCCTCTGCAACTAACGTAACTTCGACCTGTGTATGCAGGGAATTATAAAAAAAAAAAAAAAAATAAATAAAATAAAAAAAAACCAGATACTATCCAGTACTTAGTGTGTCAGAAAGCGTACGGTAGCCTGTGATTCGCTTACATTACTGTAGTGTCGGTTGCCTAAACGTGAGGCTCAATTCTCATTTATTCCAACCGAAATGGTAATTGCCATCATAAGAAACAAACTTCTGCATTAAATTATGTTATGCGAATTATTCACAGAATCGACGTTTGTAACTGCAGTTCTGTTCTTGCTTCGGGTACAGTATCTGGCCAATAAGCATGTTAGGGACTAGACTTAGTAGCAGTTATACATTTATTCCTAAGAGGCCGTCAAATGAAAACCAGGTAAATGGGGAAAAAAGTAAGTAAACTGTTTAATCGCTATAACTGTTAATAGCTTTATCGAACTGTGAGACAAGATGGTCAATTCCTTCGTGGAAAAATGTTTGCAGTTGCCTACGGAAACATGTTTTTACGCCGGCATGCACCTCTTTGTCCGATGCAAATCGACAGCCACGAATACTTTCTTTTAGAGCTCCAAAAATATGGAAATTGCATGGAGAGAGATCTGGACTGTGTTGAGGATGTTTAAAGGCTTCCAGAGGATCACAAGCTGACAAGTTTGTTTGGAGTGCGCTGCATAAGTTTAGCTGCGAAGACCAGCAGAATAAGAAAACAGAGACTGGAATGATTTGAGTCGTTCAAACGGGGCTCAACGCCGAGACCATCCGGCTGCGCTGACTTATCGTTTGCTTGCACCTCCAGCTGTCAAAGTACCTCTTGTCAGATACGCCTTCTCAACTAGTCCAAGAGGTCTGCCACGGTAGGTGCGCGATCAGAGCGGCAAAAAGGAAGTCCGTGTTCGATTCATGGACGGATCGGAGATGTTCTCCACTCGGGTACACGTTGTTGTGTTGTCCTTACTTTCGTAACGTCGTAACTGACCTTACAGTCTTGAGATGGGTGAATGGGTACGGTCCGACAGCCAGTTAAAGAAAGCTAGTCAAAGAATGACACATTCAGTAATCGACCACTTGCTGCAGAACATCTCTGAAACTTACTTTCAGTTCGGAATACGCGAAGGAAAAAAATAGCTTGAAAGTTGACATTATGGCAAATAACTTTCAAACATTTAAAGCAACTTTCCAATTTTTGTACCACCTGAAGTACTGTCAAGGTGTGACTGGATATTTGAGCAGCTTTTTTCAGACAGAATTTCATTACAGGTAACTGCATTACCTACAAATACTCTAAGTTCCTGTTAACAGTGTGCCAGGTTGTTGGCTCTGAGCACTATGGGACTTAACATCTGTGGTCATCAGTCCCCTAGAGCTTAGAACTACTTAAACCTAACTAACCTAAGGACATCACACACATCCATGCCCGAGGCAGGATTCGAACCTGCGGCCGTAGCGGTAGCGCGGTTCCGGACTGTAGCGCCTAGAACCGCTGGTCACACCGGCCGGCTGCCGTGTTATTAGTATACAACATTAAGAGAAAATGATTTTTTTCCTTCATATGGGCGTACATTTGACTGTGGATCACTATTCATTTATTTCACACAATTCATGATTTCATCATCAACGATGACATGTCATTTGGGCATGTCGGACATTTTGTGACGTTTCTACTTGCACTTGAGCATGGCTATAAAGTTGAAATCATGACTGTGTGAAATAAATGAATAGTAATTTACAGTTAAAATTACCAAATAAGCAGCAACCAGTCGAAAATCATGTTTTCTTTATTTACTTTTGCAAATCGATTTCAACTGATTAACAGCCATCATCGGTGCTTGCAACGTATATGTTCCCTGAGTAGTGACATTGTCTTAAGTAGAGGTCAAACTGCTTAAGACAGTGTTACTACTCGGGGAACATATACGTTGAAAGCACCGATGATTACTGTTAATCAGTTGAAATCGATTTGCAAAAGTAAATAAAGAAAACATGATTTTCGACTGGTTGCTGCTTATTTGGTAATTTTATGGTTTACGGTCGCTGCACAACTTGGGAGCCCACCATTCAGAATTTACAGTTGGATGGTGGAAATTTCCTTAAAGAAATAAGGAGCAAAGTTCAGTCTGAACACACTTTCCTGGAGAACGCCCATGATGCTCCACACCTCAGTTGGGGAGAGATCCGGCGAACTTGCTCGCCAAGGTAGGTTTTCAACAAGCGGTGAAAACTCTCGCCGTGTGTGAGCGGGCGTAGAATATCGCCGACGTACCGCTGTGGGAGTGCCACGGATGGCAACCAAAGAGGTCCTGCTATGAATAAAAAAGCATCCCAGATCATCAACCCAGGTTGTCGGGCCATATGGCGGGCAACAGTCAGGTTGGTATCCCAACACTCTCCGGAGCTTGTCCAGACATGGCTTCGCTGGTGATCGCAGCTCAGTTAGAAGCGGAACTCATCACTGAAGATAATTCTACTCCATGGGATTCCAGGCTGACAACTAATATGGAGACGCCACGGACACCGGTGGTGTAATTCGAACCTGACTGTCGCCAGCTAAACAGCCCAACAACTATAGTCCGATTAAAATTACTAGATAGTTGGCTCTTGACACGCTGTAGCTGTTTTCCTCTTATCAGAGCGCTCAGCGTCACACCTGAACCGTTGTTAGATTCCCACGGCCATTAATATATTTCCAATTCCCTGTCCAGCTTTCTGTAAGGGTGTGTTTTGATCTCGAATCCAGGGTTTGGCACTTTTATTTTGTATTCCATCATACATGAAATCCGTAAACACCAAACACACAAAATGATGCTAACGAAAGATACAGGTTTCATACACAGCACTAGCCACACACAACTGGATTCTTCCGCACATGACGCGATCCTGTGTCATTTATACAGCTGTTACGACAGTTGCCCAGAAAGTAAGTTCCGATTGCTCACGAAATGAAAACCACTGGGAAAAGCCGGTAAAGCTTTGCACAGATGAGTTGGGCAGTGTCTCTAGTATGCCCGTCGATCGTGTCGTGTCACTTATTTCAGCTTTGAGTGAACAGTGAGCACGTAAAGATGCGTAGGGAATAGCGTCTCCCTCCAAGTATGACGGCCTGGTTAGAGATTTCGCCTGTGTCATGCAGCCCATATAACGCAACTGTCGAGCAGTTCCCTCTTCATGCCAATTCTCGGCCGCACACTGCAGGGGCAACGAAGACGCTCCTGCAGCGTTTCCGATGAGAAGTGTTTGATCACCCACAATACAGCCCGTAATTGGCTCACCATGAGTCTCTTCTCTGCTCACAAGAACCGCTGGCTATGAAGACAAATTTTTTCCACAGACAACGAGCTGCACACCAGTGCAGATAACTGGCCGAAAACACAGGCGGCAGCTTTCTATTACGAGGATATTGGAAAGTTGATACAACACTACGACAGAATTCGGTTGGAGCGGCGACTATGTAGAGAAGTAGGTGGAAGGTGTACCTAATTGTTGTAAATAAAACGTTTCTGATTTAAACTATGGTTTCCAATTCGTGACCGATCGTAACTTTCTGGACAGCCCTTGCATATACACAGAGATCGGCTTACGCCAGATAAGCTTCGCACGACATTGCGTGAAGCCGAATTATTGAAGGTTGTCAATTAATGGTAGCGACTGGGCCACCGTAGTAATAAGTACGACAGCTTATGGTAGTATAATGGCTCAGCGTAGTTCTTATCGTATAAACCTTACGTGCAGAAGGTCCGAAACTTGTCAAATGCAACGAAGTTTTTTTATTTCTCTAAACCCAGTCAAAAGATTTTGATTATTAATTGGTTTAAATGTAATTTTTTTTATTTGTAATACCTTGCCGCGTCATTTTCATCATCGTATCTACTTTATTTGCTCTTATTTTTCTTGCTATCGCTATTTTTTTCATTTGGAATTGCTTGTGTCGCCTATAATCTGCAACCAAGTGTCAATCACGACTGCTCACCGGTTCGCAACGCTCCATCCCGTTAGAGTGTGTGAGGATAGCATCAAGGACACCAACGACAGCGAGAAATCACAGTTAGCTTTTAGCGCTCAGCTTTTCTGCGGTTGTGAAAGGAAACAATTTTTTTCTGTCTTGAGTTTGATCGTAGATGTTACCTCAAACGCCGTGAACAAAGCGATCGTGATTTTAGTTCTGCAGCAGATTGTTGATCGCTGTTTTTTCAGATACATTGCACATTCAGAGCTACAAAACCCGTCATCTGCGGCATTTCAGTCGTTGGTCACAAAGAATAAGCTGTTGGCAGAGCATCTCTTATTTCCGTCACACCTCGCGGCGGCCGTTTCCATCATTCCTCCGCGTTACGCGTGAACAGTATTTGTTAAGTGGCCAGCCGTGTTTGTGTGTCGCCTGTGACCCAGCGGAAGCCGGCAGCCGATGTGGCAACACTGTAGCGACAAGTGACAGACGTCAACTATAGGGTAATTTTAAACGGACTATGGCAGTGGTTGTCTGGGGATTCCACGTCATTTCATAGTATGCCTCTTTCGTTGCTATCCGCGGCCCCTTACATTACAGCGGCATATCGGCGATATTCTACGCCCCGTTTTGTTTTCTTTCGTGGCAATCCGTTCTGGGCTTACATTTCAGCAACAGCATGCCGGCCCGCACGCCGCTTTCCAAATCCCACAAGGGGACATCCAAAAACCCCATCAGTCAATGGCAAGCAGAATAGCTGTTTGCGTAAGAGCCAAATTTGGACCAACGCGTTATTGACTTGCTCAATTTGGGAAGCTCTTCTCTTCAATAAATCATCCATTTTTCTGAAACTATAATCATTTGTTTGCTGTACATGCACATCAAATCTACCGATTTCCGATCCACTCGGATAATTCCTTCGTAGTGCGATTATTTTCTTAAAATCTTGATCGAGTGTTTATATGGAATTTGATGGTGTACATGATGAGACGTCCAGAACAGAACCATTGCTGTGAGAAAGGTGCGTGAGGGTAGCATACATATCACCTAGGATTATTCACAAATTGTATTCCATTCTTTATGGTATAACTTTGAAGAACATAAAAATTCTAAAAACTTAAATACACAGTTCTGATGTTCTACAACAACATTGATTTTATTTTGGTTATGGACCGGCTTTCTAGGCCATCCTTAGATACCTAGTTGTATTCTACTACTGGTTACACTTTATTATATGAACCATGCTTTGTCCTGTATCATCTGTATCCCAACTTGACCTTTGAGCTTAAACAATGTGTATGAAAACAGTCTTTGGACAGAACATGGCAAACACAACAATGACATGGAGGCTTGGTCAACACATGGCTCAAAAACTTTTAACGTTAATGTGACGATGGGATTTGGGGAGATTGTCGAAATCTATATGTGTATTAGTCTTCTAACATAGACGGTGACAAGCACAATGAGGCCTACCGGTAGGAGCAACTATTATCGATTTGAGATCACTCATCTTCACAATCTGTCATCACTCGTTACTGCGTAGCCGCCACAGTGGGTTGACCTCATTCTGATTGGAAAGTGACAAAATACGGGGTGACATTTAATTATTTATTTGTCCGAATAGCAGGTTTTTCCATACTATGTGAGTGGGGCTAATAAACATCACCTGTCACAAGCTGTTTTAGTGACTTGATTAATTTCTGTTATGTTGGTCATACAATGGTTCGAGAAACCGAGTGCATAAGATCTTTTAAGGCTTAAATAATGGATACATAATTTTATTTGACGTTACGTTCAAGTACCATGTGGAACTAAGAAATATGATTACTTGTTGCTGAATAATAGCTCCACAGTTCATTAACGTTACGTTCTCCCCGCGCAACTCTAAACCAGGCCTGACCCGTGCTCTTTTCCTGCCGCTGAGTGTGATATGTATCACGGCAGTGAAAGTACTGCTTATTGACCCACCTGCTCATAAACTTGTTTTACAGCCGATGAATATTTAAGAGTACTTTCGTGACACACCTGCGACAGACGTCAACCATTCATTTCCTTCATTACTGCTTAGCGCATAAAATTCCACAGGAATCGTTATCACTAGCACGCTTCTATATCTGCACGGATCCTCCGCGAGCCGTTGTACATTTCACGGAAAGGAGTACTGTGCTACATTGGCAATCATTCCTTTTCCTGTTCCACCCGCAAACAGAGCAGGGATGTATGAGTGCGCCCACGACACTCTGGTATTCCAAATCTCCCTTATTCTCCAACTGCTGTTCCTCCACGAGATGAACGCTGGAGGCGTTCCAAGTCCATCGCAAATGCTGGTTTTCTAAACTCCGTTAAAAGCTTTTCGAGAAAAGTCACTGCTCTGCAATTCACACACTAGCCACATTTAGGGGCCGAGCGGTTTGAGGCGCCATGTCACGGATTGCGCGGCCCCTCCCGCCGGACGTTCGATTCTTCCCTCGGGCATGTGTTTGTGTGTTGTTCTTAGCATAAATTAGTTTAAGTAGTGTCTAAGTGTAGGGACCGATGGCCTCAGCAGTTTTGTCTCTTAGGAATTCACACACATTTGAACAATTCACACTTAATACCTTGGCAGAGGGTTCTTCGAGCCACCTTCAGGCTGTTTCACCACCGTTCCACTCTTTAACAGCGCGTGGCTGAAATGAGCACTTAAATATTTCTGCAAGGGCTCCAATTAATTTTATTATGGCGATCATTTCTCCTTATACAGATTGGCGACAGAAAATATTTTCACATTTAGAGAATTGAGTGGTGAATGAAATCCCGTGAAAAGATATCGAGGTAGCAAAAACGCCTTTATTTTAATGATATACACTCAACTCTTTTATCATATGGATGACACTCTCTCCCACATTTCGTGAATATACAAATCGAGTAGCCCTTCTTTGGACTTTCTAGATGCCCTCCGTCAATGCTATGCTATGCTATTACACGTCGTACAGCATTACTCTAGGAGACGACGAAGTTTTCTGGCAATAAAACGCTATCTTTGGTTTGCCCGACAACATTATCTTTGTGATCGTTCCAATTTAAGTTGTCCGTAACTGTACTTCTTAGGTATTTTGCTGAATTTACAGGCTTTAATTTGTGTGATTTATCGGTTAACGAAATGCAAATAATCTAAGAGGGTTCCTCAGACTGTGTCCTAAATCGTTTATGTAGATTAAGAACACCAAACGGACTATAACACTTCCGTTCGGAACGTCAGAAATCTCCTCTGCTTTACTCTGTTGTTTTTTTTCGATCACTATGTAGTGTGACACTTGTGACAGGAAACCGCGAATCCAGTAGCACAACTGAAGCGATACTCCATAGGCACGAAATTTGATTAAAAGTCCCTTGTGAGAAACGGTGTCTAAAGTCTTCTGGAAATGTAAAAATATGAAATGAGTTTGACATCCCCTGCAGATAGCACTAAAGCAGAGTGTTAATTGTTTCACAAGATCGATATTTTCTTAGTCCGTGCTGACATTGCGTCAATATACCGACACCCTCGAGGTAATTAATAATGTTCCAACATACATGTGCGAAAATCCCACTGCAAATCGACGTCAGCGATATGGTTCCGTAATGCAGCGGAGTACTTCTGTTTTCTTTCCTGAGTATTGGTGTGAGCTGTGCAACTTTAAACAGTCTCTTGGTACAAATATTTCGTAGAGCGAGTAGTTGCATATGATTGCTAAGTATGGAGCTGTTGTATCTGCACACACTGAAAGAAACCGACTGGTATAGTATCTGGACTGGAAGAAATGCACTTATTATATGCTTTAAGATGCTTCCCTGCACTGAGGATATCTATTCTTAAGTTGTAACGTTTATGTCTATAGTAAGGTGTGATGTTTATGTCTAACAAAGAACAGTTATATGAAGTGCGTATCTGATTACGTGTATCTGTATATTTACCTGACCTTGTTTTAAACAATCTGCGTACAAGCAAGAAAGCAATACTCGAAACTTAACTCCGTCCGAACAGGCCATGAAGACCCAACGGTACCGTCCGGCCGCCGTGTCGTCCTGATTCACAGGCATCACTGGATGTGGATACGGAGGGGCATGTGGTCAACACCCCGCTCTCCCGGCCGTATGTCAATTTACGTGACCGGAGCCGCTACTTCTCAATCAAGTAGCTCCTCAGTTTGCCTCACAAGGGCTGAGTGCAGCTCACTCGCCAACAGCGCTTGGCAGACCGGATGGTCACCCATCCAAGTGCTAGCCCATCCCGATAGCGCTTAACTTCGGATATCTGAAAGGAACCGGTGTTACCATCCCGGCAAGGTCGTTGGCCAAGAAAGCAATACCAGTAGACCCAAATTAACTAAAACCTATGCGCGATAATGACAAATTAGAAGTAAGTACATTCAGATCTACTCGATCTTACTACCGCCCTATAAATCAGAATAAGTAGAAAAGCGGTCCCTGAGCGAAAATCCATAAACTGCGTCACATAAATTTCTTACCTCGTATTGTTGTTCTCTAAGCACTACTAAACTAAATACAGTTGCAAAGGCTAAAACGCAAAATTTTTGACTGAGACACATTTAGAATTTGTTTCGATAAAAACGACTTGGAATTGGGAGGCGGAACATGACTGAGAAGAATGACTGTAACATCTTACTTGTAAATCATACTATATTGTGAAACTGACTTGCAACTGTTAACCCATAACATAAAAATTACATTTACGTAAACAAATTACCTTAAATAAAATTTCAATAAAGAACTTGGCGTTACATAAAAAGCTGGTCTCATTCGAATTAGTTCTACAACTAAAAAGCGCATAAATACATGTATATTGATTACCTTACTGTAGACGGATGTAACAATATGTAGAAAGATCGTTAATCAAAATTTCATAATAATATTTGTAGCATTTTCTTAATTTTATTCAAATCTTATTTCTTCCTTAAATTATTAATACATAACACTGAAATTATTACACTGAATACTTACTACTAAGCGACTGCTCACTCCGGAGCATCGCAACAGACGCTGCCAGCCTCTGGCCTGCTACTCCTGAGTAGCCACTGCCTACTCCTGCCGACCTAACATAAACTCTTTGTTACACATACTCTGCCTCAGCGATAGCTGCCTCACAGCGTTCTTTTACACGTACAGCTTTGTAATCGATTAATCGCTTATGCTCTTGGATAATACGTTAAATTTTACAATTTTCATTATATGTACGTATTTCAAATTTACTCATGTTGGCAGTTGTTCTTGACTCGAATTCTGGAACATTCAGTCCGTCTTCTTTGATGAAGGAATTTCGGTAAACTGTTCTTAGTAACTCCGCTTTAGTGGCGCCGTTATCGGTAATCGCGCAGTGAAGGTATCGATTGGGCCTTCCCACTGGTGTACTTTACATACGACCGGAATATCTTTGGATTTTCTGTGAGATTTCGAGATAGTGTTTCGTTGTGGTAGCTATTTTCCCTCTAAGGATTTCAATCTAACATGACGGAGCAATTCCATAATAATTTTGTACTAATCGAAACGAGTGTAGAGGTTCTTTATTTTATAAACTTTAGTGGACACACAAATAAAAGTGCCCGGTTGCAGTTATCTGTGCGTTTCAGTAAATACCCTAATATTTTTTATTTTTTTCTCTTCATCTACCAAGCTCGTAGGTTCCGCCTTGGGAGTGTAATTCAGATTCATTTTTCAGTTGTAGGGTGGATGTACCTCCCGCTCCTCCCAGCTCGCATTGTTAACTGTGTGACTAAAGAGGACGCTGACTAGGCGGCCACAAAGAGAAGCGCAGCACAGTCTGCTGCGAACAAATGTGACGACGACGCTTGATGAAGCCGCGGGCGGCTTTTTCCGCCTGTTTGCCTCCAGATTATGTTAGTACAGTGTTTGCGTTGCGCGTCGCTTCACGTGCGGTAAAGAATCATATTCCGAGAAAAGTAGAGGAAAGGTGTAGAGTTATCTGGCGAGTCACCTGTTAAGGCACTGAACTCGTATTCTGGAGGTACGCCGTTCGAATACCAGTCAGGCCTTCTAAATTATTCGCTTCTGAATTTTCCCTGAATCACTTCTGGAGAAAGCTCCATCACTAATCTCCTAGACCTCATAGCGACTATAAACTGCTTTTGCTTTTAGCGGAATTCGGCTATCAGGACATAAACAGATGAAGCCAGGCTACGAGATACGCTCGGGTAGCTCAGTTTTCAAGAGCGTTGGAAGGATCCGTGGTCCGAATTGGTCGTTATCATTACTTTAGATCCAAGTTGAATGTGACAGCGCCGACGCCAAACTCCAATGTTGCTCGATTGGTTTCTTACATCACGTCTATAGAAATATTGCTGTACTCTTATAGGGCGTGGAGCAGCTAAGAACGCTTATCTAATATACGGGATGTTGACGGGAGGGTCGAGTAGAGGACGAAGAAACAAGCAAATAATCCTGACGAACATAGGTCCGGAAACAAATGGTTTTCCCGAGACGACGTATTACGACTGAGTCCACGAGATTTTCACTCTGCAGCGGAGTGTGCAAAGATATGAAACTTCCTGGCAGATTAAAACTGTGTGCCGGACCGAGACTCGAACTCTGAACCTTCGCCTTTCGCGGACAAGTGCTGTACCGACAATTTTTTTTTTAATCTCATTTTGTTCGTTGCATCTGCTCGTAGCGGACGTCACAAGACACCCGTTCCAGTTCTTCGTTGATCCCTTAGTTGTTTTTTTTATTACAGAGGTTACTCTGACCGATCACGCTGAGTTGCCGTATCGGTGTCTGAGCTACCCAAGCACGACTCACAAACCCTCCTCACAGCTTTAATTATGCCAATACCTCATCACCTACCTTCCAAACTTCACAGAAGCTCTTCTGCGAACCTTGCAGAACTAGCACTCCTGGAAGATAGGATACTGCGGAGACATGGCTTAGCCAAAGCCTGGGGGATGTAGGTTCGCAGGAGAGCTTCTGTCAAGTTTGGAAGGTAGGAGACGAGGTACTGGTGGAATTATAGCTGTGAGGACTGGTTCTGAGTCGCGCTTGGATAGCTCCGTCGGTTCCGAAAGTCTCCACCCCGCAACCCCGTCGAAACACGTCACCCCCAGGTTTCATGGCCTACAGTTTGGAAAACGATCCACCAACCATATCACACCACTGACACCACCTCTCTGTGGTACCTTCTCGTCAACGGCAAGTATGCTACAAGACAGAAACTGCATCGCATCGCACTGGTGGACTCACCCCTGTGCCTCAAGTGCAATGTCGAAGATTTACATCGTTTTGAGCCTGGGCCAGCAGCAGCTGTCTGGACTCTCGTACAGAAGATTGTGGCTTTCTACCTCCGAGTACCACCACATCACGTTTCTCCAACCATGATGATACATCCCGACATGACCTACTTTCCATCGGCTAAGTGGCACGCCATCACATGGATCAGTGGCATGGCTGTCAACTACCTCTTCCGGGACATCGTCGATCCGGCGGACTTTTGGACACGCCTCCAAGTACATCACCACACCCTTCGCCGACATCGACACTATCGGGCCACTTTCGAGAACTATTTACAGAGTATTTCCAGCGACCCGCCTCCAAGCTGGAATCTCAACGAACCGTGCCAGCCAAGACTGGACGATCCCACGTTTCCCTTTAATGGTCAATGATAGAATGCATTTTGTTCTGATGGCGCGCCAAAGTGGAGCATGGCGCGGAAAGTATTCCTATTTTATTTCACTTCTCTTTTCTCCTCCACTTGTAAGTTTTTTTCTCCTTACACGCATAGCTCTCTATCTGCAGCCTATTTGTTTTCTTTCTCCTGTGCTCCCCCAAACAAATAACATAAAAAAATTGGGTTGCTGCTGATGGTGAGACTGTATACTCATTTATATTTACCAAAGGAAAAAAAGTCGGTAGAGCACTTGCCCGCGAAGGCGAAGGTCCCGAGTTCGAGTCTCGGTCTGGCACACAGTTTTAAGCTGCCAAGAAGTTTCATGTTATAACATTACAACAAATGTTCTACATTGTCACCGTTCATGGGAAGGCAAGCTTGAATGTGTCCTCGTCCATGCCTTACACGCTCATAAATCTCAAGCGTGTAACGAATGCAGTGGTAACTATCCAAAATGAGTACACTCCATCAACACAATGAACATACACCTAATCTTTTAAATATCCCGGTAGGTCAAGGTATTCGCGCGCCACGACCTGTACACCTGTTGTCAAAACGCTATTTACCATTGCTTAGGTATCAGGAATGATGATAAAATCTAACGAGGGCAGTTTATAACTTTACACCTGACTTGCGATGTTTCGAAACAAACGTAACTGTAGGCACGAACAGTATTGTTACATTGACATGACTAAACTTGTGCATACTTGGTATCGGGGAATCCGTTGGCTTCCGAACCTTTATTAGGATTATCTACTTGTTTCATCGTACTTACTCGCCGCTTCCGTTTGTACCTCTAATAATCGAATAGCTTTTGTATGCAAGACGATTAAATACATCGAACTGCGGTTTTCGCTAAATTACAACACGATTTTCTGACGTTCCCAATTAATTTGTAATGTTTATAGCGGCTCAGTCATGACATCGAACCGCGCGGAGTTGCCGCGCGGTAGCAGGCGCCAAGATACGGATTGCGGTGCCCCTCCCGCCGGAGGTTCGAGTCCTCCCTTGGGCACGTGTGTGTGTGTGTGTGTGTGTGTGTGTGTGTGTGTGTGTGTGTGTGTGTGTGTGTGTGTGTGTGTTAGCATAAGTTAGTTTAAGTAGTGCGTAAGTCTAGGGACCGATGACCTCAGCAGTTTGGTCCCTTAGGAATTCACACACATTTAAACATGACCTCGACCTTTTTTTAGTGGAATTATATAGTACTTTTTCTGTGGGATTGGAAAGAGCTTGTGAAGAGGACTTCAGCAACATAAGTATTGAACATTTTAAAATAATAACAAGGTAACAGCGTCGAAAACAAATTCCCACCCTCGCAATAGGTCGCGTAGACGTATGATTTGCTGCGCCAAATATAAGCAGATGTGTAGCTCAGAGACGCCTTGTGTGTTTATTATTATGTTATATTAAACGTAACTGAGCTTTGACATATGCTGCAAAGCAATTCCAGACAGATAACGCTGTGCACTGAATTTCGTATGAACTCATCGCAGCACAGGCTGATATTGTACGACGCTGCAGTATCTCAAGTCTTCCGGAGTAATGGGTTTTCCTTGTGGACCTTGTATTGGTACGTAGGAAAAACCAAGGATAACCGCTGTAAGCGCCCGAAAAAGGTGTATTTTGCTACGCCGGAAGGCAAGAACAAATGATATAAAGACCTCATTCAATTTTTTGTCACTTTATGTATTGAGTTCTCGTCGAGAGAGGACGTGTTTAGATATGAGATGCGTGTAGTAGCTTTCACGGTACCTGAATAATAATTTTTCTCTGTGCAAAAATATGTGGTCTTTTTTCACATTCTGCTGTCTGCAAATGAGGAAGAAGTCCGATAAAAATGAAAATTACATTACTTACACGGTCAATCATAAGTTGTGTGGCATCGAAAGAATAGGCACCTAACGTGTGTGTGTGTGTGTGTGTGTGTGTGTGTGTGTGTGTGTGTGTGTGTGTGTGTGTAGATCTTGAATACATGAAAGTACGTTCACGCTAAAACGGACTCAAAGGAGACAAAGTAGTAAAAAAAAAGTTCAAAATTTGGGGAGTATTTGAAAATAATTGATTTCTATTAATCTCTTTATTTATGTACCCTTTCTTCTTCTTCTTCTTCTTCTTGCTATTTATATATGTAAACATATATATAAATTTGCACAACCTCTTGTTTACATTTTTTTCCACAGATACAATCATGGAGGAGGTAAGTGTAGGGAATCAGCAGGGCGTGTGTGTTTCCGACCAAACATCTCTAAATGTTGTATTAAGAACGTCTGTAACTATCTGTGTGGGACGGGCGAGACATCTTTGTTCTCAGTAACAGATGGATTGCCTTATGCGCAGTGGGATAACCTGCAACAGCTGACCAGTATTGCACACTGCGAAGATTGATTCGCTCGTGGTATGGGGCGATGCGACCTGTACCCGCAAACAACATCTTGTATAGAAAAGCCATATCACTTTGCAATTTTCGTAAATGCCATTCAGAGAATTGTAACAGACAGAAATTCATTGTCACAAAGCTGTCGATGGATCGGAATGCGGAAAGAATGAAATTCGCTGGAATGTAATATTCCCATAACACTCTTGACTGATTCCACTCGCACGTTCGTCCTCCCTCGTAGTTACATGTGCGTGTATTACCGTTGCTAAAATGTTAATCGTATTTATCTCATCCATTGTTACTCTTGTTGCCGGCCACGTTGGCTGAGAGGTTCTAGGCACTTCAGTCCGGAACCGCGCAACTGCAGGTCGCAGGTTCGAATCCTGCCTCGGGCATGGATGTGTGTGATGTCTGTAGGTTAGTTAGGTTCAAGTAGTTCTAAGAAAAAAATGTTCAAATGTGTGTGAAATTTTATGGGACTTAACTGCTAAGGTTATCAGTCCCTAAGCTTACACACTACTTAACCTAAATTATCCTAAGGACAAACACACACACCCATGCCCGAGGGAGGACTCGAACCTCCGCCGGGACCAGCCGCACAGACCATGACTGCAGCGCCTTAAACCGCTCGGCTAATCCAGCGCGGCTGTAGTTCCAAGTTTTAGGGGACTGATGACCTCAGATGTTAAGTCCCATAGTGCTCAGAGCCGTTTGAACCATTTTGTTGCTCTTGTTCTTTGGCGTATTTTATTCTTCTAACTTCCAGTTATGTGGAGTTTTGTTATGATGTTTGCATAGACAGACCTTGAGGGCTTGACGCGAACAGAATACCACTCAGTGTACATCCACATAGCTACTTCAAAAGTTTGGCGACATGTTTCATAAACAAAACTATATCCACTCATTCGACTGTCTTATATAGTGTAAAAGTCTGAACAGCTTCACGAGAAAATTATCTGATCTCTGCACCAGTAGCAGAGAAAATAACATGGTAGCATCAGTCTGCGGCCTTTTTTCCTTACCCAGCTAGCATCTCCAACTGGATACACCGTATTCTGCGAAAACATGACGTGAAATGTGTTTTTCGATCAAGGATTAGGGTCATCTCAGGGTCTGTAAAAGATTGTCTTCGTTTGTGTAACGTGAGTGTCTACCGTATCCTTGCAATTGTGGCATCTCATACATTGGGCAAACCATCAGGACCGCGAAGCACCAGTGCAGTGATCATAATCGTCATACAATCTTACAAAAGCAGAGCAAATCTGATATTGCAGAACATTGTCTTGGCATCGATTATCCTATTGAATGTCCGCCCCCGGTAGCAGAGTGGTCAGCGCGACAGACTGTCAATCCTCAGGACCCGGGTTCGAGTCTCGGCTGGGTCGGAGATTTTCTCTGCTCACGTACTTGGTGTTGTGTTGTCGTAACCCTCGTCCTTTCATCCCTGTCACGCGCCAGTCGCCGAAATGGCGTCAAAAAGAAAGACTTGCACCCGGCGAACGGTCTACCCACGGGTGGCCCTAGTCACACGACATTTAGTTATCCTATTGAATGTAACAATACAGATATTGGCAGGAACATCAGTTAGCATTGAATTGAAAATTATCTTATAAATAGAGATGGAGGTTTC
This sequence comes from Schistocerca gregaria, assembly GCF_023897955.1. Classification (NCBI taxonomy): domain Eukaryota; kingdom Metazoa; phylum Arthropoda; class Insecta; order Orthoptera; family Acrididae; genus Schistocerca; species Schistocerca gregaria. The sequence goes on along the minus strand of NC_064924.1, from coordinate 277,352,743 downwards.
TACTCAAATTCTGCCTGGAATACTGCTCTTTTCCTGCTCAAAATACGGAGAGAATTAATGCAACTTCATCCGTTAGTAATTAATAATCACTGTGGGACAACGATGCTGCACGAAACTGCTGGAATTGAGTAGCACTTTGAGCGAAAGTCTCCTTTGCTAGTTTCTTAATTACATGCCTGAGAAATAGTCTGCTGCGTCGTATCTAAAGAAATTACTGACAGAGCGGACTGGCTAAGCCATATGGAGTTGTTTGGTGAGCATCATAATGTTCAGACTGAACTTGAAGCTATTTGGAGTTACCCGCTGTATCGCGCTGTTTTGGAGCTCTTGTCCTGCGAGACTTCAAGTAACCACAACGTCGTTAAGAGGAATTCACCGATAGTTATACTGGTATGCGTGCATTTTCTTCGCGCGTATTTGTCTCTGTTAGCGTTTTTCCTTTGATAATTTTCGAATATTACGAGGGATTCCTGTAATGTGTACTTAGCGAAAAGGCAAGTTCAATTTTCTGTCTTAGTTAAAGCCGTGTGGACGTTCTGGTTCAAAATTTTATTTATCTACTTTTTTGGAGGAATTTTAAATGAGGTCGTTTACAAACCTAATCGCTGATCTGTTCACGTTACTAATGTTCCTGTTTATTGAGCGCGAGCCCAGTTTGTAATTAGGAGGCACATAGGATTAAATGTATTATTTATCGTTGAGCCAACTGGACGTTCTTTTTTTTAAATTTCATTTAAACATTTTTGTCGTTGCATATTTGTTTTGAAATGCTCTTTAACCGTGGTTCATTGTCTGTTCTCAGCTGACAACGAAAAGTCTCTTCATCAGTTTTATTGTTATGTAATATTTGCTAATGGATTTTCTTTTGTTTTGTTTTAGTTCTTATATGCTTGCTAAATCTGCGCTGGAACAGAACTGCTGAAGAGGTTAAACTCAAAAGTCTGCTATGCCAGGTTAAATTGTTTAGTTTCGTATTTTAAAACTGTATTCTCAATTTGCTCGTATCGTTTAACTTTTTCAGACTTACTAAACGGTGCTAAAGAAATACATATACTTTTGCAATACGTTTTTCAATAAATTCGCATGTTATTCTGTGGAAGTTACTGCTTCCTCCTCACCACTAGCTAAAGTATTTCAAATGTCAGTTCCATTATAAAAATCATTGTGCCATAATTCAGCAGATATAACTGCATACATTAGCTGTCTACGCCAGAAAATTTTCCACTATAACACCGAGGCAGTTTCTCGTTCTGGATTTATTTTGGATTGCCTGGCTTCACTGCTCCACCTTCTGATTATTTTTTTGTGCCTTAATGTGGGTTGCATCCATCTAATCAGACATTGTTATACAGTTCGCAATGCGATGTTGACAGTACATAGTACCCGGGTGGTTGTAATTAAAATGCTGCAACTCCTAAAGCTTCAGTGTGGGCTGTAATTATCTCATGGCAGGGAAAATTGGTAGATATAGGAACGCATTAATGAGGAACAGATTTACGCTCTAAAGAAATTTGTTCAATTTTGACCACCAGGCTGAAAATCTGCAAATCTGTAGCTGAGAATGCAAAAAGGCCGTATAGAAATGTTTCTGTTTGTAATGGATAAGGAAGGGAACGTAGGCACAAAAAGTCAAACAAGTGAGAAAGGCATAATGGTAGTTTTATTATTAAGCGCCGCTTACACAACTTATTTAATGAGAGCACCGGAGACGTCGACGAGATGCTGTACAACGCTAGATTTGCCCCTGGTAGCCAAAGTTGGAAATAATTTTTTCCAGAATTTGCACATATTCCAAGTTTTTCTGCCATACCATAATTACAGTCCACATTTGACTGCCACCAGCAGCTACACTTTAATCATAACAGTTATTGTTGTTGTTGTTGTTGTTGTGGTCTTCAGTCCTGAGACTGGTTTGATGCAGCTCTCCATGCTACTCTATCCTGTGCAAGCTGCTTCATCTCCCAGTACCCACTGCAACCTACATCCTTCTGAATCTGCGTAGTGTAGTCATCTCTTGGTTTCCCTCTACGATTTTTACCCTCCACGCTGCCCTCCAATACTAAATTTGTGATCCCTTCATGCCTCAGAACATGTCCCACCAACCGATACCTTCTTCGAGTCAAGTTGTGCCACAAACTCCTCTTCTCCCCAATTCTATTCAATACCTCCTAATTAGTTATGTGATCTACCCATCTAATCTTAAGGATTCTTCTGTAGCACCACATTTCGAAAGCTTCTATTCTCTTCTTGTCTAAACTATTTATCGTCCATGTTTCACTTTCGTACATGGCTACACTCCATACAAATACTTTTAGAAACGACTTCCTAACACTTAAATCTATACTCGATGTTAACAAATTTCTCTTCTTCGGAAATGCTTTCCTTGCCATTGCCAGTCTACATTTTATATCCTCTCTACTTCGACCATCATCAGTTATTTTGCTCCCTAAATAGCAAAACTCCTTTACTACTTTAAGTGTTTCATTTCCTAATCTAATTCCATCAGCATCACCAGACTTAATTCGACTGCATTCCATTACCCTCGTTTTGCTTTTGTTGATGTTCATCTTATACCCTCCTTTCAAGGCACTGTCCATTCCGTTCAACTGCTCTTGTAAGTCCTTTGCTGTCTCTGACAGAATTACAATGTTATCGGCGAACCTCGAAGTTTTTATTTCTTCTCCATGGATTTTAATACCTACTCCGAAATTTTCTTTTGTTTCCTTTATTGCTTGCTCAACATACAGATTGAATAGCATCGGGGAGAGACTACAACCCTGCCTCACTTCCTTCCCAACCACCGCTTCCCTTACATACCCTCGACTCGTGTGACTGCCATCTGGTTTCTGTACAAATTGTAAATAGCCTTTCGCTCCCCGTATTTTACCCCTGCCACCTTCAGAATTTGAAATAGAGTATTCCAGTCAATATTGTCAAAAGCTTTCTCTAAGTCTATAAATGCTAGAGACGTAGGTTTGCCTTTCCTCAACCTTTCTTCTAGGATAAGTCGTAGGGTCAGTGTTGCCTCACGTGTTCCAACATTTCGGCGGAATCCAAACTGATCTTCCCCGAGGTCGGCTTCTACCAGTTTTTCCATTCGTCTGTAAAGAATTTGCGTTATTATTTTTCAGCTGTGACTTATTAAACTGATAGTTCGGTAATTTTCACATTTGTCAACACCTGCTTTCTTTGGGATTGGAATTATTATATTCTTCTTGAAGTCTGAGGAAATTTCGCCTGTCTCATGCATCTTGCTCACCAGATGGTAGAGTTTTGTCAGGACTGACTCTCCCAAGGCCGTCAGTAGTGCCAATGGAATGTTGTCTACTCGGGGGTCTTGTTTCGACTCAGGTCTTTCAGTGCTCTGTCAAACTCTACACGCAGTATCGTATCTCCCATTTCATCTTCATCTACATCCTCTTCCATTTCCATAATATTGTCCTCAAGTATATCGCCCTTGTATAGACCCTCTATATACTCCTTCCACCTTTCTGCTTTTCCTTATTTGCTTAGAACTGGGTTTCCATCTGAGCTCTTGATATTCATGCAAGTGGTTCTCTTTGCTCCAAAGGTCTCTTTAATTTTCCTGTAGGTAGTATCTATCTTAACCCTCGTGAGATAAGCCTCTACATACTTAAATTTTGTCCTCTAGCTATCCCTGCTTAGCCATTTTGCACTTCCTGCCGATCTCATTTTTGAGACGTTTGTATTCCTTTTTGCCTGCTTCACTTACTGCATTTTTGTATTTTCTCCTTTCATGAGTTAATTTCACTGTCTCTTCTGTTACCCAAGGATTTCTACTAGCCCTCGTCTTTTTACCTACTTGATCCTCTGCTGCCTTCACTCAGATATTAAGTCTCATAATGCTTAGAGCCATTTGAAACATTTGAACACTTGCAACCTGCGTCCACAATTATCTGCTGGATGTATTCCAATCTCTGTCTTCCTCTACAATTTTTGCCCTCTGCAGCTTCCTCTAGTACCATGGAAGTCACTCCCTGATGTCTTAACAGATATCCTATAATCCTGTCCCTTCTCCTTTTTCACATATTCCTTTTCTCTCAGATTCTGCAGAGACCCTCCTCATTCTTCACATTATCAGTCCACCTAATTTTCAACATTCGTCTGTAGCACCAAATCTCAAATGCTTCGAATCTCTTCCGGTTTTCCCACAGTCCATGTTTCACTAGCATACAATGCTGTGGTGCAAACGTACATTGTCAGAAATTTCTTCCTCAAATTAAGGCCTATGTTTGATACTAATAGACTTCTCTTGGTCAGGAATGACCTTTCTTCCAATGCTAGTCTGCTTTTGATGTCCTCCTTGCTCCGTCTAGTTATTTTACTGCCTAGATAGCAGAACTCCTTAACTTCATCTACTTCGTGACCATCAATCCTGATATTAAGTTTCTCACTGTTCTCATTTCTGCTACTTTCCATTACTTTCGTCTTTCGTCGATTTACTCTGAATCCGTATTCTGTACTCATTGCACTGTCCATTCCATTCAGCAGATCATGTGATTCTTCTTCACTTTGTACAGTAGGGGCCTAAGACTGCATCCCTCTTTTACACTCTTTTTGATCTGAGCATTTCATTCTTGGTTGTCCACTCTTACTATTCACACTTGATTCTTGTACATGTTGTGGATTACCCATCTCTCCCTATAGCTTACCCCTATTTTACTCAGAATTTCGAACATCTTGCACCATTTTGCATTGTCGAGCGCTTTTTCTAGGTCGGCAAATCCTTTGAATCTGGCTTTATTTTTCTTTAGTCTTGCTTTCATTATCAATCGCAATGTCATAATTGCCTCTTTACTTCCTTTACCTTTCATAAAAACAAACTGATCGTAATGTAACACATTCTAAATTTTCTTTCCTATTCTTCTGTACATTAGTCTTGTCAGCGACTTGGGTTCATGAGATGTTCAGCTGTCTGCGCGATAATTCTCGCACTTGTCAGCTCTTGCTGTCTTCGTAATTATGTGGATAATGTTTTTCTGAATGTCAGGCTGTATATTGTCAGACTCATACATTCTACACACCAAAATGAATAGTCGTTTTGTTGCCACCCCCCCCCCCCCCCTACGATTTTAGAAATTCTGAAGGAATATTATCTATCCCTTCTGCCTTATTTGGTCTTAAGTCCTCTTAAGCTCTATTAAATTCTGATTCTAATACAGGATCCCCTATGTCTTGAAAATCGACTCCTGTTCCTCCTTCAACACATCAGACAAATCTTCGCCATCATCGAGTCCATCAATTTACTCTTTCCACCTATCCGCTGTCTGCTTTGCATTTAACACTAGAATTCCGGTTGCCCTCTTAATGTTACCGCCCTTTGTATCCTCACGGGGACATAAAACAGCTGAAGTATTTCATTTTAAAGTAGTCCATGAGATCGGGACTAGTTACTTGATTAAAAACTTCAGATGGGCTTCTAGCATACTATCTCATGTCAGAAATGTGAGAATTGATTTCACAGATCTTTCGTTTGACAAAACTTACAAAAACACCTCTACGGTGCTACACAGACGTAATATCCAAACACGTTCCTTTTAATAGTCTATGCTGAAAATCAACGTTTCTACATACTTTGAGGGCATTGAAATACAATTACGCATTCTGAATAACTATATTATTTGAAATATATCTTTAATAATCCAGACGCAGTAAATTTTCGCAAATTTCAAAAAAGCCTCCATTTGCAATTAAAAAGGTTACGTTCTCGGAAAGAAGCATAAGTCTCTTCCGCAAAGCATTCTGGATCACCGCGAAAGTCTAAAGTGCATCAAGCAGTATGGTGCAGTATGGTGAAAGTTATGGTGATTCTCGTGTACGACTGTGATGGTGTTATCATAAAACATTACGTTCCTCCACGGCAGACCGTCAATGCGCAGTTTTACTGTTCGTTTTTGGAGCATCAACTACGACCAGCTTTGCGAAAGAAGCGGTGACACTTTCTGCGCAACCCACGCAGTACATGCTGCGACTGCTCTGTTCGGTCGATGGGACTGGGAAGTACTGTACGATCCACCATACTCCCCGGACTTAAGTCCTTGTGACTTTGATTTGATTCCGTAGATAAAGGAACCACTTCGTGGCATTCGCTTCAGAACTGTTTCGGAGATTCGACAGGCAGTAGACCGCTCCATTCGCACCATCAACAGAACAGGCTCTCTTAACGGTATACTACGCCTTCCACATCGCTGGCAACGGATTCTACACAACGCTGGTGACTACTTTGAAGGACAGTAATAGGTGCAAACGTGTAACTCTTTTGTATCGGTTATGAATAAATAGTTGCCACTATTTAAGTTCCAATCCTCGTAAATCCACCTCTCTTGTAGACTTACGGAACACACAACATACCCGCATATCGTACTCATTGTGGAGACAGAAAATCTCTTCTGTAAGAATCAACATGAGCTCAGCATGTTGATTTTAAAGAGGATTAGTCACAACACGATGGAGTGTTAAACGACCGTTGCTGATCATGATACAGGGTGTTTCAAAAATGACCGGTATATTTGAAACGGCAATACAAACTAAACGAGCAGCGATAGAAATACACCGTTTGTTGCAATATGCTTGGGACAACAGTACATTTTCAGGCAGACAAACTTTCGAAATTACAGTAGTTACAATTGTCAACAACAGATGGCGCAGCAGTCTGGGAAACTCTATAGTACGATATTTTCCACATATCCACCATGCGTAGCAATAATATGGCGTAGTCTCTGAATGAAATTACCCGAAACCTTTGACAACGTGTCTGGCGGAATGGCTTCACATGCAGATGAGATGTACTGCTTCAGCTGTTCAATTGTTTCTGGATTCTTGCGGTACACCTGGTCTTTCAAGTGTCCCCACAGAAAGAAGTCACAGGGGTTCATGTCTGGCGAATAGGGAGGCCAATCCACGCCGCCTCCTGTATGTTTCGGATATCCCAAAGCAATCACACGATCATCGAAATATTCATTCAGGAAATTAAAGACGTCGGCCGTGCGATTTGGCCGGGCACCATCTTGCTTAAACCACGAGGTGTTCGCAGTGTCGTCTAAGGCAGTTTGTACCGCCACAAATTCACGAATAATGTCCAGATAGCGTGATGCAGTAATCGTTTCGGATCTGAAAAATGGGCCAATGATTCCTTTGGAAGAAATGGCGGCCCAGACCAGTACTTTTTGAGGATGCAGGGACGATAGGACTGCAACATGGGGCTTTTCGGTTCCCCATATGCGCCAGTTCTGTTTATTGACGAAGCCGTCCAGGTGAAAATAAGCTTCGTCAGTAAACCAAATGCTGCCCACATGCATATCGCCGTTATCAATCCTGTGCACTATATCGTTAGCGAATGTCTCTCGTGCAGCAATGGTAGCGGCGCCGAGGGGTTACCGCGTTTGATTTTGGTATGGATTGAGGTGTAAACTCTGGCGCATGAGACGATACGTGGACGTTGGCGTCATTTGGACCGCAGCTGCAACACGGCGAACGGAATCCCGAGGCCGCTGTTGGATCACCTGCTGCACTAGCTGCGCGTTGCCCTCTGTGGTCGCCCTACCTTTCTAGCACGTTCATCCGTCACGTTTCCAGTCCGTTGAAATTTTTCAAACAGATCCTTTATTGTATCGCGTTTCGGTCCTTTGGTTACATTAAACCTCCGTTGAAAACTTCGTCTTGTTGCAACAACACTGTTCTAGGTGGTGGAATTCCAACACCAGAAAAATCCTCTGTTCTAAGGAACTAACCATGTTGTCCACAGCACACTTGCACTTTGTGAACAGCACACGCTTACAGCAGAAAGACGACGTACAGAATGGTGCACCCACAGACTGCATTGTCTTCTATATCTTTCACATCACTTGCAGCGCCATCTGTTGTTGAAAATTGTAACCGTATCCTATATACATCTGTTTGAAAATCACGGGCGTCAGTCGCATGACTTTCAACGGCACTCACATGCGAATACAATCTAAGCTTCATAAGGCTTCGGTGTGTTGTCTTTACTGACCATTTCAATACCCACCTCACTCTTGCAGATTCCATACGGCCAGTCACACAGTACCTCATTGAATAGTATCATGGGCCTTGGACCGGTCGTTGTGGTGTCTTTTCTTGACCACGTCACCGGGAAGCCACTTCTAGTCCATCGAGGTCACACGATCTTACTCCATTAGATTACTCTGTGGGGGTGGCGTGAGAGTGAAGTCTAAAGAGCAGAGTGGAATTCCTCGCTAGTACTTTACATGTGTGCGCTCAAATATAGGACCTTGCGAATGAGCTCAACAGCTATATACAAGAGCTGCAAAATGCATTGCATCTGTTGAAAAGAAATGTACACAGTTAACCAAATATGAAAGCACAGTATTTCATTTGCTATCACCTACATTTGTCCTGTTCCTCGGAAATTATTCAGAACAGGATATATGTTCATACGGCTTTTTTTGTTAAGAATCACTAGTACGATATCCCCTCGAGATATGCGCCATTTCCACTGACTCACACGTGTAGGAAAGTCGCAAGGCCAAGAAATTGTAGAGAAGGTTGTTGCACGGACTGGATATTGACACCCTGTATAAACAAATGTAACGATACTTTGAAACTGTTTCGACCAGTGCTCACCACTACTTCTTTCCTGCGCGATGGAAAGTTCTTCGAACAGATACACGGAGACGTCATATGATCCCCTCCAATGACAGGCATCGCTAACCTACACAGGGTGATTCCGAGATGACATTACAAACTTTCAGAGATGATGAAGTGTATCAGTTCCAGGTAAAGGAGACTGGTCCAAGAACGACCGAGCGGAAAGCCATCAGCGAAAATCCTTCTGATACTTCTGACAATGGAATACATGTACCGGTGCTGTTTTTGCTAAGGTTGTAGGGTCGGCAATTTTCAGAGGTGGTAGAATGGACCAAAACAAAAAAGTGTAGTAAACAATGGCTCTAAAGTGCATATCTTAACCTTCACGCGGTCGCGCGGGCGGTGAGGTGAGCGCCTTTTTGCAATTTCGCGCCATACTTACTCCACAAAGGTAACAAGGCGGCGGGGGAGGGGGGGGGGGGGGGAGGACATGTATTCTCTAGTTGCACCTTTTTCCGACAGATGGTGCTCGAAGTTCGTCCAAGTCTTACCTCTCTGCCTCTCAGGACAAGTTCAAATAGGTCCGAACATGTTCGGCGGTCAGTTTACCGCCTTGTGAGCGCTTACGGCACTTACAAAAACGTCCATTTACCGTCTTGCGAGCGCTTACGAGACTGTTCTACTCGTCTACTTCGGAATGTAAGTAATTATTTTTGTAATTCCCCTATAATTCCTCAATTTTATAGACTCTTCCAATTCTCTAGTGAATGTGTATTACTTTCTTTAAATTTTGCCATTCACAGATTCTGTTTTTCTTTCTACTTTAGTACATCGTCATTCTAAGAAATTTCTGATGGCAAAAATAATTATTTTTATTTTTTAAAGGGAACGACGAAACCTTACGTCTGATGACATACATAGAATCTTGGCTGAATTGGAGAGAGGAAGCAGAATGGAAAGATCATGAGGAATCCCTAAAAGATGACGTTTCCGATGGCCCAGATTATGAACAAGAAGGGATTGAAGATGATACACATCAAAGTGACTCGGAAACTGATTTGGAAAACGGGGGAGAAAATGACATAGATCACCGGGAGCTACCAACAAATGACATCAGATTTAATATAGGTAAGGACATGGAAACTATTTGGGCTAGTAGTGCCAATATTACCAGCACAAAATCAAAGTCAAAAAATATTATCAAAACTCTACCAGGTCCTAGAGGACAAGCCAGACAATGCGAAACTCGACTGGAAAGTTTTCGGTTTATAATAACAGCCGAAATGGTAGAAGGGATCGTAAGGTACACGAATATTTATACTGAAAGGAAAAAATTGGTACGTCAAGCACTGGCAGAAGGAAGCAGTGACTCTGAAGTACGTGAAAAGGATTACAAGCCGACAACAACAGTTGAGATGCTAGCATTGTTTGGTGCTCTATTTTTGATTGCGGTCAAAAGAGGCAACCGTGCAAATTTCTCTGAACAATTCTTTAGCAATGGAACAGGCCTGACAATTTTGCGAGCCTATTTCAGCCAAACTAGATTTAGATTTTTGCTACGAGCTGTAATATTTGATGACCTAAACACGAGATTGGAACGTCAAGCAACGGACAAACTTGCTCTTATACGAGAAATTTTGTCTTCTTTCATTGCTAGCAGCCAAAAATCATTCAGTTTAGGGGAATTTGTCACTGTTGATGAGATGTTGGTTGCGTTTAGAGGACGATGTTCATTCATCCAGTACGTCTCAAAAACCAGCCAAATACGGGTTAAAATGAATGCATTGTGTGACGCACGCATTTTTTTATACTTATAATTTAGAAGTGTACTGCGGAAAACAGATGCAGGCCCTAATGTACTCTCCAACAAACCATACGACTTAGTCGCTAGATTGGTTGAATGCATAGAAGGAACAAATATAAATGTAACAACTGATAATTATTTTTCAAGTTACCGTTGTCTGAATACCTCCTTAGCAAAGGCCTCTCTTTTTAGGTACAGTGAGAAAAAATAAAAAAGAAATTCCCCCAGAATTTGTGACAGTAAATGGGAATGCAGTGGCAGGAGACTATATGTTCGGTTGTGAAGATGGCAGAACTTGGATTTCTATGATTAGAAAAAAAAGGAAAGCTGTAGTAGTGCTCTCCACAATGCATGATACCTTCGCTACTCTGAAACACACTTCTTCGACTGTAGAAGTGCGCATTGGTCTTAACCCCACGGGGTGTTCGGTCTGTTTTCACCTAAAAGGATTTTTGATGGTCTGTGATTTTGAAAATATTTGGCTTTAATGAATTGCTTTAATTGACTTTGCCTCTTAGTGAAGTATATTCTAACATAAAATATCTTGGAGCTTTAGTTTGACATCCATAGAGATGGTCGTACTGAAAGTGTTCGGATTTTTTTAGACCCTGTGTGTTTCCATCTTCATTATTACAGCAAATCCTAACAATATTCAATTGTTAAGAATGGAACATGTATGGATGCAGTAAGGCGGGTATAATGAAGTGAAGTCATTGTTGTTTTGAACAACGGAATGTCTTTTTCCGCAGGGAGGAGGGAAGGCGGAGTGCGAGACATTGTTTTCTTGCTATAACCAAATCAGTTTGTAGAGTGATTCACTTATACTCAGGAAGACATGTTTTCCCGTCACTGTTTCAGTCTAGTGACCGAGTTTAGAATCACATGAAGGGGTACGCACTAGAATGCTCCATAAGCAATTTTCGGCAAGCCGGCCGCGGTGGCCGAGCGGTTCTAGGCGCTTCAGTCCGGCACCGCGCGACTGCTACGGTCTCAGGTTCTAATCCTGCCTCGGGCATGGATGTGTGTGATGTCCTTAGGTTAGTTAGGCTTAAGTAGATCTAAGTTCTAGGGGACTGATGACCTCAGATGTTAAGTCCATAGCGCTCAGAGCCATTTGAACCAATTTCCGGCATTTTCTACTGTTTTTTTGTTATTGTGAGACATGACGTTGTGTTTCACAGAGCCTTTGTACACATCTTCGGTTCGACAAATCTACGTACTGTACCACATAGTAAAGCTACACTATGTGATCAGAAGTATCCGTACACCTGGCCGAGAATTACTTACAAGCTCGTGGCGTCCTCCATTGATAATGCTGGAATTCAATATCTTGTTGGGCCACCCATAGCTTCGATGGCAGATTCCACTCTAGCAGGCATACGTTCAATCAGGTACTGGAAGGTTTCTTGGGGAATGGCAGCCCGTCCTTCACGGAGCGCTGCACTGAGGAGAGGTATCGATGTCGGTCGGTGAGGCCTGGCACGAAGTCAGCGTTCCAAAACGTCCCAAAGGTGTGCTATAGGATTCAGGTCAGGACTCCGTGCAGGTCAGTCCATTACAGGAATATATACGAAGACAGCAACTGTTCTCGAAAGAACAGATACTGTTGATGACCGTGCAGCTTTTCCCTGGAGTAAATGACGATTAACTGAAACCCTCACCTGCCGACAGGTGTTGATATCCCGGTCAGGGCACACATTTTCAGCTGCCCACATCGAGGTATATCAACAACACCTGCCGGCAGCTGAGGGTTTCAGTTAATCATCATTCATTACAGGGATGTTATTGTCGTGGAACCACTCCGCCACAAGCCGTGTATTATGAACAGGTGATCGATCGCGCTGAAAGATGCAGTCGCCATCCCCGAATTTAACACGCAAAACAACAAGGGGTACGAGCCCCCTCCGTGAAAAGCGCGACCACACTATAACAACACCACCTTCGAATTTTACTGTTGGCACTACAATCGCTGGCAGATGACGTTCACCGGGCATTCGCCATACCCACACCCTGCCATCGGATCGCCACATTGTGTACCGTGATTCGTCACTCTGCATAACGTTTTTCCACTGTTCAATCGTCCAATGTTTACGCTCCTTACACCAAGCGAGGCGCCGTTTGGCATTTACCGGCGTGATGTGTTGTTTATGAGTAGCCGCTCGGCCATGAAATCCAAGTTTTCTCACCTCCCGCCTAACTGTCACAGTACTTGCAGTGGATCCTGATGCAGTTTGGATTTCCTGTGTAATGGTGTGGATTGATGTCTGCCTATTACACATCACGACCCTCTTCAACTGTCGGCGGTCTCTGTCAGTCAACAGACGAGGTCGGCCTGTACGCATTTGTGCTGTACGTGTCCCTTCCCGTTTCCACTCCACTATCACATCGGAAACAGTGGACTTAGGGATGTTTAGGAGTGTGGAAACCTCGTGTATGACAAGTGCCACCCAATCACCTGACCACGTTCGAAGTCAGTGAGTTTTGCAGATTGTTCCATTCTGCTCTCTCACAATGTCTAATAACTACTGAGGTTCCTGATACGGAGTACCAGGCAAAAGGTGGCAGCACAATGCATCTAATATTAAAAACTCATGTTTTTGGGGGTGTCCGGATATTTTTGATCACATAGTGTATGTAGAAAATATTGTTAATTCTTCGTTACTGAATTTTATGGCAAATAAAATACTACACATTTTAAAACTACACTGCGCAACAGAATTAAAGGATTCACTTTTCGAAACCACGTAATTGTATCCCATTACGATACGTAAGTTTTAAATATGGCTCAAAGGTGTCTACAATCTTCCTCTGTATGGGTGCAAAAGCGTGGCGCCCTGCGACGTCATACTCGGGCTCAACGGCGCTTCAAACAACAAACTGTTGACCCATGCGAAAAAAACGCCAGAACTCAGAAGTTCATGTGAGTTGTAAAGTGGGCTGGCTAATGACGTACCATTGGCGTGAAACTTCACCACAGTTCCGCCGAACGCCGCCTTAGATGTGTCACACCATTTGGAGGAGGGGTGGTCCTCACCCTCTCTCTCATCCACATTTCACCCCTTCTTTTTAGCCTCTGCGATAGATGCCAGAACCGTGACACCCAGCGTTGAAGTCAGTCATTTCTTTTATGAGTGTCTGAGGAAAACATTTCAGACATCGCTGCTCATAATTGACCGAAAACGCCTCAGGCAGTTGCACAAAGGCATAAACAAAACCACCACCTTCCTTGGGACATTGATTCCCACACATTTTGCGTACGGTAATACACATCCAATGATACTGTCCTTTCTTCTAGCCAGTGTTTCCACATATTCCTTTCCTACTTGATTCTGCGGAGAACATCACTTCTTATCTTTTCACTCCACTTCATTTTTAGCATCCTTCTGTAAAACACTTCTCTTCGGATTTCCCTACAGTGCACGATTCATTTCGACACAATGATGTGTTCCAGACGTGAATTTCTTTATTGGATTGAGGCCTGTGTTCGATACTATATCATAGTCTTTTCTTGCGATCATCCATTAGAACCTGCACCAAAATTTCGGCTGATACAGGTGAAGGCAGTTTCAGGGGAAGACGGATACTGACGTCCGAGTATAATTCCTGCACTTTTCTCTCCTTGACGTTCCAGTATTCATGTTCCAAATAGGACCTGTTGCTGCATCAAAGCGTATGAATCGCACATGGAAGAGCCTGCCTCAACCGCTCGTGCGTCAGAATTATCTTGCACCACGTAACAGTGAACTCAATCAAGTTGAGATAATGCGCCACTTATCGACAAAGAGTGCACCATTTGAGAGGAAAGCGCCAAGTATTGCAATAAGCGCTGAATATTGAATTCGAGGAGTAAAAATCCGAAAACTATGAAATAAGTAATTGAGAGACAAGCTGAAAATATGGATAATACACTCCTGGAAATGGAAAAAAGAACACATTGACACCGGTGTGTCAGATCCACCATACTTGCTCCGGACACTGCGAGAGGGCTGTACAAGCAATGATCACACGCACGGCACAGCGGACACACCAGGAACCGCGGTGATGGCCGTCGAATGGCGCTAGCTGCGCAGCATTTGTGCACCGCCGCCGTCAGTGTCAGCCAGTTTGCCGTAGCATACAGAGCTCCATCGCAGTCTTTAACACTGGTAGCATGCCGCGACAGCGTGGACGTGAACCGTATGTGCAGTTGACGGACTTTGAGCGAGGGCGTATAGTGGGCATGCGGGAGGCCGGGTGGACGTACCGCCGAATTGCTCAACACGTGGGGCGTGAGGTCTCCACAGTACATCGATGTTGTCGATGTTGTCGCCAGTGGTCGGCGGAAGGTGCACGTGCCCGTCGACTTGGGACCGGACCGCAGCGACGCACGGATGCACGCCAAGACCGTAGGATCCTACGCAGTGCCGTAGGGGACCGCACCGCCACTTCCCAGCAAATTAGGGACACTGTTGCTCCTGGGGTATCGGCGAGGACCATTCGCAACCGTCTTCATGAAGCTGGGCTACGGTCCCGCACACCGTTAGGCCGTCTTCCGCTCACGCCCCAACATCGTGCAGCCCGCCTCCAGTGGTGTCGCGTGAATGGAGGGACGAATGGAGACGTGTCGTCTTCAGCGATGAGAGTCGCTTCTGCCTTGGTGCCAATGATGGTCGTATGCGTGTTTGGCGCCGTGCAGGTGAGCGCCACAATCAGGACTGCATACGACCGAGGCACACAGGGCCAACACCCGGCATCATGGTGTGGGGAGCGATCTCCTACACTGGCCGTACGCCTCTGGTGATCGTCGAGGCGACACTGAATAGTGCACGGTACATCCAAACCGTCATCGAACCCATCGTTCTACCATTCCTAGACCGGCAAGGGAACTTGCTGTTCCAACAGGACAATGCACGTCCGCATGTATCCCGTGCCACCCAACGTGCTCTAGAAGGTGTAAGTCAACTACCCTGGCCAGCAAGATCTTCGGATCTGTCCCCCATTGAGCATGTTTGGGACTGGATGAAGCGTCGTCTCACGCGGTCTGCACGTCCAGCACGAACGCTGGCCCAACTGAGGCGCCAGGTGGAAATGGCATGGCAAGCCGTTCCACAGGACTACATCCAGCATCTCTACGATCGTCTCCATGGGAGAATAGCAGCCTGCTTTGCTGCGAAAGGTGGATATACACTGTACTAGTGCCGACATTGTGCATGCTCTGTTGCCTGAGTCTATGTGCCTGTGGTTCTGTCAGTGTGATCATGTGATGTATCTGACCCCAGGAATGTGTCAATAAAGTTTCCCCTTCCTGGGACAATGAATTCACGGTGTTCTTATTTCAATTTCCAGGAGTGTAGTTAAATGGGCAAGCAGTTCGGACTACCAGTACAGGAAGAAGAGTTGGGGTACTCTACCAGGAGTAATGGAAGAATGGAAATATAACAGGCAGTTTCTTCGAAGGGGATGGCTTACATGCCTAAGATACAAGGATCATATCCAGATAATCTCTCTAATTCAACATAAGGAGGAATTAAGACGCAACAGTGAAGAAACTAGAGCACCTGGACACGCAAAGATTAAGAACCTAGCTCGCAGGGGCAGAGGCGACGAAGATTTATTCATTGCATCGTTGATCGTGGTCTGTAGATCTCACTAAGAATGACAATGTTCAGAAGTATTGACAAAGTCTAGGTATATACGTATTAAGAAAAGGAAGGCAGCTTAAGGAACATATTGTGTACAATGTGTGCACAATTTCCCATAAGCTGCTACCTCGCTTACACACGGCCCAATCACGTTATTCTGACCACCGGCTATGTTCGACGTCAACGTACAATAAGCACTGGCAGATAACAAGTGGCAGCATTAACAATGGAGGGGATATAAAGCGTGTCGGGAGGACGCGGTATGTAGTGCAGTCGTTTTAATGCGGAAACGAAACGCTTTATCTGACTTCTAGAAGGACACAGTCATTGCTTTCGGGCGAAGAGTGGAAGCATTTTCGAAATGGATAAGTCTGTAATCTGTCTGCGTGCCGCCGTGTTTAAAGTATACCGTGTATGGCAAAATGGTGCTATCCAAAGCCGGCGCCGAGGCAACTGTGTCGTGTGACTAGGGCCTCCCGTCGGGTAGACCGTTTGCCAGGTGCAAGTCTTTCGATTTGACGCCACTTCGACGACTTGCGCGTCGATGGGGATGAAATGATGATTGTTAGGACAACACAACACCCAGTCCCTGAGCGGAGAAAATCTCCGACCCAGCCGGGAATCGAACCGAGGCTCTTAGGATTGACATTCATTCTGTCGAGCTGACCACTCAGCTACCGTGGGGGGGGGGGGGGGGGGGGACGACGGATGCGGAGATGTGTACAGGTGAGCAGACACATAACTGTTCAGTTACTGACTGCTCAGATGAATCAAGAGACTTCCAACAGTGTCCTCTCCCCCCCCACCCCCCCCCCCCAACTATCGACCAGTGAACTTGTTGCATATGGCCCTGTGCAGCGGGCGCCTGGTTCATGCACCTATGCTGACTGGTGCTTATCGCCGACGAAGGCTGGAATTTGCACACCAATACCTCAGGTGGACCTCCGAGTTGCGACAGGTGACTTTCAGATAAATCACGTTTTATGCTCCATCGGACAGATTTGCCGTTGGTGTGTACAGCTTTAAATGTTTGAAAACAGACACTGTGCAACATCGTCTGAAGAGTGCAGGCCGGAGTAGGGAGCATTATGCTATGGGGAACGGTTTTGTCAACCTTCAAGGTACAACGAAACAACAAACATATGCATCTATGTAAGTAGGCTGTTTAGGTTCTTATATTGGTAACGCCGCCGCCACGTAGCGCTCTGTATGAAAATCACTGGTTGTGCTGTGTGCAGTCTGTGGCTGGTTTGCATTGTTGTCTGCCATTGTAGTGTTGGTCAGCGACAGCTGGATGTGAACAGCGCGTAGCGTTGGGCAGTTCGAGGTGAGCCGCCAGCAGTGGTGGATGTGGGGAGAGAGATGGCGGAGTTTTGAAATTTGTAAGACTGGATGTCATGAACTGCTATATATATTATGACTTTTGAACACTATTTAAGTAAATACATTGTTTGTTCTCTACCGAAATCTTTCGTTTGCTAACTATGCCTATCAGGAGTTAGTGCCTTCAGTAGTTTGAATCTTTTATTTAGCTGGCAGTAGTGGCGCTCGCTGTATTGTAGTAGTTCGAGTAACCAAGATTTTTGTGAGGTAAGCGATTCGTGAAACGTATAGGTTAATGTTAGTCAGGGCCATTTTTTTGTAGGGATTTTTGAAAGTCAGATTGCGTTGCGCTAAAAATATTGTGTGTCAGTTTAAGCACAGTCTTGTATAATTTTTATAAGGGGACGTTTCATCTATGCTTCGGGACCATGTCTAGCACTAAAGGCAGTTTCTTTTTCCTCGGAACGATGGAATCTGTCAGCAGGAGAGTGCAACAGCTCAGCCGGCCGGAGTGGCCGAGCGGTTCTAGGCGCTACAGTCTGGAACCGCGCGACCGCTGCGCTCGCAGGTTCGAATCCTGCCTCGGGCAATGATGTTCTAGGGGACTGATGTTAAATCCCATAGCGCTCAAAGCCATTGGAACCATTTGCAACAGCTCAAAGTGTACGTACGTGGTTTGAAGAGCACCAGGATAAGTTTACCATACTCCACTCGTCCCGAACTCCCCGGATTTAACCCAGTTGAGGATCTGTGAAACCATCTCGGTTGGGCTGTTCGCGCCGTGGAGTCTCCACAGCACTGGATTCGGCATTGTTCCAATTCCCTGTCTGTACCATCCAGAACTTTATTGACTCTCTTCCTGCACCTCTCGCACTGATATTCGCTGCAAAAGGTGGTTAATCAGCCTTCTGACAACTCGGCACATTAACGTGACTGGACGGTGTATCAAACAATTGCGGTTCATCTTATTTTGAGAGCTTCATACACCAATAGGCCAAAGCCTTAGGACCACCTTCTTAATAGCTAGTTTGACCGTCTTTGGAACGAAATACGTAATTGAGTCTGCGTATCAGGGGTCCGACAGCTCGTCGGTAGGTTTGTGGACATATGTCGCGTTAGATTACCCACAGGTTATGTAATTCGCGCTTATAATGGGTCGCTGATCTGCGTACCAGGTGATGGCGCCCGATAGCGACTTAGTTGGGTCGGATTTACATCAGGCGAATTTGGTCTCCGTGGCGTCAACGTGAGTTCACTATAATGCTCCTCAAGGCACTGTAACATGGTTCTGGCTCCGAGACGTGGACAATTAAACTGCTGAAGGATGACACCGCCATAGGGGAAAATATTAAGCATGAAGGGATGTAGCTCATACGCAGCTGTAAGGTGTCTTCGGTTATTACCACAGGTCCATGCAAAGCTTAATACTGCTCCCACCAGCCTGCGTCCGTGGCACACTGCACTTTTCGAGCGGCCGTTCACCCCGATGACGGTGTTCGTGGAGACGACCATCGATCTAGTGTAGCAAATATGTATTCACTCGTAGAACCGACAGGTTTCCATTCGTCGAAGGTCGAACCTCGATGTTCCCGTTTCCACTGCAATTGTAACTGACTATGTTGTTGAGTCAACATGTGAACACGACGGGGTGGTCAGCTGCGGAGATCCATGCTCAAAAACGTACGATGAATGGTGTGCTCTGAAAGACTTGTGCGTGCACCAGCGTTGTGCTCTTTCGGTAGAGATAGCACAGATCACCATCTATCCTTTACATAGCAGACAAGGCTCCGATCCCCACGTTCTGTGAAGAGTCGTGCGCGTTCAACCATTTAGCGCCTAGTGGTAATTTCACTGTCATTCTGCCTATACTGACGATAGACAGCACGTGAAAATTCCACCAGCTTCGTCGTTTTGGAGATAATCGTTCACAGGCTCTGGGTAATAATAATCTGCCCTCTGTCAAAGTCGCTCATATCAACAGATTCCCCATTTGCAGCCCATATCTTCGCTAGGGCGGTCGCCTGTCTGCCCTGCTTACATACTTTTGCTACCGTGTCATGTGCCTGCAACGCCACCAGGGGGCAGCCAACATCGCGGTAGGCACAGATCATAATGTTTTGGCTGATCACTGTATTTACGAGGGTCACACCAAAAGAAATGCACACCATTTTTGTAAAAATACAATTTCCGTTCTGCACGTGTGAAAGTTTTACAGTGTGTAGATACATCCTTCCCGCTTGTTTTCAAACTCACTGTTCCCGTCAGTGGCACCGTCACAGCATGTCTTCAAGATGTCTGCTACACTTGACGTTCGTCAGAAGCAATGTGCTGCCATGGCATTCCTGTGCTGTGTAAACGAGACAGTGGGAAACATCCACAAGAGGTTGAAAAAGGTGTACAGAGATGCTGCTGTCGATCGCAGTACAGTTAGTCGGTGGGCAAGCAGGTTACGTGATGAAAGCAGGCACGGCAGTATTGAGGATTCTCTTCGCAGCGGCAGGCCTCGTACTGCACACACTCCAGACAATGTGCAGAGAGTTAACGAATTGGTGACTGCTGACAGACGCATCACAATGAACGAATTGTCACGCTACGTTGAGATGGGGTAAGAAAGTTTTAACGCCAACACTTTCAGTGTTCTGCAAACAAAGGTTTGTGCCAGGTTGGTTCCCAGGATGTTGACAGCGGCTCACAAAGAAACAGGAAAAACGATATGCAGTTAACTTTTGGAACAGTACGAGAATGGTGGAGATGAATTTCTTGGAAGAATTGTGACAGGTGCTGAAACATGGCTCCATCATTTTTCACCAGAGGCGAAGAGGCAATCAATGGAGTGGCATCATGCAAATTCACCTAAGGAAAAAAAAAATTCAAAACCACACCTTCTCCTGAACAAGTTATGGCTACGGTGTTTTTCGATTCCAAAGGACTCTTGCTTGTGGACATCATGCCAAGTGGAACCACCATACATTCTGATGCATGTGTAACGACCCTGAAGAAACTTAAAGCTCGACTGAGTCGTGTTCGACCACATTGGCAAAAGCAGGATGTTTTGCTGTTGCACGACAATGCACCGCCACATGTCAGTCAAAAAAACCATGGAAGATATCACAAAACTCAGATGGATAACACAAACACCCGCCTTACAGTCCTGACCTAGCTCCATGTGACTATCATGTCTTTGGGAAACTGAAAGTCTCTCTTCGTGGAACAAGGTTTGAAGACGATGAAAGTAGCTTTCGCATGACGTGTCACTGCCACGTAACGTAACTCGATAAAACTTCGACCATACGTAGAAAGAACTGCTACAGTATAACAAAGAAGCAAAATTAAAGAAATACCAAATGACAGTTTTATTCAACGACAATAACTATACTGAAATCACCGCTATATATGGTGTTCCCAGGACATAAGAAAAGACGGGAAATAGTTCTTAATAACGTGTGCGATGACCACGAACAGCAGGCCATGCTCTTCGGCTTACTGCAATTCTTGTCAAAAGATAGGTAAAGCGTTCTTGTGCATAGCGTTCCACTAGTCCTCCAGCGAGGTTAGTAACTGCTGCATTGTCGATGATGCAATACGTCTCCCCAACGCAGCCAACATCTGCTCGATGTGCTTTAAGTTGGGGGAATGTGCTAGCTAGTCCATTCGCAGAATATCCTCTCCTTTCCAGAGCTCCTCCTGTTATGCAACTTCAAATGGTGAAATACACTACTGGCCATTAAAATTGCTACACCAAGAAGAAATTGGAGAAGTATATTATACTAGAACTTTCATGTGATTACATTTTCACGCAATTTGCGTGCAAAGATCCTGAGAAAACTATACTCAGAACAACCACCTCTAGCCGTAATGACGGACTTGATACGCCTGGGCATTGAGTCAAATAGACCTTGGATGGTGTGTACAGGTACAGCTGCCCGTGCAGCTTCAACACGATACCACAGTTCATCAAGAGTAGTAACTGGCGTCTTGTGACGACGCAGTTGCTCGGCCACCATTGACCAGACGTTTTCAATTGGTGAGAGATCTGGAGAATGTGCTGGCCAGAGCAGCAGTCGAACATTTTATGTGTCCAGAAAGGCCCGTACAGGACCTGCAACATGCGGTCGTGCATTATCCTGCTGAAATGTAGGGTTTCGCAGGGATCGAATAAAGCGTAGAGCCACGGGTCGTAGCACATCTGAAAAGTAACGTCCACTGTTCAAAGTGCCGTCAATGCGAACAAGAGGTGACCGAGACGTGTAACCAATGGCACCTCATACCATCACCCCGAGTGATACGTCAGTATGGTGATGACGAATACACGCTTCCAATATGCGTTCACCACCATGTCGCAAAACAGGGATGCGACCGTCATGATACTGTAAACAGAACCTGTATCCATCCGAAAAAAATGACTTTTGCCTTTCGTGCATCCAGGTTCGTCGTCGAGTACACCATCGCAGGCGCTCCTGTCTGTGATGCAGCGTCAAGGGTAACCGCAGCCACGGTCTCCGAGCTGATAGTCCATGCTGCTGCAAACGTCGTCTAACTGTTCGTGCAGATGGTAGTTATCTTGCAAACGTCCCCATCTGTTGACTCAGGGATCGAGACGTGGCTGCACGATCCGTTACAGTCATGCGGTTAAGCTGCCTGTCATCTCGACTGCTAGTGATACGAGGCCGTTGGGATCCAGTACGGCGTTCCGTATTACCCTCCTGTACCCACCGATTCCATATTCTGCTAACAGTAATCGGATCTCGACCAACGCGAGCAGCAATGTTGCGATACGGTAGCCGTATTTGCGATATGCTACAATCCGACCTTTATCATAGTCGAAAACGTGATTGTACGCATTTCTCCTCATTACACGAGACATCACAACAATGTTTCACCAGGCAACGCCGGTCAACTGCTGTCTGTGTATGAGAAATCGGTTGGAAACTTTCCTCGTGTCAGCACGTTGTATGTGTCGCCAACGGCGCCAACATTGTGTGAATGGTCTGAAGAGCTAATCATTTGCATATCACAGCATCTTCCTCCTGTCGGTTAAATTTCACGTCAGTAGCACGTCATCTTCGTGGTGAAGCAATTTTAATGGCCAGTAGTGTATTGTCTTGCTGCTCTTATTGAAACTGGCTCGAAGTATTTCAACAATAGTAATCAGTGCAACATAAAAATTGTATGTTTCGAAAAGAGAATATCATTTGCTGGCCATTTCAATTTTCGTTTTCTCATGAACGACCTTTTCGAGAGTTTACAGCAAATATTTGAAGTAACAATCTCACCTTTTGTCATTTTATCTCACTGAAGTATTCGATAACATTGTCGATCGTTTATCAGTTATTGTTCTTAAATTGTTTTGTCCAATTACATAGTTTTAACTTAATATGTCAAGGTCCTGTAGACCTAATTTTTAAAGTTATTTTAGCTGAGGAGTGTTAATTAAAGCCTTGATACACAAGAGCAAAAGTTGAGGTCGCGTTGCACTCCAAAGGGGTGCAGTAATGTCCAACGTGGATACAGCAGCACAGTGCCCTTAGAGTCGGGTTGAAACGTGTGGGGGTGTCAGCAGTGCAGGAGACTGTCAAGAACGTCGTCCTGTTGCTCATCTCATTGCGGACAGTCGTTTTTAGATAGCCAAAAGTTTTGGATTCAATACCCCGAGAAAAGGGTGGGTTTCAGCATCAGCATCAGCAGCATCATCATCTTAGACAGTTTCCAGGCTCTGGCCGGGTCTGTTTAGAACACAAGCCTCTCCACCGTCTTCTGTCTTGCCACCATTTCTCCGTCTTCACCTTGGTCCTGTCTCCTCCTTTCTTCTGGACACATTCCTCCACTCTTTTCAGCCATCTGTCACTTGGGTTTCCTCTTGGTCTCTTTCCTTCCAGTTTCATGTCGTGTACCCTCCTTAGTATCTTCTTCTCCTCCATTCGCTTAATATGCGCATACGATTTCAGCCTTGATTTCTCTTGCTCCTTGCTGTAATGGTTCGACCATCATTAACTCTCTGATCCTCTCATTTCTTGGCCTGTCTATCTTTATCACTCCAATACTGTTCCTCAGGATTTTTATCTCACTAGCTTGTACTTTGTTTTTCTGTCTTCCTTTCATAACCCAGCTTTCGGATGCATATGTCAGGAATGGGACATAGTATGACCGGTATATAACATTTTCACTGATTTGGGGTACATCCTTGCTCCGTATCAGACTTCTAACACTCTTTCGAAATGCTTCTGCTGTTCTCCTCTGCTCATTTATTTCTCTGTCGGTTTTTTTTCCATCTTCCTTTAGCAGGCATCCTGGGTACTTTAAACTCTTCACTCTTCTCAATCGTTCCCCACCAATTCTTATTCCAGTTGTTCCTCTCTCCTCCGTTCTTGTTGTGATTATCATCTCACTCTTACTTACACTAAATTTCATCCCATACTCTTGTACTGTTCGTTCCCATACGTCCAACTGCTCTTGTACTTCCTCCTCCGTATTCCCCTAAATCATCAGACCATCTGCAAACACCATAGCTTTCATCTTTCCTTCTCCAATTACTTGTGCTACTGTACTCATAATATCATCCACACTACAATGAAGAGTAATGGTGATAGTGCACTTGCTTCCCTCAAGCCATTCTTCTGTTCAATCCAAGATGATCTCTCTCCTCCCACTTTGACACAGCTCACACTTCCATGGTACATTTCCCTTATCCTTAAAATAATATGTTTTTCTACTCCTCTGTTCTCCAGGGCTTTCCACACTTTGCTTCTACGTTTACTATTATACGCTATTTCAATGACCAGGAATGTCATTAGTAGATCTATTCCATATTCATAATTCTGTTTCTGCAGTTGTTTTACAGAAAAAATTAGATCCACTGTGGACCTTCCTGTTCTGAAGCCATGTTGCTCTTCTCTCATCCCTCCTAATTTTGTCAGAATTCATGCTTCCAAATTTTTGTTTCAATAATATTTGCACAATGACTCATCAATTTCATCCGCCCATAGTTCTTGCACTCTTTTCTATTTCCCTTATTAAAGATAGGTTCAATTACTCCCTTCTTCCAGGCTTCTGGGATCATCTTCTGTCTCCACACAATTTTCATTACTCGATATAGCCATTGTATACCCACCTCTCCTGCTGCTCTCACCATCTCTACACTTTAGACCTGGTGACTTCCCTCCCTTCATCTTGCCCAATGCCTCTTCCACTCCTCCCCTTATAAGGTATTTTTCTATTTGCTGTTCCTCCACTTTTTCTCCTCGGCTTGATCCTCCTCGTCCAGGTCTCCATTTGGGCTCAGAAGTTCTTCAAAATACTCCTTCCACATATTCTTGAGGTCCTCCTCATTCTCTACATCTTGACCACTTTTCTTGACCAATCGGGCGTAATCTGTCGTACCGTTCTTCCTCTTACTTTTAATCATTCCATATAATACCTTTCTTGAACCTTCACTGCCCTGCTCCATCATTCTAGCCCACTGTTTTATCCACTTTCTCCTCTCCTCCTCCACACTTGCTGTGAACTTGATCCCCCTCACCCGCTTCTCTCTCCCATTGCCTCCCTCCCCCGTCCGCTGCCGCCCCTGTATTCCCACGTCCCACCTGCTCTCCATCTCTTCCACTCTCCATACCCTCGCCCAAGGTGGCTTCCACCAACTCCCCCTCCCTGATGATGCCCTCATCCCCTCCATCTACTCCTCCTACCAACTTTGATCCTCCCCTTCTACACCCTGTGTTTTTTCCTTAGGGCACCCTCTATCCCTTCCTCCCCCTCCCCCCGGGCTTCCCCTACCCCCTATCTTCTTTCCTCCACCCCCCATCTCCTTTGCTGCTGGCATCTACTCCCTCCCCTCTCCCTCCTCCCCCACCTTTTCTCCTTTTGGCAGGTCCCTGAACTCTTACACATCAAATGAAAATTTGCGTGCCGGAGATCATCGCCATCGGTTCTTTGTGTGTGCCATCGTGTTAGTGCTTCACTGTTTTCCCTGCCAACGCTCCATCGTTTCCGCGTGTCATTTCAGTCATCAGTGTTCGTGTACACGTGCTCAACGTTTTTCTTTATTTTTACTACACCTGCGAACGGCTCCCTGTTTTTTACTCATGTGTCTCCTGTTTTTTATCCACCATTATGTTTTGTTTTTCTGTGTCTTGCTTGTTTTTATTTGTACTATCTGTAGGTGAAGAGCGGCTTAATATTGCCGCTGCCCGCCCACCTTTCGCATGAGGTGTTAAAATAACAAGAAATAAATAAAAACAAGATATAGGCAGTACTTTTTCCCGCATTCCATTTGTAATACGATAGGGGAAAGTCTAGCAATGCTGTAAAGTAGCATCCTCCATGCAGTGCACATTGGCTTTCGGAGCATGTACAGTCTTGGAGAAAAAAACTGACAGCCGGCCGGCCGCCACAGAGACTAATTCCGTTCACTGAAGGTGGCCAATAATACTGACCGCCCCTGACAACTCTAAGTCCGGCCATCTGCACAATCTGGCAACACTAAGATGCGGAAGTGTTAGGAGGAAGTATTGTCTACTTCCGAGATGATATGGTTGAAGTGAGCCCGTGGTCTTGCTGTAATCGTCGTGCATTCTAAGCTTTGAGTCGCGTGTTCGCGTCCAACAGATTTTTTTTTAAACCACATTTCGGTCTAAACTTGAGTCTGATTGAACATCGAAGACAATTCGCTTAACATTCTACCCACCCGCAATAACAAGTATTCCAGAAACAATTCCGCAGGACAGCTTGTGGCTGCGTCGCGATCATAACCGCTTACGCTCGGGCGTTTCCTCGCGCTGCAGCGGCTACCGGCCACCGGCCAGACGCCACCCGCCGCCTGAAATCCGGCGCCACCCCTGTGAAGGCGGCGCCACGCTCTCAGTGTATGTATCAATGCCATTTTCGAATTTGAAGTTCTAGTTAGTATCTTGCAGTTAAGCATTGGATTTTGCATACCTGAAAATCATGAACTACGGCTAAGCATTGTAAAATTGAGTCGCAAGTGGAAAAAGGTGTAACATCTGCAACACAATATTTACTTTGGTATAACAGAGGGGTGAATGTAGAGGAGGCAGCTAGAAAGATTTGAACTGTGTTTGGAGCGAGTGCTTTTGGGAAAAATACCCCAGAAAAAAATATTCTTGTTTCAACAAAGATCGTTCTGGCATGAATGATTTTCCACATTAAGGAAGTCTCGACTACTGATATATGTGGCAGATTACCATTTTACCATCATGTGACATCTGTATTCAACAGGCAAGGTTCAGGAGTCTGGTGTAGGAGTACTGCATCCTCTAATTCGAAACAACAAAAATCAACGAGGTGACTGTTATTGAACGTCGTCGGGTCGCTCATTGAGCATTCCTTTGCAGTACTGTTACTGGTGACGTGTTATGATGCCGTTATCGTTAACTTCCTAAGACGAAATGAAGGCCTGAGCCCCACCGATAGACGTAGACTAGAGCAAAGAGTAGTGTGAACATAATATTTTACATTTGATAGCTCCAAAGGTGTGTTTTGGACTACAAATTCTGCCCCAAGGGGTGTGTGCAACACAGCTGGAATTGGTTGTCAACAATTGAGACATCTTTCGGTCGCAGTGTAAGAAAGTCAGGCCAAAAACCTACATCACCTTTGCTACTGCATGATAACTCACTCTGTTGATTTGAGAAACAAAACTATCTAGAAGATTGATAGGAAAGTCGACACTGAGACACTTGTATTGTTAGGGAAGTCCTCTCTCAAGCACTTGTGCCTCTCGTCATGTATTCGTAAAATATTACCTTTCCCGCTCTTGATCGATCAACCGTCAAGGCAATTTATTTCTAGACGAAAATACTCTTAAAACTACTATGGTTTAACAACCTCGTTAAAACAAGTAGGTTTCTACGGGCGTAGAATTTGTAAACAACTGTAGCATTGTCAGACTATTTTAGATATCGTGAAAGAAAATTCATCTGCTGATTAATTTCTCTTTGATGATTACTGTTGCGGTTAGAAAACTAATGGAAAATGCAAATAAAATATTCATTTTACTAATACAAATAAAATGCAGCTTACTACAGTAACATCACGACAGCAGTCTATCTTAACAAAGCATTAAGCACAAAAACGGTTCAAAGGACTCTGAGCACTACGAGACTTCACTTCTGAGGTCATCAGTCCCACTACACTAATAACATTACTCACGTCCATGCCCGAGGCAGGATTCGAATCTGCAATCGTAGTGGTCTCGCGGTTCCAGACTGTAGCGATGCATTAAGTGTCTGTAAGACGATTGATCTTATTTTAACACGAATTAGTAGGATATTACCGACTTTTGACTTCGAAAAGATCAGTATTTACTTCATTTCCTGTATCATTCTCAAGTCTCATGAAAATGTGGCATTTCATAGATAAAATTATGTATTAACTACAACAAAAAATGTCGGCAGAAAACAAGAGTGGCATTATGAAATTGGCAGTGCCTTAAGGTTTTCGCTCTGACACTAAGGGTTACTGGAAGTAGCAAGACGAATTTTGCTCGAGCGTTATCTCACGATTCCCTTATTGAGTTTGTATCTGCCTGCTTGTAGCTCTACTACAAAAGAATTAAAAATCTGGCTTTCAGCTGGTCTAGAAAGGCGAACGACAGCAGCTTGCACCTGGTAGCCAAGCATGTTACCTGAGAAATGTTATTTTCCTAAAGTGGGAAGACATTCTTTTGTGCTTGGATTGTTGGTAAATATCAGTCAGACGTGTGTCGTTGGTCTAAGCGTTTCGGTGAGTTGAATTTATACCAATGATTTTTCTACAGGTTTTTTCCGTCCCAAATAGAGAGTTGAAGTCTCCCATTAGTATTTTCACGTCATCTTGGTGAATTTTGCTCATAGTATTTTCGAGTGTGTTCCTGAATTTTTCGACTTTTTTGGTGTTTTTCTTATTTTCGATGTCGGTGGGGGCATGTGCACTGATGGGTGTATACCTTTTACTGGGGCTCTGAATGAGCATAGCCCTAAGTCGATTGTTGAGGTCTGTGATTTCTTTGACAGAGTTGTTGATAGATCTGTGTTCGAGAGAAGCAATGCCGAAGATTGGTACGCCTTTCGCTACCTTTTGTTGTGTTTTGCTCTTGAAGATGAAATGGTTTCCGTAATGCATGGTTTCACTGTCAGTTAGTCGTGGTTCTTGAAGACCAAGGATGAGAATTTTTTGTTGGTCGATTTATTTTGTGAGATTATTTAGTTTTCGTGTTTGGATCAATGTATCGATGTTTAGTTATAAAAAAAAAGTTCTTACGTGTGTGAAATCTTATGGGACTTAACTGCGAAGGTCATCAGTCCCTAAGCTTACACACTACTTAACCCCCTAAGGACAAACACACACACACACACACACACACACACACACACCCATGCCCGAGGGAGGACTCGAACCTCCGCCGGGACCAGCCGAACAGTCCGTGACTGCTGCGCCTAAGACCGCTCGGCTAAACACGCGCGGCGTATACTTTTCCAATGCATAATTTCTGCTTGTAGGGAAATTTACATGAGATCTTCAATATAAACCACATTCTTAATCGGACGGTTGACTCTAGATCACTTATTTATGACAGGGCCTGAATTCTTAAACACTGTGGAAAGTAATAATACAATGTGCTTATTACTAATATGTTATTTAAAGATAAATATATGAACGAAAGCTGTTGCCGTTTGTTCCACGATCACCAACCAGATAGAGAATATGTGGGCAGAGGTAACAAGGTCATTTCCAAGTGGACTTACAAATGCAAGCGACCTTTGGACGAATGTAGAAAAAGTATGGTGGGAAGTAAACCATCACGCTACACTGTCGACGTCTTGATGAAATCAATGCCCTACGCCTTCGAGAAATCTTACGTAATGATCGTGGGTGGGTTGGTTACTAAAAGTATACTCGTCCACAAAACCGATGTGGACAATTATCTGAGAGTCGGTCAAGATTTGCTTTGCCGCAGTTCTTTAGATACAAGTCCATTTGCTTTCAGCGTCCTCCTTACAATTCTTGCAATGCAAGGTAATTGAAATATCTCACACACTCGACGCCAACTGAGGAATTGGCTGGTGCATGTGTTCAACACACAGTAGTTGTCACCCTCACTGGAATCAATGACCGTTTGTTTGTGTGTGTGTTTGTCAGTATGTGTGTCTGTTTTCGTGTTCACGCAGAATCTGAATCAATACTATTAACATTAGAGAGACAACCAACAATAAATATTGCATCAAATATGACTGTAAAGTATTTTAATGCGATAGGAAGTGACAAACTGAAATTTTACCCAACCACGACCTCCATATTACGTTAAGTAAGATGTACAGGGTGTTTCAAAAATGACCGGTATATTTGAAACGGCAATACAAACTAAACGAGCAGCGATAGAAATACACCGTTTGTTGCAATATGCTTGGGACAACAGTACATTTTCAGGCAGACAAACTTTAGAAATTACAGTAGTTACAATTGTCAACAACAGATGGCGCTGCGGTCTGGGAAACTCTATAGTACGATATTTTCCACATATCCACCATGCGTAGCAATAATATGGCGTAGTCTCTGACTGAAATTACCCGAAACCTTTGACAACGTGTCTGGCGGAATGGCTTCACATGCAGATGAGATGTCCTGCTTCAGCTGTTCAATTGTTTCTGGATTCTGGCGGTACACCTGGTCTTTCAAGTGTCCCCACAGAAAGAAGTCACAGGGGTTCATGTCTGGCGAATAGGGAGGCCAATCCACGCCGCCTCCTGTATGTTTCGGATAGCCAAAAGCAATCACATGATCATCGAAATATTCATTCAGGAAATTAAAGACGTCGGCCGTGCGATGTGGCCGGGCACCATCTTGCATAAACCACGAGGTGTTCGCAGTGTTTTCTAAGGCAGCGTGTACCGCCACCAATTCACGAAGAATGTCCAGATAGCGTGATGCAGTAATCGTTTCGGATCTGAAAAATGGGCCAATGATTCCTTTGGAAGAAATGGCGGCCCAGACCAGTACTTTTTGAGGATGCAGGGACGATGGGACTGCAACATGTAGCTTTTCGGTTCTCCATATGCGCCAGCTCTCTTTATTGACAAAGCTGTCCAGGTGAAAATAAGCTTCGTCAGTAAACCAAATGCTGCCCACATGCATATCGCCGTCATAAATCCCGTGCACTATATCGTTAGCGAATGTCCCTCTTGCAGCAATGGTAGCGGCGCTGAGGGGTTGCCGTGTTTGAATTTTGTATGGATAGAGGTGTAAACTCTGGCTCATGAGACGATACGTGGACGTTGGCGTCATTTGGACCGCAGCTGCAACACGGTGAACGGAAACCCGAGGCCGCTGTTGGATCACCTGCTGCACTAGCTGTGCGTTGCCCTCTGTGGTCGCCCTACCTTTCCAGCGCGTTCATCCGTCACGTTCCCAGTCCGTTGAAATTTTTCAAACAGATCCTTTATTGTATCGCTTTTCGGTCCTTTGGTTACATTAAACCTCGGTTGAAAACTTCGTCTTGTTGCAACAACACTGTGTTCTAGGCGGTGGAATTCCAACACCAGAAAAATCCTCTGTTCTAAGGAATAAACCATGTTGTCCACAGCACACTTGCACACGCTTACAGCAGAAAGACGACGTACAGAATGGCGCACCCACAGACTGCGTTGTCTTCTATATCTTTCACATCACTTGCAGCGCCATCTGTTGTTGAAAATTGTAACTACCGTAATTTCGAAAGTTTGTCCGCCTGAAAATGTACTGTTGTCCCAAGCATATTGCAACACACAGTGTATTTCTATCGCTGCTCGTTTAGTTTTTATTGCCGTTTCAAATATACCGGTCATTTTTGAAACACCCTGTGTTAACTCCACAGTATCGTTAGCAGAGACAGTGCGCTCGTGTTTCGAGGTTCGCGACAAGTGCAGTGATTAGCAGTGCCCAATGCTGCCGCGATTTGTTTGTGTTGGCTGAGCGTGGACACTGCAGCAGACGCTTCGCCGTAAACAGAAAGAAATTAGCTTGTCTCTGACTGCAGAGAGCGGATATCACTGCCTGCGTGTTCTTATAGTAACCAACGTAAGACTCTACTCACTGGTCCCATGGAGCAATTTCAGTGGCTATCATGTCATTAGTCTTCAGAATATTAACCAGTGATGAAATGTCCACTATTTGAATCCCAAGAAAATAGGAATCTTCTCACAAAGGAATGTGAGGTGTTATCAAAATTTATCCAACATACAAAAATTAACTGCAGGGCTTTCATGTATGCAGTAGTAGCACACAAGGAAATATTATGTCTTGGAAGCGTATATTTCATTTCCTCTTCTCATATTAACGCATTTGTTTTAGTGTGGAGTGAGAAAATAAACACGAAAAACTAAAGTTCCTGAGAAGCATATCAGTCATTTCCTCTTCTCATATCATAACTTTTATTTTAGTATGAAGTAAAAAAATAAACAGTTTAAGACTGTGAAGCGTAATATGATACCAGATTCTTATCGTAGGCGCTATCGGAAACGCAAAAAGCAGGGAGCTGTCCATTCTTTTGTCCAACAGTCTGTCTCCTTTCATGCATTACTCCTGCTAGGAGATTCTTATTTAAGGACTTGTGGGCATCAAGTTCTTCAGCAGAACAAGCCTTATGTTATTGTGCTAATTACGGTATGAAAAAAGTGCAACAAAGACGATTTCCCCTAAAGCAGTGGGGATATTTGCTAATGTTTGTAGCCAGCAACGACTGCCAGCTGCCACAACACTTCACAGAATCCATGCGGCAGGCAACACAACTGTGCGTTCACTTCAGACTTCATTCAGTAAGACGTCAGTAGATGGATGGAAACATCAAATTAACGTCGCTTTCCGAGTCGTGTTCAATCCAGAATGAGGTGTGCTTAAGGTATTTGAGCGTTCTAGCAATTACACTTTTGTATTTCACATATGAGTATTCCGATAGCCAAAAGAACCCGTTAGTGTGAAACTATCGGGAACTGCATTTATATCAAACTGCAAGAACTTGAGACAATACGTGGACTCTTCTCTTCGCTGGGTGACCTATTACTGTTATTTAGGATTCTCTCCGTCCTAGACGTAATGCAAATGGAACTTCAGACGCGCTTTCCGCTATTCTTGACAAACATCAGCAACTTGTAATCACTGCGAGTTACAACTGCGTGATGATATGGCTCAGGTTGTCAGTAGTTGTGGTGGTGTTATGCTGTCAAACTGCTTACAGTAACGTTAATGGTGGCCCACATAATTTCGCGATGACTACCTGCTTAAGTAAAGATAGTGTTGTGGCGTCGTCGCTTCTCTTTATTTGGCCTCAGCTTGAGTAATCCGATTTAACGAACATAGTACTCCATTCGCGGGCTGCTAATGATACAGTATGACTACAGAGATCATCGCGCGGCTATTACATTAATTCTGCAATGAACTGCTTAACAAATATTACCCTCAGCTATGCAGCTGGAATGACTTATTACACAGGTACTCCTTGTTTCACTTGGTTAAGGGATCAGTTCGTTGCAATCCTGCTTCTACTGTTCGTAAATACTTGTATACTTCATAAATGGTTCAAATGGCTCTGAGCACTACGGTACTTAACGTCTGAGGTTATCAGTCCACTATAACTTAGAACTACTTAAACCTAGCTAAAATAATGACATCAGACACAACCATACCCGAGACAGGGTTCGAACTTGCGATCGTAGCGGTCGCGCGGTTGCAGACTGTAGCGCCTAGAACCGCTCAGCCACCCACCCCGGCCGGCATACTTGTATACTGACCATTCGTTATTTGACTAAATATGAACTACAGTCTGATTCGCATATATATGACATGGGTTAGCACCGCCACAAAGCAATGACTAAGGGTAGGATGCCGTTGAAGTCCCGCTACACTGATAGCAAGGCAAATGTTAGCAAATCACCTCTATTGCCTCGAAAAACAATTGCATCTTAAATATCGAAGGACCGACATCCACACTGTCACAGCACGTTGAAATACAGCTAAAACGGCAAATGAACATTTGTGACCGACTGGGCTTCGAACCTGGACCTCCTGCTTATTAGACAGACATGCTGATCACTGCACTATTATTTTTTTTAAATGTTTGATAAGACTTTCAGCACCAGGTAGGCAAAGAGGGCAGAGGTCTGAGATCTGAGGCCTGGTCTCAATGCCTCCCCATACCTGTCAATGAGTAGCTGCATTATTCCCATGTATTCCATGTTTGTACCTATATCTGTGGAAAAAAAATGAAGTAGTAATGAAGGTAAAGTAAATTACAGATTGCTGCCTCCAAGAGCGTGCGTTCCTTGTAGAACATAACTTATAACAGTGAAAAGGATGACGGAAAAATACATAACAAATATTCATTCAGAAATATATTCACAATTTAAGTTATTATGTCATTAACCACAACCCGAGTTGGAGTCTCTCTTCAGTTACAGCTAACCAGTGCGCACCTATTGCGCTATTGTAAGAACCGAGATGCAGTATTTTGGATTTAAAATTTTATATATTCGTTGTAAGAAATTATGAGATGAAGCTCCTTAGGTGATCGGTCCCTAAGACTACATGCTACTTAACCTAATTTGAACTAACTTACGCTATGGACAACACACACGCCCATGCTGGAGGGAGGACTCTAACCTCAGACGGTGGGCACTGTCGGGATACCTCTATTCGGCACCTGTCTACACAAGCCGTCTACAACAATAAGCCAGGCCTCGCCTGTCTTCTGGTGGATGTGCCAATGACAGTTATCTCAATAACAATATTGTACAACAAATATACATTGTTAACTCAACCACTGGGGAAGCTCCAAAACTGTGAATCGCGTCTGGTGAATACGCTTTCGGTGCGAGTAAGTCAGTAAAACACAAATCATTGCCGCAGTTATTAATTTATGACATTTAGTTTGCATTCAGTGCATCTATGTAAACCTAGTTACAGAAATGCGAATAAGACTCATTGACATATAATGAGGATCTTGCGGCCCTCGCCACCCGCAACTTTGAAACGAAACTATATTCATTTCCGAGGTCACTCACAGAACACATCAGCTGGTATCGTTCCTGGCGGTATAACTGAAACTTGGCAACAGTGCAGAATATGTTTGGCAACTATGTGACCGACGAGTTACTTCCTTGATAGCACAAAACTATCCTGCTAAATTCGCTTGATATTATCGTGTCATTTCAATTTAGTACTGAGTGATTTTCGCTTGAGATGTGATATAATGATATCAGGTAATCCTTTTGATTCCACGAAAGTCGTTCCACATGGAAATACAACTACTGTCGCCTCTTATGTTGCGGTTTATCTGCCATAGCGCTTACTGGGTCGATAAGTAAGTGGAAGACACCGCGCCTATACGCTATCTCCTAGGTAACGTGCTTGCCTGTCAGGTGCATGCTGCCTCTGTTCGCCTTTCGAGCCTCGCTGAAAGCCAGATTTTTAATTGTTTTGTAGTAGAGCTACAAGCAGGCAGACACAAATTCAATGAGGGAATCGTAAGATAATGCTCTAGCAAATTTCTTCTTGCTTCTTTTAGTAACCCTTAGTGTCAAAGCGAAAACCTTGAGGTACTGTCAAATTCTTAATGCCACGTTTTTGTTTTCTGCCGGAATTTTTGTTGTTGCTGTGAATACATAATTTTATCTATGAACTGCAACATTTTCATAATACTTGCGAAGCACATAATGTGAAGTAACACTTCACCAAAATGTTGGGAAGGTGGAAAAAGCACTACCCTTTCTGGATGCTCTCTGTATCTTCCTGGATGTCGAGTAATACGACCTTCGAGTAAATGGTTAGAGATAAAGAACCTAGTGGTGAATGAACACATAGATGGGCTGAATGCGGGAGACTACTCTTGAAAAGAATAAGTAGACGATCTATTCACAGTAAGAGTTAGAAAATTTGCTAGTACTGTTAAACCTATGTGCACTGAACATTGTGAAAAAGTATTTAAAGATGAGCCCCACGAAAATTGGTGTAGTATTATTTATGGGGAAGCATGTCCAGCACACATACTGAAAAATTATGTTTCTCGATGAAACTTTAGAGAGCGTTGTAGTGTACCTAGAGGTAGCCCTGAATGGAAAACTATTATGAACACCTCACACAAAGAATATTTTCCGCTGCGAAAGAATCTTATAAGCACTAGAAGCTGCTGTAGGATAAACTGGGGTCTGAACCCAGTACGTACTGGATATACATCCCTGCAAAAAGACCAATGATAATTTAGTGGCCTATAATATCAACAAAGTCTAACAGAAGGTGGCTGCTAGAGAGTCTGACAAAGTGCAGAGACTGGCCTGGTTTCACAAACAGATGGAATAGCAGGACATTCACTCTTGGAATGGATATTATGCTAGACATTCCCGCTTTACACCTGTGGCTTAAAATTGAGGCAGCGGCAGGGATTGCAAATAACTGGATATAGTTAGAATACACGAAACCCCAAACCAGTAAAGCGATGGCTGGGGAAATGCCGACTAACTACACAATAACTTCTAGCTGTTTCAATAAACATTGCCATGTAACAGTTGGAAGCTGCGAGCAGTGGAAAAACGAACCACAACACCGTGCAGGAGACATAATATAGTGGTTTACTGACAGGTCGAAAACAGATGAAAGTACCAAGTCTAGTGTACTGCCTAGAATCTCTTTAGGGATGATGTCCACAGTATTACACGTTTTTTTTCCGTCAGCATGTGCACGGAGGAAAATTAGAGTAGACCCTACAAAAATCGTAGATTCTACTTTTATTCAGACAGCCAAGCAGCTCTGAAATCTCTATCAGCCCCTGCAACTAGATCGAAGGTCGTTGCAGCATGCAACGAATGCCATGAAGCATTTTCTTTCGGAAATGCCCGAAAAACAGACACCACACGTACATCCATATACAGGGTGTTTCAGGAGGAATAGTAGATATTTTAGCAGACGGCAGTACAGACGTAAAAAATTCCATATAAATGCGTCCACGTTTTATTGAGTACAGAGATACAGCTGTTAGTACGTAACGCTAACAAAGTCGAAGCAAAGGCAAATGAGGACATTCAAAGTTGATTTTCAAAAATTCACCAACCAACTTCAATGCACATTTGTCTTCTCTTGATAACACCACGTGTAGCTCTACTGAAGTCGTCTTTGCCTTCTTTTATGAGGGCTGCACTATTCATAACCCGAACGATCAAATCGGCTCCTGGGTTTGCTTTTTATTTGTATACTTCGCCTTTAACCATCCCCGCTGGCAAAGATCCAAAGAGATAAGGTCCGAGGACCTTGAAGGCCAAGAAAAGTGCCCATATCTACAGATCCACCTCCCGGAAAATATTAGGTTTGGATAATGTGTGACCTCTCGTGCTCGAGGAAAATACGCATTCTTGTAGCCAAATGGACCTGCATCTCGGTTCTTACAATAGAGCAACAGGTGCGCACTGGTTAGATGTAACTGAAAAGAGACTCCAACTCGGCTTGAGGTTAAGGGCGAATCACAAGCGCATGGCCACGAACAATTGGGAGCGGAAACTTAATGTCATCGGAACCTTGTTGAAGGACCACGACATGCGACTGTTAGAACGACTGCAGAAAGTTCACTTTATAAATACATAGATACTTAGCAAAATATATCTTGTCGCAGCAGTCTTACCGATACTGCAGGTCACTGCACATAAAATATTAGACGTAGCCTCTTGGTATGTGTGGAAACAAAATATATTTGCAGAGGCAAAACGGAGGAATGGAATTAAAGACGTGCTTTTAAACTAATACACGCCACTAAGACAGGCATCACTAAACTTCCGTTCCTCTCGTTAGATCCTGGAGATAGGAACGCTCCTGTTAATGTAGTATGCCAGCCTAGATTACGTCCGAAAGTACTATGGCGATTGGAGCTGTATAAGACTTCCAGCAGCACAAAATAACTCTAGAACCGTCTATGATTATATTACCAGAAATCGTCTTCACAAACCAATTCCGGTAAATTAACCTACAAAAAAATGGAGGAAAGTCTAGAAAAATATCAGCAATAAAATTCTACCAACTAGAGTCAGTGCCGTATGGTGCGACGTTGTAAACGAAACCATACCCTCAGCGGAACGATTATGGAAAATCAAATTGAGACCATCTCCATACTGCGACAAATGTCGTCTTGTAGAAACTATAGCGCACCTTTTCTTATGTGAAAACAGAATCAGAATTTGGAACTGGACTAGAAAGAATTTAGCACTATCAACTGAAACTCAGAAAGTCATATACCCATAACTGAAGCTTTACAACCCGACTGGAAATGTTAACCGGCCGCAAAGAATAACAGTTATTCTGTAATTTATTTTACCTTCATTACTACTTCAATTTTTTTCCACAATTTAAAGGTAGATATGGGTGCAAACATGGAATACATGGGAATAATGCAGCTGCTCAGTGACAGGTATGGGGGAGGCATTGGGGCCAGGCCTCGTATCGTCGACCACTGCCCTCTTTGCCTACCTGGTGCTGAAAGTCTTCTCAAACATTTAAAAAAAATAATAGTGCAGTGATCAGCATGTCTGTCTAATAAGCAGGAGATCCAGGTTCGAAGCCCAGTCGGTCACAAATATTCATCTGCCGTCTTAGCTGTATTTCAACGCGCTGTGACAGTGTGGACGTCGGTCCTTCGATATTTAAGATGCAATTGTTATTTGAGACAATAGAGGTGATTTGCGAACATTTGTCTTGCTATCAGTGTAGCGGGACTTCAACGGCATCCAACCCTTAGTCATTGCTTTGTGGCGTTGCTAACCCATGTCATATATATGCGAATAAGATTGTAGTTCATATTTAGTCAAATAACGAATGGTCAGTATACAAGTATACCGGCCGGGGTCGGCGGCCGAGCGGTTCTAGGCGCTACAGTCTGGAATCATGCGACCACTACGGTCGCAGGTTCGAACCCTGTCTCGGGTATGGTTGTGTCTGATGTCATTATTTTAGCTAGGTTTAAGTAGTTCTAAGTTATAGTGGACTGATGACCTCAGACGTTAAGTACCGTAGTGCTCAGAGCCATTTGAACCATTTATGAAGTATACAAGTATTTACGAACAGTAGAAGCAGGATTGCAACGAACTGATCCCTTAACCAAGTGAAACAAGGAGTACCTGTGTAATGAGTCATTCCAGCTGCATAGCTGAGGGTAATATTTGTTAAGCAATTCATTGCAGAATTAATGTAATAGCCGCGCGATGATCTCTGTAGTCATACTGTATCATTAGCAGCCCGCGAATGGAGTACTACGTTCGTTAAATCGGATTACTCAAGCTGAGGCTAAATAAAGAGAAGCGACGACGCCACAACACTATCCTTACTTAAGTAGGCAGTCATCGCGAAATTATGTGGGCCACCATTAACGTTACTGTAAGCAGTTTGACAGCATAACACCACCACAACTACTGACAACCTGAGCCATATCATCACGCAGTTGTAACTCGCAGTGATTACAAGTTGCTGATGTTTGTCAAGAATAGCGGAAAGCGCATCTGAAGTTCCATTTGCATTACGTCTAGGACGGAGGGAATCCTAAATAACAGTAATAGGTCACCCAACGAAGAGAAGAGTCCACGTATTGTCTCAAGTTCTTGCAGTTTGATATAAATGCAGTTCCCGATAGTTTCACAGTAACGGGTTCTTTTGGCTATCGGAATACTCATATGTGAAATACAAAAGTGTAATTGCTAGAACGCTCAAATACCTTAATAACATCTCATTCTGGATTGAACACGACTCGGAAAGCGACGTTAATTTGACGTTTCGATCCATCTCCTGACGTATTACTGAATGAAGTATGAAGTGCACGCACAGTTGTGTTGCCTGCCGCATGAATTCTGTGAAGTGTTTTGGCAGCTGGCAGTCATTGTTGAATACAGACATTTGCAAATATCCCCACTGCTTTAGGCGAAATCGTCCTTGTTGCATTTTTTCCATACCGTAATTAGCACAATAACATAAGGCTTGTTCTGCTGAAGAACTTGATGCCCACGAGTCCTTAAATAAAAATCTCCTAGCAGGAGTAATGCATGAAAGGAGACAGACTGTTGGACAAAAGAATGGACAGCTCCCTGCTTATTGCGTTTCCCATAGCGCCTACGATAAGAATCTGGTGTCATATTACGCTTCACAACCTGAAACTGTTTATTTTTTTACTTCATACTAAAATAAGAGTTATGATATGAGAAGAGGAAATGACTGATATCCTTCTCGGGAACTTTAGTTTTTCGTGCTTATTTTCTCACTTCACACTAAAACAAGGGCGTTAATACGAGAAGAGGAAATGAAATATACATAATGTTTCCTTGTGTGCTACTACTGCATACATGAAAGCTCTGCAGCTAATTTTTGTATGTTGAATAAATTTTGATAACACCCCACATTCCTTTGTGAGAAGATTCCTATTTTCTTGGGATTCAAATAGAGTGGACATTTCATCACTGGTTAATATTCTGATGACTAATGACATGATACCCACTGCAATTGCTCCATGGGACCTGTGAGTAGAGTCTTACGTAGGTTACTATAAGAACAAGCAGGCAGTGATATCCGCTCTCTGCAGCCAGAGCCAAGTTGATTTCTTTCTGTTTACGGCGTAGCGTCTGCTGCAGTGTCCACGCTCAGCCAACACAAACAAATCGCGGCAGCATTTGGCACTGCTAATCGCTGCACTTGTCGCGAACCTCTAAACACGAGCGCACTGTCTCTGCTAACGATACTATGGAGCTAATACACCTTACTTACCGTAATATGGAGGTCGTGGGTTGGGTAAAATTTCAGTTTGTCACTTCCTATCGCATTAAAATACTTTACTGTCATATTTGATGCAATATTTATTGTTGGTTGTCTCTCTAATGTTAATAGTATTGATTCAAAAAAATGGTTCAAATGGCTCTGAGCACTATGGGACTTAACATCTATGGTCATCAGTCCCCTAGAACTTAGAACTACTTAAACCTAACTAATCTAAGGACAACACACAACACCCAGCCAACACCCGGGAACCCGGGCGCGGGGAGCGAGAACGCTACCGCACGACCACGAGATGCGGGCGTATTGATTCAGATTGTGCGTGAACACGAAAACAAACAAACACACACACACACACACACACACACACACACACACACACACACACACACACACACACACACACACAGTCATTGATTCCAGTGAGGGTGACAATTCTGTGTGTTGAACACCACATGCACCAGCCAATTCCTCAGTTGGCGTCGAGTGTGTGAGATTTTTCAATTACCTTGCATTGCAAGAATTGTAAGGACGACGCTGAAAGCAAATGGACTTGTATCTAAAGAACTGCGGCAAAGCAAATGTTGACCGACTCTCAGATAATTGTCCACATCGGTTTTGTGGACGAGTATACTTTTAGTAACCAATCCACCCACGATCATTACGTAAGATTTCTCGAAGGCGTAGGGGCATTGATTTCATCAAGACGTCGACAGTGTAGCGTGATGGTTTACTTCCCACCATACGTTTTCTATATTCGTCCAAAGGTCGCTTGCATTTGTAAGTCCACTTGGAAATGACCTTGTTACCTCTGCCCACATATTATCTATCTGGTTGGTGATCGTGGAACAAACGGCAACAGCCTTCGTTCATAAATTTATCTTTAAACAACATATTAGTAATAAGCACATTGTATTATTACTTTCCACAGTGTTTAAGAATTCAGGCCCTGTCATAAATAAGTGATCTAGATTCAACCGTCCGTTTAAGAATGTGGTTTATATTGAAGATCTCATGTAAATTTCCCTACAACCAGAAAACATGCATTGGAAAACTACACGCCGCGCGGGATTAGCCGAGCGGTCTCAGGCGCAGCAGTCATGGTCTGTTCGGCTGGTCCCGGCGGTTGGAGTCCTCCCTCGGGCATGGGTGTGTGTGTGTTTGTCCTTAGGGGGTTAAGTAGTGTGTAAGCATAGGGACTGATGACCTTCGCAGTTAAGTCCCATAAGATTTCACACACGTAAGAACTTTTTTTTTTATAACTAAACATCGATACATTGATCCAAACACGAAAACTAAATAATCTCACAAAATAAATCCAACAAAAAATTCTCATCCTTGGTCTTCAAGAACCACGACTAACTGACAGTGAAACCATGCATTACGGAAACCATTTCATCTTCAAGAGCAAAACACAACAAAAGGTAGCGAAAGGCGTACCAATCTTCGGCATTGCTTCTCTCGAACACAGACCTATCATCAACTCTGTCAAAGAAATCACAGACATCAACAATCGACTTAGGACTATGCTCATTCAGAGCCCCCAGTAAAAGATATACACCCATCAGTGCACATGCCCCCACCAACATCGAAAATAAGAAAAACACCAAAAATGTCGAAAAATTCAGGAACACTTTCGAAAATACTATGAGCAAAATTCACCAAGATGACGTGAAAATACTAATGGGAGACTTCAACTCTCTATTTGGGACGGAAAAAACCTGTAGAAAAATCATTGGTACAAATTCAACACACCGAAACGCTTAGACCAACGGCACACGTCTGACTGATATTTACCAACAATTCAAGCACAAAAGAATGTCTTCCCACTTTAGGAAAATACCATTTGTCAGGTAAAATGCTTGGCTACCAGGTACAAGCTGCTGTCGTTCGCCTTTCTAGACCCACTGAAAGCCAGATTTTTAATTCTTTTGTAGTAGAGCTACAAGCAGGCAGATACAAACTCATTAAGGGAATCGTGAGATAACGGTCGAGCAAAATTCGTCTTGCTACTTCCAGTAACCCTTAGTGTCAGAGCGAAAACCTTAAGGCACTGCCAATTTCATAATGCCACTTTTGTTTTCTGCCGACATATTTTTTGTTGTAGTTAATACATAATTTTATCTATGAAATGCCACATTTTCATGAGACTTGCGAATGATACAGGAAATGAAGTAAATACAGATCTTTTCGAAGTCAAAAGTCGGTAATATCCTACTAATTCGTGTTAAAATAAGATCAATCGTCTTACAGACACTTAATGCATCGCTACAGTCTGGAACCGCGCGACCACTACGGTTGCAGGTTCGAATCCTCGGACATGGGCGTGTGTGATGTCTTTAGGTTAGTTAGGTTTAACTAGTTCTAAGTTCTAGGGGACTGATGACCTCAGAAGTGAAGTCTCATAGTGCTCAGAGCACTTTGAACCATTTTTGAGCTTAATGCTTTATTAAGATAGACTGCTGTCGCGACGTTACTGTAGTAAGCTGCATTTCATTTGTATTAGTAAAATGAATATTTTACTTGCATTTTCCATTAGTTTTCTAACCGCAACAGTAATCATGAAAGATAATTTTCTTTCACGATATCTAAAACAATCTGACAATGCTACAGTTGTTTACCAATTCTACGCCCGTAGAAACCTACTTGTTTTAACGAGGCCGTTAAACCATAGTAGTTTTAAGAGTATTTTCGTCTAGAAATGAATTGCCTTGAAGGTTGATCGATCAAGAGCGGGGAAGGTAATATTTTAATAATACATGACGAGAGTGACAAGTGCTTGAGAGAGGACTTCCCTAACAATACAGGTGTCTCAGAGTCGACTTTCCTATCAATCTTCTAGATAGTTTTGTTTCTCAAATCATCAGAGTGAGTTATCATGCAGTAGCAAAGGTGATGTAGGTTTTTGGCCTGACTTTCTTACACTGCGACCGAAAGATGTCTCAATTGTTGACAACCAATTCCAGCTGTGTTGCACACATCCCTTGGGGCAGAATTTGTAGTCCAAAACACACCTTTGCAACTATCAAATGTAAAATATTATGTTCACACTACTCTTTGCTCTAGTCTACGTCTATTGGTGGGGCTCAGCCCTTCATTTCTTCTTAGGAAATTAACGATAACGGCATCATAACACGTCACCAGTAACAGTACTGCAAGGGAATGCTCAATGAGCGACCCGACGACGTTCAATAACAGTCACTCCGTTGATTTTTGTTGTTTCGAATTAGAGCAGGCAGTACTCCTACACCAGACTTCTGAACCTTGCCTGTTGAATACAGATGGCACATGATGGTAAAATGGTAATCTGTCACATATATCGGTAGTCGAGACTTCCTTAATGTGGAAAATCATTCTTGCCAGAACGGTCTTTGTTGAAACAAGAATATCTTTTTCTGGTGTATTTTTCCCAAAAGCACTCGCTCCAAACACAGTTCAAATCTTTCTAGCTGCCTCCTCTACATTCACCCCTCTGTTATACCAAAGTAAATATTGTGTTGCAGATGTTACACCTTTTTCCATTTGCGACTCAATTTTACAATGCTTAGCCGTAGTTCATGATTTTCAAGTATGCAAAATCCAATGCTTAATTGCAAGATACTAACTAGAACTTCAAATTCGAAAATGGCATTGATACATACACTGAGAGCGTGGCGCCACCTTCACAGGGGCGGCGCCAGATTTCAGACGGCGGGTGGCGTCTGGCCGGTGGCCGGTAGCCGCTGCAGCGCGAGGAAACGCCCGAGCGTAAGCGGTTATGATCGCGACGCAGCCACAAGCTGTCCTGCGGAATTGTTTCTGGAATACTTGTTATTGCGGGTGGGTAGAATGTTAAGCGAATTGTCTTCGATGTTCAATCAGACTGAAGTTTAGACCGAAATGTGGACTTAGTCTCTGGGGCGGCCGGCCGGCGGTCAGTTTTTTGTCCAAGACTGTACGTAGAAAATGCACGGTACAAAACCTAAGTAGTATGCAATGCTTCAGTGGTCATAATTCCTGTGTTTGAAAACACACTTAATCTTTG
Organism: Schistocerca gregaria; assembly: GCF_023897955.1. NCBI lineage: Eukaryota > Metazoa > Arthropoda > Insecta > Orthoptera > Acrididae > Schistocerca > Schistocerca gregaria. The sequence continues at coordinate 277,308,630 of NC_064924.1, read as the reverse complement.
AAGAGACATCTACCTAATCGCAAAAGACAGCGCATGTCAAGAGGGAAAACTGGCTCAAGGTAAACGAATGTTGTGAGGGAAAACAAAGCAGGTGTCTTATCGCAGCCGTCCGCTACACCGCCTTCAGTGTCGAAGCAGAGTAGGCCACAAACGATAAAAACACTGCGGGAACTGCTGCAACTGCCTTCTCGTTGCGCTGTGTCTACGTGTAACATTTTCCAAGGAAGAAAACCGAATACCCGAAACCGATTTCCGTTGTTGCAGAGTACTGTTGAAACGTTAAGCTTAAATAGAATTTTTTAGCGTGATCAAATGTCCGTCTCCCAATTGTCACTTGTTTTATGTGAAAGGCGTCTGTAAATCAGCTATTCAGATTTCGTCAGCAGGATGAAGTTTCTATGAATTTTGTTTGGTGTGAGTTTATTGAACCATATTGACGACAGCTTGGTACAAGTACACTACTGGCCATTAAAATTGCTGCACCAAGAACAAATGCAGATGATAAACGGATATTCATTGGACAAATATATTATACTAGAAGTGACAAGTGATTACATTTTCACGCAATTTGGTGCACAGATAATGAGAAATCAGTACCCAAAACAACCACCTCTGGCCGTAATAACGGCATTGATACGCCTGGGCATTGAGTCAAACAGAGCTTGGATGGCGTGTACAGGTGCAGCTACCCATGCAGCTTCAACACGATACCACAGTTCATCAAGAGTAGTGACTGGCGTATTGTGACGAGCCAGTTGCTCGGCCACCATTGACCAGACGTTTTCAATTGGTGAGAGATCTGGGGAATGTGCTGACCAGGGCAGCAGTCCAACATTTTCTGTATCCGGAAAGGCCCGTACAGGACCTGCAACATGCATTATCTGCTGAAATGTAAGGTTTCGCAAGGATCGAATGAAGGGCAGAGCGACGGGTCGTAACACATCTGAAATGTAACGTCCACTGTTCAAAGTGCCGTCAATGCGAACAAGAGGTGACCGAGACGTGTAACCAATGGCACGCCATACCATCACGCCGGGTTATACGTCAGTATGGCGATGACGAATACACACTTCCAATGTGCGTTCACCGCTATGTCGCCAAACAAGGATGCGACAATCACAGAACCTGGATTCATATGGAAAAATGACGTTTTGCTATTCGTGCGCCCAGGTTCGTCGTTGAGTACACCATCGCAGGCGCTCCTGTCTGTGATGCAGCGTCAAGGGTAACCGCAGCCATGGTCTCCGAGCAGACAGTCCATGCTGCTGCCAACATCGTCGAACTGTTCGTGCAGATGGTGGTTGTGTTGCAAACGTCCCCATCTGTTGACTCAGGGATCGAGACGTGGTTGCACGATCCGTTACAGCCATGCGGATAAGATGCCTGTCATCTCGACTGCTAGTGATACGAGGCCGTTGGGATCCAGCACGGCGTTCCGTACTACCCTCCTGAACCCACAGATTCCATATTCTGTTAACAGTCATTGGTTCTCGACCAACGCGAGCAGCAATGTCGCAATACGATAAACCGCAATTGCGATAGGTTACAATCCAATCAAAGTCGGAAACGTGATGGTACTCATTTCTCCTCCTTACACGAGGCATAACAACAACGTTTCACCAGGCAACGCCGGTCAACTTCTGTTTGTGTATGAGAAATCGGTTGAAAACTTTCCTCATGTCAGCACGTTGTAGGTGTCGCCACCGGCGCCAACCTTGTGTGAATGCTCTGGAAAGCTATTCATTTGCATATCTCAGCATCTTCTTCCTGTCGGTTAAATTTCGCGTCTGCTGTACGTCATCTTCCTGGTGTAGCAGTTTTAATGGCCAGTAGTGTATCAATTCGTGTAGACCAGAGAAATCGGAATACAAACAGCTTAAACAATGATTTCGAATTATCTTACAGTTTCCACATAGGTTCAATTCTTGTGTCAAGATTCATTAGGTATAACAACTACAGGCAAAGGAGAGTATAAAATGAGTCCTTAACAGTGTAAAGCCCTGGAGATTAGAGTGTCTATGCAACCACAGATAGAACATCAAATTTCATATACACGCGTTACAATCTCGTAGAGAACAAAAAAGGGATTCATATATTTAAGGACCCCCCATGACATAATAAAACAGTAGCACGTGTTTGAAGGGGAATCTTCTTTTTCCTAAAGTTTTGCAGTAAGTGTGTTTGCTGCGCTTCGCAGAAACTGCAGGAAAAAGAGCAAGGCACACTGTCAGAAGATGGAAGATGGAGGCGTCACACAGTCGCCGAATGGCCCATCCTTGATGTCTATGCGATATCAATGGGAAGGAGTTGACCCAAAGTCGGTTGGCATTCGTACGTAGGTAGTGATGAGCTTCGTGCTCGCCTGAAAGTTTCGAGACTGTGGTGTGCTTCTGATTACTGCTTGGATCGCAGCGTAGTATTGAGCTTGATGGTACACTGAAAGGCGATAATTCTCTGCCCATTCTTCCCCAGCGAATTTCCGCATCCATAATTTGAAATCGGAGGATGGTGGACTGACCCACATTAAAACGCCAAAAACAGTGCTCTCCTTGCCCAGCTGGTCGACTGTCATTCCACACCAATTCTACATCAGCTGGGGCCCACAGAATGGAGATTCTCATGGTGGTGGTGGTGCTTAGTGTTTAACGTCCCATCGACAACGAGGTCATTAGAGACGGAGCTCAAGCTCAGGTTAGGGAAGGAAATCGGCCGTGCCCTTTCAAAGGAACCATCCCGGCATTTGCCTGAAACGATTTAGGGAAATCACGGAAAACTTAAATCAGGATGGCCGGACGCGGGATTCAACCGTCGTCCTCCAGAATGCGAGTCCAGTGTGCTAATCACTGCGCCACCTCGTTTGGATAGAGATTCTCATATATCTTCGTTTATTTAGCAATGATTCTCGTTTGATTTAGAGTATGTGAATACTTAATGTTCCAGTACGGGTTTTCAATAGATTGCAATATGCTTTTTGCGTCTGACACTCAATAGGTGTTAAAAATGACGAAATGCCTCCAGTTGTATTAAGGTGTTGGTTTTATTGGCAACTATTTTCGATGTTGTTACATCATCATCTTCAGGCCCTAAATACAACATACCAGACATGAACAACCAATGCAACAACAGTAATTTATGCGTTATTATGCAAAACAATTCAATTATAACCATATTACATACTGGATAATTTTAATGAAACTAATTATATTTTTGGCCATTTCCGTTAAAATGCCATGATATCGCGTAAATGGCTAATGTCCAAAGTGATGGCATTTTAACGGAAATGACCAAAAATGTAATTAGTTTCATTAAAATTATCCGTTATGTAATATGGTTATAATAGAATTGTTTTGCATAATAACTCAAATTACTGTTGTTGCATTGGTTGTTTATGTATGGTATGTTGTATTTAGGACCTGAAGATGATGTGACAACATCGAAACTAATTGCCAATAAAACCAACACCTTAATACAGCTGGAGGAATTTCGTCATTTTTTAACATATTTTGTACTAGCTGACGTCCCAAGTCGTCCGTTTCAATTATGGATATACGAAAACTATCAATAGGTTGTGGAGCCCCGTGTGAGGACCAAATTTGAGATATGTAAGACTTAATACAATCGTTACCTACTGCCTCACAAAAAAAAGTGAAGCATTCAGAAGAAGAGGGGGAAACGAAATGAATGTTCACGAGTTGATAGGCTACAGGTGTTGCTCCAGTGATTACCAATTTAGAGCCAAATTTACAAATAATTTGGCAATACGAGTCCACTTGTGCAGAATGAGCTTGCACACCCTACAGCATGGATGCGTGTTCTGGTCCAGTTGTAATGGTGTCACAAGGACGTTGCATCCTCTCCTGAGGCAGACAGGCAGACTGGTCCTCGATAATCTGTACTGCCACTGGAACGAACTTGACTTCCGAGCTGGTCTCCCACACGTTGTATGGGCGTCTGTTCTGAGGATGTAGCTGCCCACGGCAGTAACACAGTGTCAAGCAGACAGTTCAGGTCGCCGCCATACCCTCCATCGACGGACCTCCACAGTAGTGCAGAGCCACGATTAATCGCTGAACACAGTGCTAAGCCATTCCTCAGCAATTCATGCTTCCGGGTCACTGCACCACTCTAAAGGCAGCCGCTGAGTTGTTAACGAGATCCTGCGTATGGGGCGGTAATCCTATAGTCCGGCTGCTGCTAATATACCGGGTTATCAAAAAGTCAGTATAAATTTGAAAACTTAATAAACCACGGAATAATGTAGATAGACAGGTAAAAACTGACACACATGCTTGGAATGACATGCGGTTTTATTAAAACCAAAAAAAAGAAATGTTCAAAAAACGTCCGACAGATGGCGCTGGACAGAAAAACGTCAGTGACTGCGCATGACAATCGTGTATAAAAGGAGCTGTAATGAGAGAGAGGAGCCAGCAGTCGCAGCATGTTGACGTTACCTAAAAAGGCGCTCTTAGTGAAGCTGTATTATTAGAATGGGGAACGTGCTAGTTCAGCGTTACGATCCTATCGTGTGCTCAGCCGCCACTTTCGTCATGCTTGGCCTCCCAGGTCCCCAGACCTCAGTCCGTGCGATTATTGGCTTTGGGGTTACCTGAAGTCACAAGTGTATCGTGATCGACCGACATCTCTAGGGATGCTGAAAGACAACATCCGATGCGAATGCTTCACCGTAACTCCGGACATGCTTTACAGTGCTGTTCACAACATTATTCCTGGACTACAGCTATTGTTGAGGAATGATGGTGGACATATTGAGCATTTCCTGTAAAGAACATCATCTTTGCTTTGTCTTACTTTGTTATGCTAATTATTGCTATTCTGATCAAATGAAGCGTCATCTGTCGGACATTTTTTGAACTTTTGTATTTTTTTAGTTCTAATAAAACCTCATGTCATTCCAAACATGCGTGTCAATTTGTACCTCTCTATCTACATTATTCCGTGATTTATTCAGTTTTCAAATTTATACTGACTTTTTGATCACCCGGTATAAGAAGCGTAAAAGAACGGACCTGCAAAATTAGATACCAATATCCGTAACTTCTGTTTGCTGCAGAATCCTTGAACTTATTCTTAATTCTTATATAATATATTTTTGGGAGGCCGAGAAGTTTATGTCCATGAATCAGTATGGTTTTAGAAAGCATCGCTCGTGCGAAACTCAGCTTGCCCTCTTCTCAAATGAGATACTGAAAACTATGGATGAAGAACAACAAACAGATTCCACATTTTTATATTTTCGGAAGGCCACAGTGCCCGTTGCAGGTAGTTAACAAAGGTACGGGCATATGGAGTAAGTTCACAGTTGTGCGAGTGGCTCGAAGACTCCTTAAATAACAGAATCCTGTATGTTTCTCGACGGCGAGTGTTCATCAAGGGCAATCGTCAGGGGTGCCCCAGGGAAGTGTGATAGGACCGTTGTTGTTATATATGACTTTGCGGACAGGGTAGGCAGCAGTCTGTGGTTGTTTGCTGATAATACCGTGGCGTACGATAAGGAGTCGAAGTTCAGTGACTGTATGAAGATAGGAGATGGTTTAGACAAAACTTCCATTTGGTGTGATGAATGGCAGCTAGTCCGAATACTGGAAAAATGTAAGTTAATGCAGGTGAGTAGAAGAATAAACGTGTAATGTTCGGATATAGTATTACTTGCGTCCTGCTTGACAGAGTCAAAGTCATTTAAATATCCGTACGTAACGTTGCAAAACGATTTGAGCTGGTACGAGCATGTGAAAACTGTGGTAGGGTAGGCAAATGGTCAATTTCGGTTTACTGAGTGAATTTTAGGAAAGAGTGGTTCACCTGTAGAGGAGTTCACATGTAGGACCCTGGTGCGACCTATTCTTCAGTACTGCTCAAGTGTTTGGGATCCACATCAGGTCGGATTAAAGCAAGACATGGAAGCAGTTCAGAGGCGGGCTGCTTGATTTGTTACCGGTAGGTTCGAACAAAACGTAATGCTACGGAAATGCTTTGGGGAACTCTATTGGGAATCCCTGGAGGGAAGGCGACGTTATCTTCGAGAAACACTGCTGAGAAAATTTAGAGAGCCGGCATTTGAAGCTGAATGCAGAACGATTCTTCTGCCACTAACACAAAACGGGTGTTCAAAAAGAAACGAGCCGGAGGCATAATTACAGAAATCAGTACCTGTATGTTAGAAGTACTGACCCTGGCTGTTGAGACACTTGTCCCACTGTGACACAAGGCGTCTAATGGCTGTCTCATAAAATTTCCGGGGTTGCGATGTTAACCAGTTGGGCAAGTACAACTGGACGTCGTCGTCCACACGAGTGCAGGAAAGGTTATGCTGACCTTCTTTGCAAGACGGCCCCCTTCTGATTCACTTCCTGCAGCACGGGACAAAAGTGAATGTCCAGTTGAAAACCTTGATCACTCTTCGCCGCCGGCCGCGGTGGTCTCGCGGTTCTAGGCGCGCAGTCCGGAACCGTGCGACTGCTACGGTCGCAGGTTCGAATCCTGCCTCGGGCATGGATGTGTGTGATGTCCGTAGGTTAGTTAGGTTTAAGTAGTTCTAAGTTCTAGGGGACTGATGACCACAGCAGTTGAGTCCCATAGTGCTCAGAGCCATTTTTTTGAACCACTCTTCGCCAAGCTATCAAATCAAAATGACCAGGTAATTTCACCCGTTGGGTCATTCTGCTCCACGACAGTGCAAAGCCTCATATGGCCAACACAGTCCCGTAAACGTTATTCAGAAATTGAAATGGGAGGTTCTCGGCCTTCTTCCATACAGTCCGGGCCTCTCTCCCTGTGATTATGCCATTTTTTGTCCCCTTAAAAAGACTCTGAGGGACAAGCTATTCAGTTTTACGTGAAGGACTGGTCAACACCGCAGCTTCAGGAATTTTATGAGACAGCCACTCACCGCCTTGTGTCACAGTGGGGCATGTTTCTCAACAGGCAGGGTCAGTACTTCTAACATACAGGTAATTATGCCTCCGGCTCGTTTATTTTTGAACGCCCCTTATACATTGCGCATAAGATATGAGAAATCTGGGCTCATACGGAGGCATACAGACAGTCGTGTTTCCCTCGCTCTATTTGCGAGTGGAGTAGGAAAGGAAATGTCAAATAGTGGTGCAGGGTACCTATGCCACGCACCGTACGGAGTCTTGCAGTGCATCTATGTAGATGTAGTCTCTGACCCGTGGTGCAGGATGACACAGATGTTGCAGGAAGCACATTACTTGCGCCCGTTACTTGTTCTCGGATGGCAGGCGCAGATGTTAAAAATGGTTCAAATGGCTGGGACTTAACATCTGAGGTCATCAGTCGCCTAGACTTAGAACTGCTTAAATCTAACTGATGTAAGGACATCGCACACATCCACGCCCGAGGCAGGATTCGAACCTGCGACCGCAGCAGCAGCAGCACGGTTCCAGACTGAAGCGCCTAGAACCGCTCGGCCACAGCGGCTGGCACAGATGTTAAAGGGTTACGATGTGCTTGGTGAACAGTATGGCGGTCCTCCATTGTAGTGGTCACACGTGGGCGACTGGAATTTTGGCTATAAGAATGCTTGATCTAAAGTTACTATGCAGCCCAGTATCGAGTAGCCGAGACATCGAGATGCCCAACAAATCTTGATACTGCACGCTCTAGCTGATCACCCACATTGCGGCCCCCTTTCAAAATGTCGGATAACTGATAACGCTATCTCACACGAGAACGCAGCATCTACGTGTCCTTCACAGTTGTCACTCAACATCTGACGCCGTTCACGCCCCCTTATGCAGAGTGCTCCAGGAAGAATGGTCAATAATCAGGGATATGACAGAATCATTCTAGTAAATATGGGCTTTGAAATGCATACCATATGAGCTATAAGCACTTGTTCAGTGGGAAGAAGAAAGATTGATTTTAACGTCCCGCCGACATCGAATCATTAGAGACGGAGCACAAGCTCGGACTGTGTCAAAGATGGGAAGGAAATCGCCCGTCAAAGGAACCATCCCTGTATTTGTCTCGAGCGATTTAGGGAAATCATGGGAAACCTAAATGTAGATGGTTGGACGCGGGATTGAGTCGTCGTCCTCCTGAATGCGAGTCCAGTGTGCTGACGACTGCGCCACTTTGCTCGATTTCTTCAGTATAAGAGATGAGTTTCACAGTGGCAAAGATGAACAACTGCTCACAGCCCTTAAGCTATACATTTTAGAGCCCATGTTTACTGGACGTTTTTACCCGCCAGGTTAGCCGAGAGCGCTAACGCGCTGCTTCCTAGACTCGGGTAGGCGCGCCGGCCCCGGATCGAATCCGCCCGCCGGATTAACGTCGAGGGCCGGTGTGCCAGCCAGCCTGAATGTGGTTTTTAGGCGGTTTTCCACATCCTTCTAGGTGAATACCAGGTTGGTCTCCACGTCCCGCCTCAGTTACACGACTCAGACATTTGAAACACATCCGCACTTTTCCATGATTTCCACTGGACGCAGACAGATGGGGTACTCTGGTTCCGTCTTGGAGGGTACTGGGTGGCGGCAGGAAGGAAGGCCATCTGGCCACTCCTTCGAATTAACATGCCGAAGCCGGCCGCGGTGGTCTCGCGGTTCTAGGCGCGCAGACCGGAACCGTGTGACTGCTACGGTCGCAGGTTCGAATCCTGCCTCGGGCATGGATGTGTGTGATGTTCTTAGGTTGGTTAGGTTTAAGTAGTTTTAAGTTCTAGGGGACTAATGACCACAGCAGTTGAGTCCCATAGTGCTCAGAGCCATTTGAACCATTTTTTTAGTTTTATTTTTTTTAACATGCCAAATCCGATTTAACCACGCCAACCCCGCGCAAAGGCAGGACAAAGGCGCAAGCGATACAATAGTTTACTGGACGTTTTAGCTTCGAATGCCCGTTCCTATAATATCCCTGAATCCTGACCATTTCTCCTGGGACACCATGTATACCCTATCAATATTAGTAAAAACACTAAACACGAATAACCCTGATGTACTCTATTGGCTTTCCGATCGTCACAAATGCAAATCATTTACAAACCCGCCGATGATGTGTACGTGTGCGAGTTTACATTAACACCCGACCATGACATCCGGGTGCGTCACTTTTCTTCAGCTGTATAATTTATAAGCTAAAACAACGCCCAATAATGAATAAAATAATTCAAAAACAATGAATTAGTAACAAATAACTCATTTAGCATTTATTTACTTTTGCCCCTGGAATGCACGACGTAACTATTCCACCTCGCATGTGAGATATATCACAGGCGACAAACCCACAGATTTCAAAAAGAGTAATAATTCCTATTACAATGAACAAAGGCAATCATAGATGTGAAAATTACCGAACCATCAGTTTAATAAGACATGGTTGCAAAATACTGACAAGAATTGTTTACAGAAGAAAGTAAAGGCTGGTATAAAATGATCTCAGGGGAGATAATAGCCATAACAAAAAAGTAAATTTTAGTAAGATCACACAGTGATGAATTCATTACATGATGACTAATATATGAGTTTTTCTGTTCAGTGGCGGTTTTTCCGTATTTTTCTTCACCCTCTGTGTGTCTCTATTTCATAGACGCTCTCTTTGTTGTAGGTTTTAATTGATGGACAAACGTATCATCATCCGTAATGATCCGGTTTAGGAAGTCTTTGCCTTCCACGAAGGCGTTCAATGAATTCGAAAGTAAAGTTCTATGTACTGACTTGGCAGAAAATCCTAAGAAATTTTGGTCTTGTGTCAAAGCGGTAGGTGGATCAAAACTAAATGTCCAGACACTCTGTGACCAAAATTGTACTGAAACAGAGGATGACAGACTAAGGCCGAAATACTAAATGTCTTTTTCGAAAACTGTGGGATACCAGTTCGATTTTACACAGAGTACGTGAAGGAATTTGCCCCCCTTCTTGCAGCTGTGTACCGTAGGTCTCTAGAAGAGCCTAGCGTTCCAAAGAATTGGAAAAGGGCACAGGTCATCCCCGTTTTCAAGAAGGGACGTCGAACAGATGTGCAGAACTATAAACCTTTATCTCTTACGTCGATCAGTTGTAGAGTTTTGGAACGCGTATTATGTTCGAGTACAATGACTTTTCTGGAGACTAGAAATATACTCTGTAGTAATCAGCATGGGTTTCGAAAAAGACGGTCGTGTGAAACCCAGCTCGCACTATTCGTCCACGAGCCTCAGAGGGCCATACACTCGGGTTCCCAGGTAGGTGCCGTGTTTCTTGACTTCCGCAAAGTATTCGATACAGTTGCCCACAGTCGTTTAATGAACAAAGTAAGAGCATATAGACTATCAGACCAATTGTGTGATTGGATTGAAGAGATCGTAGATAACAGAACGCAGCATGTCATTCTCAATGGAGAGAAGTCTTCCGAAGTAAGACTTATTTCAGGTGTGCCGCAGGGGAGTGTCATAGGACCGTTGTTATTCACAATATACATAAATGACCTTGTGGATGACATCGGAAGTTCACTGAGGCTTTTTGCGGGTGATGCTGTGGTATATCGAGAGGTTGCAACAATGGAAAATTGTACTGAAGTGCAGGAGGATCTGCAGCGAATTGACGCATGGTGCAGGGAATGGCAATTGAGTCTCAATGTAGGCAAGTGTAACGTGCTGCGAATACATAGAAAGAAAGATCCTTTATCATATAGCTACAATATAGCAGGTCAGCAACTGGAAGCAGTTAATTCCATAAGTTATCTGGGAGTGGGCATTAGGAGCAATTTAAAATGGAATGATGACATAACGTTGATCGTCGGTAAAGCAGATGCCAGACAGTTTCATTGCAAGAATCCTAAGGAAATGCAAATCGAAAACAAAGGAAGTAGGTTACAGTACACTTGTTCGCCCACTGCTTGAATATTACCCACCAGTGTGGGATCCGTACCAGATAGGGTTGATAGAAGAGATAGAGAAAATCCAACGGAAAGCAGCGCGCTTCGTTAGAGGATCATTTAATAATCGCGAAATAGTTACGGAGATGATGGATAAACTCCTGTGGAAGACTCTGCAGGAGAGACGCTCAGTAGCTCGGTACAGGCTTTTGTTGACGTTTCGAGAACATACCTTCACCGAGGAGTGAACCAGTATATTGCTTCCTCCTACGCATATCTCGCGAAGAGACCATGGGGATAAAATTAGAGAGATTAGAGCCCACACAGAGGCATACCGACAATCTTTCTTTCCATGAACAATACGAGATTGGAATAGAAGGGAGAACCGATAGAGGTACTCAAGGTACCCTCCGCCACACACCGTCAGGTGTCTTGAGGAGTATGGATGTAGATATAGATGTAGATGTATCACTCAAAGAAATCCAGAGACGCAAAAAAACCTTGCCCTTGTGTGCTGGCAACAGAGATCGCGGAACCCAGTGTGAGCAAAATTTCTGTTACTAGAGACAAACTTGACCCACGAGGAGGAGAAGGAGGGGGTTAGTGTTCAATGTCCCCTCGACAACGAGATCATTAGATACAGAAAACAAGCTTTGATTAGCCAAGGATGAAGGAAAGCGGCCGTGCCCTTTCAAAGGAACCATCCCGGCGTTTACCTAAAACGATTTAGGGAAATCACGGGAAACCTAAACCAGCATGGCGGCCGCGGGTTTGAAACGTCGTCCTCCCATGGTGTGAACACTGCCTATTGACATGCTCATCTGCAGAGCAGTCTACACTACTGGCCATTAAAATTGCTACTCCACGAAGACTACGTGCTACAGACGCGAAATTTAACCGACAGGAAGAAGATGCTGTGATATGCAAATGATTAGCTTCTCAGAGCATTCACACAAGGTTGGACCCGGTAGCGACACCTACAACGTGCTCACGTGAGGAAAGTTTCGAACCGACTTCTCATACACAGACAGCAGTTGACCGGCGTTGCCTGGTGAAACATTGTTGTGATGCGTCGTGTAAGGAGGAGAAATGTGTACCATCACTTTGATAAAGGTCACATTGTAGCCTATCGCGATTGCGGTTTATCGTATCGCGACATTGATGCTCGCGTTGGTCGAGATCTAATGACTGTTAGCAGAATATGGAATCGGTGGGTCCAGGAGGGTAATACGGAACGCCGTACTGGATCCCAACAGCCTCGCATCACAAGCAGTCGAGATGACAGGCATCTTATCCGCATGGCTGTAACGGATCGTGCAGCCACGTCTCAATCCCTGAGTCAACAGATGGGGACGTTTGGAAGATAACAACCATCTGCACGAACAGTTCGATGACGTTTGCAGCAGCATGGACTGTCACTTCGGAGACCATAGACGTGGTTACCCTTGACGCTGCATCACAGACAGGAGCGCGTGCGATGGTGAACTCAACGATGAACATGGGTGCACGAATGGCAAAACGTCATTTTTCCGGATGCATCCAGGTTCTGTTTACAGCATCATGATGGTCGCGTCCTGTTTGGCGACATAGTGGTTAACGCACATTGGAAGCGTGCATTCGTCATCGCCATACTGGCGTATCACCCGGCGTGATGGTATGGGGTGCCATTGGTTACACGTCTCGGTCACCTCTTGTTCGCACTGACGGCACTTTGAACGGTGGACGTTACATTTCAGATGTGTTAAGACCCGTGGCTCTACCCTTCATTCGATCCCTACGAAACCCTAAATTTCAGCAGGATAATGCACGACCGCATGTTGCAGGTCCTGTACGGGCCTTTCTGGATACAGAAAATGTTCGATTGCTGCCCTGGCCAGCACATTCTCCAGATCCCTCACCTGTTGAAAACGTCTGGTCAATGGTGGTGGAGCAACTGCGTCGTCACACTACGCCAGTCACTACTCTTGATGAACTGTGGTATCGTGTTGAAGCTGCATGGGCAGCTGTACCTGTACACGCCATTCAAGCTCTGTTTGACTCAATGCCCAGGTGTATCAAGGCCGTTATTACGGCCAGAGGTAGTTTTTCTGGGTACAGTTTTCTCAGGATCTATGCACCCAAATTTCGTGAAAATGTAATCACATGTCAGTTCTAGTATAATATATTTGTCCAATGAATACCAGTTTATCAGCTGCATTTCTTCTAGGTGTTGAAATTTTAATGGCCAGTTGTGTACATGACAGTCACTTAGCAATTGTTGCGAATCAGTTACTCGACTGCCTGATCACTCTCATCTGATGCCGATGTCGATGGTTGTTTTCCATCCCAATTGCCATCACCGACTGTGTGGTCTTGGTCAAATTATAGACACCTTTTCACGACGACTGGAGACCACTTTGCATTTTTTCCACATATCCCAGAATTTCACGGTTAATCTCCTTGCGTCTGCAGGAAACCTAGAACATGTACTCTTCTGACAATGATCCACTATTGATGTGTAATGGTTTTAGCGTGCGTCGAAATGAGTAATTTACTTTCTGAATCCCCTACGTACCAGTTGACAAGTTGAAACGCAATCGGCAACCGCTGAAAGTTAGCGAGCACTTTCCCACACAAAATGCATAGCCAACATAGTAAGTTATGACATAATTCGTTACCAGCAGCTGGAGTATTCGCACCAGCGTGGAATGGAATCAGACCTTAGAACGTTGCCAGAAATTGAGCGGCAGCACATACAAGTTTGCGCAGGGTATTTACTCAGCTGTACACAGCGCAGACACGAGACGAGAAGAGAGCAGCTGGTTATCCCTGACGGATAACCGACAACACTACTTCGGGCGCGGATCGGCTGTTGAACAACGACCGTAGACTGTAGTACACTATAAGACAAAAAAAGACGCACCACTTAATGAGGAGTAAATCGGCTGATGTGATGTACATTTACAGACAAAGAAATAATTACAGTTTCAGGAAAAAATGGAGGATTTGTTCAAGAGAAAGAGTTTTGCAAATTGAGTAAGTCAACCAAGCCTTGGTCCGCCTCTGGCCCTTATGCAAGCAGTTATTCGATTTGGCATTGATTGGTAGAGTTGTTGGATGTCTCTCCGAGGTGTACAGTGCAAAATTCTGACCGATTGGCACGTTAGGTCATCAAAAATCCTAGATGGTTGGAGGGCCCTGCTGTTAATGCATTATGGGCAGGGCTCTCAAACCATCTCAGGATTTCGACGACCTATCGCGCCAATTGGACAGCATTTGGCACGATATTCCCCAGGAGGAAATCCAACAACTATCAACCAATCATCATTTTCTTTGAGCCTTTGTTCCCCTTTAATCCGGGGTCGGCGTCGTAACTATGGATTTGGCGATGCTAGTGTCAGAGGCTGGCTGGATGGCCTTCCTATGGCCATCCCGTAACACCTGGGATGGAATCACTATACCTCAGCTGTCCCCTTATAATGTAAACCATGAAATAGTGCGAAAGCTTTTCAAATGTCTGCTAGTCGTGTAACTGAGGCATGACGTGGGGCCCAGCCCAGTATTCACCTAGTGGGATGTGGAAAACCGCCTAAAAACCACCATCCAGGCTGGTCAGCACACCGGCCCTCTTCGTTAATCCGTCGGGCGAATTCGAACTGGGGCCGTTGCGGCTACCCAAGTCCAGGGCATTGGCGCTCTCGGCTAACCTGACGGGTCAAGAATTACCAGTCAACGCCAAGCCGAATAACTGCTTGCATAAAGGCCAGAAGTGGACCAATGCATTACTGACTTGCTCAATTTGTGACGCTCTTTCTCTTTAATAAATCATGTAATTTTTCTGAAGTTGTACATGTACATGACATCTACGGGTTGCCGTCTCTTTTGGACAATTCCATCAAAAGGCGTCGTTTTGTATGTCTTACAGTGTATGTGAAATGCTATATCGGCATTAATGCCCTGAAGAGTGGTGTACTAACTACTCACTGCTCCAGCACTACCGACATTTGACCGCCTAAGATGAGGATGAAGTACGGTTCATGTGAGGTGGTTACCTGAACCTGGGTCAGAGTTAACTCCTCAGTGCTGATTTTAATTCTAGAAAGAAAAGACACACGGAACTGGGTAGTGAGGTGGCTGGGAGAGGTCAGTAACCTGTCTCCTTTCTTTATCCTCACAGAAGTCGAGAGACGGATACACTGAATGATGGAGGTAATAAAGAAAATTAAGGTTTAAAGCCCAGTCGACGATGAGCTGCTTGCAGATGGGGCACAGGCTGTACATCTACTTCTATATCTACACTCAGCAAGCCACCTTACGGTGTGTGGTGGAGGGTAGTTTATATAACACTGCTGGGCGGAGTGGCCGAGCGGTTCTAGGCGCTGCAGTCTGGAACCGCGCGACCGCTACAGTCGCTGGTTCGAATCCTGCCTCGGGCATGGATGTGTGTGATGTCCTTAGGTTAGTCAGGTTTAAGTAGTTCTAAGTTCTAGAGGATTGATGACCTCAGAAGTTAAGTCTCATAGTGCTCAGAGCCATTTTATATACCACTGTCGCACCCTGTTTTCCTGGTCCAGTCGCGAAAGGCTCGTGGGAAGAACGACTGTCGGCAAACCATTGCGTGAACTGTAGTCTCTCAAGTTTTAACTTCATGGCCTTCTGTGAGACATACGTAGGCTACAAGGAACCAATCTACTGATTAACTCTTCTAGGACCGTACGTTCACAGAATCTAACGCTTAACCATACCATAATACAGAACGCCTCTTCTGTAGCGCCTTCCGCTTCAGTCTGGAACCGAACGACCCCTACGGTCGCAAGTTCGAATCCCGCCTCGGGTATGGATGTGTGTGATGTCCTTAGGTTAGTTAGGTTTAAGTAGTTCTAAGTTCTAGGCGACTGATGACCTAAGGTGTTAAGTCTCATAGTGCTCAGAGCCATTTGAACCATTTTTTGTAGCGCCTTCCACTGGAGTAAGCTGAGTGTCTCCTTGATGCTTTCGCGCTTACTAAATGAACCTGTAACGAAGAGCACTGTTTTCCTTTGGGTCTTCTCTATTTTCTCTATCAATCACATGCGATACGGATCCCAGACTGACAATCAGTATCCAAGTATCAGTCAGAGGTGTTTTTTTTTATTAAGTTATATCTTTTGTAGGTGAGTGCACTTCGTGAAGACTCTCCCAAAGAATTTCAGTGTAGTTCTGCGTACCCTGCTATTAGTGTTATGTTGTTGTTGTTCCATTTCAAATCGCTCCGTTCCCACACTCTCAGATATGCCACGAATGTGACTGTTCCTGCGATTGTTCTGCGTTTGTGTAGTAGTACAATAAGGGGTCTTTTGATTATTAGTACGCAATGCGTTATATTTGTTTATGTTAGGGTCAATAGTAAATACCTGCATAAAGCGCCGATATTCAGCAGTCGTCCTCCACTTCGCTTCAGTTTTCTAGGGTTGCGACTTCTGTGTATACAACAGCACCAATAGCGACTTCCTCATGGATCTTCAGGTGTTATCCACTAAGTGATTATATATCCACATCAGTAAACCTGACTGTGTGTGGCGGAGGGTACTTGTGCTTCCATTAACTGATCCCCCTTTCCTGTTCCACTCTTGAATGACGTGTGGGAAAATTTATTGTCGGCAAGCCTCTATATTAGTTTAATTTCTCTAATTTTTTCATCGCGATCATTTCGCGAGATGCATGTGGGAGGAAGTAGTATGTTGTCCGACTTTTCCCGGAAAGTGTTCTCTCGAAATTTCTATACTTAACGTCTTCGTGATGTGCAAGGGCCGGCCGCTGTGGTGGAGCGGTTCTAGGTGCTTCAGTCGGGAACCGCGCTGCTACTACGGTCGCATGTTCGAATCCTGCCTCGGGCATGGGTGTGTGTGTGATGTTCTTGGGATAGTTAGGTTTAAGTAGTTCTAAGTCAAGGGGACAGATGACCTCAGATGGTAAGTCCCACAGTGCTCAGAGCCATTTTTTTTTTTTTTTATGCACAACGCCTCTCTTGTAACGTCTGCCATTGGAGTTTGTTGGGCATCTCTGTAATGCTCTCGCGCCAACTAAACGATTCCGCGACGAAAAGCGCCGCTCTTCATTGTATCTTCCCTATCTCTTCTATCAGTCCCACCTGATAAGGATCCCAGACGGGATGAAGATTACTCATAAAACTGTCTGACAAATGTTTCGTAAGCCACTTCTTTCATGGATGAGTTGCATTTCCTTAATATTTTTCTTATTAATCTGTCTGGTGTCTACTTTTCCTACTGTTTGCATTATGTGGTCATTCCATTCAAGGTCGCTCTTTATAGTTATTCCTAGATATTTTATTCTATATACAGTTTCTAGTAAACTTTCATCAACAGTGTAGATGTGCAGTAGTGGATTTCTTTTCCTGTGCATGCGCAGTGTGTTACATTTATTTACGTTCAGGGTCAACTGCCAGAGAATGCACCATTCATCAAGTTATATTGTGATGGTTAATGGCCCTATAACACACCCTTGGAGTTCTCCCGAAAATCTTTCTCCGTTAAGAATGGCATGTTGCGTTCTCTTTGCCAGAAACTTTTCAATCCAATCACACAGCTGGTCTGATACTCAGAGTACGTTCAGTCAGGGAACAGCTAATCGACCTGGACGCTGGTATCTACTGCTTTCTGCGTCTTGTAGACGAACGGAGCGAGGTTGGTTTCATACGATCATACGATCGTTGTTTTCGAAATCCATTCTGATTCCTAAAGAGAAGATTTTAGGCCTCCGGAACACGTGAGCATGAAGCAGATTTCAAAATTATTCAACAAACCGATGTCAACGATTTATTTATTTATTTATTTTTGAGTAATCAGTCTTCTGACTGGTTTGATGCGGCCCGCTACGAATTCCTCTCCTGTACCAAACTCTTCATCTCAGATCTGTTGTAGAATTTTAGAACATGTTTTTTGCTCGCGTATCATGTTATTTATGGAAACCCAGTATCTACTCTGTAGGAATCAACATCGATTCCGGAAACAGCGATCGTGTGGGACCCAACTCGCTTTTTTTGTTCATGAGACCCATAAAATATTAGATACAGGTTCCCAGGTAGATGCCATTTTCCTTGACTTCCGGAAGGCGTTCGATACAGTGCCGCACTGTCGCCTGATAAACAAAGTAAGAGCCTACGGAATATCAGACCAGCTGTGTGGCTGGAGTGAAGAGTTTTTAGCAAACAGAACACAGCATGTTATCAATGGAGAGACGTCTACAGACGTTAAAGTAACCTCTGGTGTACCACAGAGGAGTGTTATGGGACCATAGCTTTTCACAATATATATATAAATGACCTAGTAGATAGTGTCGGAAGTTCCATGCGGCTTTTCGCGGATGATGCTGTAGTACACAGAGAAGTTGCAGCATTAGAAAATTGCAGCGAAATGCAGGAAGATTTGCAGCGGATAGGCACTTGGTGCAGGGAGTGGCAACTGACCCTTAACATAGACAAATGTAATGTATTGCGAATATATAGAAAGAAGGATCCTTTATTGTATGATGATAGCGGAACAAACACTGGTAGCAATTACTTCTGTAAAATATCTGAGAGTATGCGTACGGAATGATTTGAAGTGGAATGATCACATAAAATTAATTGTTGGTAAGGCGGGTGCCAAGTCGAGATTCGTTGGGAGAGTCCTTAGAAAATGTAATCCATCAACAAAGGATGTGGCTTACACAACACTGGTTCGACCTATACTTGAGTATTGCTCATCAGTGAGGGATCCGTACCAAGTCGGGTTGACGGAAGAGATAGAGAAGATCCAAAGAAGAGTGGCGCGTTTCTTCACAGGGTTATTTGGTAAGCGTGATAGCGTTTCGGAGATGTTTAGCAAACTCAAGTGGCAGACTTTGCAAGAAAGGCGCTCTGCATCGCGGTGTAGCTTGCTGTCCAGGTTTCGAGAGGGTGCGTTTCTGGATGAGGTATCGAATATATTGCTTCCCCCTACTTATACCTCCCGAGGAGATCACGAATGTAAAATTAGAGAGATTCGAGCACGCACGGTGGCTTTCCGGCAGTCGTTCTTCCCGCGAACCATACGCGACTGGAACAGGAAAGGGAGGTAATGACAGTGGCACGTAAAGTGCCCTCCGCCACACGCCGTTGGGTGGCTTGCCGAGTATAAATGTAGATGTAGAGCAGGTGTTGCAACCTACGTCCTCAGTTATTTTCTGGATTTATTCCAATCTCTGTCTTCCTGTATAGTTTTTACCCTGTTCAGCTCCCTCTAGTAACGTGGAAGTTATTCCATGATGTCTAAACAGATGTCCTTTCATCGTGCCCCTTCTTCTTGACAATGTTTTCGATTTTATATTTCTTTTCTCTCCGATTCTGCGGACAACCCTTCTCATTCCTTCTCTCATCAGTCCACCTGATTTTCAAGATTCGTCTATAGCGTCATTCTCAAATCATTCTATTCTCTTCTCTTCAGGTTTTCCTACAGCCCATGATTTCACTGCCTTACTATTGTGTGTTCCAAAAGAACATTCCAACAAATTCCTTCCTGAAATTAAGCTCTGCGTTTGATACAAGTAGACTCCTGTTGGCCAGGAATACCTTTCTTGCCAGTGTCAGCGATATAGTCCGATAATTCTCTGTGTCTGTTCGACGACCTATCTGAATACGGAAATGACCTGCTTTTCTTTGCAATCGCTAATAATGCTTCGACTCTCCGTCGACCTATGGTCCACTGCTGCGAGAAAACGAGCTTGTTGTTTCGCATATTGTACTGTGTGTAGAATCTTGCTGCTATCCCATCATATTTGGTTGCTTTTCTTCCGTCGAGAGGTTCCATTTGATTTTATATCCCGTACTCACTAATTTCGGTATGTCATTCTGAAGTCCCTTGTCGATGTAAAGGAGGAACCGCAGCACGATCTTCCCCAGTGAACCAGTTTTGGTAAAAGAATTTAGTATTTTTTCACTATGTCATCCCTTGTTCCCACGTCGTTCCGGGATTTTGATCCAGACACAAAGTTCACATTTAAGTAAACGCCTATTCATAAACAAGAGCGAAACAAAGAAATAAAAGCTACTAATTGGCATTAAATAAAACAAAATCGGAAAGTCGATAACAGACCGACAGACGATGGCAGAATGCAGTCAACAATAGTGAATTAATAATACAAAAACGATTGAATGTTTCTGCTCGGAACTGAATGCGCTGGAAATCAGATGCTGTTTTCATTCGGTTGCTCCCACAGAACTTTTGCCGCATTTTTTTATCCACATTACATTCTATTTTTCTCCTACATGCTGTCCGTGGGACAAGAACATTCAAAAGCAGCAATGCGAGGAGAGAGTACCTAAGCATTGAGTATTCCACCAGATGGTTTCAGAGCGTGGTAATGTGCCTGTTATAGGTGACTATATCGTGTTGTGGTACCGTGTAGACAGCTGGGAATCACGCACTAAGCGTGGTGCGAAGCTATACAGTGTTTCCAGAATGAGATTTTCACTCTGCAGCGGAGTGTGCGCTGATATGAAACTTTCTGGCAGATTAAAACTGTATGCCGGACCGAGACTCTAACTCGGGACTTTTACCTTTCGCGGGCAAGTGCTCTACCGCTGAGCTACCCAAGCACGACTCACGCTCCGTCGTCACAGCTTTACTTCCGCCAGTACTTCGTCTCCTACCTTCCAAACCTTACAGAAGCTCTTCTGCGAACCTTGCAGAACTAGCACTCCTGAAAGAAACGATATTGCGGAGACATGCACTTGCCCGCGAAAGGCAAAGGTCTCGAGTTCGAGTCTCGGTCAGGCACACGGTTTTAATCTGACAGGAAGTTTCACATCAGTGCAGAGTGAAAATCTCATTCTGGAAACATCCCCCAGGCTGTCGCTAAGCCGTGTCTGTGCAATATCCTTTCTTTCAGGAGTGCTAGTTCTGCAAGGTTCACAGAAGAGCTTCTATGAAGTTTGGAAGGTAGGAGACGAGGTACTGGCGGAAGTAAGGCTGTGAGGAGGGGTCGTGAGTCGTGCTTGGATGGATCAATGCCGGCACGGCAGTTCAACGTGTTCCGTCAGAGGGTTAGTTGCCCACTGAAATAAAAAAAAACTGAGTTAATAGAACGACGATGAACATGAACAAGCATCATGGGAAGTCGGCCCCGAACAAATAGAACGAACAATCACGAACAAAATGCGATTTACAAGAAAAGCGTGTTCGGTAAGAGGGTTAGTTGCCCTATGTACACTACTGGCCATTAAAATTGCTACACCACGAAGATGACGTGCTACAGGCAGGAAGAAGGTGCTGTGATATGCAAATGATTAGCTTTTCAGAACATTCACACAAGGTTGGCGCCGGTGGCGACACCTACAACGTGCTGACAAGAGGAAAGTTTCCAACCCATTTCTCATACGCAAACAGCAGTTGACAGGAGTTTCCTGGTGAAACGTTGTTGTGATGTCTCATGTAAGGAGGAGAAATGCGTACCATCACATTTCCAACTTTGATAAAGGTCGGATTGTAGCCTATCCGAATGCGGTTTATCGTATCGCGACATTGCTGCTCACGGTGGTCGAGAGCCAATGACTGTTAGCAGGATATGGAATCGGTGGGTTCAGGAGGGTAATACGGAACGCCGTGCTGGATCCCAACGGCCTCGTATCACTAGCAGTCGAGATGACAGGCATCTTATTCGCATGGCTGTAACGGGTCGTGCAGCCACGTCTCGATCCCTAAGTCAACAGATAGGGACGTGTGCAGGACAACCATTTGCACGAACAGTTCGACGACGTTTGCAGCAGCATGGACTATCAGCTCAAAGACCATGGCTGCGGTTACCATTGACGCTGCATCACAGACAGGAGCGCGTGCGATGGTGTACTCAACGACGAACCTGGGCGCACGAATGGCAAAACGTCATTATTTCTGATGAATCCAGGTTCTGTTTACAGCATCATGACGATCGCATCCGTGTTTGGCGACATCGCATTGAACGCACATTGTAAGCGTGTATTTGTCATCGCCATACTGGCGTATCACCCGGCGTGATGGTATGGGATGCCACTGGTTACACGTCTCGGTCATCTCTTCTTCACATTGACGGCACTTTGAACAGTGGACGTTACATTTCAGATGTGTTACGACCTGGGGCTCTACCCTTCATTCGATCCCTGCGAAACCCTACATTTCAGTAGGATAATGTACGACCTCATGTTGCAGGTCCTGTATGGGCCTTTCTGCATACAGGAAATGTCCGACTGATGCCCTGGCCAGCACATTTTCCAGATTTCTCACCAACTGAAAATGTCTTGACAATGGTGGCCGAGCAACTGGCTTGTCACAATACGCCAGTCACTATTCTTGATGAACTGTGGTATCGTGTTGCATCTGCATGGGCCGCTGTACCTGCACACGCCATCCAAGCTCTGTTTGACTCAATGCTCAGGCGTATCAAGGCCGTTAATACGGGCAGAGGTGGTTGTTCTGGGTACTGATTTCTGAGGATCTATGCACCCAAATTGCGTGAAAATGTAATCACATGTCAGTTCTAGTTGAACCCTTACGGCCTGAGTGCATGCACTAATTAGGGGTAGAGTGTCATAAAGCCAAGATGGCACACAACTATTGAAAATGGTCCTTGACATTCGTGATACTGGTATTAGGACGGAATTAACGTCCGAGCTGGTCCCACAAGGCTCTAGGGATTGATGGCCACGGGACTACCTCCACATTACGCAATCGGTTCATAAGGATAGTAGCCATGCGATGACGAGCACTGTCCTGTTGAAAAATGGCACGACAAAAATATCGATGAGATTTAACACATGAGGACGTAGGATGTCAGTGACGTATCGTTGTGTACTGCAATTCCCACAGTCAATACCAGTCGTGGCTTGAAGTCATACCCGATGCTGCCGATAATTCTTCAGGGTTGTATGGCTGTGGTTCAGTAGAACTCTTCTATCCCTGACGTTTCGTCCAAAGCTATGTTTGACATCTTCAGAGGTGCTAGGTCTTGCCGACTGACGAGTTGGACGTCGAAGAACGGTCTAAATACCGTGGAAAGTGGGCGTGGTCTGGATTTCACGTGATAGCAGAGATAATCCTTGTCAAGGATAAAATGTAACTATCGATCATAGTACGTCAAAGATAAAAATTTCTCATCGATTCTGCAGCGCCACTATCCATATGTCGCTGAATTTCATAGCGTCTTCTTTTCTGATAAAATTTTCCCCATGTTTACATATTTTGCTGGCTTCTCTATAGAGCCGTGAATAGTAGTTCGTCATAGTACAAAAAACTTCAGTTTCCGAACATTTCACTACGTAATCTCCCGGCCGAAGGGCATGTTCCTCCACGGCTGACTTGTCTGTGTTCCATAGTCGGCAAAGACTTTTATGTTCCTTCAACCGTGTATTCACACTTCCCTTTGCAGTTCCAATGTAGACCATACGGCTCTATAGAGAAGGCAGCGAAATATGTAAACATGGGGAAAATTTTATCAGAAAAGAAGAGGCTATGAAACTCAGCGACATATGGATAGTAGCGCTGCAGAATCGATGAGAAGTTTTTATCTTTGACGTACTATGATCGATAGTTATATTTTATCCTTGACACGGTTTATCTCTGCTATCACGTGAAATCCAGACCACGCCCACTTTCCACGGTATTTAGACCGTTCTTCGACGTCCGACTCGTCATCTGGCAAGAGTCAGCACAACCAGAAGCACCTCCGAAGATGGCCAACGTAACTTGGGACTAATCGTCAGGGATAGAAGAGTTCCATGGTCCACGGCCATACGACCCGGAAGAATTCTCGGCAGCTGAAACATCCGGTCGTGGAAGCCTTCATTGTACGACCATACCCGATGGCTCGCCACACCACGATGCCAGAATTAACACCGCTGTGCCTCTCCAAAATGTCGGACCGGAACGTTAAGTGCGGTGGGCTAATTAATGCTTCTCGAGAGGAGTAGGATATGTGCCGGCACCGGCTTCAACCCTGTCCCTTCCCTTCATCCATAACACAAACCCAACAGTACACTGTACAGGCAATTATCACACTCATCAAAAATGTTCAAGTGTGTGTGAAATCTTATGGCACTTAACTGCTAAGGTCATCAGTCCCTAAGCTTACACCCACGCGCACACGCACACACGCGCACACGCACACGCACACGCACACGCACACGCACACGCACACGCACACGCACACGCACACGCACACGCACACGCACACGCACACGCACACGCACACGCACACGCACGCCCGAGGGAGGACTCGAACCTCCTCCGGTATTTTATTTTATAACCAGGACTTTAGTAATTTATAATAAATTTAGAGTGTCATCACAAGTCAGCGTGCGTCACAATGGTTGTCCCTTCTGCTAGTCAGTAATTCGAGAGATGGTAAAACTACACTACTGGACATTAAAATTGCCACAACAAGAACAAATGCAGATGATAAACGGGTATCCATTTGACAAATATATTATACTAGAACTGACATGTTATTACATTTTCACGCAATTTGGGTGCATAGATCCTGAGAAATCAGTACCCAGAACAACCTCTTCTGGCCACAATAACGACCTTGATAAGCCTGGGCATTGAATCAGAGTTTGGATGGCGTGTACAGGTACAGCTGCCCGTGCAGCTTCAACACGATACCACAGTTCATCAAGAGCAGTGACTGGCGTATTGTGACGAGCCAGTTGCTCGGCCACCATTGACCAGACGTTTTCAATTGGCGAGAGATCTGGAGAACGTGCTGGCCAGGGCAGGAGTCGAACATTTTCTGTATCCTGAAAGGCCCGCACAGGGCCTGCAACATGCGGTCGAACATTATCCTGCTGAAATGTAGGGTTTCGCAGG
This sequence comes from Schistocerca gregaria, assembly GCF_023897955.1. Lineage (NCBI taxonomy): Eukaryota > Metazoa > Arthropoda > Insecta > Orthoptera > Acrididae > Schistocerca > Schistocerca gregaria. The sequence goes on along the minus strand of NC_064924.1, from coordinate 277,283,956 downwards.
GATCGAATGAAGGGTAGAGCCCCAGGTCGTAACACATGCGAAATGTAGCGTCCTCTGTTCAAAGTGCCGTCAATGCGAACAAGAGGTCACCGAGACGTGTAACCATTGGCAACCCATACCATCACGCCAGGTGATACGCCAGTATGGCGATGACGAATACACGCTTCCAATGTGCGTTCATCGCGATGTCGCCAAACACGGATGCGACCATCATGACGCTGTAAACAGAACCTGGATTCATCAGAAAAAATGACGTTTTGCCATTCGTGCACCCACGTTCGTCGCTGAGTACACAATCGCAGGCGCTCCTGTCTGTGATGCAGCGTCAAGGATAACTGCAGCCATGATCTCCGAGCTGATAGTCCATGCTGCTGCAAACGTCGTCTAACTGTTCGTGCAGATGGTGGTTGTCTTGCAAACGTCCCCATCTGTTGACTCAGGGATCGAGACGTGGCTGCACGATCCGTTACAGCCATGCGGATAAGATGCCTGTCATCTCGACTGCTAGTGATACGAGGCCGTTGGGACGGCGTTCCGTATTACCCTCCTGACCCCACCGATTCCCTATTCTGCTAACAGTCATTGGATCTCGGCCATTGTGAGCAGCAATGTCGCGATATGATAATCCGCAATCGCGATAAGCTACAATCCGACCTTTTTCAAAGCCGGAAACGAGATGGTACGCATTTCTCCTCCTTACACGACGCATCACAACAGTGTTTCACCAGGCAACGCCGGTCAACTGCTGTCTGTGTATGAGAAGTCGGTTGGAAACTTTTCTCATGTCAGCACGTTGTAGGTGTCGCCACCGGCGCCAACCTTGTGTGAATGCTCTGAAAAGCTGATCATTTGCATATCACTGCATCTTCTTCCTGTCGGTTAAATTTCGCGTCTGTAGCACGCCATCTTCGTAGTGTAGCAATTTTAATGACCAGTAATGTATTTAACAGTGGTTACCCTAATCTTCCCAGTTAGTGAAAACATGAGTAAGGGCGCCCTGGTCATCTGATCATTTTCGGTGTATACTCGGGCTAAGTACGTTGTGGTCCAAATCTTTTACTTGACGTTGTAAATAGAACTAAGAATGTTGAGTTAATTTGTTGGTTAATCACATGTTCCATAGATCATTTGAACAATCCTTCTTTCGAAATGCCAGCCGCTGTGGCCGTGCGGTTCTAGGCGCTGCAGTCCGGAACCGTGGGACTGCTACGGTCGCAGGTTCGAATCCTGCTTCGGGCATGGATGTCTGTGATGTTCTTAGGTTAGTTAGGTTCAAGTAGTTCTAAGTTCTAGGGGACTGATGACCTAAGATGTTAAGCCCCATAGTGCTCAGAGCTATTTGAACCATTTTTTTCTTTCGAAATTATATGGAACGAGTCAGTTTAAAGGACATGTATGATTAGCGTAAAATCATAATATCTAATACAATCAGGTGAAATGGATAAAATAATAATTTTTAAGATGATTTTTTTTGACTGAATATAATTTCAGCCTTCATTTAATGATCCATAAACCGTATAGGCTACACTTCAATTTCATCATGTCTTAGCAACTCGATAAAATTAGCAATTCTTTTTTAATGCGTCCAACAATGCGCTTAAATACACCGATATTCACTATACATCTTTCTATCACAAAGCTTCACACAGTCGTGAATAAAATTTAATAATGAATTACATACATTAAATTTAATTCAAAAGAATGCTTATCCCGTCAGAGAAGTCATTGCCTGATGAGCGTCTGTCTCGTCGAGGCGCATTGCCTCTTATGTCCGTCGCGCTACCTCACTAGCTAAATAAGCTCCGACCCATCTCTTGCATGCTTAATTCCCTACATTTCAACATAAGAACGTACAGTTCGTAACACTCAGAATTTGTAAAATAACCGTGTATGATACATTACATTAGTATTAACATTAATGAATACACATTATTTTAATCTTTCATATAGAACTAGACTTACAACGATTTTTTCCTGGCTACTAGGTCCTAAGTAGATATTCGTCAGTGGAATAAAAGGAAATGTCCATGAGAAATGATTATAAGTTACATTTAAAACTTGCTTTGCTGAAGAGGTTTTATGTTATTCTGCAAATGACCAAAATTTTTGTTTCTGCTTATTGAACTCCTTTCTGAACCACATAAAATTTTAATAATGGGTGATAATGGTCATTTTTCACTTCAGCGTTGTAGGTATGGACATCAATGATCTTCTCAAATTGTTATGGATTATTTACGGCGAATTTCTTTACCGAATGTATTTATTGTGACAACTCAGTTAAAATGCCTCCCTCTTTGAAGAGGTATCTACATGACGTCTCTATGTGAACACCACATATTATTCTTATTGCTTGATTCTGTGCAATCAATAATTTCTAAGTGATAAGTTACCCTAGAAAATCATTCCATAACACATTATTTAATGAAAATATGAGAAACATGTCAGGAGGTTGACTCGTTTGTTTGCTAGATTGACAACTGTGGGAAGAGCAAAACTAGCTGAACTTGTTTGAGAAGCTCACTCATATGCTTCTTCCAGGACTGCGAACACCCAAAAATTTGGAGCATTCTACCCTATTTACTAACTCCTGCGCATGTGCTACATCAGTTGTCGATATGACTATTTGTTTTACGAAACTGAATATAGCGGTTTTTTTTAATTTAGGAAGAGTCCAGTTGCTGAGAAGCGCTTTATAATTATTTGAAAAATATCATTCACCATGTCTTCGTTGCTTTCTCTCTAATGGGATTTATTATAACATTAATATCGTCTGCAGAAAGTACCATTCTTGCTTGTTGAATGTTAAGTGGAAGGTCATTCACATGTAGAAGGAATATGAAGGTACACAAAATTGAGCTCTGCCGGACTTCCTTTTTTATTTCTCACCAGTCATTAATATTTTCTACACTTCTGACGTTGTTTGAATTACTCAGCATAACATTCTGCATTCCGTTTCCTAAGTACGATTCAAGTCAAGTGTGTAAACCCAACAGTTCCATAAAACTTTAGTTTTCCTAAGAGAGTAACATGATCTACACAATCAAATGCCTTCGAAAGATCACAAAAAATACCAAATGGTGGTATTTCATTTTTTAAGGCTGGTACTAATTGATAAGTGAATGTACAAATAGCATTTCCAGTCAAGGACCCTTCTGGAATCCAAACTGTGATATGCTGTACTGTTTCCACTTACGTGTGAGACTGCTCTTGAGCACATTACTTTTTCGAATACTTTGGAGAAAGATTTCAGTAAGAAATTGGAAAATAATTGTTTAAATCTGTCTTGTCACCTTTCCTATGAAAAGATTGAACAATTGCATATTTTAAACTGTCTGGGAAAAAAATCCTGCGCCAGTTATTCCTTGCGTATACCACTAAGAACATTACTTATTTTGGAACACCTTTTAAGAAATCTGAAATTCCATGAACAACACATGAGCTGTTTTTTTAGAATTTTTGCAGTTCTAGGAGGGATATTGGTGCTACTTCTAGTTACTTAGTTTTGTGTTGTGACATTTTTAACACATTTTCTTGCTTTTTCAACTGAATTTTTTATCTACGTCTCTACTTCGTAAATCACCCTACTATGCGTGGGTGAGTGTACTTCGTTTATCACTTTCATCTTTCCTGTTCAAATCGAATAGCGAATGGAGCGAAGGAAGCCTCGGTGTGAGCTCGAATCTCTCTAATCTTACCTTCAAAGTCTTGTCACGGTATAAACGTAGGAGGAAGCTATGTATTGGCTGACTCTTCTAGCAAACCACACCGTGATGCATAACGCTTCTCGGAGTGCCTGCCACTGGAACTTAATGAGCGTTTCCGAGACGTTTTGTGATTTACCAAATGAACCAGTAACGAAGCGAACAGCTGTTTGGATCTTCTCTATCTCGCCTATCAGTCTGGTAAGGGTCCCAAACTAACGAACAATACTCAAGTATCGGTCAAACGAGAGTTTTGTAAGCTGACTCCCTCGTGGGTGCGATACGTCTACAGGGTGTTACAAAAAGGTACGGCCAAACTTTCAGGAAACATTCCTCACACACAAATAAATAAAATATGTTATGTGGACATGTGTCCGGAAACGCTTAATTACCATGTTAGAGCTCATTTTAGTTTCGTCAGTATGTACTGTACTTCCTCGATTCACCGCCAGCTGGCCCAATTGAAGGAAGGTAATGTTGACCTCGGTGCTTGTGTTGACATGCGACTCATTGCTCTACAGTACTAGCATCAAGCACATCAGTACGTAGCATCAACAAGTTAGTGTTCATCACGAACGTGGTTTTGCAATCAGTGCAATGTTTACAAATACGGAGTTGGTAGATGCCCATTTGATGTATGGATTAGCACGGGGCAATAGCCGTGGCGCGGTACGTTTGTATCAAGACATTTCCAGAACGAAGGTGTCCCGACAGGAAGACTTACGAAGCAATTGATCGGTGTCTTAGGGAGCACGGAACATTCCAGCCTATGACTCGCGACTGGGGAAGACCTAGAACGACGAGGACACCTGTAATGGACGAGGCAATTCTTCGTGCAGTTGACGACAACCCTAATGTCGGCGTCAGAGAAGTTGTTGCTGTACAAGGTAACGTTGACCACGTCACTGTACGGAGAGTGTTACGGGAGAACCAGTTGTTTTCGTACCATGTACAGCGTGTTCAGGCACTATCAGCATCTGATTGGCCTTCACGGGTACACTTCTGCGAATGGTTCATCCAACAATGTGTCAATCCTCATTTCAGTGCAGATGTTCTCTTTACATGTCAGGCTTCATTCCGACGTGATCAAGTTGTAAATTTTCACAATGAACATGTGTGGGCTGACGAGAATCAGCACGCAATTGTGCAATCACGTCATCAACACAGATTTTCTGTGAACGTTTGGGCAGGCATTATTGGTGATGTCTCGATCGATCCCCATGTTCTTCCACCTAAGCTCAATGGAGCACGTTATCATGATTTCATACGGGATACTCTACCTGTGCTGCTAGAACATGTGCCTTTACAAGTACGGCGCAACATGTGGTTCAAACACGATGGAGCTCGTGCACATTTCAGTCGAAGTGTTTGTACGCTTCTCAACAACAGATTCGGTGACCGATTGATTGGTAGAAGCGGACCAATTCCATGGCCTCCACGCTCTCCTGACCTCAACCCTCTTGACTTTCATTTATGGGGGCATTTGAAAGCTCTTTTCTACGCAACCCCGGTACCAAATGTAGAGACTTTTCGTGCTCGTATTGTGGACGGCTGTGATACAATACGCCATTCTCCAGGGCTGCATCAGCGCATCAGGGATTCCATGCGACGGAGGGTGGATGCACTTATCCTCGATAACGGAAGACATTTTGAACATTTCCTGTAACAAAGTGTTTGAAGTCACGCTGGTAAGTTCTTTTGCTGTGTGTTTCCATTCCATGATTAATGTGATTTGAAGAGAAGTAATAAAATGAGCTCTAACATGGAAAGTAAGCGTTTCCGGACATGTCCACATAACATATTTTCTTTCTTTGTGTGTGAGGAATGTTTCCTGAAAGTTTGGCCGTACCTTTTCGTAACACCCTGCATACGTACACGGTACTCCGCAAGCAAATGCTGCCGAAGGGTCCTTCTTGCACCACTAACTGATCACCACTACCCTAATCCACAAGCGAATGGCATGTGGGAAGAAAGAATGTCGGTAAGCCTCTGTATTAGTTCTAATTTCTCGAATTTTCTCGTCATAGTCAGTTCGCGAGATGTGTGTGGGAGGAAGTAACATGTTGTCCGTTTTTCCCAGGAAAGTCTTCTCTCGAAATTTCAGTAGAAAGGCTCTCCGTAATGCACAACGCCTCCTTGTAGCGTCTGCCGCTGGAGCTTGTTGAACATCTTTGTAAGACTCTAGCGCCCGCTGCACGATCCCGTGACGAAATGCGACGCTCTTCTTTGAATATTCTCTATCTCTACTGTCAGTCCTACCTGTTAAGTACCCCATATTGATGAACAAAACTCAAGAATGTGTAGAACAAGAGCTCCATAAGCCACTTCTTTCGTGGATCAATTAAATGTCCTCAAGATTCTTCCTATAAATCTGTCTGGCATCTGCTTTTCCTACTATTTGTTTTATGTGGTCATTTCACTACAGGTTGCTCTTGATATTTTACACTTCCAAAGGAATGTTCCAATGAATCTAGCATCTGTCTAGCTTCAAATCGCTTCATGCTCATGCACCCAGCTCTTTCATAAAATGGGTCTTTCCACCTATGAAGCTATGAAGTGTGTGTTGTGAACATTAATGGTGCTATAACACTTTCTTGGGGTACGCCAGAAGTTATTTATACGTCTGAAGATTTTTGTCGGTTAAGAATGCCATATTGTGTTACAAGGGACGCTCCAATCCAATCACAAAGCTAGTGTGAAATCCCTTACGCACGCATTTTGTTCATTCGGTGAAAATTTCGTTGTTCATTAAGAGCTGAAGAATCTATAACAACAGGCAGTGCCTAAATTAGCGAAAAGGTGTGGTGACTTTGCCTCCACGTGGGAGTAAAATATGGAAGGAGAGATAAACGTTTTAAAAAATAAGAACGTATTGCTGACGAGGGGTCCTGTAATTCATCAATGCTGCGAACCCAGCACGATCTCAGATCGCTACTGCGTTTCTATACAGGGTGTTCCATTGATCGTCACCGGGCCAAATATCTCACGAAATAAGCGTCAAACGAAAAAAACTACAAAGAACGAAACTTGTCTAGCTTGAAGGGGAAAACCAGGTAGCGCTATGATTGGCCCGCTAGATGGCGGTGCCATAGGTCAAACGGATATCAATAGCGTTTTTTAAATAGGAACTCCCATTTTTATTACATTTTCGTGTAGTACGTAAAGAAATATGAATGTTTTAGTTGGACCACTTTTTTCGCTTTGTGATAGATGGAGCTGTAATAGTCACAAACGTATAAGTACGTGGTATCACGTAACATTCCGCCAGTGCGGACGGTATTTGCTTTGTGATACATTACCCGTGTTAAAATGGTCCGGAAAAGGTCTATATCGTGTTGATGTATGGCTATTGTGATCAAAATGTGTCCGGACCGTTCGCCGGATAGTTACGTTATTTAAGGAAACAGGAAGTGTTCAGCCACATGTGAAACGTCAACCACGACCTGCAACAAATGATGATGCCCAAGTAGGTGTTTTAGCTGGTGTCACGGCTAATCCACACATCAGTAGCAGACAAATTGCGCTAGAATCGTGAATCTCAAAAACGTCGGTGTTGAGAATGCTACATCAACATCGATTGCTCCCGTACCATATTTCTATGCACCAGGAATTGCATGGCGACGACTTTGAACGTCGTGTACTGTTCTGGCACTGGGCACAAGAGAAATTATGGAACGATGACAGATTTTTTGCACGCGTTCTATTTAGCGACGAAGCGTCATTCGCCAACAGCGGTAACATAAACCGGCATAATATGCACTATTGGGCAACGGAAAATCCACGATGGCTGCGACAAATGGAACATCAGCGACCTTGGCGGGTTAATATCTCTCGCTGCGTTTTTCTGTCTGTGTGTGAAGGCTAATTTCAGGAACTGCTATACTGACTTAGGTACGGTTTTCACTAATAACCGGTGGTTATAGTTAAAGAGCAGCTACACACGAAGGTCCAGTGTGGGCTGTAATTATGGTAGCGCAACTTGGTAGATATGCTAATGCATTAATGCGGAAACGATTTGCGTTGGAAAACAAATTAGTTTCTGCTGTAGCAACCAACTGCAAATATGGAACTGCACGGTTTATGTATGTCGGTATGACTCCAGTCTGTCATTTCACAAGCCATAACGTGAGTGAACAGAATAGCTACCGAGAAGAAAGACCGTGCGCTGTTAGTGAAACTGTTTAATGTGAACAGCAGCGTTACAGTGCAGCACTGAGGGAGTATTGCCGACAAAGGCTTGAGGGGAGGGGGGGGGGGGGGGCACGATGTCATTTAACGAATTAAAGACGGTAATAATGAAATTCTAAACCACGAGTGAGGTTGGTGTTGCACCTGAAGGAAGAAGGCGCCCTTTCCTGGCGGCAGTTACAGATGACGCTGCTGTTGCTGCATGTCACCATGTAGCATGTGCCCCAGGTTATGCTAGTGCTCCTGGACTGTCTCGGGTATTGCCGCCGGCCGCGGTGGCCGAGTGGTTCTAGGCGCTTATGTCCGGAACCGCGCTGCTGCTATGGTCGCAGGTTCGAATCCTGCCTCGGGTATGAATGTGTGTGATGTCCTTAGGTTAGTTAGGTTCAAGTAGCTCTAAGTTCTACGGGACTGATGACCTCAGATGTTAAGTCCCATAGTGCTCAGAGCCATTTATTGTCTATTGCGTGCTCAACACTACTGAAGGTTTTGTGGTCGAGTTTAACCAGTATGCGTACAAGATCCAGATGGTGCAGCACCTGAAACCTCATGATTCGCAGCAACGTTCTGGATTTACTGTTCGGTTTCTGGCACGGATCAAAACTGGTGACATGTGGCCGGGCAATATTCTGTGCAGTAACGAGGCGCAATTTACACTAGAAGGTGCGTTGAATACAGAGAACAGCCGAATTTGGGGTGTTGCACCCGAAAAGCCATTGCATTCGCCTTATGTGACTGTGTGGTGTGCACTCACCATCACCTTAATTCTCAGCCCATTCTTTTTCAAGAGAATACTCCGAGAGGGCCTATTGCGTGTACCGTCACGTCTGCACGTTTAGGGACCTCCATATACAGCACGTGATTTCTGCTTTGAAAGAGCATAGCTGTTTGCAAACCACCGACTTCTTACAAGATGGGGCAACACCTCATGTTGCTCGTCGAGGGAAAGATAGGTTGAATGCAATCTTCCTTGAACGTGTTGTCTCCAAAGGTTTCCAAGAAGCATGACCTGCAAGATTGTAAAGTTGATGCAGTAAGTTGTTCTGAAAGCAGTGCTGATATTCAAGATAATAAAAGCGGGTTAAAAGCTGTGAGCTATATGGGGAAGTTATCCTTGCATTACTGAGCAATTGTTTCACCAGGTATCCAGGTCTAGTTTACCAAATTGCCAACCAGGCTAACATTAATTATAATGTTTTAATAGTCATCTTACGAAAACCGGTGATATATATATATATAAGAATTTAAATAAAAAGAAATAAATCAGTTTATATTTGGACATTTATTTTAACATTGATCATTGTTCCGTTAAAATTTCAGCATATTAAACTTGATTCATAACTAAACTGGTGCCTTATTTAGAATTGTGAAAATGTGAGTTTGTAAACTTACGGAACACATCAAATATGGAGCCAAGATTGGGAGACTGCATACAACACTGCATTCATAAAATAACACACGAAGAACATTGAAACATATGCAAGAGGAAATTAACCACAACCATCCAATTCAATTTTCACCCAAAGAAGTTACGGTCGTAGCGCAATCCTGTCCGTGATGAAATTACCACACACTGGTATACTGAATTCATACTAATTGTCTGTGAAATCTTCTCGAAAAGAATAGCTTAGGGCTACTTTGATGATTACACCACATGCTTAACGTGGTCAACTTGGTTTACACAAAGAGTAATTCCACAATAATTTTGATAATTAAAATAAATTACATCGAAACGCAGTTTACAAAAGAAAAACCTTCAACTGGTTACTATCGTCTTACTATTAACCTGATGGGTCAAACTACTGTGTAAGCACGTGGTACTGGTCTCACAAAGTACACCCCACGTGGGTTGAACATAAAGAAAAGTTGCTGTATTGAATAATATTGTCAAGACGAGACGTTATAATCTCACGCACATTCGCATTTAAGATTGATGCTCTTAGAGTTACGGATCATCAACACGTGGTTCCACTTTACTCACAAAGTAGTGACAAAGCAAACTACTGGAACATATTCTGAACTTCACCCTCGAATTGCACTGTGTTGCAATTTAAGATAACATAAGATATTTTAGATCTAAACCTGAAACAAACGTGGTTAAATTTTCAGTTAGGCTGAATTTACGAAATCCATTGTCCTACGGACTTAGCAGAGACGCGCTTAGCCGGAGATCTTATCACTTCAGACGCTCGCCACGGACAGACTGGCGTGGCCCCCAACCGAGGGTGCCTCACAAATACAAACGGAAGTAACCAGAGAGGCAGCTTCCTATACCAACATGACAAGGGACAGACAGGACCATACTAAGAATAGAAACCTCTTTGCTTCTAGAAAGCGTAGCTACCTGTTCCGACGTTGGTCCTACTGTTCTCTAGAAGACAGGCTTGTCTGCTATCATCAAGCATGCAACTAGAAATACATTTGCTCATTCATCCTTTCACACAGAAAGGAAGGGGAATGACAGTATCTTATCATATACACTATATAAAAGAAAGCGCATATAGGTTCCATACGAGACTGTGTGAAATGAATTACATATAAATTGAGTTTTAAAGTGTAGCAGTGTGACAGATCGTTCTTGTTTATGTGTAAAAGTAACACGTTCCACTGCTCAGTCTCCTCCCAGATAGAGTCAGAAACACTACAGTAAATTTAGAAGTGAAATCTATGCCGTAAATGACAGATTTAAGAAATTAACATGAAAGGAATCCAACAGAGACCTTTCAAGATCATCACCTGATCCGCATCCCTGTGACTTTGTCTCTGGGTCGTCTAAAGGATCGCCTTTACCAGGGACCCCTTAGGTCCCTACCAGATATGAAGGCCGGTATACAAGAAGACGTTGCTCATATTTCACCGGAACTGCTGCGAGCAACAGGTGATCACGCCGTTTTATGGATGCAGCATGTCGTCGATGTCGCTGCTGCTCATATTGAACAAAATGTGTAAGTGGCTGTTAATAGTAAAGTCAACATTATGCATTCAAAATCATTTTAATTGAATCAACTGTGGGTTCTTGGTGAAACATTGTAAATTAAGTAAGAATACACTATTTTTGCCTTGTTTCACAATTCTATTATTGTCATTGCACTACCGAGATTTTGGGTTATGCGCCAATTATCAAGCACATTACTGATTCTCAAAGATGATAATGCCCAGATAAACATGATAAGGCAAAGACAGTCGTCTCAACTTTTTAATGTATCGAGCCATGGCTTAATGTAAAATTACTTCAGTGACCAATTTTAACAAATTATATATGGAATTACACAATTCAGCAATTACACTAAAATGACTAAACATACCTGGGAATAAAACTATGCATTAGCAAATAACTTCTGGACTGATGCCCAAAGTTTTACTTCTATCCTGTAGTTGCGATATCATCTAAAAGTAGTGAATAATTGAATTGAATTTGATCTTTTAATAACAGGTGTGGGGATGTAGATATCTGTTTTTTTTTATTCCTAAAATTTCTAACTGCTTGAGTTTAGGCCCCTTTTCCTGTGTAAGACTTATATATTTATTATGTATTTGTGATTGTTAAGGCAATGTTCCGCAAAGGCTGAATCAGGCTTGACTGATGCGTAACTTTATTCCCAGGTATTTTTAGTCATGTTAGTGTAGTTGCTGAATTGTGTAATTCCATATGTAATTTGTTAAAAATGGTCACTGAAGTAATTTTACATTAAGCCATGGCTCGCTACATTAAAAAGTTGAGACGACTGTCTTTGCCTTATCATGTTTATCTGGGCATTATCTTTGGAAATCATTAATGTACTTGAAAATGGGCTTATAACCCGAAAACTAGGTTGTGGAGTAACAATAGTACAATTTGTGAAACAAGGCAAGAAATAGTGTTTCTTTAGTAAATCAACATTGTGCTTTTCTCACTTGTTTCACAATTTTATGCCCACATCACGTTCCTAATCCTTTACATATCGAAACATTTATATACGCCTTTCTTCCTTTCTCAGCGCCAGCTTGCACCTGTGGTCAAAATGGGACTATTTTGCTCCGGTGTACCTCGGTTCCGCATTAACGTATTAGCATACCTACCAAGTTTCTCAGCCATAAGATAATTACAGCTCACACTGGACCTCTGTCTGTAGCTGCACCCGGTATAGTGTGTTTCATCAGGAGCGTGTGTGCATACTACCACTACGCCACACAATTCATCCCGCCGTAGATGCTTACACCCAAATCTCCAGATGACATTTTGGAAAAAAACGACATTTTGTCTATGGAATACGTGATTGATTCTCTTGTAAAAATTTTCTGTTTATTTATAGACACAATCACATGTTTATGACACAGTCATAACCGGTTTCGGTCAAACAATGACCATCCTCAGATACTAAAGGCGGCATACACTCAACAGATTCATGCGTTGCCAAACAGGAACGACAACGCGTGAACCTGATTTCAGTGTATGCCGCCTTTAGCATCTGAAGACGATCACTGTATGGCCGAAACCGGTTATGACTGTCATAAACATGCGATTGTGTCTACAAATAAACAAAAAATTTTTGCTGCAGAGGTCAGACACTCAGATCGGTACCAGACGTTGTGTATCGATAGAGTATCAACCAAAACTCCGATTTAGTTCGTGTTATATGCTGTCGTCCAACAGAACGGGGGTAAACGTCAATTATAAGCAACGCCAGAACTACCGAGCATAGGAAAAGCAGAACTGTGAGAAGCTAATATGGATAGCTTCCGTGTGGAAGCTGGTAGAACGTTAGATAATCGTACCAAGGGTCCTTAATTATGTTAATTTTTTACTGTATTATGCGTTTTATGGAGCTATTAACACTTCCGCACGTGTGACGTAATTGTTTATTTTAATGTATCGATTGTTTATGTTTCTTCTGTGGAACTACTGTAACGGGACTTTGAATTTCGCCGCTCTACACTCGTTCCCTCAGATATAAATTAAACCGTCGCAGCCGTATGAGCGCTCGACGGCAGAGAAAATATATAAGAAAATGAAGGTACTAAAATAGTAACTCTTTTTGTTTTCTACCCGCTTTTGTCTTTGAGAGAGGAAGCTTAACTTATTTATTAGCTAGTCTTGGTCGGATTAAGACGAAAAAACTTATTAATGTGCAGACGTATTGTGGAAGTTTGTATGAAATTTGGAGGATGGAAGCAGCAACGTAAAATACATTGCATTTAATATCAATACGGTTTTTGTATACATTAGTAATTCCTAGACAATGAAATTATTGCAAGATTTCTGAGCAGCTACGACTTTTCACGCAGAAATGAAGCAGGAGATTTTTTGAGAACAAGACCTGGACGCCGCACGAGATAAGACATGTTAACATGGTAAAGGATGAACTCTTATCTACGCCATTTCCCCCTGTTAATCACATTTTATTCTCTGTTCTCTTTCAAATAATTTTTGTAGTGGAAATTGGTTTGACTTTTGCTCAGAAACGCCACAAGGACCACCCCCAACAATAGCTTTTCCGAATTACGAAGTCCGATAAATTTTCTGTAATACGACGTCCGATTTGCATTTCATTCTTTCCCTTTTTCACGGTCATTAACGATTTTAAAAACCCCTTTTTATTCATCATTTCTTCCCACATTTTCAACCTTTTCTTTTCTTCTCTTTTTCTTTTTTATTAACCACTACACTACAAATGCACTAGCTGCTTCATCAGGAGTGGTGTCTGTTCTATCGCACATGTCCGACAGAATACCACACCTATCTATACAAATGCACTATAAATGATTGCTACTTTCAACTAACGAAGCGAAAGCAGACAACCAAAAGAACACTATTGCAAATTCCGAAAAGTCCTTTTACATGTCAGGAAAATGTTCTCCCATTTAACAGTTCCACTCGTAAACAGTTAAAAAATTATTATTAGCTGGGTTTGAACGCAGGGCCTTTCGTACGACCACCTCAACTCAGTTACGCGAGACTTCAAATAATCGCTGACAGATACGCATTCCCTGTGCCCTTTAGTTCTGGTGTTACTTTTAATTACCGTTCACGCATGTTGTACTGGAGGACAGAATGTAGCACGAACTAAATCTATGTTTTGCATGGTACTCTATAGACATACGACGTCTCGTACCGATCTGAGTGAGATCTAGGTGTTTCCCGTGCAAAGGCGGAGAACGTCGCTAGTTTTTAATTAAACACACGAACGACATCATAGTTCAAGGAATACACGAGTGGCTCGTGTTGTTGACTAGGCAAGTCGACGCGCAGCTGGTCGCTTACCTGCGTGCCTGCCGCTTGACGTTCCCATGTCGCACCGCTGCTGCCCGCGCACCAACTGACGTCCTACGCCATACGGCAACGAGCCGTCTGTGACGTTATGTGGACACGTGGATCGGGCCGGCGCAGTACGTGCTTCAGTTAGCTGCTACGAGCGCTTACCGCACCTGCAGGGGCTAGCGTAGTGCAATGCTGGATCAGCAATATGCAATCGAATCGGTTTATTGGAAAAGGAGTCGTGTCCATTCTTTTACAACCACCCTCCGTAATCCTCGACGGTCTCTGTCCGTCCTTACAAGGACTTTGTGTCGTCTGACGTCACCAACAGTTGACTTGCGCGGCTTAGAAGTGAACTTCATAAAAATATGATTGCTGTTACTTATTAATTTTAGTGTCACTTTCAACATAGGCATTCGTAAGCTTTGAACATAAGAATTCGACTGCGAGAATGTGTTGAAAAATCTGACTCCGAGAAAGTAACCTGATAGTGCCTAGCTGGTTTCCTGTCTGTTTAAGCATTGTAAAGGCAAGCATACTGTTTGAATTCAACACTGTGAATCAGTAAACTTTGAAACTGATAGATGGGCCCTGAAGAAATTGTCTAATTTTGGCTTACGTGTCGCACAACGGAAACGAAAGTGACAATTCTCTTGTCTTGAAAGCGCGTCGGATTTTCTGAGCTACAACTGAGTTGCGCTTCGTGCATTGCACTTTTTTTTAAGGCATAGCGTACTTTTATTCATAACAAATCTGGTTGGTTGGTTGGATGCGAACTTGGACTTGGGATAAATTATAATGCCAAATGTAATTAGAGCTGTGATTACAAAAATTCTGTATCGAAAAATTCTCTCTTTCTTTGCTTCACAGTTCTTGAGTGGACAAACGTAAGTAGTCTTTTAACATCAAATGACATCTTCGGTGACTTACAGTCGACAGCCACGCCCCCAAGGAAGCGTTTCCTGGGTTATAGGTTAATTATTTACACAGAACATGATTTGATTAATGTTAGAAAAGGGTTGCATCAGTTTTATTAGAATAAAGTAACGTAACTTAAATTAAATTGAAATTATAATCATACATTATGAGCTAAAATACTCAAGTCAAATATCAGATATCGCAGATTATATCCTCCATAAAAATCGGCAAGAATTACTCCACAGGTAGAGCTCCATCTGCACCACCAACAGAACAGGCTCTGCTAACGGTATACTACGCCTTCCACATCGCTGGCAATGGTTTCTACACAACGGTGGTGACTATTTTGAAGGACACTAACAGGTGCAAACATGTAATCCTTTTGTAGCGCTTCCGAATAAACAGTTACCACTACTTAAGTTCCAACCCTCGCATATCTCAGTTGCTAAGACAATTGCTCGTGAAAGTAAAAGTTCAGGTTTCGAGTCCCACACCAGCAAACTGTTATAATCTGTCAGTATGTCACAGAGTGAAATATTCGTTATATCACGAGTAATTTGGAATGGATGAACTTGCTCGCATAGCGTAAAGCACAGTGTGCCAGTATGCGAGTCAGAGAGCTAATGTAGACCCATATCGAATCTGCACGGCGGATTAACGACCGTGGACTGGTATATCGGCCAGGCCAAGTGTGTTTTTTTTACGGGGTTTCCCGCGCTCGTTTAGGTAAAGGTTGGGCTGGTCCCAACTGTACGCCTCAGAGAATACGATACGCAAACAGTTAAAATACGATCACACACAAAACAACGTTTACACCTACGACTCACAGACAGTAGTGCACGCACAATTCCCTCTCTCAGGTTATCTTCACCACTATTACGTCAAGAATGGCCTCCGACCACATTAAACAATAGCATTCAATTTACCAAATCCTTCAAAGGCAGACCCCGTACTGGACTGGGTATATACCATAATTTGTAATAGACGGCACTCTGTCCAGTGGGAACGGTGGCTGATACGTACAGAGTGGTCCAAAAAAAATGTATCGACTGTTTAAAAGTCCATAACTGGCCAAGTAATTGACGGAGTTGTCTCATCTTTGGTAGTGTAATAGTTTGTAGTTCCGGCAATCGCCACACAAGCGTTGTATGGCGTTGTTTTGTATTGTCAGATGACAGTCGCCAGATAGTCAGCGTTTTGTTCTTACCGGCCGCTGTGGCCGAGCGGTTCTATGCGCTTCAGTCTGGAACCGCGCGACCGCTACGGTCGCAGGTTCGAATCCTGCCTAGGGCATGGATGTGTGTGATGTCCTTAGGTTAGTTAGGTTTGAGTAGTTCTAAGTTCTAGGGGACTGATGACCTCAGAAGCTAAGTCCCATAGTGCTCAGAGCCATTTTGTTTTGTTCTTAGTTGCACCTAGTTACTCGAGTAAACATGGCTGGCGAAAAACGAAAACATTAATGAGGTTCAACGGCAATGGCGAAATGAGTATCAAACAGAGCCACCGACACGTTTAACGATTCGTCGCATTCGAGACAAATTTGAAGCCGAAGGCTGTGTTAAAGATGTACACAAACAACGATCCGGACTACCTGTAACAGTAACAAGTCCAGCTAACTCCCGGCGTGTGTTACTACAGTTTACTCGCTCACCACACAAGTCTGTGAGACAGTGTGCCCGTGAAACTGGAGTGAGTCGCTCAAGTGTTCGGTGAATTCTGAAGACAGCAAAGTGGAAGTACTACATCCCACGATTGCTACACGCAATGAACGAGGACGACCCAGATCGTAGAATGGAGTACTGCGAGTGTTTTACTAACAAGGTGCGCAACGATGAAGAGTTTTCAGAGATGATTGTGTGGTCTGATGAGTCACAGTTCAAACTCAGTGGTACAGTAAATCATCGCAATTGCATCTACTGGGCCGCCGAAAATCCGAACGTCCACGTAGACAAAGCCGTGAATTTGCCAGGAGTAAATGTGTGGTGTGGGTTGTCTTATGGGGGCTTGATTGGGCCATTCTTCTTTAACGGCACAGTGAGCGGTTAGGTCAGAAGCTTGAGACATCCATTTTACCTGCCATCCGAGACTTTTATGGAGACGGAAGGGTTTACTTTCAACAAGATGGTGCCCCAGCCCACTACCAAAATCGTGTTAGGGCGTATCTCAACGAAAATCTACCAGGAAGATGGATAGGCCGTAGAGGTGCTGTGTAGTATCCACCACGTTCCCCAGACCTAACTCCTCTGTACTTTTACCTGTTGGGAACACTAAATGACGTCGTTTATCGACAAAAGCCACGCACATTGGATGAACTTCGAGAATCCATCGTACATTCATGTGCAAATATCCAACTGACCACGTTGCAGTCAGTAGTTCGTGCTGCAGTTCGGCGGCATCGTTTGTGTGTGGATTTTAATGGTGACAATTTCGAACATCTACAGTGATATCTTTCAGTTAGACTTTAAGCTACACTTTCACCAAAAATGAGACAAGGACGTCAATTATTGCAAGCTATGTACTTTTAAACAGTGGATACATTTTTTTGGGCCCCCTCTGTATTATACAGTGCTTGACAATTGCTAGGGAAGAACTGACGCATGCTTAGGAACAACTGCCAATTGCTATGGAGCAACCTGCAATTGCTGCGCAACACCCGATTAATGATAGTAAAAGGTACTGTAGAGGATGGGACATGTTAACTGCACTGACGCGTGTGCACGGACGCTCTGTATGCGTTCGACAGGTCATGCAGTACGGTATTTGACGAAGGTTGTTGTGGAATCGATTACTACGACACTCTCTGTGGTATGAAACATATTTGCAAGACATCATTTGAGTGCTTACTGTGGTATCGTGTATCGATACCACTAGTGCTTTTTTTCTAAAAAAAAAAAAAGTTTGATGGTACTCCGACATTGGATATAATGCAGCGAAAATTACTTATAACTGAAGCATGGTATACCACCCGTCTGCTTTTAGCCATGACATAATCAACATGTCGAACTGCAAAAAAAACTGGTATCAGACTCTTCGGTTGACTTTCAGATCATAGGAAGCAGGCGATACAAAGAAACACCCAAACATACAAGAGAATATGGTATCGAATACAACAGTTTATATCACGTCAAATGAAGCATGTGATTCCCACCAACGCCTGAACAATAAAAGAAAACGGTATTGTACAAATCAATTGACCTACAATACACCTCAAATGAAGCAGGTGAGTCCAATCAACCCTCCGAAATACAAAACAATACAAGGAAATATTACCGAACACATATTTTAACCTATAACACACCACTAAAAGATACAATACACCAAAAACCTTCACACCTATCATCAACAACAATAGAAACTACACTACAAAAATCTTTTCTAACCTTGTTTGGCTCCCGAAATGGCATAGATGATGGGTGGTATCCCGTGCTTCAACTGGCCCAATTTTTAATACAGCTGAAAATTTATTTAACTGTAAAACTGCAGTGTAACTTACATTAATAGCATGTCCCACCAAAAACTGCACTGGTATCGTTCGTATTTGCAATTACCAACACGAAAGAATGAAATAAAACAAATACGTCCGCGATATAAATCATTTGGCACTCTTCCAAGTTCTCAGCATCGAAAGAAAATTACTTTGTTGACGAAAAAGTTTAGGGGTACGCATCCCCCAGCGTTCCCCCAGAAAAACAGCACTGGATACCACCCCATGGGCGTCAAAATTGGCAACGAAATTGCAAGTTCCTTGAAAGCCGAAAATTGTTGTGCGGGATCCGGCGGACCCAAGGAGCACGTCTACTGGACCAGGCTTGGACTATGAGCGCCTTCTACACCGCAACACAGGATAGCTGGTGGCAGCCACACAGCCCAGTCACACTTTGGAGCCACTGCGCCACGTGAAGCTGCGCAGACACTGCCTGTTCGCGGCTCCGACACCATCATTCGTGCTTAGTTCACACAGCCTCATACTTTTTGCTATTGTATAACCTGGGCTCTTGTTCTTCCTGCACTATTTGTAATGAATCCTCGTACGCTTGGAGAAATACAGGTAAAGCTTTTGTTTTGTTTACTGTGTTATCTTGTTCGCGAACCGGTCGCAGGTTCAAATCCTGCCTCGGGCATGGATGTGTATGATGTCAGGTTAGTTAGGTTTAAGTAGTTCTAAGACCTCAGATGTTAAGTGCCATAGTACTTAGAGCCATTTCAAGCATTTTTTGAACAGCTTTCCTACAACATTTGCCGCGCAGCTCTGTAGCCCACCTTTCCTTACCACTGTGTGCGAAGTCGTACACAACATATTCAGTCGCGAGGGGCAGCCACGCACTCTCGGGCGCCTTGTCACGGTTCGCGCAGCTCTCTCCGTCGGAGGTTCGAGTCCTTCCTCGGACATGAGTATGTGTGTTGTTCTTAGCGTAAGTTAGATTCAGCAGTGTGTAAGCCTAGGGACTTGTGACTTCAGCAGTTTGGTCCCACAGTAACTTACCACCACCACCACCTCAACACATCCGATCCTGGAAGAGTAGTTGGACGGCTAGAAGACGGTCGAAGTGTGTAACCTTCCCGTATATAAAAATTTCCGGTACAAAACTCACTGAGAATTGTAGCTGATAAATTTTGGACGTAAGTAGCGCTACTTCATGGCCCTATGAAATCAACCTAAATAAACTGAAAAATTCTTACCTCATGATGGTGTCGCCGGATAACGCTATATATCTGCGACTAATTGACACAGCTTAGTGCAATGCTGGCCCTATCTACTACTATTGAACATCTGTCTGAGATTTGCATTATTAGAAAAAAAAACTGACTTTGCTTGTTGACACAGCTGCATAGCTAGTCCTCTGGTTATTAAACAACACATGACTATGATCTGGGAAGTTTTTCGAAAAATATTTAAATTTAAGTAAATGACGTAAAAAATTATGTTCTGAAGAACCGTATTATTGAAAACATTTCTGCAAACCATTACATTAAAAA
Organism: Schistocerca gregaria; assembly: GCF_023897955.1. NCBI lineage: Eukaryota > Metazoa > Arthropoda > Insecta > Orthoptera > Acrididae > Schistocerca > Schistocerca gregaria. Next base: position 277,263,937 of record NC_064924.1, on the reverse strand, counting down.
TTGAACATTACAAGCCTGACTTAATTAGTGCTGACAAATCACAAAAAGATTGAAACAAATTTATATTAACATCTCCACAACAAATTTAAGTACGCGCATGGCGATGAAGAATAATAAAAGTTTATCTTACACTACATGGCAATGAATTGCGCTGCACCAGCGGCGACTGCTATTGCTCTTACATGGCTAGCAACTGTACTGCAGCGGTGAGCTACTAAGACTTCTCCGTAACAACGAAATATTGCGACTGCTCTGTAGAGCGAGCGATTATTACTGCTGCCAACACTGCTCTGACCTGCGATTCTATTGCAGCAGAGATGTTTTATATAGCAGGCAGCGCGTCAGCAGTACGTTGAAATTACATTTGTCCCAGTAGGGTTGTGAACAATAAACCTCTTACATAACTAACCCCTTACAAGTGTCACTACTGCGACCACAGTAAATGGTGTTTCCAAAAGTGTCATCTCACAATAAAAAAGACCGCGATAGCATGCCAGCGGTCATAGACGGACCATTACACTACAGGAGGATAAATACTTATCCCTAGTGGCGAAAAGCAATAGGGATCTCACTTTGTCATATTCTCCCCACTCGTCTAAAATAGGGTGCCTAGGAAGCTGTTTTTCGGCGAGTAATAAAGAACGGACTTAAGCGGGGAGATGCCCTGTCCCCGATATTTTTAATTTAGTCCTAGGATGGCAGCAGATAATTCAGAGGGTGTGGAGTTAGATGGAAATATTAAGATATTAGGGTATGCAGATCATCTAAACATCATTAGCGATAGGAAAGAATCTGTAACAGCAAATGCGAATGCGTTAATCAAGGCTAGTGATAATGTAGGTCTAAGGATAACTGATGACAAAACTAAATACCTGGTTACTACCAGAATGCCAACAGCAACAGATCAGGAAATGTTAAGAGTTGGAAACATGCAGTTTGAAAAAGTGAACACATTTAAGTATCTAGGCGTGGATATCACTTTGAGAAATGAGATTGAATCCGAACTGAAGAAGAGACTACGGGCGGGAAATGCGTGCTACTTGTCACTGAATAGATTACTTTCATCACGGATATTGTCTAGGAATTTAAAGATTAGAATATACAAAACTATTATTCCACCAGTTATGCTGTATGGGCGTGAGACTTGGTCTCTCACTGTGCAAAATGAAAAGCCGTTTCGAGTATTTGAAAACAAAATTGTGAGGAAAATTTTTGGAGCAATAAGGGATGACATTAGCGGAGAGTGGCGAAAACTGCATTACGAAGAGGTTCACGAACTCTATTCAAGCCCTGACATAATCAGTGTTATTAAATCACGTAGGCTGCGATGGGCGGGTCACGTAACTCGAATGGATGAGGGCAGGGCAGCGCGCAGATTACTGGTAGGGCACTTAGAGGGAAAACGTCCTGTGGAGAGACTGAGGCGTAGATGGGAGGACAATGTGAAGGCTGATTTGAGGAGCCTAGGTGAATGGAAGGAAATAGCCCAAGACAGGGACAGATGGCGAAAATACGTTGCTGCGGTAATGGAGTCTCGAGTTCGGTATGACAAGTAAGTAAGTAAGGAAGCTGTTTTCTCGGCTAGGTGGACTACAATTCAAGCAGATCTTATTAATGGAGTTTATTACAGTAAATTAACTTGACAGTACTTAAAGTATTTACAAATATGGGTGACATGCAAATAATCAATATCTAAATGATTAATGGAAAATCTCATACAAAGATGTGAACCAAAATCCCCCTGGACTGAACCTACGTTAAACAACCTCACTCCCATTTACTCTTCAGTCTTCTCCTATTTCCCTTTCCTCTTTAGCCATCTTTTCATCCTACATAGTTGTGTTTATCTTTATACTATATACCTCTTTACTTCTGTATGCATCCTCTTTGGTTTGAATCTGGCACAGTACTTACAGTAGAATATCTGTGGCTTCCCTCTGACAACCATGCCTCCATCCTTGCTACCCTCCCTGTTTTCCTTTCCCTGTTGCTTCATAACCTGGGTTGTGAGTAACTGAATCCACTTTCCCTTCTTCCCTTACTTTCCCCTCTGTCTCCTCCCTGATGAAAGAACATTTGTTCCGAAAGCTAGGAACGTAAATTTTCGGTTCTGTTTTTTTGTGTATCTATCGGCTGTACTGAGCTGAGGTAAGTACTGGCCAGCCCTTTTGTTAGTATTTGTTTCAAATAATCAATAGCCTTCGATATATAAAATTTCCATGCAAGAAATTAATACAGATCACAAGTCACGGCTAAAGCGTCTGGATGACGGCACGTCTTCTAGTACGGCCGTCGCTGGGCGGAATAGCACTTATATTCTCTTCGTATAGCGTCCGCTCCTGTCGTGGTGTCGTCCTAGCCAGCGTACTATTGGCTGACGTCGACTCACAGTCCTCTCTGCTGTAACGTACCAGGTTGAGGGGCAGCGCTTGATGTTACGCCGGAACACACTTCGTAGGCAGATCACTGCAGATTTGCAGCCGCTGTCTCTACGTGTATGTTTGCCACAATCATTTCAAGGCGATTACACATATTGCGTCTGTTTGTGATGTGTACGGGTAGTCTGAGTAGAACGGATCTCACACGTCATATTAGGTTTAGGTGCTCTGAGGTGGACAGAGGGACTATGACAGTGTGTGGTGTTCGTACTGTAAGACCTTCGGTACACACACCATCAGATTATTTGACTTGTCGCTCTAACGAAGTAGGCGAGTGTCAGCAATATGTCTCGTGGTCTTATCGTGGCGTGTTTATCTTCTGCCGTTAGGTAAGACGGTAGAAATGCCACTTGCAAGCTTAGAGTAGCAGATTGACGGTCACCAACTTTAACCAGAACATGATTAATTTTCACACACATTTATTAAAATAATGTTGTTGTTGTTGTGGTCTTCAGTCCTGAGACTGGTTTGATGCAGCTCTCCACGCTACTCTATCTTGTGCAAGCTTCTTAATCTCCCAGTACCTACTGCAACCTACATCCTTCTGAATCTGCTTAGCGTATTCATCTCTTGGTCTTCCTCTACGATTTTTACCCTCCACACTGCCCTCTAATACTAAATTAAAATAATAACAAGCATAAACATTACGTAACTTGATTCTGGATGCTATTTACAATTGACAATCTGAAGTTCCTTTGGTCTTGGTACGTTGATCTTATTCTCACATATCTCTGAATTTTGACAAAGTGTCTATACATTTTTCATGGCTATGTACAGGAATATGATAATCTTCTTAGGTGCAGACTGAAACTTGACTACAGACTGGTACAGACTAATGCAGACTGGTACAGACTGGTGCAGACAAATACAGACTGACTAATCGGAGGTCTGTACACTCGTTATAATACCTCGCACCTTCAGGTATCACTGCGCGAGTGTGATCCGCGAGGAGAAAAGGTTCTATGTTAGCAGCAATCTCATTGGCTGCGTTATATATTAATATGCGGATCGGTGGAAGCAGAATTTGGTCCATCTCTAAGACAGCGCCATCTCGTAGTGCGGAGACCGACGAGCGCTGCGCCTGCGCTGTTGTGCTTAGCGGGGCGCGCTCTAGTGGGAAAGTTGTGTACGCGCTGACTACGCGGAACTATGTACACAACACAGTGCAAACAAGTTAATGACATACAAATATACACTTCATTGCGCTACAGTACTTACCTAAACTTCTACACCAGTAGACCCAGAAGAAGGGCGGTGCGACGGTGGCCGAAACGTTGGTGTTTCTCCAGCAGCAATATTTTTATACATTATGACGCGGTACCACACTCAGAAAACATTTATGTCCACCTTTACAGCAACTCTTTGGATGTCCTTGGGAACAGATACAGCTAAAGCAGTGGACTGTCGAGGCGTGCGTTACTGAATACTATGTCAACAAGTCTGTCAGTCCTGGGTGCCACACTGCCAATCTCTGTAAGTAAACGCTTGTCTCCATGCGAACGCTGGAGGTGACTCCACTAATGTAGATTCTCACAAGCTGTTCTCCACTACGAACTGCAATCCTGGAACTCCACACTACAACCGCCATACGCCAACGCAGAACATAAACCGTTTCTACCTGTGGCCGCTGCTTATTACAACGCAGAAATCCATCTCATTGGCGGCGGCGCGAGGTTGCTGACTGGGCAGCGCTTGTGGTTGGCGGTTAACTTCAAACTGCCGCCCGTGACCTCAGTCATTAACTGTCTCAATGCACCGGCTCCGGTTGCTTCCATTAGCGAGGACCCAAGAGTTTGTATCTAGGAAGCCTGTAAAATGGATCCCACTTAAACCACACCATTGCCGAGAAAGAGTTCGTTCGTTGGTGTAGGCAGCATTTAGGTTGTGATCTGATCACCAAGAGTGGTCCAGAGTTATGTTGTCCAACGAATTCCGTTTCACTGTGACAGGAATTCTGGCCATCAGTTAGTGTGGAGAGAGACGAGAATACGTTGCAGACTACAGAATATTGTTGAACGTCACTGGTACAGCCCATGCGTTACGGTGAGGGCAGGCATTATCAACAATGACCAAAAATGCCTTCACAAAAGAAGACAAAGTAACTATTCCAGAATTCGATTCAAGAACAGCTGCCAACATGAGTAACGTAGAAGTAAATATCCTCGGAGTAGTGAAGCAACTTAATCACTTAATAGAAGCAAGGCTTCTGATCCAAACTGTATGCCAATCAGGCTCCTTTCAGAGTATGCTGAGGCATTAGCTCCATGCATAACAATCATGTACAACCGTTCACTCGACGAAAGATCCGTACCCAAAGACTGGAAAGTTGCACAGGTCACTCCAATACACAAGAAAGATAGTAGGAGTAATCCACTGAATTACAGGCCCATATCATTTACGTCGATATGCAGCAGGATTCTGGAATATATACTGTGTTCGAACATTATGAATTACCTAGAGGAAAAAGGTATATTGACACACAGTCAACATGGGTTTAGAAAACATCTTTCTTCTGAAACACAACTAGCTCTCTATTCGCATGAAGTGTTGAGTGCTATTGACAAGGGATTTTAGATCGATTCCGTATTTCTGGGTTTCCGGAAGGCTTTTGACACTGTACTACGTCTCAGTTATGTGACTGGATTTGTGACTTCCTGTCAAGTTCGTAGTAACTGACGGAAAGTCATCGAGTAAAACAAAAGTGATTTCTGGCGTTCCCCAAGATAGTGTTATAGACCCTTTGTTGTTCCTTATCTATATATATGATTTAGGAGACAATCTGAGCAGCCGTCTTAGGTTGTTTGCAGATGGCGCTGTCGTTTATCGACTAATAAAGTCATCAGAAGATCAAAACAAATTGCAAAACGATTTAGAAAAGATATCTGAATGGTGCGAAAATTGGCAGTTGATTGTAAATAAGGAAAAGTGTGAGGTCATCCACATGGGTGCTAAAAGGAATTTGTTAAACTTCGGTTACACGATAAATCAATCAAATCTAAAGGCCGTAAATTCAACTAATTACCTAGGAATTACAATTACGAACAACTTAAACAAAGAACATAGAAAATGTTCTGGGGAAGGTTAACCAAAGATTGCGTTTTATTGGCAGGACACTTAGAAAATGTAACAGATCTACTAAGGAGACTGCCTACACTACGCTTGTCCGTCCTCGTTTAGAATACTGCAGCGCGGTGTGGGATCCTCACCAGATAGGTCTGACGGAGTACATCAAAAAGTTCAAAGAAGGGCAGCGCGTTTTGTGTTATCGCGAAATATGGGAGTGAGTGTCACTGAAATGATACAGGATTTAGGGTGGGCAAAATTAAAACAAAGACGTTTTTCGTTGCGGGGCAATCTTCTCACGAAATTCCAATCACCACCTTTCTCCTCCGAATGCGAAAATATTTTGTTGACACCGACCTACATAAGGAGAAACGATCACCACGATAAAATAAGGGAAACCAGAGCTCGCACGGAAAGATATAGGTGTTGGTTTTTTCCGCACGCTATACTAGATTAGAATAATAGAGAATTGTGAGGGTGGTTCGCTGAACCCTCTGCCAGGCACTTAAATGTGATTTGCAGAGTATCCATGTAGATGTAGAAAGAATACTACATATCTTTGAGCGAGGTGACGTTGAAGCATAGCGGTATTGCAGGGAGATTGTTATGGTTCATGTCCACGTGTTTAGAGGTGCCGTAGTTTCTGACTTTCTGTTTGTGGACGACAATGCCAGCCCACACAGTACCGCTGAGGTGCTGGACACACTGGAGAGTGAACATAATGGACGAGTGGAATGACCTAAACACTATAGACCATAGCTGGAGAGCTCTTAGCAGACGTGTTCCTCAACGAACACTCCCTCCCCAAACCGTGCAAGAACTGAAAATCGCCTTGAGAGAGGAGTGGAATATTAAAACCCAAGAGCTGCTCAACAGTTTGGTACCCAGCATGAATAACAGGTGTAAAATGTACACTGGTGTCCAAAAGTATAGCAAAAAACGCGAATTTTGCAAGGAAGCATTTATTTTGCCACAAAATAGTATAAACAGATGATAGCAACGTAGAAACAGTGTAAAAACAATTGCAACATGCATAAAGGTAGACAAATATGTTTTTGGTTTTTTCGAACTTAACGGACTTGCACACACATTCCGACAACTGCTTAATGTTCTCAATATGGCGTGTGTCCATCTCTGGCAGAAATATAGGCGTGACAACGACTGGGCATGCTGTGAATGATGTCATCAATCTCATGTTGAGGCAACAGCATCCATTCTTCCTGCAGAGCTTCTCGCAGATCTTGGAGAATTATAAGTGGATGCTGACGTGATACAACCTGCCTCTCTAGTGCGTCCAAGACATGCTCCATGGAATTCAAACCGGGAGAGCTAGCAGGCCACGCCATGAGTGTATCATCTTCCGTTTCCAAGAAAACATCAGACACCCGTGCTCTATGAGGTCGAGCATTATCGTCCATCAATACGAAGTTTGGGCCCACAGTACCTCGCAACGACCACATATGTCCCAAGATCTCGTCGCAATGCCTGAGAGCAGTTAGACTTTACCAGTTCACCTGCACAACTTCATGAAGAGGTGATTGAGCGGTCAACATAATGCCCGGCCACACCATTAGGGATCCTCCTTGATATCGGTCTCTTTCCACAATGCTTGGGTCCCAAAATTATGTTCTACGTTTCTTCCAGACGTGAATCCGTCGGGAATAACTCTCCAGGTCAAATTGGGACTCATCTGTGAAAAGAACATTTTCCCACTGTTCGACCATTCATGTGGCATGTTGACGAGACCCATTCTAGACGTTCCTTTCTGTGAAGACACATCAGAGGTACAAGTATATCAAGTCTCCGACAGTAAAGGCCACTCTGCTGAAGCCTCGATACAACATGTAGAGTGGATGGTGCGAGGACAGACGCCAGTTACCGTGCAGTACTAAGGCAGCACCGTCGTGCCCTTGCACCCAAATAATGCTCCTATCTTCCTGATATCATACGTGGTCGGCCCTGCCCTGGTCTTTTGGATACAGTTTCGGTCTCTACAAACTGTTGCCAGAAACAACGGATCAAGTCACATTAAGCCATCGGACCACATCAGTTTGCGACTGTCCTGCTTTTCTTCTTGCTGTTGTCCTCCAGCGCAGAGTGTCTGGAAGGCGTCTTCTCTGTACCATGTTGCACCATGTGTGACTGTGTACACCGTGATCGTGGACGTGGGACTACCCAGCAAACACTACCCCATTGGCTAGGTGCACTGACGTCAGCATTGGTGTGGTTGCCTATTGACCAAGAATGCCATCTTCCGTGAAGAACAAGAAAGTACGGACATCTGTTGACAGTTTGTATCATTATATCGTTAATCTAGATACGGGACGGGGAAACAGCAGTTTGTTTCATTAATTTTAGACGCCAGTTTACGTTAGTGCCCAAGGAGGGCATTTTCCTTACTGAGAGTCCGATAGCGACCTTTATGTTGGAAGCCTGACGTGTGGCAGATATGAACGTTATTTCTGTCTATTATCCTGCTTTCCCATGTGGTGAAATCTGCACCATTTTTCGTTATAAGTATACCACTGCAACTCAGTTACGTATGCACTGTGTTTGCTGTTGTCCTTCATTCCTGTGAGTTGACATTTCAACAATGCCTCTGTTCCTTAGCAATTGTCATGCAGTGTATTTTTTTTAAAGCTTCTTGACGATTTTTGGATCATCAACATGCGTTCACCATCTGCAAAGCCACGCCATGTTCAGTATATGACCGAAATCTGTAACGATTAAAAGCATGTTATGTGATGGTGTCTCGGAAAAACAACAAAGGATTGTGTAATTGCATGAGTAAGTTTGGCGAAAACCATGCGATGATTGTATGTTTATTGTTAGTAAGTGAATTAGATATTTGTTTCGTAGATAATTTCGTCGATTTTTTATGAAAATAATGTGGAACGTATACGATTTCAGGCTACTTACGAATATACTTGATTATTTTGTTAATATGGCTACATGACGCCCTAACGTTTAATAAGAACAAAAGTATCAAACTTTAAGCTATTCATTCAACTATTGATAAGGTTGAATTGAGGTTTTTCCAGCTAAATAAGGTACCAGTTTTTAATTAAAAGTTTTGCATGTAATGTAGATGCAGCTCTCCAGGGGAGGCTAAATTTAAAATTTGCTTTTGGCTGTCTGACTTTTATATTACTTGGAAAATGATCACAGATTTTTGTAGTTGCAAATTGAACTTCTTCTGAACCGCTAAGAGAAGAAAAAGACCTTTTTTACGCATGAATAATGCGTAAAAAAGGTCGTTTTCTTCTTCCAGTTTTGTAGCTGAAGACATCGCTACTCCTTTCTAATTGTTGTGGATTATTTATGACGTATTTCATAAGCGCATATACATATTCTGAAGGAACTGTGAAAATGCCTAACCGCTTGAAGAGGGGTCTACAAGATGACTGTGAGCGAACCCCACTTCTTATTAATACTGTTCGCTTCTGTATTATCAGTACTTATTTTCTAACTCATAAGTTAAACCTGCTACGTGACACACAACTAAGCATTTTTTTTCATGTTCGGTGCGGCATCTTTTTTTACCCGCTGTCTTTCACAAAAGCTGGTTATCCGATATTGGCTTCAATTGGGTCCGTCGACTTAATCACCCCGCTGATAAATACGTTATCACACGCTTCTGTGTCAATCAGAGATACTTCCCAACTGCTATCTGTGCGATTCCTGTCGGAAAATCCAATACTTCCGGAATTTTTCGTTTAGGTATGAATCCATTCCTTGTAATCCTGATTCTAGTTTCTAGATTTGACGGAATACGTAAGCGTCTGTGTAACAGTTGAGAATTCTTGCACGTTATAGCCGAGCGGGGTGTCTAATTGGTTAAGGTAATTTGTGGTTCAAATTGTGGTGTAAAATTTGTAGGATTAGACGTGAATCGTTGCAGCTCGTTCTCTATAGCGCTGATATCCAGTACAACAGCGACCTGGAAGGGAAGATTCAAGCAAATTATCAAAACAATTGGCCGCCGCTAAGCGCACCGAGCGAGGTGGCGTTGTGGTTAACACAATGGACTCGCATTCAGGAGGACGGTTCAAACCAGCCTCCGGCTATCCAGAATTAGGTTTTCCGTGATTTCCCGAAATTGCTCCACGCAAATGCCGGGTTGGGTCTTTCGAAAGGGCACGGCCGATTTCCTTCGCCATCCTTGAAAAAATCTAAGCTTGTACTGCGTGTCTAATGACTTCGTTGTCGACGGGAAATTGAATCCAATCTTTCTTCCCATTAAGCACTGTGCATTACGCCCCAGCCAGCTTTCTTATGTGTGGTGTTGACGGCTAGCGACATAGTAGCTGACAAAATTACTGCACAACGGAGAATTCGGAACATTATTTAAATCAGGCAGTGACCTTGGTTATTATTCCGTGCATCAATTGATCTAATATCAGAAAAGGCAATTAAATGTCTGATACAGTATATATATGTTAACTCTTTGACTGCTAATGTTTTTCCGCCTAGCCGACCCTAAATTTACTTTAAATTTACGAAAATCTGCATATTTTGTCTTAAGCTCTTTTCTCAAAATTATATAATTTTTAATTCCGCATAATGTATATCCTTACTATTTATTGAAGTGATGAGGAGTGATAATAATACTGTTTTAGAAGTTCTTGTTGCGTGTGCTATACCTGAAAAAATACAGGCATGACAACGCCATTCGTCTTTTCTGACACTCACACCGTGTTAACACTTTTCTTCAAAAATGGTTCAAATGGCTCTGAGCGCTATGGGACTTAACATCTGTGGTCATCAGTCCCCTAGAACTTAGAACTACTTAAACCTAACTAACCTAAGGACAACACACAACACCCAGCCATCACGAGGCAGAGAAAATCCCTGACCCCGCCGGGAATCGAAGCCGGGAATTCGGGCGCGGGAAGTGAGAACGCTACCGCGCGACCACGTACCACCTTTCTTCTTCCTTGCTTTGCACACTACGCAATTTTAGAGGGTTTTTTCTTGACGGCACTGGAGGAGAGGATTTGTATTAAGTGATGGTTGTTGCACAACAAACAATATAAATGGAATTATTTACAAAAGGAAATAGTATGCAATTGAATACAAATGGAGTTATGTACAAAAAGGACATGGTATACAACTGAACTGTCATTTAGCATATGTCACTTAAACCATTTTGTAAGTTGGATCGTTATCCCGAGGTCGTACTGTCATTTTGGCTGCTTACTTTTGGCTGTTGCGGCTTGTGTAGTGTTCGGAGACACTAGATTACGAGTTAGTCTGTAATTTTTACAATCTCAGGGGTATTAGCTGTTCGCTCCCCATTCGGCGAGGCTGAGGAAAACCCTGGTGAAAACCTAGGCGGAGCGATAGGCCAATCCGCTTCGACCATTTTCAATTAATTATTTATACGACTTCAGTTAAGAAATGGAATGTGTGTGGTAATGAGTAACTCTGTTACAATATGCATTGGAATTGACTGTTATGATGACAACTGATACATCGTAACAATATTTTTGTACGAGGGCTATCCACAAAGTACATTACGTTTTGGAATTAAAAATAATTAAAGTATTGGAATTTTTTTATTATATACAGATGAAAGCCACACTTCAATACTACTTTCCTACGTAGTTACCATTTAAATTAAGGCACTTATCGTAGCGATGGGCGAGCGTGGAAATTCCTTCGTCGTAAAATTCGGCCGCCTGCGCCTTCAACCACGTGGTTAATCAGTAACCCGGTAGAAATACGATTTTTGTGGATTTCCTGGAAAGAGGCACTACAATAAACTCTCAAAGGTATTACCAAACTCTGCACAACCTCAGACGAGCAATACAAAACAAGCGCAGGGGAAAGTTGGGCTCAAAGATCTTGGTGATTCACGCCAACGCCCGGGCCCACACGGCAAATGCCACTCGTGAAGTTCTCGAATCTTTTAAGTGGGAGTTGTTTCCTCATGCGCCGTACAGTCCCGACCTGGCACTGAGCGACTTCCACTTATTCCCAGCAATGAAGAAGTGGTTGGCTATGCAGCATTTTTTTATGACGACGCACAGCTTCAAGAAGAGGTAACCACGTGGTTGAAGGCCCAGGCGGCCGAATTTTACGACGAAGGAATTTCCAAGCTCGTCCATCGCTACGATAAGCGCCTTAATTTAAATGGCAACTATGTAAAAAAGTAGTATCGAAGTGTGGCTTTCATCTGTAATAATAAAAAAAATTCCAATACTTTATTTATTTTTAATTCCAAAACGTAATGTACTTTGTGGATAGCCCTCGTATATATGACAGTATAACAGCTTATGTTGTTATTGATCAAGATTGTCATATGTTGTGGTGGTGTTCTACGTCGCGACGTTCAACTTCCGGCGGCGTTGGTAGGTGTGATCTGCGCTCTGCGTCCGCCGTGGCGATGGAGAGGTCAACACCCGCTCGATGTAAGCGTGGCTCCCGCCGCCGTTGAACGTCAGAATCAGCTGATCCACCGAGCTGCTGGCGAATCGGACTGGGATGAGGGCCGCCCCCCGCGCTCGTTACCAGATTGTGCTCAGCTACGCATCTCCGGCATTGTACATGAAACACACACACAACGTAATATTCCCTTCCCGCTGCAGATGTTAGGCCTAGTGGGATAGGAAAGTTTATTAGTTCGGAAGTTGATGTGAAGTTTTCACCGGTTGCGGAGTGTCAAGTCAGTATTGTCTCGCAGAAAAACATGACATGGCTCTTTTTCCGTGACATGCAGTTTTTTTATACATGACACCGTTTTCGTTAACTTCAATTTTAGTTCTGTTAAAATCATTTTCGTTTTTCCGCTGTACCCTCAGGCACTTTTGAGAGTGCAAATACGAGTACGCATCTTAGCCCAAAACATTTGCTGCTGCTGCTGCGTTCGCTGTATCTACAACATAGCATTCCAAACTCACACTGTTGTACTTAATGAAAATACAGTCTGTCCCAAAAACATTGGTTGTGGGTTCATTTCGCATTACAAATTTATATTTATAAGGACACTCATAGTTTTTCGTGCATAATATTGGCATTTTGCGTGTTCACCGCTATTGAACGTTCAATATCTGCACTTCACTGTCTATAGTCACCGTTTCACTTTCATAGTTTTTTGCTGTTCAAAGTAACTATCTCGGTTAGTTTACCAGCACTAATACATTTAACTCAATCGGAACTGGATTTTGGTTCATGCTGGGTTCCACCAGTCTCTTTCACCAAATACATAGTTCCAACTTTCAATTACAGATATGTAGTTTCCAGCAGATTTTTGACAATACAATGGTATTTGCGTCTGACCTGAGGTAAGTCCCTTGTCATGTCTGCTTATGATTACTTACTTGGCCTCCAGAGCTAGGCTCGGCTTTACAAATCTTTGCCTCAAGTATTCTTCATTCATTTTGCAACCTAGGCCTAACGTGCAAGTTCCTAGATTGTCGTTAGATTATGAATTGCAATTACAGCATGGCGTAGCAAGCTTCCTTGCCCACGACACATGAGGTACCTTAGGTTTATACCCCTTACACTCATGTTCGATAGCAAATGAGGATTAATTATGTCTCATGCTTGGAATACACATAGATACATATGGAATAATGTATACAAAATTTGCTTTCACAAGTTTCATTACTATTACAATTAAGAAAAACATTCTCTACACACTAACAAAATTCTTTCATCTATACATGCTGTTGCACGTTTTGAATAAGATTTTAAAACATCCTTTAATGAGATTTGAAAATATTCTTAAACCTACGTTTACTATTCTTTTCAAAAATGTCAATTATTTTCATGTTACTACTACTTTTAACATCTACACAAATGCATAGCACAAACTCTTTGTGCATCACTTTTCTTACATACTACACTGGAACTACAACATTTACATATATGAAAAATACATACAATAAACTTAATCTATCATTTACACATTTGAACACTGCCTCCTTTTTGTACCACTGGACGGTGTAGTTGGCATGAGAAAACGTATCGTGAGACACTACCTCGATGTTATAGGTGTAGCCTTTGACAGCACCTGGTTTCTCGGAGAACACATTCTCATAATTTACAAGTAGCTGAGTCAGTTCATCCTGTTGTGCCGCGCTCAAATATTCTGATTCCATGACCTTCATGCACATCAGATTCCTTTGCTCTTCCATGTCTTCAGTAATAGACTCTTTATAATATTCTTGTCTCCCACATAAGTCAGAATACAAGTTCATAGCCTGAAGGCCTTGAAATCTACACTGAAAGCTACGGCAGTATTTCTCTTCCATTTCCGGTGTTCGTAACAATGGCAATGTCACACATTTATCCTCGTTCATAATGCTTAATTCCCCGCACGAGAGGTCGATTTTTGCGTCCCTCTCGCCTAAAAATTCTATCCCCAGAATGCAAGCGACTCCTAATCCTTTAACCACTAGGAACGAGCTTCGTATTGCTTCATTTCCTATCACAAATTCTACTTGCACCTGGTGCTTTAAGTTTTGGGACTGTGCACCTATTGCACCTGTCACTCGACAATTCTTCACTGGCAATACGGGTATGTTATTGTTTTGACTTAAGTATCTGTAAAGGTCTACACTCATGACATTCGTTGACGCACCTGTGTCTACTATTATTTGGATTGGTGCCCCTTATACAGGGTGTTACAAAAAGGTACGGACAAACTATCAGGAAACATTCCTCACACACAAATAAAGATGTTATGTGGACATGTGTCCGGAAACGCTTAATTTCTATGTTGGAGCTCATTTTAGTTTCGTCAGTACGTACTGTATTTCCTCGATTCATCGCCAATTGGCCCAATTGAAGGAAGGTAATGTTGACTTCGGTGCTTGTGTTGACATGCGACTCATTGCTGTACAGATTTTCTGTGAACGTTTGGGCAGGGGTTGTTGGTGATGTCTTGATTAGGACCCATGTTCTTCCACCTATGCTCAATGGAGCACGTTATCTTGATTTCATATGGTATACTCTACCTGTGCTGCTAGAACATGTGCCTTTACAAGTACGACACCACATGTGGTTCATTCACAATGGAGCTCCTGCACATTTCTGTCGAAGTGTTCGTACCCTTCTCAACAACAGATTCGGTGTCCGATTGATTGGTAGAGGCGGACCAATTCCATGGCATCCACGCTCTCTTGACTTTCATTTATGGGGGCATTTGAAAGCTCTTGTCTACGCAACCCCGGTACCAAATGTAGAGACTCATCGTGCTCGTATTGTGGACGGCTGTCATACAATACGCCATTCTCCAGGGCTGCATCAGCGCATCAGGGATTCAATGCGACGGAGGGTGGATGCATGTATCCTCGCTAACGGAGGACATTTTGAACATTCCTTGTAACAAAGCTTTTGAAGTCACGCTGGTAAGTTCTTTTGCTGTGTGTTGCCATTCCATGATTAATGTGATTTGAAGAGAAGTAATAAAATGAGCTCTAACATGGAAATTAAGCGTTTCCGGACACATGTCCACATAACATATTTCCTTTCTTTGTGTGTGAGGAATGTTTCCTGAAAGTTTGGCCGTACCTTTTTGTAACATCCTGTATTTCAACTTGGAATATAGCTTGCACATCTTTATCTGTTTGGTTACATTTTGGTGGTACGTTTACCAATTCCGCATACAAATCTTATTACTGTCATGATTGAATGTGCCCTCACTACACCATCTCGCAGCCAGTAATGGAGAGCGGGTTGCGGCTGTCTTTCGTTTAATGTGTGAGTGACATTGGGCTGACAGTTATCTGTCACATCCACTATCCTCAAACTACGATTTTGGTTGTTATTATTGTGGTTGGGTTGGCTGTCCTGCGTCCGCGTTGGTGCCTTTTGATACGTCGCATTGTTCTGGTCCTGCGGCGGTCGGTTATAACCTCCAGCCATGTTTTGCGGTGGACCTGAATTTGAGTTCCACTGTGGCGCTGTATTTTGTTGCCACTGTGTTCGTGGTTCATTATATCCATGCCACTTGTTTCTGTTATTCCGTTACCATTATACCCATTGCTCATGCGCCCGTCATGACGTCTTTTTCGGTTTTGATGATTATAACCATTGCTATTATTTAGTTCACAATCCGGTTGCCTATGTTCATGCCTGTTCCCATTACCATTTGGTACTGAGTTTATTATTGTTACTATTACTGCAGTTGTAATCAGCTTTCTGTGGGTTACAGCCTGCATGACTTCACTTATTTTTGGTTTTCATATCTTCAAATAACAAATCAACGGAGTCAACTATCTGCATGAACTGCTCAATGTCATACTCGGGTTCGTTGATAAATACTTTTTACTCTCACTAGGTAATTTCATCTTTATCAGCCTGATCACATCCCGATCAGACATGGGTTCGTCCCGATACCTTGTTTTATTTATGCATTTTTCGAAGTATTTGCGCAAGGTTCCCACTTTCGGGTTGTACATCTCACGTCTGTACGGTTCCTTACGTAGTCTTTCTTGTAAGCAGTCTGACCAAAATTTCTGCAAAAATGCACACTCAAACTGCTGCATAGTTAGGAATTTTTCGGATATATGTGTCACCCACAGTGCCGCATCACCTAGTATAAAGGAGACCACGAACTGTATGCGTTGCCTTTCTGTCCAACTCCTGGGAAAAAACATTACGAAAGCTCTTAATGAATCCTACTGGGTGGACATTACGTTTCTCACTATTAAAAGGCTGAAATGTTTTGAGTTTAATTACATTATCTTCCTTCCGGTACAGTAGATCGCAACTGTCTATTTCACTCCTTAAATCATGGTGTGAACTACACGGTACTGCCGGCCGCGGTGGTCTAGCGGTTCTAGGCACTCAGTCCGGAGCCGCGCGACTGCTACGGTCGCAGGTTCGAATCGTGCCTCGGGCATGGATGAGTGTGATGTCCTTGGGTTAGTTAGGTGTAAGTAGTTCTAAGTTCTAGGGGACTGATGACCATAGATGTTAAGTCCCATAGTGCTCAGAGCCATTTGAACAATTTTTTACACGGTACTGCATATTGCTCATGTCCATCATAAACAGCTGGTTGCGTCTGCGCATAGGCGCCTTCCATACTGTTTGTGTTGTCATGACAATCGGTACGCGAAGTCTGATTAACTGTCGGTCCTCCAGTGTTTACATGATTTTCTCAGATGGCCTCTGTGCGACATCTCGTTGCCAAATTGGTAACTCTGTTGGCACACGTGACTTTATCTGTGCTAGTTCAGCTTGCATCGCGGCAGCGTTAGCGTCAGTGTTAACACTCATAGCCGCTATCGCTTGTTCCGCAGCTGACTTCACATCGCTCTCTATCTTTTCTGAGATTTCGCGATCTTTAAGCTCTAACCACTTGTCAAGTTCTTTTTCCACCTTGTGAGCTTGAAGATGCTGTGATATGCAAATGATTAGCTTTTCAGGGTTTTCGCACAAGGTTGGCGCCGGTGGCGACACCTACAATGTGCTGACATGAGGAAAGTTTCGAACCGATTTCTCATACACAAACAGCAGTTGACTGGCGTTGCCTGGTGAGACGTTGTTGTGATGCCTCGTCTAAGGAGGAGAAATGTGTACCATCACGTTTATGACTTTGATAAATGTCGGATTGTAGCCTATCGTGATTGCGGTTTATTGTATTGCGACATTGCCTCTCGCATTGTTCGAGACCCAATGACCGATAGCAGAATATGGAATCGGTGGGTTCAGGAGGGTAACACGGAATGCCGTGCTGCATCCCAACGACCTGGTATCACTAGCAGTCGAGATGACAAGCATCTTATCCGCATGGCTGTAACAGATCGTACAGCCATATCTCGATCCCTGAGTCAACAGACGAGAACGTTTGCAAGACAATATGCAATCGGCACGAACAGTTCGACGACGTTTGCAGCAGCATGGTTTATCAGCTCAAAGACCATGGCTGCGGTTACCCTTGACGCTGCATCACAGACAGGAGCTCCTGCGATGGTGTACTCAACGACGAACCTGGGTGCACGAATGTCAAAACGTCATCTTTTTTATGTATCCAGGTTCTGTTTACAGCATCGTGATGGTTGCATCCGTGTTTGGCAACATCGCGTTGAGCGCACATTGGAAGCTTGTATTCGTCAACACCATACTGGCGTATTATCCAGTGTGATGGCATGGGGTGCCATTGGTTACACGTCTCGGTCACCTCTTGTTCGCATTGACGACACTTTGAACAGTGGACGTTACGTTTCAGATGTTATGAACCATGGCTCTACCCTTCATTTGATCCCTGCGAAACCCTACATTTCAGCAGGATAATGCACGACCGCAAGTTGTAGGTCCTGTACAGGACTTTCTGGATACAGAAAATGCTTGACTACTGCCCTGGCCAGAACATTCTCCAGATCTCTCACCAACTGAAAACGTCTGGTCAATTGTGGCTGAGCAACTGGCTCATCACAATATGCCAGTCACTATTCTTGATTAACCGTGGTATAGTGTTGAAGCTGCATGGGCAGCTGTACCTGTACACGCCACCCAAGATCTGTTTGACTCAATGCCCAGGCGTATCAAGGCTGTTATTACGGCCAGAGGTGGTTGTTCTGGGTACTGACTTCTCAGGATCTATGTACCCAAATTGCATGAAAATGTAATCACGTGTCAGTTCTAGTATAATATATTTGTCCAATGACTACCTGTTTATCATCTATATTTCTTCTTGGTGTAGCAATTTTAATGGCCAGTAGTGTATAACTGACATCTGTGTGGTGCAGAATTTTAGACCACATTTACTGTGATCTTCCCAGAGACAAAAAATGTCCTTCGTAGGAATAAAACTATAGGATAAAACTACTGAGCTTGTAAGGGTTACTTTTAGATTGAATGGTAACTTTAATTAGTTTTTCATATATTTACAGAGGAATTTTTTCATTCTTTTCTCACCACAGTAATGTTTAAATTAATAATGTTAATGGAATGGCCAACTAAGCCAATGGCTTAAGAGAGCCAGGGAATATTAAAATTCTTGTGTGACATACATGCACTGTAACTTCAGGTACCTTTTGTACATCAATTTGAGGTTATTTCCCAGTCTGATTGACCACAAGTATCATGTATCAAATTTTTAATCTTGACTTCCTCTGAAATGATGTCATACATTGTAAACAGTTACCGTATGCACCCTGTCTGTCTGACCTGGTGGATATTGTTAAAAGTTCCATGGCTGTTCACAAAGGATGAAATTGTATACATGAAAGCTGCAATGCTAGAAAATTTTAGTGAAATGCAGAAAGACCTGTGAAGCAGTTTGTAGTTGACTCTCAAAACAAAAACTGTAATGTACTGTGCATAAAAGGAGGAAATACCCATTATTATTTTATAACACAGTTGCCAAAAAATCACTGGAAACATTCACATCCATTAAATGTCTGGGAGTATGTGAGCAGTTTAATATGGAACAACCACATAAAAGTAATTGTAGAAAAAGCAGATGCCAGACTGATTGACAGGCAGACGAGAGCTGGATCCTCGAAGGAGGTAGCTTTTGAAACTGTGACTCAACTGATACTGCAGTATTGGTCTTCAGTCTGGAACTCATAACTGGTAGGATTGATGGAGGAAATAGAGAAGATTCAAAGTAGGGCAATGCATTTTATCAAGGGTTCATTTAGTAAGTGATAAGATGACTACAGTTGCCCATCCAATACCAGTAGCAGATACTGTGAGAGAGGCTTTGTACATCATGCCATGGTTTAGTATTAAAATTTTGAAACTATTGGGATAACAGAGGTAACTGGCAACATGGATTTATCTTGGTGTGCCCTCATTCCCATCTTCCCCACCATGCTGACCTCACCCAATCTCACTGTCCTGTCTTGTTAGCTTGTTACATTTGAATGTGTCAACAAAGGACAATCAAAATGTACATACTTTCAGTAAATGTTGAGTATCGTAGGTACAACTAATTTTAGTTCTGGCACTCCTTGGTTACCTGATTTGAGAAATGTCATCAAACTTCTGCTCCTGGCTCCATCCAACTATACTGTCGAAACTTGCATGCTATTAGGAAAATGCAATGGACAAATGTTCTAATTATTTTGTATAATTAAATTTATTATTGTTTGGCTGCTATAGATCATTAATAGTTATTGTGTTTGACAACAGGAATCTCAGGATTCAAATTTTGTCCTCACAGAAAGAAAATATGATAAAATTAAAATTTTAAAATCAGCCTGTATAACATTTTAACTCGAAGAACGTTCAATGAAACCTCAAACTACTACAGGAAATCTTTTTTCCATTGCATGCTAATTGTCTCTTTTTAACATAGAAACTTGAGAGATATCTTATCTGAACTTGTACTTGCCCACTACACAAGAACGAAAGCTAACCAAATAATTAAAAGTAAGCTTGTTTTATTGTTATGACATTTTAAATGAATAAAAAGTATTAGTCTTTTTTATATCTGTGCAGCTCTTCAGATCAATGTTTTCACAACAACAACAAAATCATAAGAAATGCTATGCTTTTGGCACAGCATATATTCAGATAATATATGGTTTAACAATAACCAGATAAAAATATTAACCAGTTTCCTACTCACAGATGATCAACTTCATCACAAAAATACTTTCTCGCTTTTGCTGCTGAATTTGCTCAATCACTCTGTGCAAATTGGATTTGTCTGTCTCATGCCTTTCAATATGAAGCACAGGAAGTTCACTCAGTCCCATAGTGTTGTATTCTCATTGCCACTGTAATGTCTTGTATCATAGGAAACAAGGTAGAGGATGTTGTTGGCCAGTATCCTCTTTCCACAGCACAACTGCACACATGTATTAACAGGGTTCTTTATTTACATAAACAGGAAGCTACTTATCTTTAAGAGAGTCCATTTGTTGTGGTACAAACTTTTCCATAACAGTCCTCTTTAGACTCACTGCTGGAGAAGTACAAGTCCTGCTATGAACACTAATCTGGTTGCAATGTACTGACACCAACTTGGAGCGTGAGTTAGTGCGCCAGTGACTGAGACTGAGCTAGTGACTGAACGACTGACTGACAGAGACTGAGCTGGTAACTAAGACTGAGCCCTCTGGTCATGAGGGTGTTTGTGGTGTGTTGCTTGCAAGTCTGTCTTTGGCCTCTCTCCTGATAGGCATGCTTGAGCTGACACCTACTATTGATCTTCTTACTACCTCTTTGCCAACAGGTGTGCTGGCAACAGCTTATGCCAGCACATCCCCTGTCCCCATGTTGGGTAGGGAGGATGCTGGACACTGAGATGAGCTGGTAGCTGTTACTGTGGAGGACAGCATACTCCTAATTGTACTGCACCATCTGGCTTGTGAGGCAACATGAACATCCTGGAGAAAATTGCTGCCAATGCACATGTCCAGGCCTGAGGGCATTTTGTGGGGTGATGACTGTGACGTCAACAGTGATTGCGGGTACGGGTCCGTTGGGTCAGCGAGCAGGGACAACGTGGGCGAGGCCGCATCATCCATCCACTCCTTTGTGGTGCCCTGGTGGCACCAGTGGGTGACTGTGAAGGCCATGTGGTCCAGTGAGGCTGTGAATCTGGGGGAAGAAAAGCAGCGGAGTCACGGGGCAAATGACAAGTACAAATTTGGTTCTAGTAGTGGTGCTGCAAACCATCACTCAAGTACATAGAAGAGCCAAGGCATTCCTGAATCATGCCTCTTTCCCAGCATCCACAGTTGCCATAAACCCTGAAAAGAAAAGGATTGTTTGGCACGAAGTGATACTTGCAGACCATTGGTGGCACTGGATGCTGCAGTGGGTGTAGCAAGTGTAGCAGCGTCCTATGGCAGCAGCCATGCACGAGTTCCACCAGTGATGGTCCGTCTCATGGGCGGGAGCAATAGGAGGTGAAAAAGAGTTGTAGAGCCTGTTCCCATGCGTGGGTGGTCCGAAGTTTGACCATCTGTCGTTTGAAAGTTGTGTTCTGCTTCTTTGTTGGACTGATGGTGAAACAGAGCACTTATTACATGACAAATACCATTTTGTTCACAAAACTGTTCAAAATCACATGAAGTGAACTGTGGTCTGTTGACTGACGCAAGTACTTTTGGCAAACCTTCAATGCAAAATATGGAGGACAACTGTGCTATGTGCTGTGTGATGTGCTGAAGCCATAGGCACCACAAATGGGAACTTGCTAGAAGACTCTACCACTATGAGCCAATAAGTGTTCCAAAATGGCCCTGCAGAGTCTATGTGCAATCGTTGCCATGGCGATTGAATCTTAGGCCTAGCTGAGAATGTCTTTAGTGAGTGAACTGGCTTTCTGCACATTTGCAACGCTGTGATGTCATATGTTCAATGTGTTCATCCATGCCTGCCAAGTACAGTGCCATTGCGCTAAACTGTTTAGTGCGAACAATTCCCCAATGTCCTTGGTGGAGCAATCGTAGCACATCCTTTTGCACGACTTTAGGAATTAGCACATATGACTGTCCACTGTCATTTTGAACTAGAATTACACCCTGATGAATGGAAAGGCTATGCTGACTTGCAAAATATCAGTGCACAACTGAGGTCTGGATACCATTCAGTGAACAAGGCCAAGACAAGTGAGTGTAATGCAACAAAATCCTGAGATCTAGGTCTGATTCTGTGGCCTGTGCAATTTTTCTGTGGTGCAAGGGAAACTTTTCCAGCAATTGAGAGTCCTGAGCCTTGATTTGGCAACAAGATGTGGTAGATGCATCAAAATCAGAGCCTGTGCCAATCGGAAGGCAGGATAGGGCATCTGCATTGCCATGCTTTGCCATAGGTCTGTAAACAATTTCACACTGATAATGCAAAAGAAGCAAAGCCCAGTGTTGCAATTTTTGAGCAGTGTGTGTCAGAACCGGCTTTGATGGATGAGACAAGGACTGCAAGGGTTTGTGATCTGTCACTAAATAGAACTTGTGACCATACAAATAGTGATGGAATTTGATTACACCATACACAGTAGCAAGGGCGAATAATTGCACTGAGCTTGAGTTAACAACTTTGAGGCAAAAGCAATAGATCTGTCCTGTGCACCAATTCTGTGCAAAAGCAGAGCACTGATTCCAAAGGAAGGAGCATCGATATGCTAAACTACTGGCTTGGCAGGGTCAAAATGCATTAAACATCTGTCACTGAACAAAACATTTTTGAGTTTTTGAAATGCATCATTACACTCTTTGGCCCACATGAAAGGTAAATTTTTGTGATGCAATGGAGCCCCGATCTGAGTGGCAATCAGTATTAACTGAATGTAGTATGCCATCTTACCTAGTACTGACTGCAGTTCAGATACATTGTGAGAAACAGGCAGGTCATGGATTGCAAGCAAATGAGATTGGAGGAGGTGCACACCCTGAAAGTTCATCACATGAACTAAATACTGACATTCAGTTTGAAAAGAGTCACACTTTTCGAGATGACACATGACTCCTGCTTCTGACAACACCTGAAAAAGAGTATGCAAATTGGCAATGTGTTCCTCTGCTGTACGACCTGAGATGACAGTATCATCGTGGTAGTTTGAACGAAATAGCACTTTTGCTGTCAGCTGTTCCAAGTACTGGTGAAAAATGGTGGGTGCAGAAGCACTGCCGAAGGACAAATGCAAATACTTGAATGGTCCTAAGTGTGTATTTACAACAAACACTTTCTGTGATTCTTCACCCAGTGGAATTTGCAAATAGGCATCACGCAAATCTATCTTAGAAAAGTAGTGTCCTGCACCAAACCTGTCCTTTGAGTTCCTTAGGGCAAGGTAACAGATGAGTGTCATTTACTGTCTGCAGCTTGACCGTAGACTTCAAATCAACACAAATGTGAATGTGACCAGAAGGCTTAGGTAACAAAACGAGAGGGCTTGCCTACTGACTAGCTTGAAGGGGATCAATTACACCATTATCTTGCAATTCTTTCAATTCACTGGCTACTTGTCCCTTAAAGCAATTGGAATGGGACAGGGCTGGAAAAACTTAGGCTGTACATTGTCTTTCAATGTAGCATGCACTACAAAGTTATTAGCTTTTCTCATTCCCTCTGAAAATAGTTCAGGAAATTCTTTAAGCAAGCTAGCTACAATGTCTTTTGATGCAAATGTTGATACTGAAAGTACATTGTTTTGGATGCTGAAACCAAACAGATCAAAGGTATCTAAACCAAGTATGTTCTTACTGGCCCTTCATTTCAACACAGTAAAATTCACTGTCCTAGTGTGAGATTTGTAAGTGGCAGGCAAATTATACTGTCCAAGCACTGGAATTTCTTGTCCGTTTTAAGCAGTGCGGTGCTTCCTAGATTTAGAAAGGCATGGTGAGCCTAACTGTTCATACATAACATGATCAAGAAAAGTTACTGAGGCATCTTTGTCTAATTGGAAGTTCACACAATGGCTAGTAATTCATAGTGAGATGAATAGTTTGTTAGAGCATTTTTGCACAGCACTAAGGTCAGGAGGAGGCACAAACTTGATCCTACTTTTGTCCAAACCTGCTGTAGGTTTTCGAAACACATTGTTCACTGCATGTGAGTGAGCTTGTTTTTTTTTCTGGGAGTGGGCAAAATTGGCATTTTTGTGCAACTGCAAACAAAGTGCTTGGACATGGCCTTTCTCTTGACACATGTGACACATTGCATTAAGTTTGGGCAGTCCTGTCTTTTATGGCAAGTGAAACATCTAGGGCAAGACTTCACAAGATTCACAAGCCCATTTACATGTCTCCGTGACTTTCTGTGGGGCTGTGTACGTGCGTGTTGTTGTGGCTGCTACTGCGGTCATGAAAAAGGGGTGACTGAACCCAACAAATTGGGTCTGGTCAAACTTATCAACGTCTATGGCACCCAAATCATATAGCTCTAAAATTTTCAATACTTGGGGAAGTGATGGATCTGAGTACTGTAAGATCTGTACCTGTATTCTACTATCTAGAACACTGAATGTTATTGCATCACATATCATGAAATCACTGTAAAAGCTGCCACAAATACACTCCAATTTACACCTCCTAGTCATGCCTGTTAATACTGTGTACCATTGGCAGTATGTTTGTTCTCGCTTTTTTTGCAAGCGAAAAAACTGATTTCTGGCTGCAGCTACTTGGACTTTCTGGTCATTATACTGATTTAACAAAGCGATTACTTGGTCATAACTGTGTTCATCAGGAGATGCAGCTGGGAATAGTTTTTATATTAATCTGAACACTGGGGACCCTGCAATAAAAAAAAAAGTATTGTAGCTTGACAGTACTTTGAACATGATGAACTTCACAATATGCTTGGAACTGAGTAAGGTATTCAAACCATTTCTCTTCTGTGTCATTAAATTGTGGGAACAGTGGTAGACTAGTCAGCAGCACTTGTTGGGTTGGTTGGTTGGTTGGTTGGTTGTACGGCCGATGCAGCTTGTGCAGCCAGTAGTTCTTGTACCGTCATCAGTAGGGTAGCAACTGATTGGTTCTGCAACTAAAAAACTTGTGTTACATTCATCGCATTGGCCATCTGTAGGTGAGGTGCAGGGGCACGGGGTGATGGGGTGGGGTAGCTCTGGGTTACACAAATACGTTATAGCAAAAAATCCTCTGAAAAGAGAAATTTGATTAGGTACTTCTGCGGCTCCCCTCCTGGAATACATGCAAGAACACAATTGAGCAAATAGAAATGAGCACCTCTGAAAGTTAAAACACAACAGAAGCAAGCATAATCTCCAGCCAAGTTGATTATCTTTGATCATCATTGAATTATCCTCGTCACCACTATAGTGTCTTGTTTCATAGGAATCAAGGGAGAAAATGTTGTTTGGCGGCTGGTATTCTCTTTCTACAACACAACTGCACACTTGTATTAACAGGGTTATTTATTTACTTAAACAGAAAGCTACTTGTCTTTAAGGGAGGGAGTCCATGTGTTGCTGTACAAGCTCTACCATAATAGTCCTCTTTAGCCTCACTGCTGGAGAAGTACGAGTCCCACTAGGAACACTAATCTGGTTGCAATGTACTGACAGACACTAACTTGGAGCACGAGTTAGTGCACCATTGACTGAGCAACTGATTGAGAGACTGGACTAGTGACTGAGACTGAGCCCTCCGGTCCACGGCGGTTTATCTAAATACTTGCGGTCAGGAGGCCGTTGGTGGTGTGTTGCTTGCGAGTCTGTCTTTGGCCTCTCTCCTGATAGGCAAACTTGATCCAGTGCCTACTATCAATCTTCTTGCTACATCTTTGCCGACCGGTGTTCTGGCAACAGCTTACACCAGCATACACAGTATGCTCTGAATGTGAAAGTATGACCTTAAGTTTGCTAAAGAATCTCTTGTAGTTAGCAATGAATACAATGACTGTTAGTACAGCTTTTAAGGCTACTCTTACATTCAGGAAGACACTTTCATCACTGTATTTAACAATGAAATGGAATAGATATTCTGGTATTGATAGTTTGATGAAACTGCGATGTGTCAGAAGAATTCTGCAGTCCAAAGTTTCTTCATTCAGCTGTTCAGCAGTCACATCTCAGTTGTAAATATTGCCAAAACCTTTGTATTAAGACTTGAAATCCTCCTTACAGTACTACCCACTTGTGCCGAGAAGAAACCAGAACTCTTCATTTGTTTCATTCAATAAGGAGAGTCTTCTGGACATTTAACAAGTTTCCTTTCACCACTTTCTCTATTTCTTGCTTAGCAGTTAATCCTGCATCTCTGGACTTCTCATTAACCACTGATTTTCTTTGTCTGATGCATCTTGTGAAGTTGACATCCCATGACAGGCTTAAATTTGTTCCTCCCTGTGGTGACTCAGCCACTAACTCAGCTCTTTCTTCATTGAAAATATAAAGAGAGCCTTTTAGATTGAGCCAAAGTCACAGAACTTCATACAAGGATCTTGGAATCTTTTCAAACTTTTTATTCAATATTACTGCTGTAATACTCTGCACTCTTACATTTCTTACCTTTGTCTATGCAGGTTGAAAATGTTGTCCAAGAATCTCAGAAGAGTCATAGCTCAACATGCACTATCACAATTAACTTCCATTAATTCTGAATTTTTATGCATTAATTATACATAATAATACATACACATCATGGCCAAAAACACTAAAATATGCACATCATATAAAGGGCTTATTTCAATAGTGGTACAAGTCAATTTTTGTTCATTCTGAGATACAGAGTCCTAAAGTTAAATGAGCGCTAAAAAATCTGCAGTTGAGATATCAGAAATATTCAAGCATGGCTTCTTGCTAGAGATGACCCTTTCTTTCTATTTGTTTGGACCATTAATTTCAGAAGCATTATAGACAAAAAAGTGGAGGTAATGGACTTGTACCACTATTGAAATAAGCCCTTCATATATTCATGTCAGTTATCAGAGGGGTGAAGCTTCAGTCTAAGGTGTATGTGAACCATAGTGCTGTTTAGCATATATCACATACCCAGAGCATTAACAGAGGTAAAAGTGAAAGAAACTACAAGAAAAATAAAAAAGAACACAGGGCCAATTGGAGATCAAATCCATAACACTTAGTATCGTAGTCTGATTTTTTTTTCACAGACCATAGAACATGAACACTTTTTATATGCAGTATAAGACCATATATGAGTACCAAAAAAGGAATTGTGTAATTACCTTCAAATCCAAACTCACTGATTCCCTACCTCCAAAAGTGATACTGCTGATGACATGGAGGTTCATAGTAAGGAATGATGATAATACAGCTGATTAGATTAAAATCACACTAGCGGTTTCATCACCTCACTGCATGAAATACATTTATGCTTAGTGTTTAACTGCTGAGCGTGGAGCAACAATGCACCTGCTCACTGCAGTCAGGTATGCCTCATACCAAGATGCTTTTGTTGCAATTATGCAAAGTCCTGGCCATGCTAAATAATGATTGTTGCTTCACTTATTTATTTATTGAGATGAACATGACTTAACAGTGAAATAAAAGCTCCAAATTTCAACCATTATCTTTTGTGCCATACAATTCAAAACATGGAACAACATACCATCCAAAGTCACATAGCTTGCAACACTAATGTGGTTCATTTTCATTACTGACCAATTCAAAGTGTAACAAGGAGAAAAAAAAGAAAAAAACTACACCTCACACTTTCATTGCATTGGCTCACCTTGCGTACTGAAAGTAGCCAAAAGCAAAAACCAGATACCTCAGTGGCAGAAAGATGTAGGTCTCACAAAACTATTGTCCAACACAGTTTAATCCAAATCTCCTCATGAGTTATTTTCATAAATATCCATCACCTTCCAATTTTAGTGCCCTTGTAACCTGCCCCTTATTCTTCTTCTCCCTTCGTGCAACCTCCCTCTTCCCCTTTCTTTTACCTTCCTTCTTTTCTCCATTACAGATCTGTGTACCTATGAGAACAATACCCAGGGCAAGAGCCCTAGCTGCCTTACATCACCAATATGACTGCATGGGAGTCTATGATCCTAGAATAGTCCAGCCAACAAAGGAAAACTAGGGAAAATATTGTTTAGTTGCAAATTTTTGTACAGTGCTATGAGGAAGTCTCCTGGACAACACACCAAGAATCCTGATGGGTGTGTGTATTACGTTTTTTTTTTTTTTTTTTTTTTTTTTTTCAAATAAATCAAAAACTGTTTAATTATTGTTTACTGTTAAACAAAATGAGTTAAATGCAAGTATTAAATGTGTGTATCATGTCTATGTTCAGTAGAGCCATATTAAGGGGTAAATTGTGTTCTGTGACTGAAGTAGGATGTACACGTCTGGGGAAGAAGTGTGAGGGAAGATATATCACTGGAGTCTGTTCATGCACTTCCCACCTTCACAGATCTGCAAACGGAAGAGCAAGGGCATATGATTCCACACTCTGTCTACTGCACTACATCACAAGAAGCAACTACAGGGTGCAAAATTATATCAACTCTCCACAGTGTGCTTTATGAATCTCTGGTGATGAATTGTGCAGGCAAGCCAGATGTGAGTTTATTTTCCAGAAATTGCATTAAAACCACAGGGATTGCATACATGAATTGCTAACAATATGAAGGCAAGTAACACAGGTGGACAGAATCTACGTAGTTCTCTACACATGTTCAACAATGTAGAGAGGAAATTGATTCTTAATAATCCTGTATGGAAACTTAGCATTCTTCTAGGAATGGCAACTTCTCCCACCACAAGCACTGCTTGCTTTTCAGGTTACAGAGAGACTATAACTCCCCAGCTTTTCCTGTCCAGTTCACTTATGTGTGTAGACAAAATTACTTCACTGAACTTATTTTTACATAGTGGAGTTGTTTTCAGTTTATTGAGTGAGTTCTTATTTGCAGTGGTTAAGCGAACTATTGGGTAAAAAATCTCAACAGCTGCAGCTGTCAGCTGTCTGCTACACTGAAGAGCCTGTCAAAACATATTCAACAATGCCAAATTCATTATCTCCACTATCACTGTCTGGAATGCTTTTCACAGGATCAGGGCTATCGAATGCATCACCCCAGCCTCAGTCTTGACAACATCTGAAGACCCCATAAACATAAATTACTGCTCTCTGCTACAGAACTTCAGATATTTCAACATAACTCAAGCAATGCATTATGGCAGATTAGTGTACTAGACTCCAACATGATCAGTTCCATTCCACCTAATATTCAGGCCTATCTTGAGAGATAAACTGTGAATGTGTGGCAAGTGGTTCCACACAGTGTTATCAATGCCTGAAAGGATGGCATTTATGCAGACTATGTGAGAGAGGAGCAGTAACTTTCTGGTCCTTTTTTTAATTCACCACCAAGTGACTACAACACAAATACACAGCTTTACAGTATGCTGTCAATGGCAGACAGCACCAAGATGCCACCTTCACCAATCCTGTCTCTTTCCCACCAGCATTGCAATGATCACTGACAACATCACACTTAAAATTTAAACACTTTTCAGTCATTGTTTATATGAACATATTTTACATAAAGGCTTACTTAATAACTGTAAATAAGTACTTTTAAATAAATCAAAAATAACTTCAATATACAGGGCGGTCCATTGATCAGGACCAGGCCAAATATCTCATGAAATAAACGTGAAACGAAGAAACTACAAAGAATGAAACTTGTCTAGCTTGAAGGGGGAAACCAGATGGTGCTATGGTTGGCCCACTAGATGGCACTGCCATAGGTCAAACGGATATCAACTGTGTTTTTTTTAATAGGAATCCCCGTAGTTTACTACATATTCATTAGTACATAAAGAAATATGAATGTTTTAGTTGAACCACTTTTTTCACTTTGTGATAGATAGCACTTCAATAATCACAAACATATGGCTCACAATTTTAGATGAACAGTTGGTAACAGGTAGGTTTTTTAAATTAAAATGTAGAATGTAGGTATGTTTGAACATTTTATTGCGGTCATGCACTGAAACATCTTGTAGTAACAACGGTATAACATTATGTAGGAAATCAGCATACGTTGCACCATTTAGATTGCCATCGATAAAATGGGGGCCAATTATCCTTCCTCCCATGATGCCGCACCATACATTAGCCCA
Organism: Schistocerca gregaria; assembly: GCF_023897955.1. Classification (NCBI taxonomy): domain Eukaryota; kingdom Metazoa; phylum Arthropoda; class Insecta; order Orthoptera; family Acrididae; genus Schistocerca; species Schistocerca gregaria. The sequence goes on along the minus strand of NC_064924.1, from coordinate 277,233,958 downwards.
CCAAGGTCGCTGATGTTTCGCTTGTCACAGCCATCGTGGATTTTCCGTTGCCCAATAGTGCATATTATGCCGCTTTACATTACCACTGTTGGTGAATGATGCTTTGTCGCTAAATAGAATGAGTGCAAAAAATCTGTCACCGTCCAGTAATTTCTCTTCTGCCCAGTGGCAGAACTGTACGTTCAAAGTCATTGCCATGAAGTTCCTGGTGCCTAGGAATAGGGTATGGGTGCAATCGGTGTTGATGTAGCATTCTCAACACTGATGTTTTTGAGATTCCAGATTCTCATGCAATTTGTCTGCTACTGATGTGTGGATTAGCCATGACAGCAGCTAAAACACCTACTTGGGCATTATCATTTGTTGCAGGCAGTGGTTGACATTTCACATGTGGCTGTTTCCTTAAATAACGTAGCTGTCCGGTGAACGGTCGGACACTTGGATGATGTCATCCAGGATACTGAGGAGTATACATAACACACGCCTGTTGGGCATTTTGATCACAATAGCCATACATCAACACGATATTGACCTTTTCCGCAATTGGTAAATGGTCCATTTTAACATGGGTAATGTATCACGAAGCAAATACTGTATGCACTGGTGGAATGTTACGTGATACCATGTACTTATATGTTTGTGACTATTACAGTGCCATCTATCACAAAGCAAAAAAAGTGATCCAACTAAAACATTTATATTTCTTTACGTACTACACGAATATGTAAGAAAAGATGGGGGTTCCTATTTTTAAAAAATGCAGTTGATATCCATTTGACCTATGGCAGCGCCATCTATCGGGCCAACCATAGCACCATCTGGTTTCCCCCTTGAAGCTAGACGAGTTTTGTTCTTTGTAGTTTGTTTGTTTGATGCTTATTTTATGAGATATTTGGCCTGGTCATTATCAATGGACCACTGTGTATAAATGCGAGCTCAGTGAAGTTACCTTGTCCACGATAATAAGAAACATAGACAGGTATAGCTCATCTGCAAATTGGAAAGTGAACATTGCTCGTGGTGGAGGAAGTCTCATTTACTGAAAGAACGATACAGCTGCCATACAGGATGACTAACAACCAGTTCCTCTCCATAGTGTAGAACAAGTGCAGTGATTTACAAAGATTCTGTCCATACAAGTTTCTTGTGCCACTATTATTAGTAATTCATATACAAATTCCAAGTAGTGTTATAGTACTTTGTGCAAAATAAACACCCCTGGCATCTCTGTGCACTGTCACTGGTGATTCATAAGTCACACTGTGGAGGACTGGTGTAACTTTATAAAATACCCTGCAGTTGCTTCTTGTGGTGTGATCGTGTAGATACAGTGGGGAATCACTTGCTCGCTCTTCAATTCGGAAGCCTATGAAGGAGGCAGATGCATGAACACAATCTGGTGGTCTACCATCCTCACGCTTCTACCCCAAAATCCACTCACCCTCTCCATTTACACCCTATTTCGTCCACATAATACAATTTATCCCTAAATAGGACTCTACTGTACTTAGACGTAGTACACACATTTAATATTAGTTTTTTATCCATTTCCTTTAAGAGTAAACATAATTGTAAAATATTAAAACACTGTGTTTAATTATCTGTCATTTTTCCAACCTTTGAAACAGGGGAACTATTACTCCTAGAGAAAAAATCATTAGGGTCTATTTTGTAGAAAATTTGTATTTTAATTTTTTACTCTGAAACATTTTCACTAGAAGTCATGGTTTTCATGTTATTCAATAGAGACATAACAAAGTGATCTTTAAATGCCCCTTCACCACAACTTGCAAAACCCACAGGTCAGGATTTTTAATATGTTGCTCAGGAGACTCCCACCTAGCAGTTTTTCATAAATTTGTGAGTACGGTACATGATTTTTTCGCCCCTAAATCGAAATTTTTTGGTCTTCATTGGCCAGGCTATGAAAGTCAGTTAAAGCATCGCTTCCTCCTACATACACCTCATGAAAAAATCATGGTGTTAAAATTAGAGATATTCAAGCTTACATGTGGGTTTACCAACAGTCTTCCCTGCACCTAGAAAAGCAATTATTGACTGCAGTACACAAAGTAACCACAAAGAGAACACATGAATATTATAGCATCAGCCCAGTCACAAACAGCTGATCATCTTATGAAATTGTAAGAGGTAGAACTTACCTGACATTGACACAGTTAAAAATATTCAAGGTATTCATAGACCTGGTTTTAAATGTTTTTGGTGCAAGAGTTTGATCAATTTCTCATCAAATATGAAGCACAGGAACCTTACATTTTTAAAACCACAGGTCTCTTTTCACAATAATTAAATCTAATAATGATTAAAATGCAGATTTGTTAAGAACAAACCCAAAATCCACAGTTTTTTTGTCATTTCTCCCCCCTTCCACTTCTCTCTCTCTCTCTCTCTCTCTTTCTCTCTCTCTCTCTCTCTCTCTCTCCCTCCCTCCTTCCCTCTCCCTCTCTCACCACCTCCCTGCTGTAGCATGGTTTGGGAAAAAAAGCTTCTGCACAAATAACAAACATGGGAGATATGGCGTTTTGCTTGTATTTGTTAGACAATGGTATATCAAAAAATGCTGACCTGTGGCATGCTGTTCTCATCAGCAAGTTTCCTTGAGTGAATATGCCATTATTTAATGGAAGTACCATTAATAAGCAATGATTGCATTAGAATTGTAAGGTTTTCTCAAAAACCATTTACATAACAGTTTCACAACATGGTTCTGTCAAATGGTATCAGAGGCTTTTCCAAGTTATTGATGTGCACCAGGTTTACCTGAACCATCTACAAAAAGATTGAGAGATTCTTGGTTTTCAGAATTCATTGCCGGTAGTAATTAATCATTCATAATGCATTTTGTACACTGCTAGTCCATGCAGTGTTATGATATCCACCGGGTGAGAAGGGATCCGTCTCCATTGCAGAAGCAAGATCATGAGGACCTCATTATCATCACATATTTATTGCAAGATCTGAGGATGTTTTTTCTGGTTAGGGGCATGTTATACTGAATTCCATTTTCCACAGCCATGCTTTGTTCCACGGATATGACGTATGCCATCTCTCATGAAGATAATGAGTAGTTATAAACTCTGCTATTGTCAGTATAGAAACTCAGCCTTCTACCTACTATCTGCCAGTGTTAATGAAATGAAGAATTTTGATAACCTGTGTGGGAAATGGAGAAGTGGTCTGCCACTGCCATTATCTGAGAAGGGTTATAAGTTTCAGATGATATGGAGATCATTATAAATTACGACGTGCATCCAGAAAGTAAGTTCCCCTATTTTTTAAAAAAAACAGACAACATACTTACATAAAAAGTTTTTTGGTAACAGGCACAGCAATGCTTGAGCCATTTTTCAACATAGTCACCAAAAGATTTGAGACATTTGTCATATCGTCGGACCAATTTTTGTATTCCTGTGTCATAGAACTCTGCCACCTTTGAATGGAACCAGCGTGTGACAGTTGTCCTTAGCTCGTCTGGAGGACAGGAATTTCTTAAGTTGCAAGAAAAGATGGAAATCACTGGGAGTAAGATGAAGACTGTATGCTGGATGATACAAGCTGAACTTCTGCAAAACAGGTGTTGTGCACTGAGCCGTGTGGGGACGAGCATTTTCATGGAACAGCACAACACCTGCAGTAAGCATTTCATGCGTCTTGTTCTGAATGGCATGTCACAGTTTCTGCATTGTTGCACAGTAATGGTCAGTGTTCACTGTTTTACCTCTCGGTAGGAAGTCAATAAGCAGAATGCCCTTCGTATCCAAGAACACAAACACTTCACTTTCTGCACCAACACAATCTCTTTGAACTTGTTCATGACCTGAGATCTACTGTGACACCAATGCTGCTTGGTTTCTGAGGTGGTTGTCTCATCATCTGTGACAATCCTGTCAGGAACTCGTCACTATCATCATGGTACCATTGCAGAAATCTTGGTGCTGCTTCAAAGTGTTTTGTTTTGTGCTTGGGGTTTTCGGCATCCACCTGGTACACAATTTCTTGAACAGCAGGTGCTTAGTGTCAATTTTATGCAGCAAGGACCATGATATCTGTGGAAAAGGCTGCTAAGATCTGTAATCATGAAGCAACGGTTTTCTAGGATGTGCTGCCGCATCAGCTCAACCAGGTGATCATTGATGAGGGATGGTCATCCACTGTGTTCTTCATCATGGACACTTTGACAACCATTGGAAAAAAGCTTAAACCAGCCATGCATCATCTGTTTGCTCATGATGTTCTGCCCACAGGGCTGATAGAGCTGATGATGAATTTCAATGGGCGCTATATTTGGTGCATTAAGAAACATTATCACTCACCGAACGTTGCAGGCGGCAGGACAACGAATAAGAAATGCCATTTCCGTGCACTGCTGCCAAAGTACTGGCACTAGGCAGGACCTGTCCAGCCGGCATTTGATTGTCACATCATAGATCTGTTGCACATATGCCATTTTCCTGGCTAAATACGTTTACTTTAAAGGAAACTACTTCAAGAAACTTACTTTCTGGGTGCACCTTGTATACTATAAGGCTCCACAAGGATGTCCAAATGGTACAGTATGTGCTTTATATGAAGAGTAAAAATCCAATGCATATTTGAATAAGATATGAAACTGTGCTGAGCAATGTCCATGTGTAAAGAAGACACACTGAAATCGACCCCCCTTCTCACGAGAGAAGAAACAAATCTCAAGTGACACAGTTAATGTAACTATTACACGCCAAGCACAAGAGTCATAGAGAAGTCAGAGCAACAGTTCGTTACATCTGCCATTATAATAATGTAATAAAAAGACTGCATTATTATCATCCAAAGATACTATCTACAGTGTATGTTGGCATTGTGGCATGGTCAACTTCCCTCATGTGACTGGAGGCTATGTTTACAAATTGGCTGACATAGATGTTTGCTTTCAGTGGTATGCTGTTATTGAATTTTTTGTTAAAGAGGACTAGTCTGCTGTTGAAATTCCACTCGCGACTTCAAAATGCATGTGGGGATGTCACATGGACACTGACATTGTCAGAAGATGGGTGCAACACACAAAGATGGGAATATGAGCAACCAAAATGAGCCTCATGGTAGTCACACTCAAACTACCCCCTGGGCACACAAGGAAGGCAAAAGTTGACGGGTTCATTACAGAAGACAGATGCATCACAGTGGATGAAATCACAACATAAGTTGCAATTAAACATGAAGTAGTCCAGGAAATGATGTAAAGCTTGGGCTTATTAACAGCTAACATAAATGGCATCCGCTACAACCAGACACTTTTGAAGCCTTGTCATGCAGTGCAGAATAAATATCCTGAGAAGCAGTTCATCCTGAAGTGTTATATGTTGGCTCTGCTTATTTCAAATTGGAGAAAACTATTTCATCTGGGTGGGAAAGTCATCTGTACCCTCTGTTTCAATTATACACCTTTCCCCCAACTTCTCTTCAGTTTTGTGGAAGAACAGCTGCAAGGCCAGAGCTATGAGATGCAGGACATCAGAAAGCCTTGTTTCAGTGCATTCAGTCAGTCAGAACAGATTTCTATCACAAGAAGATTTTCAGTCTTACAGAATAGTGGAGAAATATGTAAAGATAAAGGGAAACTATATTGATAACTGACATAAATGTATGTAGATTAAGATCTTGGTATGGATCCCAAACATGGTTTAACCAAAAATTAAAATAACTAATAGTAATAATGAGTTGTCCAATATGATCCTCATACATCAACCAGTTTTTAATCAGTGTGTGGCATGAGATGCAATGGTAGAGTACGTATATAAAAAAATAAAATATTGTGATGAACTGTAGATCACAAGTTTATTAGAAATGAAGCATAATCTTAGATGGACAAGGAAGAGGATGGAAATTGCTTATGCCCTTTTCAGGGGAACCATACTAGTATCTTGGTAATAATGAAAAACCTAATTCTGAATAGAGGAGATATCACAGTAAATAAGATCATAGCAGAACAAACAGTACCACACTGCATTACTGAGCTAAATGAACTATTAAGTTATGCAAATGAAAGAGGAGCGTGAAACAAAGACAATAGCTCTCAGTATCAACTCAGGCCATTCAGTTTCAACTACACAGTTACTCCCATCAGTCATCTTGCAGAGTGTCTTAAATGTGTGTAGCACTGCTTGTAACTATTACGTTTGTGAATGAAGTGTTGTTGATGTTTGTTTTAAGTGGACGTATACTGTTTTTCTATTGCAGTTTTAAAATAGAGACTATTATAAAGAGAGACAGGAAGATTCTTGCAATGGATGAAAATGTAAAACTTTTTGAGAAAGCTGAGGCTCATCATGGAACACATGTTGCACTTGCACAGGGCTTAAGGATACCTTTGTCCACATTGAATAACAATAGTGGGACAAAAGACTAAATGAAAAAATGCCATTTACTCAATATACATGAAGTTGGAAGAAATTACTATAGTATCTAACTGTTGCTGCCCACTTTGGTTTCCTGCTCAATGGCAGCACCCTGTGGGAAGCCTGGTGCAGGCGCTATTTCTTCCAGAAACTGTGCACGTCACTAGTACCTTGTATGTTATGGACATTTCCTGATTACAATGAGTTTGTTGCCAGACTAAATGCTAGCAGGCACCATTATCATTCACAAATGGTTCACATATCAACAACAGCAGCATTGCTACTTAAGGGAATTAGCTGGCATCTATGCATCATGTGGGCATCAAACTATACTGTAATTTATACAATATAATGGTGATGGAGGTGATATAATGGTGTGATGGACCTTACAAAGTTAGTAGTATGTTACAAAATTCATTACAATTGAATCATCATCATCATCGGTTCCTGAGTCAATTTTGGAATCCATGATGTTATTAAAAAGTATGTCAGTTTTTAGTATGTTCTTACCAAGCCCTCGTGCAGTGATTTTATTTCATACATGAAGAAAATTCTTCTGGCATCTTTTATAGCCATGATGTTGCATCTCCTCTTTTTAACTATGTTTCCTAGATTTTGAAATAATGAACTTTTCTTCTTAGCATTACTTAATGAGAAGGACCAAACTTAATTTTGTTTCTTTTGCAACTGTATTCTTGATATATGTGCAGCAGTGGTGCATTGCAACTGATACAGATTTTCATATTGGTGATAAATTAACTTCTACTTATTACTCATAAAAAAGCTTTTTTATATAGCAACTTTCATCACATTCATGAGAAGCAGCTCAGGTCATATCATATAAAGTTCATAATACTTCCTATGACACCAAGTTTTTTAATGTGGAGTAAGCTACAATCGAACTCTAATAACAATCATTCCATGACACAGAACATTTATGATCGAAGTACTAATAACAACAAAGTAGGAAAAGACAGATTGCTACTTACTGTAAAGAAGACACATTAAGTTGCAGACAGACACAATTAAGACACTTACATAAAGCTTTCATCCACAGTCTTCATCAGCAAAAGAGAAACACACACAATTCACACACTCAAGCAAGCACACCCCATGTATACAGGACCTCCAACCCCAGCATCTCAAGCTTTACAGTTACTGGTTTCTCAAATATTTTGAAAATATATCTAAAATTTTCTTTTTGTCTTATCCAGGTATAGAGAAATCCTTTGTTAGGGACCATGTCTGTTTAAACTCTCTGATGAGTAACTTACTAGAAACAAAATTGAAAAATCAACTAAAATGCAGATACACTAGTAAGACTGGTAAGTCTGAATCTATTAAAGTGTCCATTGACATTTCCAAGTTCAAATATTCATCCCATACAGCTTATACAGGGGATTTAATGTAATGTTTATCTTTTACAAATTTCTCTATTCAAATTCATGAAAGTGTTTTGTGGGTTATTGTTGTTCATGCTATGTTGCCAAATCCCATTGATGAGTGAAGTCTATCTGCTCTTGGTGGTGTTTTCCTCAGTGATGCATACAGTTAGTAACCGAGAAATGTTCATTTGGATCTGAATCAACATAGTGCTCTGCAAGCCACCATACAGTACAAGGCAGAGGGTATCCTGCACCATTACAAGTCATTTCCTTTCCGGTTCCGGCTGCAAACAGTGCGAGGGAAAAACGACTGTCTATATGTCTCAGTATGAGCTCTAATTCCTTGTATCTTATCTTTGTTGTCCTTACGCACAATGTATGTTGGCGGCAGTAGAATCATTCAGCAGTCAGCTTCAAATGCCATTTCTCTAAATTTTCTCAAAAGTGTTTCTTGAAAAGAACATTGCCTTCCCTTCAGAGATTCCTATTTGAGTTCCCAAATTGCGTAACACTTATATGTTGTTCAAACCTTCCAGTAACAAATCTAGCAGCCCACCTCTGAATTGCTTCGATGTCATTCTTCAGTCTGACCTTGTACTAACCTGAAACACTTGAGCTGTACTCATGAACAGATCACACCAGCATCCTATATTCTATCTCCTTTACAGGTGAACCACTCTTTCCCAAAATTCTTCCAATACACCAAAGTGACAATTCACCTTCCCCACCACAGTTTTCACATGCTCGTTCTACCTCATATCGCTTTGCAACATTACGCCCAGGTATTTAAATGACTTGACTGAGTCAAGCAGGACACTAGTAATACTGTATCCAAACATTACAGGTTTGATCTTCCTAATCATCTGCGTTAAATTACATGTTTCCACATTTAGGGCTAGCTGCTGTTCATCACACCAATTGAAAGTTTTTTGTAAGTCAGCTTGTATCTTCCTACAGTCACTCAACTTTGACACCTTACCATATGCCACGGCATCATCAGTAAACAACCACAGGTTGCTGCTCACCCTGTCCGCCAAACTATTTATGTATGTAGAGAACAACAGTGGTCCTATCACACTTCTGTGGGGGCACCCCTGATGATACCCTTGTCTCTGATGAACACTCGCCATTGAGGACAAAATACTGGGTTCTATTATTTAAAAAGTCTTCGAGCCACTCATGTATTTGTGATCCAAACATTACAGGTTTGATCTTCCTAATCATCTGCGTTAAATTACATGTTTCCACATTTAGGGCTAGCTGCTGTTCATCACACCAATTGAAAGTTTTTTGTAAGTCAGCTTGTATCTTCCTACAGTCACTCAACTTTGACACCTTACCATATGCCACGGCATCATCAGTAAACAACCACAGGTTGCTGCTCACCCTGTCCGCCAAACTATTTATGTATGTAGAGAACAACAGTGGTCCTATCACACTTCTGTGGTGGCACCCCTGATGATACCCTTGTCTCTGATGAACACTCGCCATTGAGGACAAAATACTGGGTTCTATTATTTAAGAAGTCTTCGAGCCACTCATGTATTTGTGATCTTATTCCATATGCTCATTCCTTCATTAAGAGCCTGCAATGGGACACCGTGTCAAATGCTTTCCAGAAATCTAGAAATATGGACTCTGCCTTTTGCCCTTCACCCATAATTTGCAGTACATCATGTGAGGAAAGGGCAAACTGAGTTTCCCACAAGTGATGCTTTCTAGAACCATGCTGATTCGTGGCTACAAGCTTCTCAGTCTCAAGAAAGTTTATTACACTGAAACTAAGAATATGTTCAAGGATTCTGCAGAAAACAGAAGTCAGGGATTTTGGTCTGTAATTTTGTGTGTTCATTCTTTTACCCTTCTTGCACACAGGAGACCTGTGTCTTTTTCCAGTCCCTTGGGACATAGTGCGGGTTGAGAGATTCATGACATGTTGCCTTGTCAGCATCGGGTGAAAATATTCCATCTCAAGATGTACAATGGCGTGTATGGAGTTACAAAGCCGAAGAGTACTCAACGCACGGCACACCAGCCACTGTATTCAGTCAGTAAGTATCCAGATCATCTTCTCCTCTTTTACTCATTGTCGTCCGTGATCATGGAGTTCCTTAAAATCTGTAGCTGTTCATCGTTGATGTGCTGATCAGCAGTTTTTTTAACACCACCTCACTTACCACACCACTATGGCATTTTCACATGTACCTTTTCATGTAGCATTTGCAATTAGCTTCTGTTAACTCACACTTTTCTTGATTCTTGAACATTAATTTCCCATGAGTACATTACATACAATACGATAGTTACAATAAAAATAATATTTTCTACACAGTTACACATACGTTTCCATTTAGGAACAGACACATATAAATAATACTATAATTCTACATTTTTGTCTTACAGGCAAGGGTAAGTTTTCCCATCCCAATGGTCATGTCTGTGCACCATCTCAACATTCTGTATCCCATTGAAAAATTAATGGGCTCATTTGTATCCACTGCTGTATTTAACTACAGAGCGTACAATTTTCTATGAAGTTCAGTGTAAGAGACGACACACCACAGAATTTAAAAAGAATAGAAAGAATTACTATTCACAAAGGAGAATAAAGCTATTTCAACATATAGTTACTTCATATTTTCAACCAGGCCTTACCTGATTGTCAACACTTGGCTCAGCATCTTGCTGCATCCATGTTGTGATTCAATAGTACTTCTTGTTCTTATGTGTTCTTGCATGTTGCCCTATAATGTGTGACATAAATGTTTTCTTGCAGCTTTCAAAGGTGTATGTCAGTACAGTGCACGTTCTCCTTTGCAAATGTATTTTCCTAGTACAACTAATTATTTCTCTTTTATGTACCAATTTGCATGCCATAATGTCTGAAATAGCACTGCTTTTTGTAATTGTTGATGTCTTAAGAATTGTCAGCAAGTATAGCTAAGACAATCATAAACAACTACAGATACTCATTTCATTTTATAACTTATTGTCATAATATTGTATAAGATTAATGTATACAGATGTACTCGCATTTGTGCATATTTGGAGGCATGTGGAGTTTAGAACATTAGTAACTGGGATGGCATTTCATGTTCCTTCAAGGCTAAGGTAAAATATTCTTTCTGCCTTTCTTAACACTCATATTTGTGTTTTTCCTTTAACAGGTAAATATACTGATGTACTAGGGTTCCCTAATCATTATTTTCCCATTCATAAAACACTTTCCCACAAAATACTTATAACTAGATTACAACCAGGACCCACCACCAATACCTCTGCCTTAATTATATATTCACGTCATAGAAAGTAGAAGTGCAAAGCATTATTTCCATCATCTTTAAAGTTAACTAACTAGTTAGATTCTGGTTTCCCGCAGGTCAACCAGCATGTTCATACATTCATACTCGTTCACACAGAGGGTTTCTACAGAAAGAATTATCTGCCAACAAAATAATGTGTTCATATTTGTATCCTTTTGGATTACAAGTATTTCAATTAAGTTTATACTACTTGCCTGTTGTTGGTTGAGCACAATTCTGCTCTCTGATGCATTTAATAATTTATAATTTCTCCTCCATGTAGTATCCTATTTTCCTTAGAAGTAGCTCCTTTTTAGTATCATATGGTACTGTACATTATAGCTGTAGGTGTAGTATTTAGCTTAGTTTTAGAATAATTGCTAACTTAGACTTAACCTATGTATGGCATTTACCAAGATGTAGTTAGTTTTTAGGTTGTTGTGTTCACATAGCTGTATATATTAATGTATACTTGTATACAACCTGTAGCGTAATGTAGGGGTATTCGGTGTATCACATCCTAAAAATATGCCACACAATTTATACGCATCGACTGCCTCTCATAAAATATTCATAACTCTCCAACATGTCATAACATAATGTGTGTTCTTATTTGGCACTTGTGCCCAGATAATGTAAGGTCATAGTAAAATGATATTCACTACATGCATAATTATCAGGTTTGTTCCTTAGTAGTGATGCAAAATGGATCTTTATCCAGGTGCCTTCTTACAGGATAATGCTCATAATTTAAAATTATTACTAGCTATTTACATGTTCACACTCTTCTACCTTTTATCCCAGGCTTCCTGTGTTCACATGTTTACTTCTTCACATCTTTGATGCATACTGTCCTTTGATCTTTCCCAATTTGGGATGTGCTAATAAATAGCATCCTGGATGTGGAATGTCCATTACCAGGAATGGTCCTGAATATAGAATTTTCAACTTCTGGTTTACCTTTTTAACTCAACTAAATTTCGGATGTGTTCATAACAACAGGTTGTCTCCTATCTGGAAGGTAAAAGTCTGGCTGAAATTCTAGTCATACTTGGCCTTCCTTTTTTGTTCTTGTTCACTCAGAATAATTGGAGCTTGTCTTATTTTCTCTTAGAGTGAAGGTTCATGTGCTGGAAGTACATGGTAAAGGTTTTGACCTCTTGTGAAGTTCATTTCTCCTTTACGTTAGTTTGGTAGGTGTAAATACTGTACATATGTGTGAGAAATTATCAACCATGTGTTGAAAGGGAGCAATATACTCTACCCATTTCATTTGTTTGTTTGGTATACAAGTCCTAATAAAGTGATTAAATTTTTGAATATACACTCAACAGGTCTCGCGTCTGGGTGAAGTCAGGGTACTACAATGTATTTCACATGTTGTTCTTTGAGAAAGGTTTTCCATTTAGGATTTGTAAAATATGATGCATTGTCAATTAATATGACCTTAAGTTTACCTATTCTAGGAAAATAGTTCTCTACAAGGTGTACAAAGTTGCTTCTGCCGTTTTTCCCCCAACATTTGAGGCTTTAATGAAACAAATTGGTTACACATGTATCATTAAAAGTATTTCCCATCGCTGGCCACTACTTTCTCCCATCTTTCGGACAGTGTACGAATCCCATGCTGAAAAAATTGTTCACCTTTTGAAGCAATCCACGAATTGATCCAATTTGTGACTTCTTCATGAGATCAGAAGTGTTTGTCAGCCAGGCCACGCGCCATTGATCTAAACAGGTGATTGTCAGAGGGAGCAATGTCTGGAGAATACGGCAGGTGGGATAGGACTTCCCATTTTAATGTTTCCAAGTACGTTTTGACCTCTTTTGCAACGTGGGGTCGAGTGTTGTCATACTGCAAAATCACTTTATTGTGCACCTGTGATTGTTTCACTTGGTTTTAACACCTCATAGTACATGACGCCGATCTGGTCCCACCAAATGCAGAACATGATCTTGGAGCTGTGAATATTCAGTTTGACCGTCAATGTGGAAGCATGGCCGGGATATCCCATGACTTTTTGCGTTTAGGGTTATCGTAATGAACCCATTTTTCATCCCGGGTCACAATGCGATGCAGAAATCCCTTCCGTTTTTGCCTCTGAAGCAACTGTTCACAAACACACAAAGGCCGTTCAATGTCTCTTTGTTTCAGCTCACACAGGACCCAAGTTCCTTCTTTCTGAATCATGCCCTTAGCCTTGAGACGTTTTGAAATGCCTTGTTGTGTCACTCCCACTAATCGTGCCAATTCTTCTTGAGTTTGATGCAAAGTCTTCACTCAGCAATATCTCCAATTCTGCATCTTCAAATACCTTCTCTCTTCCATGACTATGCCGGTCTACGACATTAAAATCACCATTCTTCAAGCGTTGAAACCACTCACGACACATTCTTTCACTAATAGCATCCTTACCATACATGCTTGAGAGCATTTGACGAGACTCAGCTGCTTTCTTCATATTGAAACAAAACAGTAACACTTCCCGCAAATGATAAGAATTAGGCTCGTAAACTGACATTTTTCAATCAAGAAACTGATGCAGACACAAATCGACTAAATTTTGAATGAGGTTATGTTGACCGATGTCCAAGCTGTCTGACGTTTGCGATCTGTTTCTTTCGACCCCTACTTACTGTTGTCGCCACTTATGCAAAGTTGTACTCTTGTACTAGCCTCCTAATAACTGTATTAGTGACAGGGGTTCACACACACACACACACACACACACTTATTTCATAAAGATATCGTACACAGCAATCAAATATTTGACACGACACCTCCCTTGAGGAAATGATCCAGCTGTGACAAGTGACACCAATTCTAGTGGTTTTGTTGTAATGATAGGATGTAATTCATTCAGGGAGACCAATTCAAGTGTTAGACTTTCTGACATATGATACACGTTTTTACTACTCTTTGCAGTTTGTGGCACAAATTTGGAAAGTAATAATATGACACAACTTTCTCACTAAACTTCTTTACTCCATAATGACCCCACTTGTTGTGTATAAACCTAATAAAATCAGTTACGTAATCTTCACATATACAAACACACCAACAGTTCGATTCTGGCACTCGCCGATGAAATAGCACACCTTTATATATTGTGTAATACTTACCTGGATTTCCAGCTTCCTTGTTATTGAGTTTCTCCTTTACCTTCCTCCAGTGAGGATCCTTTTCTTGTAAACTTGACAATTCTGGATAAATTTTAAGTAATAGTATCTCAGATTGTAATATCTGAAGTCTGCGTATTTAATTTTGTAAATTTATTTAATCGTGGGAGTCTAGAAAGTGCCTTGACTATAATGTTTTGTGCCCCTTTTATATGTCTTATTTCATAACTGAACTCTTGTAAAAATAAGTACCAACAAGCTCTCTGCCTTGCATTTTTCCCACAAACAGTATTCAAACTTCTGAAAGGCCCACGCAATGGCTAATGTTTAAGAGTTCGGTAGATGAGTATGATCTTCCATACTTGCTGAGTGTTTGGCTCTTTTTGAGATATTCTACCATACACACTTCAGGCCTTTCCGGTGTTGTTGTTCTGAGAGCCCATGGCACCCCTACCATCCAGCCCCATCTCTGCCCTCTGGGTGTGTCCTTTCCTCTTATATGCTGTCTTCACACACTTTTCCTTTTCAGTGACCACTATACCACTGGTTTTGTTGCTGTCGTATTATTGTGTTTCCAGCAGCTGCAATGGTTGAGCCCTGTCTCCCACTGCCACCAGCACCGTATGAGACATCACATCAGCAGCTGCATTGGTCAAGCTCTGTTTCCCAGTGCCGCCAGGGTCAGTCATTGCCATGTCTGCTGTCAGTACTGGCAGCCACACTCGTCAAGCAGTCTCCCTCATTGTCACGGGTCCTACCGTTGTCCTCCCTCCACTGGCTGCTTCTGTGGTTTCCTTCTCTGTTTTCGGGAGTATACGTGCATCTCACTGATAAGTTCCAGTCAGTCATTGGGTTTGCTTCTGTGCACCACTTGGCTGGTCATCTTTGGCCCTGTGGTCCCTCCTTCCACTCCACCAGCCGCCTATGTCAGTCTGAATCTCCAGCACCACAATTCTCCTACAGTTGCTTCATTTCAGGCTTTCTTCACAACCTCATGTCCTGGGTTCGAGGAGTAGTCACAGCCACCAAGAGCTACCTCTCCCTTTGTGACTGTCTGCATCGACCTTAGTGAGGTGCTCCTCCCTGTGGCTACCATCCCCAGTTGAAGAATGCCTTGCAAGGTCTTTTGGCTGGTGTCAAGATGGCTTTGCCATCTTTTCCTTGAGGTGGAAGGAAAATCTAGTACATCGCCATCACCGACCTCTTCACTTTCCAACTCTACAGCCCCACCCCGTTGCAAGCCCGCCCTTGGCTCTTAGGTGCTCCTCCTTTTCGAGACTGTTTATGTGTCTTGCTATTACATTCTATTTTACGGACATGGTACTGAGAAGCTAAATGCTAGCAGGTGAAACCAGAGGCACCATCATTGTTTATAGGCAGTACTTGCAGCAGCAAGGATGCTACTATCAGGAACTAACTTGCATCCATGGGTCATGTGGGCATCAAGCATCTGCAGATATTCCTCCACCTGCTATGTACTTAAGTTGTGGCTCAATCTCCAGCAGGTTGCACCTCAACCCAACCCAGGCCAAGAGCCAGCCACACCAGGGATGACAGCCCACCGTGGACTGGCCTTGTTACAGTGGACTTTGTCTATGTACTTGCGGTAGTGTCATCATCACATCCAACATTCCTGTGGGCTTTCTGTCAAGCACATCTCATCAAGGATGATCATTTCAGTTGTCATTTTATAATATGATTGGAAAGATAAAAAAATCTACTCACCAAGTTGCAGCAGGAGAACACAACACAAAACTTATGCAAGCTTCTGGTGGCAGTGACTCCAGAAAAGTTGAAGGAGAAGGAAGGACAGTGAAGGAAAAGGATTGGAGAGGTTTGTGAAAGGATTACAGTTCGGAAAAAGACACACACAACCCCAAGTCAGGGAAGACTTACCAAACCAGATGAATCTATCCAAATCACATTACATTGTCAAAAATTGATCATTTAAGTTATTCTGTTTTATACAGCACTGGACTATGTTGTAATACTGTAATAAAAGTGAACTCAAAAGCTACTTGGAATTGTCACTCAATCATGTGCTTGCAGTTAAAATAAAGAAAACAAAAATTAAGGAGAACTGGTATTACACAGAGCATCTCCAACATCCTGGTGAACAGTGTGATGTTATGGGAACAGGCACAGAGTGTAGGAAATGAATTGAGGATTTCTCTGCATCTAATGTAGTGGTTCCCAACCTGGGGGTAACTACTCCCTGAGGGGTAAAATGAAATTTTCTGAGGGGTACAAGCTAAATGATTCAATTGTGTTTCAGTCACAAAGTTATTTTCAAAAGATCAATACTATTATGACAATTTTGTAAAAATCTAATACTGATTATATAAGTTACCAATCATTACTTTTTCTCAATTAGTAGCATTAATGCAATGCAGGTTACAGGTTCCTCACATAATACTATCCCCATACACGTCACATGTGAAGCAGTAATAGCCTGAAGTCTTCAAATTTCTGCCAGTTCAAGAGTAAGGAGTGCAGCAGTCAAGTGGTTTACAAACAGTAAGCAGAGTGCACACATTTTACCTTGGTTGACTGTAAATGGAGTTGCAGTATGCAGGTCAAGTGCCGCACTGGAGAGAAGTAATGCAGGGGAAGTATGTTTTGCAACAAGTGTCTACCCACACTGCAGATAGTTAGCTTTCTTATCTGAAAAGGAGTTGTGATAAAAGTGCTCCAGGAACAGCCTTTCATTCTATAGTTTGTTAGATGCTGAAGTTAGTGATAATGTGGGGGAGGAGGACAACAGATCGCAGGACATAAAAACTGCTGGTAAGTTGAAAGAACTTACATAGCACTCTGAATAAAAAAACTACTTCAATACCAATTATATGGTCTCCTCTTCAAATTACTTCCAAATAAAACATTTACCTTCACAGGTAAAAATTGCTATTGAGGGGTGGCATAGCAAAGCTCACCTTACCATAATCATAGCTGATTGCTCTGTAAAGTTGAGGCCTTTTGAGACTGGAAAATAAAGAAAGCATGTTGTTTTAAAAATGAAAAATTCTAAGCATGAACCACAGTGCCAATCATAAGGCATGTCTGACATCACAGCTATCTTAAAAAAAGTTCTACAGCCTGAATACAAAAATGGGAGCCTGTAACAAAAATTTTCCTATTTGTCGATTGCTCAATGCAAACCAAAAAAATATATATGAAGTTATGAAACGTCCGGTTAGAGTTCTTGTCACTGAATTGCACCAGCAAGTTGCAGCCCTTGGATCTGAAGATTATCTATGCCTTTAAAACACACCATAGAAGAATCATTGCGCAGATTTTGTGCTTTACTTAGCAAACACAAAGATGAAGGTTAAGGAATCCATCTCCAACTGCTTCAGGAAAGCTGAGTTTTTTAAACAGATGAAGAAAATGTACATACAGTGCAAGATTTCCTTAATGTTAATAACAATGGTGTGACTATTGAAAGTGTTTTAGTTGAAGATTTGGTTAATTCTCATATGCAGAAAAAAGGTGACAGTGCAGGAAGTGACAGTGGTGATAATTAGGACAACAATGGAGTGACTTGTACTGCAGCTCTAAATGCAGCAGTGAAGACAATAAAGAAATACATTTCTGCTGCAGATCAGCAACGCTTTCCATTGTACCGTGAAAACTGTAATGAGTTAAAACAGACGACAACTCTGATTCTTTTGTGAAAAAAACTTTAAATTTGTTCATATAATCAAATTCATGCAAGACTATTGGTTCCCAACTGAAGGCCAGTACAATTAATAAACTGGGTTGTTGATGTTTTATAAAGTATTTGCTTAAAAAATAGCTTTCACATTTTACACCATTTTTTTTAAAGTTCCTTGAAAAATATTAAAGAGGGATTTCAATGTGTGTTGTTTGGTCATGCCATAGAATGAAGTTGCCCAGTTTCTTGGTTTATCAAAGTAGACTGCCAAACATACCTGCAAGAATTGGTGTACCATCTAACAGCATAAGAATGGTGGAAGTAAAAAGATCATAATCAAACAGAGACTGGAGGCTGAGACAAGGGTTATACCTTATCGATGACAATATGTTTCAATACCAAAAGTAATTGCTGTTGCCAGTGAATGTTAATTCGTCTCAACCAGTTTCTAAGTGAACACTGCAAAGACAACTGCATGCAATGGAGTCCAGTATCTCACAAACGACCATTTCTCACAGTGGCATATAAAACTGTACTTCTGCAGTGAACCTAATAATACAGAAACTGGACAACAGCTGACTGCTTCATTTCAGAAGACCACTTTACACCAACTGTCCAGTTAAGTGTTTAAGCTGCAGAGTGAAATAGGTTAAAGAACTGGGCCAATGTGGTTCTGTGATCTTTTGCACTTGTTTTTCGTATCATGACTTAGGTCCACTCTTATTACACAAAACAAATACCAGGATGCTTATTTCAGTATTTCCAGTGAAAGTGTGTTGCCTTTTTTCCTTCATCATGATGCTGAGTATGCTGTCAAAACACCCATCTGCCAACGGGCTATAGCCATGTTCACAATGTTGCAGGCATATTTTCCGGGTTTTACAATCACTCAGGTGCCATATCACACTTCAACTATCTCACTATTTCACCTGCCATAGCTCTCAAATTTGGTAGTGCCACAGGATCTTATCACCAATGAGTGGTTTCTGACGGATGTAGCATACCTGAAGAAACTTGGGGCCTCCCTGCCTCACCAAATTCACACCATAATGAACACTAGAGGCTGCGTTGCACAGTATTAGCCTGGGGTCGACATAACTTTTCTTTTCTAAAAAAAAAAAAAAAAAAAAAAAAAAAAAAAAAGAGAGAGAGAGAGAGAGAGAGAGAGAGAGAGAGAGAGAGAGAGAGAGAGAGAGAAAAGGTGGAGTGAACTTCAAAGGTGAAAGTCCTTAGGAATTCTCACTAAGGGCTACTCAGATTTCCAGAAGTGATAAAGACTCAGAACACTGTAAGATAACACATACTCTATATTTGAACAAATAATGTATAATAATATGAAAGCTATGAACACAACATTACAAAATATTTTCTTCTTTTATAAGGTAATCAGATATTCATTATTCCTTAGTCTTCGTACAGTATGATAAATACTTTACACTCCAAACATGAGATGAAATTCATTCTGTACAACATAAAACATTTACCCGAAACCACCACACACACAACTACCAAAGCAACCACAGTAAGTACATTGTGTTTTTGAATACAGAATGTTGTTAGGAAGTTGTCACCTTTCACTTAGATTACTTTCAATATGATATCAAATTTGTGTGCTACAAGCAAAGTCCATCAAAATAAGATCAAACTATTGAATGTAATAGTAAATATTTTCCTAATAACCTATTTTACTGGAATACTGATACTTCTTCCAAGCGCCTTTACTTTTAAAGAGTTATATGGAATGTTGAATTCCAATGTTAATAGCTTGGCACATTGCAAAACAAAAATCATAAAATATTTGGTATACTGTGACACAGTCATAAGTTAACCAGCCTCTTATGAGTCAATCAAGTTACAGACACAATAAATTAAGAGCATCGACATAGTGAAAGCAGGTACACAAAATGATAACTATGTTCCAACTGGCTTGAACAGTCTGCTGAAGTAGTTCAATCAAGTAGATGTTACACCTTTCCTTGCAACCAGTAAATTCAGTACTGGATGTTTCTTTATGTAATCCACAGCTTTCTTATGAGTAGCCATTGTGAAGTCATACCCATTGCACTGGAAAAGACACAATGAACATTAATTATTATTAATATTCTTAACTTACACAGATATTCTGGTGTGTCGGTCAATGACTTGCTGAAGAGCACAAAATACTTTTGCAAATATGACAGGCGTGTGGGTATTCAACAAAAGGGCAAAGCACTGGACATTTAACTGAAAACAGGTGTCAAGCATTCCAGAACAAAAGTTATAAAAGGATTTAACTGAGGTCCAAACAACCAACTTTGGGATCACAGCAAGTAACTTATGTTTGGTTTTTTTTCCCCACTTATATCTTGTACACTTTAATCTACAGACGCAGAAAAAACATATATGCCATCACTGTTATCAATGAGATGTTAAAAAACCACAAATTAAATGACATATGAACAAAGGAATGATGACTAAAATGAATTTTCTACAGTCAAGATTGCATAAAATGTTTCCAGAGAGTTCGTAGCACTGCTGCCAGTTTCAGCTGCAGGGAACTAATGGTTACGGGCAAAAGCAGTAGCCATCTATATAACTGTGACAACACTGAGGTGTTAGCATTACAAAAATTGCATTCTATTATTGGCTGAGGTAGGCCTGCAAAGCTGCCATGCCCAGTCCTCTGCAACTGTCAGGGATCAACTTAACCAACTCAACTATGTTGTTGTTGATGTTGTTGTCTTCAGTCCTGAGACTGATTTGATGCAGCTCTCCATGCTACTCTATCCTGTGCAAGCTTCTTCATCTCCCAGTACCTACTGCAGCCTACATCCTGAATCTGCTTAGTGTATTCATCTCTTGCTTTCCCTCTACGATTTTTATCCTCCACGCTGCCCTTCAATACTAAATTGGTGATCCCTCGATGCCTCAGAACATGTCCTACCAACCGATCCCTTCTTCTTGTCAAGTTGTGCCACAAGCTCCTCTTCTCCCCAATTCTATTCAATACCTCCTCATTAGTTATGTGATCTACCCATCTAATCTTCAGCATTCTTCTGTAGCACCACATTTCAAAAGCTTCTATTCTCTTCTTGTCTAAACTATTTATAGTCCACGTATCACTTCCATACGTGGTTACACTCCATACAAATACTTTCAGAAACAACTTCCTGACATTTAAATCTATACTCGATGTTAACAAATTTTTCTTCTTCAGAAATACTTTCCTTGCCATTGCCAGTCTACATTTTACATCCTCTCTACTTTGACCATCATTAGTTATTTTGCTCTCCATATAGCAAAACTCCTTCACTACTTTAAGTGTCTCATTTCCTAATATAATTCCCTCGGCATCACCCAACTTAATTCGACTACATTCCATTATCCTCGTTTTGCTTTTGTTGATGTTCATCTCATACCCTCCTTTCAAGACACTGTTCATTCTGTTCAACTGCTCTTCCAAGTCCCTTGCTGTCTCTGACGGAATCACAATGTCATCAGCGAACCTCAAAGTTTTTATTTCTTCTCCATGGATTTTAATACCTACTCCAAACTTTTCTTTTGTTTCCTTTATTGCTTGCGCAATATACAGATTGAATAACATCGGGAATAGGCTACAACCTTGTCTCACTCCCTTCCTAACCACTGCTTCCCTTTCATACCCTTTGACTCTTGTAACTGCCATCTGCTTTCCGTACAAATTGTAAATAGCCTTTCGCTCCCGGTAATTTACCCCTGCCACCTTCAGAATTTGAAAGAGAGTATTCCAGTCAACATTGTCAAAAGCTTTCTCTAACTCTACAAATGCTAGAAACGTAGGTTTGCCTTTCCTTTTTCCTTAATCTTTCTTCTAAGATAAGTAGTAGAGTCAGTATTGCCTCACGTGTTCCAACATTTCTACGGAATCCAAACTGATCTTCCCCGATGTCGGCTTCTACCAGTTTTTCCATTCGTCTGTAAAGAATTTGCATTAGTATTTTGCAGCTAAGACTTATTAAACTGATTGCTCGGTAATTTTAACATCTGTCAACACCTGCTTTCTTTGGGATTGGAATTATTATATTCTTCTTGAAGTCTGAGGGTATTTTGCTTGTTTCATACAACTTGCTCACCATATGGTAGAGTTTTGTCAGGACTGGCTCTCCCCAGGCCGTCAGTAGTTCCAATGGAATGTTGTCTACTCCGGGGGCCTTGTTTCGACTCAGGTCTTTCAGTGCTCTGTCAAACTCTTCACGCAGTATCGTATCTTCTATTTCATCTTCATCTACATCATCTTCCATTTTCATAATAGTGTCCTCAAGTACATCGCCCTTGTATAGACCCTCTATATACTCCTTCCACCTTAATGCTTTCCCTTCTTTGCTTAGAACTGGGTTTCCATCTGAGCTCTTGATGTTCATACAAGTGGTTCTCTTATCTCCAAAGGTCTCTTTAATTTTCCTGTAGGCAGTATCTATCTTACTGCTAGTGAGATAAGCCTCTACATCCTTACATTTGTCCTCTAGTCATCCCTGCTTAGCCATTTTGCACTTCCTGTCGATCTCATTTGTGAGACGTTTGTATTCCTTTTTGCCTGCTTCATTTACTGCATTTTTATATTTTCTCCTTTCATCAATTAAATTCAATATTTCTTCTGTTACCCAAGGATTTCTACTAGCCCTCGTCTTTTTACTTACTTGATCCTCTGCTGCCTTCACTACTTCATCCCTCAAAGCTACCCATTCTTCTTCCACTGTATTTCTTTCCCCCATTCCTCTCAATTGTTCCCTTATGCTCTCTCTGAAACTCTGTTCAACCTCTGGTTCTTTCAGTTTATCCAGGTCCCATCTCCTTAAATTCCCACCTTTTTGCAGTTTCTTAAGTTTTAATCTACATGTCGTAACCAATAGATTGTGGTCAGAGTCCACATCTGCCCCTGGAAATGTCTTACAGTTTAAAACCTTGTTCCTAAATCTCTGTCTTACCATTATATAATCTATCTGATACCTCTTAGTATCTCCAAGGTTCTTCCATGTATACAACCTTCTTTCATGATTCTTAAACCAAGTGTTAGCTATGATCAAGTTGTACTGTGTGCAAAATTCTACCAGGCGGCTTCCTCTTTCATTTCTTAGCCCCAATCCATATCCACCTAGTATGTTTCCTTCTCTCCCTTTTCCTACTACCGAATTCCAGTCACCCATGACTATTAAATTTTCGTCACCCTTCACTATCTGAATAATTTCTTTTATCTCATCATACATTTCATCAATTTTTTCATCTGCAGAGTTAGTTGGCATATAAACTTGTACTACTGTGGTAGGTGTGGTCTTCGTGTCTATCTTGGCCACAATAATGCGTTCACTATGCTGTTTGTAGTAGCTTACCCGTGCTCCTATTTTTTTATTCATTATTAAACCTACTCCTGCATTACCCTTATTTGATTTTGTATTTATAACCTTGTATTCACCTGACCAAAAGTCTTGTTCCTCCTGCCACGGAACTTCACTAATTCCCACTATATCTAACTTTAACCTATCCATTTCCTTTTTTAAATTTTCTAACCTACCTGCCCGATTATAGGATCTGACATTCCACGCTCCGATCTGCAGAACGCCAGTTTTCTTTCTCTTGATAATGATGTCCTCTTGAGTAGTTCCCGCCCGGAGATCTGAATGGGGGACTATTTTACCTCCGGAATATTTTACCCAAGAGGATGCCATCATCATTAACCACACAGTAAAGCTGCATGCCTTCAGGAAAAATTATGGCTGTAGTTTCCCTTTGCTTTCAGCCGTTTGCAGAATCAGCACAGCAAGGCCGTTTTGGTTAGTGTTACAAGGCCAGATCAATCAATCGTCAAGACTGTTGCCCCTGCAACTACTGAAAAGGCTGCTGCCCCTCTTCAGGAACCACACGTTTGTCTGGCCTCTCAACAGGTATCCCTCCGTTGTGGTTGCACCTACGGTACAGCTATCTGTATCGCTGAGACACGCAAGCTTCCCCACCAATGGCAAGGTCCATGGTTCATGGGGGGGTAAGTCAACTATAGTACTTTCTAAAGTAACTGCACTCATCAAAAACAACATAAACACTAACTGACAGTTTTGCTAGGTTTCCAGAAACACTTATGGATATAAATGAAAAATAACTCAAGTTACAACTCTAAGATTTGGTTACAATCCATGCAGAAACTGACAAGAGATGATGTGAAGAGTACCGAGAAAATTTCATAAACAGAGGATGTTGCAATACTGGAGAGAGAAAAGGAGTATCTCTGTATCATCCACAAAATTTAGAAGAAATGAAGTGGGACTGGTATTCCCAGCTTGAGAAATGTGGATGAATGTCTCATATTTCTTCTTATTCTTCTGCCACTCCAGGGTTAGGCCTACGCTCTTTCTGGGTTCACCATGTTGTCTTTGATCTTCCCACAGTTTATATCATTTCATACTAGAATTGTAATTATTTCATTCATCACAAGACAGGAAAAATTCATAAGATGTACACACTAGTAAATTCTTGTACTATCCTGCACCAGAAAAAATACAGTGTGTACAAAAATTAATTCCAATTTGTCCCCTATATATTATAACTCTCCTCTTTCAATGTTTGGAACAAAGGATAGCTAAGTTACAACCATATTCTCTAAATTTCTCTCTCTTTCAGTCTCATGTAGATTGGTTAGTTTGATGACTCCCTACGAGTTTTGGGTTCACTGCTATGTATGTCAGTCCATGGGAACAGGCATCAGCTGCCATTCTCTTGTTCTTGTTGGACATCTTTGATGCTTTCGCTCTTGATCTGGACTTCCTACCAACTAAACATTCAGTTACATATATGCCATTTATTCAGTCACCTGTATTAACCTACATTTTATAGTTTAACAGACTACTCTTTTGCTGAAAGCTTTTCCCTGCTAAGTGGGCTCGAACTGAGCAATAATTAGGAGTTAATGTTGTTGTGTATAACACTAATTTCCACTGTTCTTTTTAACAGCAAGTGCTTGCCTATAGTTTATGGGGTCATCCCAACCCACCCCCAGATAACACTCGTACATTACACATTATTATTGACAATGATGTCCTATACTGTTATTTTCCCCACAGGACTCGCAGAAGCAAAAGAGTTAGTGTTTATCAACTTTTGCTTTAATTGACTGGGAGCAAATATCGAGTTTTGCAAAGACTTAGTTTTCAACATCCTACAGCAGCAGGGAATATCAGATTTTGACCACAATGTTTTGACAGGTGATGCATGACAACATGTTTGATTTGTAACTACAAAAATCTGAATTTTGAAAAACTGATCATTGACTGACTTACAAAAAAATGCTCCTTATGTTAACACTGTTTCTGAGCTGGTACAGCTATGGTATGGAGCAAGATGAGTGTTGTTATGACCCCTCCACCCACCACCACACACTTAGAGCAAGATGAGTGTTAGTATGCCCCCCCCCCCACACACACACACCAACAACAGCAACTTAACCAAACTGTTCAATGGTAAGTGCTTAACTCATTGGTGTTAACTTGAGCAGCAAATATAATGGAAGAAAATTACCAGCTCACTTGCTATTTCCTAAAGACTGCATCCATTCAGGCTATTCAAGGAAGAGACAGAATACATAGATACAATACACAGGACCTCAAAAGGGTAAGACACTCGATTTACTAAATAGTATGTGAGAGTATTAGAGAATAAATGGTTAGGTACTCATTAATATCAACAAATAGTTAAATAGTTGTAAAGAAGCAATATTATGTTATTACAGTAAATTCATCCAATATTGTTTTTAGCACAGTTCAATAAAGATGAAACAGACATTATTTACAAATCCTATGGCCTGTCACTATAGCCTACACAAAGATTAAGACATTTTAATAAATAATGTCGAACTGAACAGATCTTGAAATGACAGACAGAGTGGCCTAACCCAAAGGGAACCTGTCTCCTAGTCTTTAAGTAACCTAAGTGTGAGAAGTCATGTATACCATCTTTCTCTAAATTACAAAGGATAACCAGAAAGTACATTATGTTTTTGTCTGTAGGACAATGGGCAGGGACAGCAAGGTCATACTGTTGTTTGAATGTTTGTACTTCGTCAGCATCCAGCTACACCAGCATGAGGTTCATGTCGTTTCTCGTTATTTCACAATAAAAGTTTTAAATGTGTGCCACAACTGAAAACCCGGCAAGCTGTGCAATGTCGTCAGTAACAAGGTTGCTGTTCACAAAAAACATAAACCGATTGAATTTTATCCAACTGTGTGAAGTGTACACAAACAACATAATCACTGAATGTGGAATGCGCCAATGGCGCATTTGGTTTAAAAGTGGCTGACTAATGTTCATGATGAAGAGTGATGAACTGCTTGTACAAATTTATGAAAGATTCAAGAAAACTGCCAATTCAAAATGATGGAGTTTTCATTCAGTTTTCCACAAATTTCACGAAGATTGCTGCATTAAAGTGTTGCACAGAAGCTAGACTACCACAAATTTTGTGCAAGATATGAGGTTGTGACTAACTGTTTGAAGTCTCAAATGGCAGAATTTTATGGCAATGGAATTTCATAGCTTGCTCATTGCTATCATATGTGCGTAAATTTGTGTGGCGACTACACTGAAAAACAGTATTCAAGTGGCACTTCAAAGTGAATATAACATTTTTGTCCTACTTAGTTTTAATACCAAAACATAATCTACTTTCTGGATAGCCATTGTATGAAAATTTTGTTCTGTGCATTATTGATTGTTAAATGTTTGTGGGTCACATTTTCTGATCAGAAATTCAGAAAAAATATTTACAATATAACTGTTACAAATTTTCAAAATACTATCTCTCTGAAACAACGTCAAAAATGTCTCAGTCTGAACTTATTTAGGGAAGTCGCTGTACGCTGTGATAGCCTCTTCATCGGATGAAAAATGCTGCCAATGAATGTTTTCGTTTGTCTTTGCGAATAGGTAGAAGTCACATGGACCCAAGCCAGATGAATATGGTGGGTGCAATAACACTCACACTTTTAAGAAGATGCACAGGCAGAGGTGTTGATGTGATGGGGCTGATGGGGCACATAGTGCCTACTCCTCCACTTTGAGTGCTATTTATTTATCATTAGGTACCAAATCAAAACATCTATAGCAAGTTAACAGAGGCTAATTCCATTCTTACTTGCATAGCAAGATATGACAACTGTAAAATATTAAAAATGCTTAATAAAATAGTCCAAAAAGACTTGCAAAGAACTCATTTCTTATATTTCTACTTACAACATCTTAAATGCTGAACAAAAATATGTTCCATTCATTACCTGCAATATTTTGTCATGCATCCGAAGGCCTGATTTAGCTGCAGGACTCCCTTCATGTACTTCTGTAACATATATGCCCTAAAAGTAAAAATTATTTAAATTAAGAGTCTTGAATTTATATATATGAGCTGTTTTAATGGGTTTAAATGTTAATTACAGACAGAATAAACAGCAACACAACATACAGTGATCTTTCGGTATTTTCATCATCCATTGCAAATAAAGTAAATAATGTGAAACAACCTTCTTCACTTCTGTTATGAGAAGTAATACACACTGAAAGCTTAATTTCTAAAATATTAATGTGAGGGGAAAAGTTAGTTTCAACAATTTTGTGAAGATTTACCATACCCATGTCAACAGAATAAACACTTAACTATACGCTGGTGTTTAAAATTAAAGCAACAAGTGGATATTTTGCAAGGCAAGTGGATATTTTGCAAGGCAAGTGGATATTTTGCAAGGCTGCATTTGTTCTGCCACAAAACATTATAAACAGGTATAGCATAGTAGAAACAGTGTACAGAATACAGAATGTAAACAACTGCAACGTGCGTAACGGAAGACAAAAATTTTCTTCGTTTTTTCCAACTGAAAAGATTTGCACACACATTCCGATAACCCATGCTTAGTATGGGGTGTGACCACCTCTGACAGCAATACAGGTCTAACAACGTCAGGATATGCTGTGAATGAAGTCATCACTCACATTGAGGCAATAGCGCCCATTCGTCCTGCAGAGCCGCTCGCAAGCTGAAGAGTGGTTGGTGGATGCTGATGTGATGCAACCTGCCTCCCTAACACATCCCAGACATGCTCTATAGCATTCAAATTGGGAGAGCAAGCGAGTCATGTCATAAATGCAATATCTTCCATTTCCATGAAAACATGAACAACCTGTGCCCTATGAGGTCAAGCATTATTGTCCAGCAGTACGAAGTCTAGGCCCACAGCATCTCGCAACAACTGCACAAGGTCCGAAGATCTCATCATGATACCTGACACGAGTTAAACCTTGCTCATTCACCCGTAGTTTCACGAAGAGCTGTTCAAGTGGTCAACATAATCCTTGCCCACACAATTAGGGATACTCCTTGATATCGGTCTTTTTCCATAATGTTTTGAGTCCTGAACTCATTTTCCATGTTCCTCCAGATGCGAATCCGTTGAGAATCACTTACCAGATCTAATCGGGACTCATATGTGAAAATAACATTGACCCACTGTTAGACTGTCCATGAGGCATGTTGACGACTCCATTAGACGTTGCCTTCTGTGCAGATGCATCAGAGGTACACATACAGCAGGTCTCCGACAGTAAAGGGCCACTCCATTGAAGCTTCCTGTACACCATCTGCTTCAATACAACACATCCAGTGGGTGCTGCGAGGTCAGATACCATTTGCCATGCAGTACCAAGGCAGTACTGCCGTGTCCTTACAACCGAATAACGATCCTCTCTGATACTGCATGTGGTCGGCCCTGCACTGATCTTCAGGATACAGTTTCGCTGTAAACTGTCACCTCATCCGAGAAACAACAGAATGATTCACATTATGCCATTGGAGCACATCAGCTTGTGACTGTCCTCCTTCCATTCTTCCTCCACCGCAGAGAGTCTGGTAGGTGGCTTCTCTATGCCTTACTGTAACATCTATGACAGTGTACACTGTGATTGTGGCTGTGGGATTATTTGGTAAACACTGACCCATTTGATAGGTGCCCTGACATCATCATTGGCATGGTTGTCTGTTGACCGGAATACCATCTTCTGTACAGAACACAATCATATGGAAATGATTATATCGTGAATTAGACATAGGACTGGGCAATAGTGGTTTGTTGCTTTAATTTTGGACACCAGTGTATATTAACATACTGAAGAAAGATACTCATCAATATTAACTCACCACACAGGGGAAAATGACACACTCTAATATTTTTGGTTATTTTTAATGTTGATTAATGTACAGTATTCACAATGCCAAACTATCAGAAACAAGTGATATCAGAAAGTTAATTGCTTGATTATTCCCATGTTTTACCATTTTAATCATTATTGCAAAAAATAAATAATTCTTTCATTATGGCATTTGTGATAGTTTTAATCTGAAAGAGACATTTATCACAGACATTTTTGGGGAAAATTGGTGCTCATGTCAAAAGGGAAACTGAGATCTATTGGGTTGGCACATAAGTTTATACATAGTATCTGCATCAGTTTGTAGTATTTGTCACAAATTTAATAAATACAACAGACACACACAACAAAGGCTTTAAGTCATCAATAACAGATTGTCCTTCACTATTTACAACAGCCTGCCAATGTTGTGGTAACTTCGCAATTCCCCAACCGTAGAAATCACACAGTTTTCCGGCTAAGAACTTGTTGAGTAATGCTCAGAGTGCATTTTCATCCGGAAAGAAAGTTCCTTGAAGGTTGTCTGATAGAGTATGGGCAGGTGTTACCATGGAATAGCATCACTTCACACTGTGTTCCTGGTTGTTCTTGGATTGTGTCTGCATGGCGTCTCAGTTGTTGACAATAAATGGCAGTAGTGCTGGTTAAAACTCAGGGAAGCAATTTGTTGTACACTGTAACATCACTGTTCCACCAGATGCATAACATGATCTTTTGTTGACGAGAATAGCTCTCTGTACATGGAGCAGCTGCTTTGTTTGGACTCAGGCATTCCATTATTTTCCTTCTTTTAGCGTTAAGACATAATTTCTTGTCACCAGTAACGATAGAGGATAAGAATGGTCAGTGTTGTTTATGAGCCAATTGATGACAAGCAAGCACAGATGTACATGTGGACACCCACTGATTTCTGTGACTTTGGTTTAAAGCATGCAGTACCCATACTCCTGATTTTTTTAACCTTCCTCATTTCATGCAAATGTTGCACGATGGTGGAATGATCACAGTTCATCACATTTGCCACTTCTCGAGTACACTAATGTGGATCATTCTTGATTAATGCATTTAAATGATCTTTATCAAACCCATAAAGTCTTCCTGAATGTGAAGTATCACTTATATATAAATGAGAAAACCATTTTCATATCATGCTGTCAAATGACATTATCTCTATACACAGAGCAAATGTTTCTGGCTTGAGGGGTAGCATATCACTTTGGGGACAGTGATGCGTTATTCCCTCCATCTCTCTAACAGACAAAGGATAGTCATGACCAAGTGTTTACTTTGGGCCACATAATGTGCGCAAAATTTTTGTTTCTTTTGTGTGTGTCATGAGAGTGAAAGTGGATGCAGCATATCTGCAAGGAAGAGGCGATGGGCACCTGGATTTCCTGCATGTGGAGACACCTGTTCATTGGGAAAGTTATTCCATGAGAATGTGCCATCCCACCTAGGAGATTCGCTGCGGACTACAGAACCTTCCCATGCAAGAATGGTCATGACATCACTTGTCAAGGAAGGCTCATACAAAACAGACAGAGCCAAATGACAAAGGCATATACATGCTGTGAGCTTTGTTAAAGCTATGCTGCAGTAGAATCTAACATGGAATGTAAAACGGAGCTAAAATACATGTGCAATAAAGAAGCAGCGCATGAATTTATTTTGTAGTGATTGGTGTTTGAGATTTCCATCTGGCATGGACACAGCATCTTCGAGAACAGTCTGCTGCCTCAAGATAGAACAACTTGGTCCAGTCAAATAGTTAACAGAGCTAAGTAAAGGTGACCACAAAAAGCTGTAGCCTCCACAGTCCACCTCCTTTATGATGCCTGAACAATGGTAGGCACATTCCATTACATTCTGGTGCCCTCTGAAACTGGACTTTTTTTATAAAAAGTTTGATTAAAACACAAATAAAGGACCAAAGAAGAAAAGTTTCGTTGGAACACAATGTCGTCATCCCCAGCAAAGGAGGCAAGAACTTGGATTTGTGGGAGCATGTAAACTTATTGGTGACTGCAAATGAACAAATTCTACAAAAGCTAAATATGTTGAAGGGAAATTGCTGAATCCCTCAACAGCAACTCTATTAAAGGAGCTAAATAAGTCCAAGGGTGGGAAAAACAACATGTGAGTTGGCAGTAAGCTGTTATCATCTCCTTGGCACAGCTTCAATGCATCTGCAGACAACTGCATACAGTTGTGTCAGCAATGCTGATAATCCAGTGTTGGCCGCAGTCGAAGGTGACTAGTCACCGACAATGAGGTCCGCCTCATCTAATGAATCAACTTCTCACTCAAGGCAACAAATGCTGTTTTCAACCTTCGGCGAGCTGTAGTTGAACATATATATATATATATATATATATATATATATATATATATATATATATATATATATATATATATATATATATATATAGTGTGTGTGTGTGTGTGCAAGCGCGCGCTAGAGGAATCATAATAGCTTTGAGTGCTTCAGAAGTAGACGTCAAATTAGAACCTTGTGATACTGATTTGGCTAGTGCGTGTCAGTAGTTACCAGAACGATCGAAGGATTTGAATAACAGTATTTAAAGAATGGAATGTCAACTATAAAACCTCAAAATTCTTGTATTAGTGACCTAAGAATTATCTTTGTCAAAAACAAGTTGAGAAACACACTTAGGGAATCTTGACAAGAGAAAAAAGAAATAAACTGCAATAAAAACATTAACCGGGGTCACATGGGTAAAGAATGTGCTCTAGTACAAAAGGAGGTTGATGAACAATTTCATAAGGTAAATAATTAAATAATGAAAATGCAAGATTTTGCAGAACAGCAATTTGAAACAGTAAAGCAACAAATGGCTAAATGTTATGACTATTGAAGAAAAAGGCCCTTATTGTGTCACACATTCTACACTCTATAGATGAGTGGAGAAATGTTAGACAGCTTAGCAGGAAGTGAAGACCTGAAATGTGTCCATTGGCCAAATCCAATGGCGGATATGTTGTGTCATGTTGAGAGCACTGTAAATCATTCAGGATGTGGTATGCCTCATGTTCCTAGTCAGAGGGCTGGGGAACCTACAATTACCATATGTTAAAGGTTGAATAACAGCATTACGCCATTCTAGTTCTTGGTATTTATTTACTTCTGAGGACAGCATGCATATTTATGTAGTTATTTGTTTAGAGCTGCAGGAGAAGAATAGCATTGTGATGAATGTCTGTCCTGCATAATGTAAGCAAATTTCTTTTTCCTGCTGCACGAAATTTAAATATTAAACAGAACATAGACAGGTATGGACAGACACAAATTTTAAGTTTGGCACTGAATTAATCCTTTATAGGTGCTAAAGCATTACTGCATGTTAAATCATATAAATACAACTATAAAACCTCAAAATTCTTATAATAGTGGCCTAAGAAGCAAACTGCCTTTGACAAAATCAAGTTTAGAGACACACATTGGGATTTAATACTAACGAGTTAAATTAAGAGATGTAATCGATGTTCAGTTCTGTCAGCCATTGCTGAAGATTTGTAGTGGCTATACAATCTCTGATTTGGTACAACCACATGTGAAGCGTCAGTTAGAAATATTCTCATGAGCGATTTTAGTGCGACTGCTTAATATATTTGGGATTTACTGTGATTAAGTACTAGTAAAAGGATTATGGGTCTGTGGAATTCTAATTATTTGATAGAGAAGCACTAAAAATAAAAGACCTAACCTCTCAACCACTGGGAACCAGCTCTATGAATAAGTTTAACATTAAAAAAGTATGTGATATCAAAGTTTAAGTATTGACAATGCCAAATTTTAATCCTGCCACTGTACCCTGGATGCATGGTTAAATAAATATATATTTTCGGCTGTGCATTCCTAGGGATATGAAAAAGCCTGAATGTTACTGACATCACATAAAATGCAGGAAGGGTGAAGCAATCCAAAATAGTGAAGATGGTGTATCTATATTCGAGCTTACTGTACCGCAACACCTGGCAGAATGCTCTTGAGCAGCCATAGTGGATGTGCAAGCTAAAGATGAAGAAATGAGTTCTAGATGCCAAAAGGAGTAGGTTTTGTAAAATGAAATGTAGACAGAGACTTTATATGGCAATAGATAATGACACTCTATATTTGTGTAAGAAAAGGTGGAGTGGACCAAAAGAATGCCCTGCACCACAAGCGCAGTGCAGGAAGGAATAAGGGGACACTATCTCTGTAAAGAATGTAAGTATGTAGGGAGTGTCTTTCTGCAATAAGTAGTGTATTTGCCAGTGTTAATAAGGAGAGTAACCACTGTTAAATTTTTATTTTATTTTTTAGTTCAGAACTGACAAGTGGTCTCACAGGCTCATATCAGACTTGTCCACCAATATTAGTGGCAAAGAATCCGAATCCCTACCAACCAGATTAAGGGTATTAAAAAGGAGTGTTGCACTCACTATTCAATGGACTTCCCTTAAAACGGAGA
The DNA here is from genome assembly GCF_023897955.1 of Schistocerca gregaria. Classification (NCBI taxonomy): domain Eukaryota; kingdom Metazoa; phylum Arthropoda; class Insecta; order Orthoptera; family Acrididae; genus Schistocerca; species Schistocerca gregaria. Next base: position 277,200,433 of record NC_064924.1, on the reverse strand, counting down.
ATAAGACATGAGAAAAAATGGGATATCACATTTAAGAGCAACTAGAACAAAAGAAAACAAGGAAGATCAACACAGCTGACAAGGAACGTAGGGACGAGTGTCCCACAGACAAAGCATGTGGCACGAGACTCCATAATCACCCTGGTCTCACCTCGAAAGTAGTTTAAAACATTATACCTGAGAATAAAAACGACTTTCACAGAGAAATTGGGGAACCATTTCAACTATCTGTGAGATGTCCACCAATATTAGAGGCAAAGAATCCGGAAGATCATGTTTATCATGGAGAGCCAGACAAAGGGAGCATTCCACTAAGGTGTGAGGCACTGTATGTAAGGCTCCTTAAATAAAACTATGGGTTAATTTGGTATGACCAATGCAGAGGCAGCATAGGACAGTGAATTCCTTTCACGAAAAAACAAATGAGAAGTGTCATACAGCAGTAATCCTGAACATGAGGCAGAATTTATTTGAAGACGGAGTAGATCTGATCAATAACTTGGAGAAAGCTCATTGAGTTATCATAAATTAAACTGCACTAACGAAAGATCAGTTTAATAAACAATATGTCTCTTTTAATGGCTATCTGCTCTGCCATAAAAACACAACAAACAAAGCTTGTTCCTGACCAGTGAGAGATGTAAAAGCATACTACACCCCATTCATAATTTTACGCTCTGATAATCTTGAAGACCTGAGAGAAACAAATGGCAAATAGTCATGGGGTTGGCTGAAACTTTAGGTCCTTGAAACAGATTGGTCCGGAAACTGTTGGATGCTGACTGTATCAGTGAGCAAGAGTTGAGACCATTGGAACTGAAGAGGGAATACCCCTGCTTCAGGAAGGAGACTATCTTCAGGACTAATCTGAATGGCATCATTGGCCAGACTTACTCTATAATGATGGACTGGATCCAATAATATCAAAGCTAAAAATGCACTGAGCCATTAAACCCGGGAACCATAGTCGAATTGGAATAATATCAGGGCCCTTAAATATGGAGGAGAGCATGGCATTCTGCACCCCAGCAAGTGTGGGCAAGGAGGTAGAGTGAATTAAGCTTTCACCACAAGCAGCTAGTCTTTAATTGACTTATATGGGACAGCCATTTGACCTTTTTTAATATGAGCCGCAAAAATCAGGACTATGTAATAATGTACCAGCACTGAATAAGAGTTCTGAGTCACGATGACCAAGGTATGATGATGGAAATGCATGACTAGCATTTTCACATTGGAGAAATGAAGTCATGGAAAATGGTCTCAGTGGAGTTCTAAGTGTACCGAGAAGAAATATGCAAAAAGTACTGGTGTTTAAAACATCGCATCAGAGGTAGGGAAAAACAGTTTCACACTGCAGTGGTAACACATGATTCTGACCTTTTTTTAAAAGCAAATACCCCTGAAAAACAAGGATGAATTTGCTGGTGTCCAGCTCTGTTATACTGCAGGCCTCAATGTACATGACATTCAATGGGGATCCCTCGCCTCTCCAAGTGTTCTTGTATTTCTTCATCTATCTGCAGCATTATATCCCATTGAAAAATTAATCATACCACGTTGAAACATTCTTATTGGGCATGATAGTGAAAGGTACTACCCCACTACAATATTATTGCACTTGGCCCCCGGCGTGATGATGTTATAGTAAACACATACAGTGGTGACTACCAAAAATGCATTGCACTGTGAATGATTTCAAAACAGTTCTGCACACCCTGTCAAGTGATTTAGAGTGTCATCATGAAATGTCACAATAAAAAGTAATGATCAGCTGAACAAAGTGCCTTCACTCCCAGGTGCAATTATATTGTAACCGACTAATACATCACCATGTTGTTTACAAGACACTGTTTACTGATACCTGGTAAGATTTTCTGTCTAATTAAAATGTAACCACTTTGAAATTTGCAAATGGAAGACAGTTTGCCAATACATATTCAATATCCTCCGCATACAGCACTGGCTTTGTAGAGAAACCTGCATCTGGGTGCAAACCAGAAACTTCGGAGAATAACTGTCTGCAAGTAGCTTGATTTTTTCCCCCACCCATGTCATAGTGAAGGAGGGAAAATTCCTTGAGTCATTATCTATTGGCACTAAACTGTGATGTGTCTAACGAGATTGCCAGGTCCTTGTGGTCACTAGCTTAACTTTGGTCGTTTCATGATGCCGCCTACTCCAAACTAGGTCTCTATCCACAGACAGAACCCAGCCAGAGCAAAGGGCACAATACATGACAGCCAGTGCTCCCATATGGGCCAGAACCTTCTCCTCAGCATTCACGATGAGGTGGCTTATTCAGGGGGCCACCACTGTTGGAGTACCAGACAACACCTCACATAGACTGGCTACCAAGCTGAGTACTGAGAGCAACGTTCTCTGAATCCGTGAAAAATTTTGTAAGCCTTGGGACCAAATGCAAGTTTATCTAAATATGTGGTGTAAAATAATGAAAGAATGCAGGTGAAGCCAGAATCAACATACTATGAACAAACTATGGTGTCAGCTGGGAAACTGCCCAACAAAGTAAGTCGGGAAAAAGATGCAGTCAGGATGCAAGTCAAATCATCATTATTACTTGTTTATACAAATAGCCCCCTGCTCTTTTAGCACTGATGATAGCCACATTATGATTGAAATATAGATCTGCAGTAAACAGGTTATTAGTCCCTGATTCTGTACATTTTCTCAATTTTAATAAACACAGTCGCTAAGCACATCCATTCTGTATGGAATCGAACTTGATAAGAGGGATTGAGGCACTGTTTGGTACTGATTCTGTTCTTTCCATTATCCCTTCTTTCTTTTCCACAATAATGTCAACATTTGGGTATATGGAGAAAAGAAAATAATCTAATGCAAGTACAGGATTATTCAGAAAAAAGAAGCAGATTCAGTGGATTTACTTCCAACAAACCACAAAAGATACAAACACAACTAAAATACTCCTAGACAGAACTGTTTCATGTGTTGCAATTAGCAACATTAGAAGCTAATGTTCATGTGCAACACTCAACTTGCAAAAATCATACAAATAAGTGCCTCATCTTGGTCTAATTTATGAGTGCCATCAGAAGTTCATAGAAGATGGTTGCACTGCAAGCAGAAAAGCACAGGATGTCCACAGACATTGGATGAAATTGTTGTGTGTAATCATGCAACTTATGAAAGATACCTATAAAATCCCCAACACGAGCAAGCAATAAATTTAAAATATGTTAACAAAAAGTATGGAAATATCTAAAACACGACCTTCATCACAAACCATACAAACTGCAGCCATTGCAGCCACTGCATCCTAACAACTATATAGTTATGAATTTTGCACTGGCATTCTAGAGCACATGGGAGAGGATAGTTTTTCTGAATGATGAATTTTTTGTATGAATCCAGTTTTCATCTTCCTGGTACAATTAATCACCATAATGCTCCATTCTGAGTGAATGAAAATTCATTCAGTTTTGAGTGAATGAAAATTCTATTGCAGTTTCGACACAAAAGAGACTTGCTGAAGGTTAACACCTTTGGTACCACCTCTTAAAAAAATAATTATGGATCACTCTTATTTTATTGATAATATTGCCATTGGAGCCTCACATCTAGACATGTTAGAAAACTGGTTTATTTCCCCAACTTCAAAATGGTTCATGAAAGTTCATCTTCTTCCAAGACCCATGTCTCACATTACTGAATCACGATATTCCGGACATTGCATTGGAAAAGGATGTACAAATCATTTTTCAATCTGTGACGTCCCACCTCATCTGACCTTACCCTCCTGTGTTTTTTCCTAGTTATGCCAGCAACTCTTCTAGATCTGCGACATTGAATTGTTAAAGTTATGAATTCGATGACAAGAGACAAGCTGACTCGTGTGTGGCAAGAAATGAGCTATGTATATCTTTTTGAATCCAGAATGAGATTTTCATTCTGCAGTGGAGTGTGCATTGATATGAAACTTCCTGGCAGAGTAAAACTGTGTGCCGGACTGAGACTCGAGCTTGGGACCTTTGCCTTTCACGGACAAGTGCTCTCGTTTCTTCCAGGAATGCTAGTTCTGCAAGGCTCGCAGGAGAGCTTCTGTGAAGTTCGGAAGGTAGGATACGAAGTACTGACAAAAGTAAAGCTGTGAGCACGGGGTTTGAGTCGTGCTTGGATAGCTCAGTTGGTAGAGCACTTGCCCACAAAAGGCTATGTGACACATAGTGCTCATAATTGACTGTATATTCATTTGAACTTTCACTATGTAGGAACACTGGAATTGTGCTTACACCCTTTTGTAGCCTGTGAGAAATATATTTTTGAAATCCAATTTTCCTTTTTGAATAAGCTTGTACAACAATTCCAGAAATGGCGAACACTACAACATGTTCTACTTCATTGCAGAGTACTGATAACAAGATAGTAACAGGAGGAATGCTTATACAATTGGACCTGAACACTGCTACAGCTGACTCATTCCTCAAAAGCTCATACACATATCACGTCAGTATAGCTCCATACATACCCTAAACTGCTACAAATGTGCAGAATAATCCACAGGCAATGTATAAATCAGTACATATTGAGCTACTAGTTGAAGATAAATGGTAGCTATTTATTTTTGAAACAGCAGCCTTTTTTCTGAATTAGTGACTTTCCTGCTACTGATCTCATGTAGAATTATGCAATGTAATAATAGTTTTATTATTAACTCATTGCCCAAACTTATTTTCTAAGACTAGTTTTTCTTTTATTTATGTTTACTTAGTTACTTATTCCAGATCGCTGAAGATTCTGCTTCTTTTCAGCATCTAAAAACACAGTGAATGAAAGCTTATCACACAGATGTAGCCATTTTTCAATGTCCACTGTAAATCTGAAAATTACCAATGTGTTACTGGATAAATATATGTTTACAAAAAACTGAAAGGTTGCGCAGAGAAGGCAAAAATATACATAAAGGAAGTTGCCCTGTAGGTGAAAAGAATGCTGTAGGTCCTTGTGCTGTGCAATTCCAAGATATTAAATGTTACAGAAACTGTGGAATAATGTAAATATTCCAAACACAAATGTTTCAGCACTTAATGTCCTTTGGGAGGTGTGTGTAAATCTGATTCACGAGTAAAGTTAAGGACACAAGGCCATGGCATTTGGACTAAAATTTTTCCAGATACACTATGAAAGATCACATCCAATTATCTTCATATTGACAATATTTCTATACCACTGAATCTTTGGTCCTTTTATTTCAAAACCCAAGTGTAAGGGTTCCCCAAATTATTAAATACTGTCCAAAGGTCATTGGCCACATGACAATGAGCAAGACAGTGAGGAATGAAGAAGTTATACATCTTGCTTAGTTTGGAAAATCATAATATGAACAGCATTTAAGAAAGCAACCTTCGAATCCGCAACAGAGGTATACAAACCTGTACAGAAATAAAAAAAAAATAAATAAATAAAAAAAGAGTAATAGGTCATACTGACCATATGCTGATTAGCTGTCAATACTGTAATATAATATGAAAACAATGTCCACTATGAAAGACTAAGGTTTAATGTCCACCGAACAACACTGGCATTAGAGGTGGGAGCACAAACTCAGATTAGGAAAGGATGGGGGAGGAAACAGATCATGATCTTTTCAAAGAAACCATGCTGAAATCTGTCCTAAGAAACTTGAGAAAACCCTGAAACACACATATCTGGATGGCTGGACAGAAGTTTGAAGCACCATCCTTGCAAATAGGAGTCTAGTGTCTTACCACTATGCCACCTTGTTTAATTCAAACATGAATACTGTGTGCCATTTATGTGAGATTTTTAGGAGTTCAGCAGATCCCATCAAAGAAGTGAACGTTCAGTGATGTTGGGGAGTCAGGTAAAAGTGCATGGTAAAAGCCTATATATCAGAACCAGTGGCATACTAGGCCTACATGTTTCATGTAGCAATGGTGTCAGCACTCACTGTAAGGTATGGTGCAAAGGAAAGAGAGTGTGTCCAGCTGATGGGTCAACACAGCCAACGAGACAGCAGCTGACAGATGGTGTGTTTCAAAGCAATACAGTCACAACATTCTAAATGATATATCACAACCTTTAAAATCCTAATACTTTCCGAAGAAGTGAGCACATATAAATAAATATTTTGACAACCACGATGACTGATTTAATTGAAGTTGTGATATTATGTCAACCTAAACAATCCATGACATATTCAGAGAAAAATCTTTCTAATAGCAGTGAAGGAGAGAACAGTTTCTATTCTGGCACTAGAAATTTATTGCATCTCTATTCCATCCCATTGGTTATGTGATTGTATCATCCCACTGCCTATGCAAAATTGACTTGCTGCCAACATACAAGCAGTAAAGAAACACTGCTATTACTGCTGCTGGCCCCAATCTAGACTTTAGCAAAAATGTACTTATGGTGTAGCCAGCTTGTTTGTTGTCTGCTGAGTTTGAAACTATTGGTGCAATGAATGATGCAAAGTCAACACAATAGACTGTGGATTGGCTGTCGGTAGCCAGTCAGAATGCTCATTCGTAATTCCCTATGTTTCAAATGTAAAGTTAGCTGGAATTTTGTCATTCCATAGTCCCAAAAAGAGATAACTCTTGCAGGTGTGGAACAAGGCAGATAGTATAAATTAATAAACATAAAACATTTGAATATAAAACTCATGACCCTGATCAATTGTCAAGAGAGTGTCAAAATATGTGAATATGTTATGATAAACTGGAACTGCTAATATTTACAGCATTAATACACTGTTAGAATGAAACATACTTAGGCAGTTTTAATAAATTTATCATATACAAAATATCTAATCTTGACTGTTGTGACCAAGTGCTTCGAATTGTTCAAATGGCTCTAAGCACTATGGGACTTAACATCTGAGGTCATCAGTCCCCTAGACTTAGAACTACTTAAACCTAACTAACCTAAGACATCACACACAACCATGCCCAAGGCAGGATTCGAACCTGCAACCATAGCAGCAGCACGGTTCCAGACTGAAGCGTCTAGAACCGCTCAGCCACAGCGGATGGCACCAAGTGCTGTCAGAACTGAAATATAACAGTCATTTTTACTTAAGCTGGTCTAATAGTCCCTGTTATGATATTAGTCTATAGAGTAGAAGGACTTGGCTATCACAAAGTCTTTCAAACTCTGTTTAAACTGTGCTTTATCTCAACCCAAGTTTTTAACAGTTGCTCGCAATTTACTGGCAATGTCTGTTCCTGAATATTGGACACGTTTTTGGATGAAGATAACTGAGTGTACATCTTTATGTAGTTGTTCTTGTTCCTAATATTGATACTGTGTTTTGAACTATTGGTTGGAAATGGAGACGTAATACTTGCTAAAAAGTTCTTTAAGGAATAAATAAACTGAGAAGCAGTGGTCACAATACTAAGTTCCTTGAACACATTTGTACATAATGTTCTTGAATTTACGCCACAAATGAGTCTTATTACAGACTTTTTGTTAGCTTGGTTTGATGAATGACCCCAGAATATGATCCTATATGACATAATAGAATGGAAGTAAGCAAAGTGGGCAAGGATTTTTATATTTATATCTCCTACATCTGTAATCATTCACACTGCAAATAATGACTTGTTTAGCACTTCAGCAATTCTGTGGTATGCCCTTCCCAACTGAATTTATCACTGAGTTGTAATACCTGAAATCCAGCAGTTCTCATTGGTTACTGTGTACTATCACTTTATTGGGTGCGACCAATGGAAACGAACTAATAACAGCTGCAAGCATTCGAAGAGGAGTAAGTGCACTACAGCCAAGAGTGACATTAATATTAATAATAAATAAATCGGAACAGGCAACAGCCTAATCCTTGAAAGGAAGATGACAATGATTAATTGAAAAGAAAATCAATTAAATATACACTCTACACAGAACACTGCTAGCAAATTATCACTATAGTGCTAAGCACTACTTGTGCTTATGCTAGCGACATATAACATAGTAGATAACAAACCACACCGCTACTCAGTTGTAGCAAATAGCTGCTGTATATCTTCTATCATTAAGTTTAATATTTATCTGATTACAGTCATGGTTCTCTGTAACACCAGCAACTAACATGATTGTTATAAGATTTTAATGTCTCTTCCCTACACCATTAGAGAATAACTGCTTGGACAGGGGTGGGGAGGGAAATCAGCTGAGATCAAATTCGTGGAAGTCCCCTGGCAATCACTTACAACTGTTTTGGGAAGTCTTAAAAAAAAATATGTCAATACAGAAGGGTGGGAGTTCAAACTCTGTGCATGCAATGCAACTAATGTGTCTTTAATGCTAGCAATTGTTGCGTCTGGATTAGGCCCTATGAAAATGATAGGAAACGAGCAGGAACTATGGTCACTGGAGCAGACTAATTAGATAAGCACTTGAATGATATGATAATTATGGTTATTGTATACATATTCATTTTTCTGGTGAGGAAACATCACAAAATTAACTATGTGTCAGAGACGGAGTTAATTATGGTACCTTCCAAACTTTTTCTAACAAACTGTCTGCAGAAGTTTAACAATGAGGCCACTTCACTTCACACTGTGAAGAAACAATTTTAGTGAGACTGCAATTAGGTGAAAAGTCCTCCTTTAAATTTTGACGTATCCCACAATGTTATTGCTTCATTTAGAAGAATTATCTTTAAAAATATTCTTAATTACTCCACACACAATTCTATAAGAGGTCACAAAAGTGAGCCAAATATAATGTAGATAGAGAATGTAAGTAAGAATATCATATTCATTACACAATTAACATACATAAGAGATTTAAGTGTGATTCATAACAGGCACCACCAAAAAAGTATAATATATCCATCTTAAACAACAGCTAAAACACAGTAAAAGGTTACTTGCATAATGAAACTGAGTGTTAGGTAATCACATATTTCCACCTGAACACTTTTACAAAAACCCGCAGCATTCTACGTAAACTGTTAGAACAACAGAAGCATCAGTAAACAAGAAAAATATTTCGGAAACCAGCCAACGGAACGTTGTTTCACATTCATGTTAAAGTAAGTTGCTAGATACGTAACAATCACGTACATAATCCGTGTATCCTTGCGGGCTTTTCCTGTAGTCTTGGTCTATGCCTCCACCAATCTTGAAACCGCATTTTAATACTTCCCGACCTTCACTGTCTATTCCAGGTTCCTTATGCAACGTTATGGGAATCTGAAAAATATTAGTAGGAAGATCACGACACGTTAGAAGACGGCTCCCGATGCAACAATTTCACAGTGTCGTAAACATCTGCTACATAAATAATTTTCAATCTACGACATAAAATGCTAGCAGCATTTAATATTCCAGAACACGCAGCTGACATACACTAAGGCATTCCATAGCAGTTCCCGCCTCATGCTGAAATGCCATTTTGGCGCACATTGCATAGCCTGATTTAAAACAACTCTGTAAAGAAGACTGTGTTAAATTTCCTCAACGCTGCCCTCAGCAAAAATCTAACCACCAACCACGAAAACAAGCACACAGTGTTAACACACACAATTCACAGCTACTTCACAGCAGTACAACGCCCATCTGACAAAGATAACACAACAGTGTATGTCATACGCGCTTCTCCATAAACGAAACCGATGAATCATCGGAAGAACCTCGTTTAAGCGCTCATACGCTCACGTACAGACAAGTTATAAAACCAGGCCATAAGGGAAAAAAAAAGAGAAATTCTGCTGTCGTTCTGCTACCGGAAAATACAAGTGCGCTTCATTTCTACAAAGCCGTCTAGAGATACTGTATACATGAAGAAAAATTGACTTACAAGCGTAATTTGGGGCCTAAAAACACTAAATTTCGTTTCTGTAGCAATACTTAATGATTTTTCTTTAAAATGTTAGTAACTGTATATTGTTGTCAAGCACACAAGGCGAGAACTTACGATTTGTGCCAAAGTAAATGCATCACGTGAATTGGCTGTGAACTTTCATTACACTGGTGCTCTTTCCAAGGGGATGCAGTTTATAAAATCCGTTGGCAGGTGAAGGTGTATTTAAAACAGGTTTCAGAATAACACATTTATTTATATGATAAACCATATGATAGTGGGCTTACTGTCAGACATGCCTCGAGAAGCCACAAGCATCTTTAATATTAATAAACAATTCTTTGTATTTTTTGCCATCTGTTTCTCGGTCTTTATTGAAGGCTATTTCACCCTTAGTTGTCCCACATATTTTCAATCAGACTAACAGTTTACACCTCATTTAAAATGTTTGCCTTATTTACATGTTACATAAACATGCAGTCATAGTTACGAGGGTACGGTACTACAAAAACACTATAAATCAAGATAAAGTGGTAACAAAAATAATTAAGATTTTCATAATCATAATTTCTATAGAGACACAAGAAAACCAGCTACCACTCTCTTCATGTTTAATTGTTTGCCAATATTTATTCAGAGATCTGAAATATCTAACGAAATATTTTTCATGTAGCTGCAAGTAATGATTTGTATGACAATATACTGTACCAGACACACTAAAATATAATGCAGCTACGATAATTCTTATACAGTATGAATCTTATTAACGTTTAAAAAGCCCCGAAGCGACGTAGATGATGTTGAGACTAGTAATTTAATATAAAACACATGGAGTCGCAAATACCGGGAAATCCCACAAAATTGACGACAAAATAATGACGAACGAGGCCCACGAGAATGAAAGGCCCCGGCGCGTACGTCGCGAAGATAGGCCTGAACTCGCCCGCCCGCTCGCTCAGCTAAGTTCAGCTCAGCTGACAAAAGGCGTGTCGCGTTCCCACTGTGCGTTCGGCTCGCGACTGACTACTGGGTTCTTATTGTGGAAGAAGTAAGTCTTCTATGTTTATCATGTTTTTACTGAAGATCAATCAGGAAAGAACTCATAACACAGGTAGTGATTACATAATAATAACAACCAATGGAACGTTATAGAAAACTTGGGTAGAACTCCCCAGAAATGTTCTGTGAAATTTACAACGTAACACTTATATCGTAGCACATCGTTTAGAAGTTATGGAACGCTCGCGCGCCAGCCGTCGTATTAATGTAGTGTACTGTATCATGACGTATCTTTTGTGGGGCTCCTGGAGGCCTCGCGAGAGCAGTGAACCGTGCTAGCAGCTTAGAATACGTGTCGTCTGCAGCCTGAATCGCCTTGGCGTCGTAAGTTGCAGCGTGGCGCCAGAATCCAGCGTTGACAATTGATGCACGCGCGAGCCCACTGACGACAATCTTTTTGTGTCCCCGGCCACACGTAACAACCAGATACAAGCTTTGTCATCGCCTTCACCCATGAATGACATAAATCGTGGATGTTATTAAATATCTGCTTATGCAGGCCTGCCGGGACGAATGCGTGCGCTTTGTTGTTGGAGGTGCCGCAGTATCTCTTAGTGTCTGATCCTGGTACATCAATGAGCTTTAGCTGCAGTCCTGTTGTCTCATTGTTTAGGCAATTTTTAAGTTCTTGATCTGGTTGTTGTGTTTGGGCTAGGTGTGCGAGGTCGATAGTCTCCTTGATTGCATTGACACGCGACCAGCAGTCTGCCACTACATTGTTTAACCCAGAGATGTGTTTAATGTCGATGGAAAATTGAGCAATAATTTCCAACTGATTAAACTGCCTCGGCGAGCATTTGTTGTTATTCTGGCGGAAGGCGAATGTCAGAGGTTTATGGTCTGTAAAATTGTAAATACTCTCGTCTCCAGCTGCGTTCGTAAATATTTCACTGAAGCATAGATGGCCAACAGTTCACGGTCGTAAGCGCTCCATTGTTGCTGTGGAGGCGATAATTTTCGAGAGAAAAATTTGAGGGGCTACCAGGCTTCACCCACATATTGCTGCAATGCTGCGCAGATGGCCACCTGGCTATCATCGACCACGAGTGCAAGAGGCGCGTCTAAGGCAGGGTGAGCAAGAAGCATTGCCTCAGCTATGCTTTTCTTAGCAGTTTCGAAAGCGTCTATCATGGTCTCTGACCACTGCACAGGCGCTTTTCCTTTTGTTTTTGGACTGGCCAGTGCTGCTGTAAGTGGTTCTTGAAGTTCTGCCACATGTGGCACCTGATGGCAGCGACAGAAAGTGAGGATTCAGAGGAATCTACGTAATTCTTTGGCTGTCTCTGGGAGCGATATTCGAAATGGCTTTAACTTTCTCTGGAAAACAACGCGATACTGCAGAAGAAATTAGGTGTCCCAAAAACGTTATCTTCGGTTGGCCAAACACACACTTAGAGATGTTCAAAACAATGCCATACTTGACAAGGCGCTCAAAAACTCTGGCGTCGCTGAGGAGATGAGTAGGCAAAACAACATGGTAATCCTCGTAATTCAGAATCAATGAATCGTTGCCATGTTTGTCCCGCGTTTCTCGGGCCAAACGTCATAAATAATTTTTGAACAAGACAACAGGCATTGTAATGGCTGTCTTTGGGATATCTTTCTTAGCAATCAGAATTTGTTTGTATGCTTTGGCGCAATCCAACACACTAAACACTTGTTTGCCAGAAAATGCGTCATTGTAGTCTTTTAGAAAACGTACTGGATGGCAGTCTGGCATTGTTCTTTCGTTTAAGGCTCGGTAGTCGCCGCACGGCCGCCATATGCCGTTCATTTTAGGCACTAAATGCATGGGTGATGACCACGCCCCACTAGATGGGCGGATAATGCCCTCGGCCAGCATAGCATCAAACGCTGCCTTAGCGATCGCGTACCGGTCGGGAGCTAATCGTCTGGGTATGCAAGAAATGGGGGGGGGGGGGGGGGGGGAGCCGTCGTATTAATGTAGTGTACTGTATCATGACGTACCTTTTGTGCGGCCCCTGGAGGCCTCGCGAGAGCAAGCAAGTGCTAGCAGCTTAGAGTACCTGTCGTCTGCAGCCTGGATCGCCTTGGCGTCGTAAGTTGCAGCGTGGCCCCGGAATCCAGCGGTGGACAGCCCTGTGACTGTGTCCAGCATCCGAGCGTTAGCGATGTCAGGCATCAGGTGGCAATGCACCAAGAGGTCTGTGCCAATGATAGGCTCCATCACATCTGCGACTATGAAGTTCCACACCAAAGAATGTTTCAGTCCGAGATCTAGTTCCAAATGATGTACTCCATAAGTCGTGATCGCAGAATTATTAGTGACCGACAGTTGAAATGCGGCGGCCGGACGGTATTTATGTAGCTAGCTAGTGTGGTAGAATGCTGACCGCCACCCTGAGATACCTTGGCCTCACCCTCGACCGACACCTCACCTGGACCCCTCATCTCCAGACCGTCCAGCAGAAAGCCCATTCCCGCCTCCGCCTTCTGAAACTCCTGTATGGCCGGACATGGGGATTGCACCCTTCTACCATCCTCCACACTATCCCTCATCCATCCTATCCTTTGTCATGCCAGCATTGCCTGGATCTCTGCCCCCACCCGCTTTTACAAGGCCCTCCAAATCCTTGAACGCAATGCGCTCCTCCTTGCCTTCCGTATCCGCCTTCCTTCCCCCCACACGGCTCCTGTATGTACTGACCTCCTTCCCCCACCTCCACCTGTTCCTCCAACATCTCCACATCCTTTACATTGTCCGCAGGCTTGATCCCCCCCTCCTCTAGTTTCCTCCCTCTACACCCCCACCCATTGCCGCGCCTCTATCGCTGTATCCCTCCCTCTCTCCACCTCCACACCCTCCATCTCCTTCATCAGGGCAATTTCCAGCGCCTCCCCCTCACGGATGACGAACTTCGCCGTGACATCTACCCTTCGTTCCAACTATAACCTGGCCTTGTTTCCTCTCCCCTCCTCCTCCCAGAGCAGATTTTCCTCCTTCCCTCCCCCCCCCCCCCCCTGAGACCCTGCAGCCCATACTTGCCTCTTTCCTTCCCACCTCCCTCCCTACCTGGCCCTCTTCAGCGCGCCCCCCGCCCATCTCCGCCCTCTCTTCCCCTCCCTCCCTCCCTCCCACCGTCCATTCTTCCGGTCTCCCTCATCTCCTTGCGCCTGGTAGATCCACCGTTTTGATAATCGTCAGTGTGCCACGTCAGTGTTGTGTTTAGTGCTGCTTCTCCCGTGCATCAAGAGGTGTGATTTAAATTGTGTACTGCCTTGAGGTCGGATGTCAGTGTTTGTTATGTGCTACGCCATCCGTCGATACTTTTTATGCTCCAGTCATACTGTGCCTTGTGTTGTTTTAATTGTCGTAGTGTGTGGCTTTTTGTGTTAAACAGTTTTTATCTCCATTTTACAGTCTCCCCTTTTTTTCTATTGCCTTCCATGATGTTCCCCCTTTTTTATATCTATGTTCACCATATTCTCTCCTTTGTTATTTTTAAATGTCTTCTATTGTTTGTTCTATGTCTTTTGGCTGGAGAGCAGCGCATATGCTGCTGCCAGCCCGCCCCGATGGTGAATTGAAATACAATAAAGAAAAAATAATAATAATAATAATAGAATGCTGAGGTCAGACCCGGTGTCGATCAAAAACTTTCGGTCTGTCTTGCGGTCTGTTACGATTAGACGTACAGGCGATCTGCGCAGTTCGTTTACTTCCGTGTGATGTTCGTTGCTAGTATATGCACAAGGCAGATTACATTTGCGTGCCTGTTCTCCATATTGCAGGTGATACCAACATATATTAGTAGGCGACGCGTCACACGAGGCGTGCGCGCGCGATAAAGAGCTGCTTCGGGATCTCCATTGGAATTGTCCAATAACGTTTCGGTCGGCGAGCAATTCATTCATTTGTCTACTGAGGGCGTCGACCTTGCTTAATAAGTTCTCGTTCAGCTGTTTGTTAGGCCGTGTCCTATGTGAGCGACAGAAGCGAGCGACAGTTTCAGGCGACAAAACACAACCGCAGGTGTAGTTACGGAAGTGTCCTACGTGAGCGACATCTGTGTCGCTGCCTGTCTCCCACTGCAACTGGCGACGTTTGAATTCAAACGTGTTTGAATCTTGTCGCTGCACACTCACTACAGAGAGCGACAGCCATGTGTTTTCTCGTCAAAGCGGGTTCGACAGGAGCTATGAATTACTTAACATCCGATTTTAAGAAAACTATTCGGTGAAAATATAAATTCTTCCGCAACCTTTAGCTTGATATCTTTAAACAATAAAGGTCTGAATTTATTTTAGTTATTCCTCATAGTTACTGTGCTGCACGAAATTGAGTACATGGCTGCACGAAATTTTTAAAAATTTGCAGAGGTAAAATCACATTGTGTAGACTTTCCGTATAGTTCATTTAAGGCCATACATTATTGCATATGAAATGTACACAATATATCTAAATTGTATTTAAAGTTGAGACCGGAATGATATCTCTTGTCATTCTTGAGATATTGGTTCTTATATCCGCGGGCGGGTCGCTCGTGGTGCATCCGAGCGTTTCCTGCGCTTCGGGAATCAAGTGGTCGTAAAAATCGTCGTATCCCATAAAAGGTTCAAGATATCGAAACGACGAATCTTGGAAATGACAGCACGCAGAAAGGATTATTTTATCCTGTGATTAACACTCGATAATGTTTTGTAAACGCGTGAGCAGAGCGAAAACAGGACTCCCTATAACTTGCACCGTGAGGTTTTGTCCAAATTTTCACAGCCAAACAAAGTGAGAGAAACAGGTAAACAGGGTATCAAAGTGACCAGCATGAGGTCTACTTTGGCATGAAAATATTTAACTGCATGAAAGTAATAAGGGTAATTAACGAAGACTTAATTAATAAGCTGAGGAAAAATTGAAATATTTCACGAAAAGCTGCTGTAAATTAAATGTCAAAAATTTCATGTGCACATAAAAAGATACATTGATGCGGTATTTAAATGTCAGAAAGGCTTCCTGCGAATCAGGTACGTTAGGAAGGCAAGCGAGGAGTCAGTAAGATCATGGTTTCTGAATAAAACTTTAAATCAAAAAATGAAAGATATCAGTCAAATATTTTATGAAATGATTTGTGTAAAAGAAATAAGTAGATCAGAGAAACTTTCTACGTGCCTTTGAATGATGCTCGAAATCATGAACAGCAGATGAAGTGCACCAAACGTTTCCCTAATATTTTTTATTTCAAACTTTTAGACAAATCGTTTAAAAGTTATGGAACGTTCGCACGCCGCGGCAAGGAGTAAGTACATGTCAGCGCTCCTCGCGGCCGCCACGCGAACTTCGTTGACGCTTGCGTTCCGTCAGCTGATCGCGGCTGCCAGCCGCGCGACCGCCGTAACAGCATCACAACAAAATTTAATTTAAGATCAGTACTAGATATAAGTGGTATAAAGGCTTGTTTATAACACTTAATCTCTTCTACTTAACAGTCCTCATTTGATACAAGGTATGGTGACTTATGCAACTGATAATCATTTTGGCATGATTTTAATTTTTTTTTGTACCCATAAAAATTATAAGTAGGCCTATGGACTTCCGATAGTTGTAGGACTAATAACAATAAGACTCCATAACAGCGGATTCCAGTAGAAGGTGCAATTCTCGTTTGTACATACACACCTAGTTACGAGTTAACAGGTATAGAAACGTAGTTTGTTCGCTGAGTTGAGCGAGTGCAGGCCTACCTTGGTTACGTAAGCTAAGCGACCTGACTTTCTCGTAGGCCTCGAATGTTGAACATGTAACGTCTTAGGTTAGGTTAGGTTAGGTAAATCAAGTAGCTCGTCACACTTGCATCGATTGGGCTTGTCGATCCTACCTTCACAGGTAGGGGGCAGTGCTACATTGCGCTCCGCTAGACTCGTCTGTTTCCGAACACGTTTGGTAAATGTGATCTGTTGTAAACGTAGATGTTACAGAATTATTGTCCTCGCTGTAACCAAACAAAAGCTGTTCTTATTTTGTACTTATTTCCTTTTGTCGTTTTTTTGTTTACAGACTGTATTTGGTAACGAAGAAGTAGGTTATTTACCTGTATCCATCCCATTCGGACGTTTTAACGCAAAACGATAGGTTTTGTCTTACTGTACTCTGCAGTTAATCAGCGGAGACCACGAGACTGGTTAATAAAATAATGAATATCACCTCAATATAAACACACATTCGCCTAACGCATTGCCAGACGCAAGACTCGAATCGTGAGCCACACGCACACGTGATTAATTGACTTGGGTTGGGACTACCAGGTTCGGCAGACCGATTGGCTTCACCGCTGCACGTGCGACGAGTTCCGTCATCTGGTGACCTCACATGTTCAACATTTTTCATCCCCTTTTGGGGTATTTCCCGACATTCTCGGTTCCGTGTGTCTTATATTAAATTATTTGTCTCAGCGTCATCTACGTCGTTTCGAGGTTTTCTAAGCGTCAATAAGAATCATCCTGTATGTAAGTTCCTGTGACAACCATAATTTTATCTTCCACCAACAAAAAGTAACTTTCCATGTCACCCAAGGATCGAGAGGCCAATGTTTACATCTTCACAGGTACTTTGCAAACCACTGTGAAGCACATGGCAGAGGGTATTCACCACAGTATCATGTATTTCAATTGTGTAATGGGAACAGTGTGAATGACTCCTTAAATACATTTGCAGGCACTGGAATTCGTCTGATGTCGTCTTCACAGTCCATATGGCAGTTATGCGTAGAGGCTGCAGAATCTTAGGCCGGTAACGCCCTAGGAAACCCATCTGCTACAGCCGAGAAATCTATGGAAATTCACTGCAGCCCGCAAATTAGACAGCCAGGATTTTCTTACTGCAGCAGCCATTAGAACACTTTGGACTGCACGACAGCCAAATGGCTCCGTGCAGCCAGTTGCAAGCATGGTGTCCCACAGAGAGCATATGTAACTGTCTTCAGTCTCTGTGCACTTGTTGAGACAGCCAGACCTTGTCTGTATCCCAAAACAAAAGTTGTGATGACATTCGAGACAGATACATTTGTTATGAAACTGAAAGAGGAAAGGCAGTCTGAGATGTGTCTCGGGAAGAATATAGTGACTGTACATGATGGGAAAAAGATAGGGAAAAAAAGGCAAATATGTCTCAGAGAAATATGACTGAAAATAAAAAGAATGTATTCAATAAGTAATTTTTTTATTTAATGTGCAATAAACATTTTTGTAGGTACAATAATATAGAGGAGGGTATCATTGTACACTTAACAACAATGTACAGGGTGGTCCATTGATAGCGACCGGGCCAAATATCTCACGAAATAAGCATCAAACGAAAAAACTACAATAAACGAAACTCGTCTAGCTTGAAGGGGGAAACCAGATGGTGCTCTGATTAGCCCGCTAGGTGCCGCTGCCACAGATCAAACAGACATCAACTGCGTTTTTTAAATAGGAACCCCCATTTTTTATTACATATTCGTGTAGTACGTAAAGAAATATGAATGTTTTAGTTGAACCACTTTTTTCACTTTGTGATAGATAGCACTTCAATAATCACAAACCAGTGCATACGGTATTTGCTTCGTGATACATTACTCATGTTAAAATAGACCGTTTACCAATTGCGGAAAAGGTAGATATCGTGTTGATGTATGGCTATTGTGATCAAAATGCCCAACGGGTGGTGGTATGTACGCTGCTCGGTATCATGGACGACATCATCCAAATGTCCGGACCTTTCGCCGGATAGTTAAGTTATTTAAGGAAACAGGAAGTGTTCAGTCACATGTGAAGCGTCAACCACGACCTGCAACAAATGGTGATGTGCAAGTGGGTGTTTAAGCTGCTGTCGCGGCTAATCCGCACATCAGTAGCAGACAAATAGCGCGAGAATCGGGAATCTCAAAAACGTCGGTGTTGAGAATGCTACATCAACATCGATTGCACCTGTACCATATTTCTATGCACCAGAAATGGCATGGCGCCGACTTTCAACGTCGTGTACAGTTCTGCCACTGGGCACAAGAGAAATTACAGAACGATGACAGATTTTTTGCACGCATTCTATTTAGCGACGAAGCGTCATTCACCAACAGCGGTAACGTAAAGCGGCATAATATACACTATTGGGCAACGGAAAATCCATGATGGCTGCGACAAGTGGAACACCAGCGACCTTAGCGGGTTAATGTATGGTGCGGCATTTTGGGAGAAAGGATAATTGGCCCCCATTTTATCGATGGCAATCTAAATGGTGCAATGCATGCTGATTTCCTTCGTAATGTTCTACCAATGTTACTACAAGATTTTTCAATGCATGACAGAATGGCGATGTACTTCCAACGTGATGGATGTCCGGCACATAGCTCGTGTGCTGTTGAAGCGGTATTGAATAGCATATTTCATGACAGGTGGATTGCTCGTCGAAGCACCGGATCTTTCTGTGGGGGAAAGTTGAAGGATATTTGCTATCGCGATCCACCGACAACGCCTGACAACATGCGTTAGCGCATTGTCAATGCACGGTCGAATATTACAGAAGGCAAACTACTCGCTGTTGAGAGGAATGTCGTTACACGTATTGCCAAACGCATTGAGATTGATGGACATCATTTTGAGCATTTATTGCATTAATGTGCTATTTACAGGTAATCACGCTGTAACAGCATGCGTTCTCAGAAACGATAAGTTCACAAATGTACATGTATCACATTGGAACAACCGAAATAAAATGTTCAAAAATACCTACATTCTGTATTTTAATTTAAAAAACCTACCTGTCACACCACCTGTTCGTCTAAAATTGTGAGCCATATGTTTGTAACTATTACAGCGCCATCTGTCACAAAGCGAAAAAAGTGGTCCAACTAAAACATTCATATTTCTTTATGTACTACACGAATATGTAAAAAAAAGAAATAATGGGGTTCCTGTTAAAAAAAACGCAGTTGATTTCCGTTTGACCTATGGCAGCGCCATCTAGCGGGCCAACCATACCGCTGTCTGGTTTCCCCCTTCAAGCTAGACAAGTTTTGTTCTTTGAGGTTTTTTCGTTTGACGCTTATTTCGTGAGATATTTGGCTCAGTCACCATCAATGGACCACCTTGTATACTAATTCACATGGAAGTAGTAATAGTTACATACAAAATCTAATTGACACTTACATGGAATTCTATTTTGCCATTCCAGTGGATTTGCTTTCATAAAATAATCTGCAAATAAATCCCTATACACTAATGATTGCGACCCTCTGCTTGTAGGACTTGGAAGAGTTTATAATTCTGGAGGGATGTGTAGCGTGTGTAAATAATTACGTAAGCCACAGCATGCCTTATTATTGCAAATGCAAATTCTTGTTGAAGATTCATTCGGTGATAAAAACTTCTCAATTTGTTTGCCAGAATGTCAAACATGCATTCTATAAACTGCTTAGTCCAGGACAGTCAGTAGTTAAAGATACTTTTATTGTTTGTTAAACACCTTCCTCCATAAAGAGGCATTAAATTTTCAGATGTAGCAAATGCCTTGTCTCTGTCAACGATGTATGGAGTTGGTACTCCGTTGTTTGATATCAGGCTTTTCTCCAGTATTCGTAAATTTTTATTCATGAGTTTTTCATACAAAATTGATACCTTCAAAGTAGATGAGCCACTACATTTTTCATATGCTCCAATGTTATGTTAGTGACCTTTTTATCTGCATCATGCAAGTAAAGTGAGAGAAAAATTATTTTTGTAATTATAGTAAAGTAAGCATGAATGACTGGGTTCCATTACCCTGATATGTTTCCCACCAATGGCAATTTTTTTAAAAAATCATTTGCTATTGCATTCCACCTTTCCCCCATTTCATTCTGAAAACGCCATTTGGCTCATATTCTCCCAATCGCCTAACAAGTTTCATATATGACTTCTCAGACTGTGGTATACCCAGTCTGAAAATTGTGATTCACTGCTGCTATAGTATACCATGTAGCCAGCTATTGCAAACGAAATACATGTTTGTGTGAAAAAAAAACGGAAACCAACATGTTTGTGTCAGGAATTTTAATACATTACTTTGGTTGATTTTTCATATTTACAACCCAAAATCCATGAGGTTTTTTGTAGCAAATCTCTACATCAGAAGTGAAAGAACAGTAGGACAAGTTTCAGCAGGGAATTAAATGCAGAGTAGGTCCTTAAAGTGGATCAGTAGCTTTGCATAAAAGCCCTTATGCATATTCGGAATAATTACAGCTTCTTAAGGAAATTGTAGTAAACAATACTACTTAAACTAGTCTGGATGAAACAAACGATGGTGAAAATAGCGATGGGGGCAGTAGCATATAAAATCGTTGACCTGTTAAGGCCCCCACATAGGCTACTGCATGCTTGACAATCACACTTGCGAAGTGTGCTTGTGCAAACTTGCTTGACCATGTGTAGGGTAAATTAGCACAACCATCATGCTTGCATGCGTGCTTGTGCAAGCCGCCAAGCATGTCCACGCTTGCTCTTGTGTACCTAGAGCAGGTAGGCTTGAACAAGCACACATCTGTCATTCGGACACAGATTGTGGAGAGCGCTCGTTTATTTAGATTTTGCGTCGTTTCCTTCTTCATTCTGATGTTGGACTGGGAAGTGTTGGAGGAATTTATTAGGTGCTACGAAATTCACCCATATTTATGGATATCACGATAAAACGAAAAGAGACACGACATATGAGGTGCTTCTCACAAAGTACAAAGAAATAGAGCAATCAGCAACTAAAGATACTTTTATTAAGAAAATTAATACATTGCGAACGGATAACAGACAAGAAAAAAGAAAACCTGACAGCACTTACAAATCAGGGGCTGCAGTAGACGAAATTTACGAAACTGTTCTTTGGTACTTTGATCTTTTCAGATTTTTAAATGAACAGGAGACACCAAGATGCTCTTCGAGTAATTTACAAGGAATAGAGGTAAGTGAGATAGGTTGGTAGTGGTATGTAGTTACAGTAGCACTGTTACAATTAAGATATATGCCTATGCATTTATTTGTTTATACTATACTGCAATACACATTGTTTTCTTTTACATTTTTCTTTACAGCTAATGCACAAAATTATGTTGCCAAGGAACTTGCCCTTCATTCATAAAGTAGTTCAGAAATTCCCTTCTCACATGTTTAGCATCAAGTGGGATGTTTCCTGCAGTAGATCTTTGCAATGGTAGCATATTAGAATCCTCTGTTGTTAAGCCATAAGCCATCACGAGGGACAAGTGATTCAAATACGTTTCCTTATTCATCATGAGGTAATTATGCCAATCACGAGGATATATCTTCATTTCACTCAGTAAATTTGTATGAGAATACGATTTTGGTTTTTTAAGACTTTACTCCACATATCGCGTTTCCTGTTTTGTTTTTTCCGTAAAACAAGCAAAAAGGCTGCAACAGTATGCACATTGTCGTCTGTGCTCGACATTTACCAATGTAAACAAACTGATGCTTGTACGTGTGTGCTTGAGTCGTGTGGAGGCGTGAGGAATTTGTGCACGCTTGAGCAAGCATGCTTGCACAAGAGTGATTGTCAAGCATGCAGTGGCATGTGTGGGGGCCTTTTCTAAACAGCAGCAGAGAACTAACGAAAAGCGTGATTGATGTACAACATAGTATCACTATAAGGAAGGAGCATGAAAGGAACTAGGAATCCGATTGAAATCGACTATGTTACTAGAAAATATCAAAAAGATTCAGGAACATTGCAAGCTTTCGACAAAGACGGAGATAACTGATATCGTAAAACAGCATAAATGCTTCCACTGCAAACTCATCACCAAGACTGTTCCAATTATGGTCCAGTATCACCAGTCACTGGACTGTTGTTGGGTGGGTGCCAGGGGGTGCCGTATTAAAACTCGGTGAGAACTTTCCAAGTGATTTATTGTTTTTTAGCTACAGTGCCCTCGTTCCTCTTGGTCTGCATCACAGGGCCCCGCAATGCTGAGGAAGCACCCCAGCAGCCTGTGTAAGGCAATGCTGTATCGAGCCAGCCTTGTACACCAGCGGAGCTGTGTCGTAGTCAGGATGCTGGGAGTTGGCTCAACGGTCTGCATCCCTGACGACTCAGCACCGCTTGGTGTGAGCTGCAGTCGACCAGCTGCGTTCTTCTTCTCGCCAGCGTGGCTGAGATCGCAGTGATGAACAAGTGCCTGTGATCTGGCGTCCGAATCTGTGGCCCTCGCATTGGGATGTCTCCGGCGTGTGTCGGGAGCTGAGACGACTGCCTGCAGTAGCGAACTGAAGAGCAGCCTGCCGCTAGCTGGCTGCAGACCCACGTCGGCCTCAGAGGGTCGAACCAACGACCCGCCGTGGACTGGAATGCTGGTGCTCCATCTGCTGCTGTGTGAAGCTTGTAATGTAACATTCCTCATTGTCGAGGAGAGCTAACACAATTGAATGAATCTCGTTAGAAAACAGCACATATTTATACTCGACTGTGCGCCTCTGTTTTTCTAACGCACCACTCCGAGTCACGTATGCACAACACCTGTGTTGCGCCAGTGGGCCCTTCTGCCTGTGACTTGTGCCATGCAAACTGGAGAGTGTGCCTTCTCTGGCAGTTCTATGCACCTGGCTGTAAATTGTGCTCAGAATATCGCACAAAACTAACTTTCCCTATCCTTCCTTCCTCCCTTCCTGCCTGCCAATCTGCCTGCCTGCCAGCCAGCCAGCCAGCCAGCCAGCCATCCAGCAAGCAAGCACGCAAGCATTATCCCAGGTGCTCCGCACTGTAAAGGGGAGGGGGATGTTTGGCACTAATATCTTTTCGTACACATGCACGACGTGATGTCAGAGTATGTGAGGTGTTTCTTTGGTTGACGTTGTTCTTTATCTTTGTTGTCATGCTACGTAATTTCCTAGGATTGATTGATTCTTCTTGTCATTAAGTAATTTTGACAAAATTTGACTAATAAAGAGTTTCGTTTATTCATCATATGCTATGTGTATTCTATTTATGTGATGTACGTCTACACCTACACAGTCGAAAAGCGATCACGAAGTCACCTGCAAAATTTTATAATACTGAACCTCAGCTATGAGAGGTTAATCCTGATTTTCGATCGAGATTTCTCGAATATATTACTTTGTAAGGCCATAAAAGTGTTTCTGTTCCGAGCATGCACTTTACTGCCAGACTACGTAGGCCACACTAAACCATGAATGAAAAAATATTCTAACCTAAATCACGTATTTGTAATTAAAAAGAAGCGTCTTCATGCGGTATGTTCTCATATTCAGAATTCACTGCCTGTCCGCTTGGAGCGCTGTTGTGCTTCTCTAGCTCCATATTGTAAGACAGACCTTGTACTTCTTACGTTTTAGTCTTCTGTGTGTCTGACAATGTGCGCTTGTAACAAAAGATATGTAGTAGTACAGTGGAGTATTTAGTTATGGTGTGCAACACTAGAGATTAATTTTATTTCTGGTTCCAAGTTTCAGGTATTCCTCATTGGCATAGTCTGCTAGCTGAAGGTGGGCTTAGAAATATATTAGTTTAGTGTTCAGTCTCCAATCAGTAGTATGAAACTTTTTTCATTGATTCCTGCTTCCATTTCTCACAATGGTGTGCATATGCGAGAATGTCACTTTGTTTGCTCATTCGGATTACAAATTAAATTGCATGTCTATCAGCAATTTCGATATCACCAAGGGAACTTACATCCCAAAGTGGGTAATGAGTAAAACAGGAATGTGATATCAGATCTAATCTTGACATAAATATTTACTTTCTTAGCTTTAAGTAATATATGTCATCATTTAAATAACAATACAAATGAGGTGCCATAGCTGTACATGCTTTATCTGCAGATATTATTGATCACCATAGCCAGAAAAAATACACAAAGAGCTCTTGTGAGACTGCAATGCGATTTCAACCACCCTTTTTTTTGGATGGTATTATTATATTCCATTATGGGCAGACCATAAATCGTAAACATCGCTACATTTGCGCCCACTGCATTCTGACTACAAAAAAGTACTTTTTGATGCAAATGTCATCGAAGTATATGTGAACATGATGAGAGCTTCATTAATTCATTAACAATGTTACATACATAGACTGCCACAAGAGGATTTATAGCAGCACCAGGACTCGAATCTGAATGTCCTTCTCTTCACAAAAGGTCCTCTTAATCATTAAGCTATCCCATCAGCAACTACTAGACAGATTTAACTAGTGAAAATGATTATTTGGGTAGTTTAGGAAGCATAGACAGTGAAAATCAAACAATTCTGATACATATTAATTTAACAATCGTATACAAACGACCACTAGATGGCGCAATTGAAGAGTGATGTTACCATTATTTTAACATTTGTTATATATTATAGTTAAAAATGGTATTTCGAAATTAGCAAAATACTTTTTTTACAGGGAGCATTTAAGGACAATTGGCACTAGACATAAATGGAACAGAACAGTATGTCAGGTGACACCACTGTCAAGTAGTGTGGGATTCACACTACGTGTAACACAACTTCAATTCACTTAGTCCAGTACCAAAAAGTGAAATTGAGGCTGTGAGATACGATCCATGATGCGAAGGTCGAAGCAAACTATCTTATTTAAGTAAATAACAACTATGAAGTTTATTAATGGTTAAAGCAAACTACATAGCTGGTGTTCCTGATCAGTTTTGTATAGTAAATTACTGAGAAATGAAACAACATTTCAAAACATGACATTCGTTTGCTAGCGAAAATATATAGTCCTACATAGAAACAAATCAAACCTTATTTATAAGGGAATACATGGAGTCTGTTTACCTTATACAAAATATTTCTCTTCCTTAAGTAGCAAGTAATATTAAACACAACTGTATTTTTTTCCTTCAGTAGAGCTGATTAATTCACTTGATAAAAGATTATTTACACCCACCAACACACCCACCCACCCACCCACCCACCTACCCACCCACCCACACACACACACACACACACATTGCTAACACATGTTCTTCTTAACATTGCATCCCACGAAAGCCCTGGCGTGGTGTAATAGGAAGAAGAATGCAGAGAGTTTGTGATCAGGTACAGACTCCAGAGTTTCTAAGAGATGTCTGTGAGCAGTTGTACATCACTGCCTGTGTATTATCTAGCATATTCTCCTAATTTACAGTTATGCTGAAGTCCTTCCAGCCATTCGCAGCATGCTCATCCTCTGCATCCATCTTGGCAGTGGCTGCTAGTTTACTGGACAGTGCTGTTGTGTTGGTCCATATAGTCTGATGGAGTCTCTCCATTGAATGCAGCTACTTGCATGGAAAGACTCCCTTCTTCATAACAAGGTGAAATTTTGAATCCTCAGGATTTGCAGCTGTAGTAATGTGGATGTCCTTCTGACAGACTACCTCAGAAAGTATCTGAAGAGACATATGTGTGAATCAGAGTGAACCCAGCGAGTGCAGCGATATTTTTGGCGTGATTCGCTTGAAAATGTAATGTACTTTCGATGGTGTCAGAAATGACACTGACCTTAACATCTTTCAAGTCGAAATCACCAAGTGTTCAACAGGTTGTGAAACAAAACAGGCACATGGTATGGCAGTTCGAACTTCAAGTTGCATACATTCTGAACTGCACAACAGAACTTCCCTGTTAGATAACAATGGTGTCTTGTGGAATTTCTACTTTTCTATCTATGGCAGCTGAGAAATATGATAGTCAACTGCCTGCAAGTTGGTCACAGGAATGTTGTTGCGATAATTCCCATCAACTTTCTACACAAGTTTCTCGATCTCAAAGAGCAGCCACCTCATGTGAAAACCGCCAAGAGAAGATTCGAATTTGTTGTGACGTGTTATATGAGTGGGCAACTTTATATGATGCCCCATAAATACGTGCCGTTCTGTGAGGACACTGCAGTGGTGTTGCCTTAAGGATACAGAGTACCTACAAATGGTGGAAAATCAACACTTTATTAAATTCTATAGTCTTTCTTGATTACATTGATATATACATTATAGAGCTTCAAATGAAAAATGACCTGTATATACCAAATTTTAAAGTTACAGTCATTATGCCACCACACCCTTTATTTCTGTTACAGAAACCAGTATTTTTTCGAAAAGGAATGTGAACTTTCTGTTTCCAGCGATTATATGTATGATTCATGGTATATGTTGGTAACAGTGCAGGTTTCTGGTGTCTGTTTAAGGATTATCTTTGCTAATATTTACTTTTGTTTCCCTGAAACAGTTTTTTCACGTATTACTGAATGTTTGTTGCTCACGTGCTACATTTATTTATGGAAGTACATGTCCTTTAGTGTGCTATAAATACAAACTATGCCACACATCAATAAATTCAATAAAAGGAAATTCTGTGGTAACATGTTATAACACTTACTGCTCAATACCTAGTACTATAACAGGCAAAGCCTAATACAATACTATACTGCGCCATTTGCTATACTGGCACAATGTGTATTACCAAATACAGTATTGTGTTGTAGTAAATGTTACCTTCTGGGAGGATTTAAGTAAATTGACCATGAGTTACCTAATGGATTTGGCTTATCGAACCTGAATTTAGATAACAATAGAAACCAGAAAGCTAAAGACTGAAATTTGGGAAATTGCTTAAATAACCAAGTTTGCTTAAATGAAATAAAATACGGTCACCAGCCTAATTAGGCATAGTAATATGAAACATCTGTATAGAATTTTGCTAAAGAAAACCTATCATTTCTTCTTACCCAGAGAAATACAATGAAACTCTACTATAATAAGACAAGTGATACAGTGAATACTAGCAGTTATAAATAGTATGTGCAAGCTCTCACAGGAACAACTGACATTATATCTCTTTTCAACAGTAATACTTTGTCATATATAAACTATCTCATCATCAAAAGTTGTGAAAGACACTACTAAACCAAATTTGGACATGGACATAGTCTTATTTCAACGTTTACTTCACAAATAGTGCAAATATAATTACAAGTAACTTGCAATAGGATCTTTTTTTACACTCACTATGAAGCAATATTGCTTCTATTTTTATTAATAAAAGCAACTATGGTAACTTTATCTTTTATAGGCAAAGACTTAGGTGGGGCCCTCAAACAGTCTTTCCAACATTTATTACGCAAAGCCCACGAAACTCTAGAATTACTTCATAATGCAATTAGTAAATTCATTGTTCAAGAATGTTTCTTCATGTTAAGCAACACTAAAGTGGAGATTCTCAAACTGGCCATTACACTACACTTTTCTGAGACGATTGGTAGATGAAAATTTAGGAATTACTTTACCACAAATGTCACTCACCTTGCATAGCTTTTAAAACAGTTAATGCCAGTGATTTTTCATACAGGTTCTCAAGTATGAGTTAAAATGCGTTTTACTCCAACTAACCTCAAAATAACGTGCTTCCTTTTATCATTTCCGCCACTAGTAATTTTCACTAATTGGTGTTACAAATTCACAAACAAAGTAAGCCACACTGTTGAAAGTGACCTCTGTATCAGTTCTTCAGCGAAGGAAATCCCACATGGCACACCTTCTGGCAATTCAAAATTTTATGTTAACATTGACGCTGTTTTTAGTGGATTTGTTGTTGTTGATGTGGACATCTTATTTTCTTTGATAAAGGAAGTGGCGAGATGTAATCAATGTGATGGTGTAAGCTGTATGGGAATAACTGAACAACAAAGTAGCAGGAGGGGCTTAGCTTCAAGATTAGTTGTTCTATGTTGATCCTGCAATAAATCTCGAAAATGACTTCCAACATTGTGCATAATTCATATGATATGAATTTGAAGTTGGTGCATGCAGTGCTTGCCATAGGAAAAGGAAAAAAACTGCTGCTCAAACGTTTTGTGGTTTGATGGACCTTCCTCCTTCACCCAGTAGGTTCAGCAAGTACATAAAAATACTTTTAGATGCCTTGACAGTTGTGTCTAACGCATCTATGACAGATGCAGTAGAAGAAACTGTAAATATTAGTGGAACAAGGGACATTGCTGTTGCACAAGATGGGACATGGCAATGTCATAGACATCGTTCCTGAAATAGTGTTGTAAGTGCTAATTCTCTGGAGAATGGAAAAGTTGTTGATGTTTAGTGCTTATCTAAGTAGTGCCACATCTGCCATGGTAACACTGAAGGACATATTGAAGATCAGTATTCTAAGAATTGTGAAGGTTACAGTGGAGATAGTGCTATGATGGTGCTTTACAAATATTTCAGAGATCGGTGCCTGTTTATAATGTCAGATATACGAAGTACGTAGGTGATGATGACTCTAAAGCTTTCAATAAAATTAATGAGTTCAATATTTATGGTCATACCTTGGTAACAAAACTGGAGTGTTGTGGACATGTGCAAAGGAGGATGGGTGCTAGATTGAGGAAGCTACAAAGAGAAATGAAAGGAAAGTTACTATCTGACTGAAAATCTCAGCCTGGCTGAGGCCGATTGACAGAAACTGAAATAGACCTTCTTAATATTTATTATGGACTGGCCATTAGACGAACTGCCCCTCTGAATGATGCTACAGCAATGATAAAAGCTGTAACGGCCACCTACTTTCATAAGTTGTCCACAGATGACCACCCTGTTCACAGACTTTGCCCTAAAGGAGCAGATTCTCGGTGTGGTTACCAAAAAGCAAAAGAAAATGGTCTGTTTTCATGGGGGCACTCAGAATAAAAATGATAGTTTCAGCTATTGCATATGGGAAAGATTACCCAAGAATGATTTTGTAGGGCGAAATACATTAAAAGTTAGTGTACTAGATGCAGTGATATGTTTCAATGATGGAGTAATAGGAAGGTTGGAAGTCCTGAGAAATTTAGGGATAAAATGTGGTACTAGTATGGAAAATAAATTGCTTGTGTGTGATAGACAATGGGTACATGAGGCTGGGAGATTCGCTCTTCAAGTTACCAAGGAAACAAGAAGTCCTAAAAGAGATGCGAAGAGGAAGCTTGAGGATGGAGAAATGCTATAGGATGAAGACAATGCTTCAGGAATGTTCTGAGGCACAGTTTATTGAAATCGTATCTTCATTCACAATTTCCCATAAGTTGTAGTTTTCAGAATTCAGGTACAGATATTTCCTAAAGTTTATAAAGCATTGCTTTAATTTTTTTCTGTAGCTTGAAATAGTCAATACTTATTTAGTAGACCTAAGCTTTACTGCAGAATGAACTAAATTATAGAAAAAATAACATTTTTATTAGGAAAAAGTTATAACAGTTGACATGTAAGATGTGATATTTTTTATCCTTATAATATACATAACAGGTGGCATTAAATGTTATGTATATCTGGTAAAAATTTGGTCTCCTTAAAATGTATTACAATGGATTAAATGTTACCTCAATTTGGGGAAGTCTTTTGGAAAAAATGCATGTTTCTTTGTCATTTTTAATAACCCTAATCAGGGCCAAAAATATTCAAACTACTCCTAATTTGTTCAGGAAGTGTGCTGCACTACCTGATATCAACAAAAAAACTGTAAAACATATACATTATAAACAGTGCCTGAAAGAAGTAGGTATTGATTTTTACATAATATTGAGCCAGGAAAGTACCCTGTATCCTTAACAATGTGCCACAGGAGCTAGCAGGCACTATAAGTCCGCATGGGTGCTGAATGGTCATTGTTCCTGATGGTGGGCTTTCTTAAACTTTAAGAATTTTTTATCCTTGGTAGACATTTCAACGCATCCTGGCTTGAGCAGCCAACGAGTTACCTTTCAATACACTTATTGTTGGTAAAACAGTTGAGGCATCTATGACAAAAATATTTCCCTTAGGTGAAATAGCAGGAAGAGGTAGGAAAGGACACTAGGTGCACTCAGTGTGTATGCCTGGGAGCCTCATTCAAGATGTTGAAGAGGCTATTCCGGTAGCCATTGAGGGAACAGTGTGAAACCAACTGCAGATTGTGCCACACATTGGAATGAGTGATGCCTCTCATCTGGGCTCCGAGGTCATACTTTGGTCGTTACAGCTACTAGCAGAGAAGGTTGAGAAGACCAGCCTTGCTCATGAATTTTCAACATAGCTTACAATTTGTAAAATTGCCACCAAAACTGATCATGACTCTTTGTTTCTGAGTCGAGCATAAGGACTGAATCAGAGACTTTGAAGATTCTGTGAAAAGCTAGGATGAGATTTCTTTGACTTGCGCCATATGGTTGAGAACTGTACGGTTCCCCTAAATGGATCAGTTGTGCACTATACATCAGAGGCTGCTAGTAAGGCACCTGACTCTGTGTGGTGTCCACACAAGGAATTTTTAGATTAGGCTACGCTCAATCCAATCAAGATAACGATAGCTGTAGGAAACCCAAAAGAATCGGTGCAAGATCGAAAGAAATGCCTTCCACATGGGAGAGTATTTAAATCTCAATGGTTAACTGCCAAAGTATTCACAACATAGTTCCAGAGTCTGGAGCACTCCTGACAATCAGTAAAGGTCACATAATACTAGGTACAGAAAGCTGGTAGAAACCAGAAATTGATAGCAGTGAGAGTGTTAGGGGAAAATTTAGGTGTATATCTAAAGGATCCGCAAATGGATGCCAGAGAAGGTCACACCCAAACTGAGGACATTAACCAGTTGTCAGAATGTGTGCAGAAATCCGTTAAGTTGAAAAAAAAAACGAAGAAAAATCAGCCACCCATTCTCTAGGAAGTCAAGCATTGTTGTCCATCAGTACGAAGTCTGGACCCACAGCACCTCGCAACAACCGCCCATGAGATCCCAATATCTTCTCAAGGTACCTGATACCAGTTAAGTCCTGTTGATTTACCCATACAAATTCATGAAGAGGTGTTTGAGTGGTCAACATAATTCCTGCCCACACCACTAAGGACATTGGCCCACCGTTCAACTGTCCAGGTGGCATGTTGACAGTTCCACTCTAGACGTTCCCTTCAGTGAAGACATGCCAGAGGTAGACAGACATCAAGTCTCCAACAATAAAGGCCACTCTGCTGAAGCTTTCTAAACAATGCCAGTTGCAGTGCATTGGTCAGTACTGTCGTGCCCTTACAACCAAATAACGGTCCACTCTTTCTGATGTCATGCGTAGTCAGCCCTGTCCTGGTCTCAGCGATACAATTTCGGTCTCTATAGAGTGCCGCCTCACACAAGAAACGATAGAACGATTCAGATTAAGCCATCTGGCCACATCAGTTTGCATTTCTCCTGCTTCCATACTTCCTATGGCCCTCCACAGCAGTCTTCTCTGTGCCATACTGCACCATCTGTGACTATGTACACAGCGATTTTGGATGTGCGACTACCCTGCAAACACTACTCCACTTGATAGGTGCCTTGATGTCATTGTTTGAGTGGTTGTCCATTGATCTAAATCTCCCCATCTTCCGTGCAGAACACGATTGTATGACGTCTGTTGACAGTTTATGTGGTTATATCGTGAATTAAATACAGGATGGGGAAATAGCAGTTTGTTGCATTAATTTTGGATACCAGTGTAGGTATCAAACAAAGCGTATGGTTATAGATAGGGATATACTGAACGAAATATGTTTGGCTCTCAAGAGAACAATGCATGAACCCTTCAATGACTACCATAGCAGAATAATGTCAAATGATCATTCACAAAACCCAAAGAAATTCTAGTCATATGTTAAGGCTGTTAGTGGGACCAGACTTAGTGTCCATTACCTAGCAAGTGAGACAGAAACTGAAATTGAGGGTACCAAAGAAAAAGCTTAAATGCATAACTGCGTTTTTGAATGTTCTTTTACAACGTTAAACCAAAGAGAACTGCCCCAATTTAATGCTTGTATCTCTGAAAAGATGAGTGAAATCATAATTAGTTTCAGAGGTGTTGGGAAGCAGCTGAAATCATTGAAATTAAATAGTTCCAGGACTCAATGGCATCCCTATCAGGCTGTATACTGCATCTGCAGTTGATTTAGTCCCACTTCTAACTACAATCTATCAAAGATCCCTCAAACAAAAAACCCTACACTCTACTTGGATAAAGCACAGCTCACACTCGTTGTCAAGAAGGGTAGAAGAAGTGATCTACAAAACTACCGTCCAGTATCCTTGACACCGATTTGTTGTAGAATTTTAGAACATGTTCTGAGCTCAAACATAATGAGGTATCTCGAACAGAACTTTTGGATCAAGGCAGGCAGGTAGATGCAGTATTTCTTGATTTCCAAAAAAAGTTTTTGAATTGGGTAGTCTAACCACTGATTCTCAGTATGTTTATTCATTAATTAAATTTGTTGCAAATAATATCTCTATTTCCAAACAATATCTCAAAACATAGTATCAATACTGTGAATAAGAGCACTTACCTTGGACCAAAAAGGGGCCCAATATTCAGGAGCACACATTTTCAATAAATTTCCAGCAACCATTGAAAAATTGGTTTCAAATAAAACACAGTTTAAGCAGAGTTTCAAAGACTTTTAGGCAACTCTTTCTACTCTGTGGATGAATATTTTAACAAGGACTGTTGGACCAGCTTAAGTAAAAATGTCTGTTAGATTTCAGTTCTGACAGCACTTGTTCACACCAGTCAAGATTAAGTGTTTTCGTGTATGATAAATCTATTAAAAGTTTATAACTATGTTTCATTGTGTATTAATTCTGTAAATATTAGCACTTCTAGTTAATGTATTCACATATTTTGACAATCTTATGACAAATGATCAGGGTGGTTGACATTGTATTCAAATTTTCTATGTTTTCTACGTTATTCTTTCTAACATGTCCACACCCGTGAGAATCGTCTCATTTTTGGGTCTGTGGAACGAAAACTGAAACTAATCTGAATCTAATCTACACCTTTATAATCATGATACCCCTCCATCACTTTTAATAATCTACCAATTCACTTTAAAAAGGAAAATGTTAGTATCATGTTTTATGATAAATTTCCAAATGGTCACAAAAGTGTAGTTGTTGAGCCTTAAACATTCTGCTGTACCACTTGTATGCATAGGGCTATAGTCTGAATTTTTCAGGTTCTCACTGACTCAATATTCTCCTGTCATGGTCACTACATGAGGTGACAATTATGCCAGGATCAAAGTCACAACTTTAAATGAGAAGCACTCGATTTTAAATGTATCTTTTCTCCTTTCTGAATTTTATAAACCAAGAAATATGTATAAATGCAGCTTTGCTTTAAGAGCTTTTCAATACCCGAATCCACATTAAAACTGATTCAGTGATTTATTATTCTTCTATAATTGTTTGATTCAAATAACTTCTTACATTCTTGAATAACTGTGCAGTTTTATTACAGATGTAAGAATACAAACATCTAGTTTCAGCAGTACTTAAACTCATACTAATTAAAAGTTCTACATAAGTTAATTTTTGTCCTTAACACTATTATGTTTCATCTTCATGGACAAACTAGTGATGTAGTTCTCTAAGGTCTTCCTTGCCCATACATACAGTGTTGGTTGCTCTATGCAGCACCTGCTGTGACGTGGGGTATCTGCTGACAATCTTTATGTATCTCATCACCCAAAGAGTACCTAAAACAAATAATGAAATTGCATATAAATAACAGCTTCTTCAACTACACTTGAACTATTTAATTGTTACTAAACTAATAATAATATTAGTTGTACACATGCTTGCTCATTTGTAGATAATGAGAGCACAGAAATTTTTGCACTTGTGAAAATTCCCAGATGTAATTCTCCCAGATTCTGTGCGCCTTCAAAGAGAAGATGTTTAAGCAGTCATTATTTTTGTGCTGCAAATGTGAACGGAATGGGAAAGAGCCAAACTGATATAATGGAAAATACCAAACATTATAGTGGTTTGGTGTGTAATGATTTAGATGTAGACAGATTAGATTCATTTCAGATTTAAAATGCACTTCGTTAATTTTGGTGCAACAACTTTTATTACTCCGATTTTATTGCATATTTCGTCCTTCACCTTCTTACAGTTCACTTTAGACCTAATGGTTTTCCATGTACAGAATTACCGTATGTCTTTTATCTTTTGAATAGGTCACATTGATGTAACTGAAATGATAAATAACTTCAGTGACTCTATGAGACACTACTGTAGGGCCATTACTTCTTTAAGTGCAGTCTAGAGGTCCAGGCTGGCTGGCATCTGCAGTTTCAGGCTTGAGTTGAAGTGGTGGGTTATTGTCAGGATGTTGCCTGCTGGTGGCTCAAGAAATATTCATTAACAGTCACACATTTTATTAGGAAACAAGCTACAGCACTCATTACATCGAGTCTTAGTAACAATGACCCTTCAGCATTGCTGATAGTGCGAGCCCTATGGTTCTGAGGTAACATGTGGACAGTGGGTGGCAGCTGGGCTGGAATCCTCATGCAGGGCGCCCACAGCAGCCCATGCACTGTCCCATCACGACTCCACAGCTGATAGGTAACCTAACCTCTTGCAGAGGAAGACAGGCCTGAGCAGTTCTGTCCACCCCTGTGAGCAGAGGTGTGCAGTGTCAGTGTGCCTTCAAAAGTACAGGAAGATGGACAGCTGCACTGCCTCAGTCACTAACAACTGACCTCCAAGGCTCCAGCTGCAGTTGAAGCGAGCCTGAAGGAGGCCAACTGATTGGAAGGTACCAAGTCCACAGAGTTGTCTTAGATCCAAAAGTCAGCTTAGATTAGATTAGTACTTGTTCCATAGATCATGTATACAACACTTCGTAATGATGTGGAACGTGTCAGGTTAATAAAAGGTGTCTATACAAGATATTACATTACACAAAATATTGCATGACACTTAATATTTTTAATTTTTTTTGTGGGGGTTGGGGATATTACCCACTTACTATATCCAAAAATTCATCTAATGGGTAGAAGGAGTTGCCATTAAGAAATTATTTTAATTTCTTTTTAAATGCTATATGGGTATGTCAGACTTTTAATGCTATTAGGTAAGTGACCAAAGACTTACGTTTCAGCATAATTTACCCCCTTCTGAGCCAAAGTCAGATTTAACCTTGAGTAGTGAAGATCATCCTTTCTCCTAGTGTTGTAGCCTGTTGTACACTGCTATTACTTTTGAATTCGTTCAGATTGTTAAAAACAAATTTCATAAGTGAATATATATATTATGAGGCTACAATGAAGATCTCTAGCTCTTTAAATAAGTGTCTGCAGGATGATATTGGATTAGTTCCAGCAATTATTCTGGTTACACGCTTTTGTGCAATGAACACACTTTTATTCAATGATGAGTTACCCCAGAATATGATGCCATACGAAAGCAGAGAATGAAAATAGGCGTGGTAAGCTAATTTACTGAGATGTATATCGCCAAAATTTGCAATGACCCTAATAGCATAAGTAGCTGAACTCAAACATTTCAGCAGATCTTCAGTGTGTTTTTTCCAGTTCAACCCCTCATCAATGCATACACCTAGAAATTTTGAATATTCTACCATAGCTACCGATTTCTGATCGAAGTCTATATTTATTAATGGTGTCATTCCATTTACTGTGTGGAACTGTATGTACTGTGTCTTGTCAATATTTAATGAGAGCCCATTTGCAGAGAACCACTTAATGATTTTCTGATAAACATCGTTTACAATTTCACCAGTTAATTCTTGTTTGTTGTCTGTGATAGCTATACTTGTATCATCGGCAAAAAGTACCAGCTTTGCATCTTTGTGAATATAGAACGGCAAGTCATTAATACATATTAAGAACAGCACAGGACACAAGACCAAACCTTGCGACACCCCATTCTTAATTGTTCCCCAGTTTGAGAAATCACCAGTTTTTTTGCATATTATGTGGATTGATTATTTCAAGTTTCTGCACTCTTCCAGTTAGGCATGATTTAAACCATTTGAGTGCTGTTCCATTCATACCACAGTACTTGAGCTTATCTAGAAGTATTCCATGATTTACACAATCAAAAGCCTTTGAGAGATCACAAAAAATCCCAATGGGTGACTTCCAGTTACTCAGAGCATTTAATATTTCATTACTGAAAGTATATACAGCATTTTCCGTTGAAAAACCTTTCTGGAAACCAAACTGACATTTTGTTAAAACTTTATTTCTACAAAGGTGTGAAGCTACTCTAGAATACATTACTTTTTCAAGAATTTTGGATAAGGCAGTCAGAAGAGAGATTGGGCAGTAGTTGTTGAAATCAGACGTATCCCTTTTTTATGCAGTGGTTTGATAATGGCATACTTCAGTCTATCTGGGAAAATACCCTGCTTCAGAGAGATATTACATATGTGGCTAAGAACCCCACTTATCTCTTGGGAACAAGCTTTTATTATCCTGCTGGAAATACCATCAATTCCATGTGAGCTTTTATTCTTCAGAGAGTTTATTATCTTCCTAATTTCAGAAGGAGAGGTGGGTGGAATTTCAATTGTATCAAATGGTGTGGGTAAGGCCTCTTTAATTAACTGCCTTGCTTCTTCTAATGAACATTTAGATCCTACTTTCTCTACAACATTTACAAAATGATTATTCAAAATATTTTCGACTTCTGGTTGTTTGTTTGCCAAGCTTCCATTTGCTTTGATGGTACTGCCATCATCCTGTACTCTTGATTGCCCTGTCTCTCTTGTAATAATATTCCAACTTGTTTTGATTTTGTTATCAGAGGTATTAATCTCAGACATGATGCCCATGCTCGTAGACTTTTTAATAACCTTTCTTAATGTAGCACAGTAGTTTTTATAATATTTGGCTGTTTCTGGGTCATTACTCTTTCTTGTTGTTACATACAGTTCCCTTTTGTGGTTGCAAGATATTTTTATTCCTTTAGTAAGCTAAGGTTTTTTGCATGGTTTCTTGTAATTAGATTTAACTGCTTTCTTGGGGAAACAGTTTTCAAATTCTCTAACAAGTGTATCATGAAATAAGTTATATTTTTAATTAGCATTGGGTTCCTTGTACACCTGATCCCAGTCTAATTCCTGAAGAGTTTCTCTGAAATTTCTAATTGTTGAGTCATTAATTGAATGCATACCTTTGGAGGGTAGTTTTGAATCACTGAATGGAGCTATGACATATACT
This sequence comes from Schistocerca gregaria, assembly GCF_023897955.1. Lineage (NCBI taxonomy): Eukaryota > Metazoa > Arthropoda > Insecta > Orthoptera > Acrididae > Schistocerca > Schistocerca gregaria. Next base: position 277,162,553 of record NC_064924.1, on the reverse strand, counting down.
GTAACTAGCTGACCACCATGATCAGAAAGGCCATTCTCAACAGGACAACAATTTATGTTTTAAACTTATCTTGGTCTATAAAAGTATTATCTATTTATGTGGTGCTCTCCTTTACTACCCGAGTAGTAAAATTAATGACAGATGTCAGATTGAAAGAACCAAGCAAGACTTCCAGGTCATTCTTCCTATTACCCTCTTTCAGTGAAGCAACACTGAAGTCCCCACAAATAATAATTTGCTTTCCCCTACCTGACAGATAGCACAACATGGCATCCTAGTTTTCCGGGAATAAATGGAAGTTTCCTGAAGGGGACCTATATACTGTTACAATTATAAAAGAGCTCTTCTTCAGTTTAAGTTAACAGGCACTTGCTTCTATATGTTGCTCTAGACAAAACTTTTTTGTATCTAAGCTTTCTACACAGTGATAACTTTTGACATATATGGTAACTCCTCCTCTCATCTTATTCTCTTTACTCATATGTGCAACTAGTTTATAACCACTGATATATACATTTTCCATATCAGACACAATGTGATGCTCAGACAGGCATAGTATATCTATTACATTATCAGATTCAATGTCATCTAAACAAACCATATTCTTCAATCCCGGAATATTTTGGTGAAAAATGGTAACATTATGTTTTACTTTACTTTTGTGAGAGCACAAGTTTCATGGTGGCAGCATGCAAAACCATGGCACCCCTTTGCCTAACATGGACCTCAGAGGTGTGCACCAAGCTTGTACAACCCGCCATGACTGCTGAGTGAGCCTTGACTTAGTCTGCCTGGCCAGTTGATGAAGGTGCACCTATACCTGCAGGGCCATATGGTGCTCCACCAGAGCCCAAGTCCGCCTGTGCCTGTGTGGGTCAGCTCCTCAATTCGCATGCCCAACAGGCACTATGCGGTTGTGGGTGCAAAACGAAACTTCTGTGTCCAGTATGTAAGTGGTTTTTTACTTTGAACATTATTTGCTGATGCAGTATTTCAACTCTGTTCTTATATGAGGGGCATTCAATTAGTATATCAACACTTTTTCCGAAAGAAGATTGTTTTTATTCAGGATTCTAACACACCATATTAGTCCCCAGTCTTTTGGCTAAAAACCCTGTTTCTCAACATTATCTCCTTACAATGCGACCGCCTTATGCCACTCTACTGAGATGGCCTGTATGACCGCATGTTGCCACTTTATTGATCGACAGCGGAGTCCAAGTCTTGCTGCATCAATAACCTCTCCATTATCCACGTTCTACTTCCTGCAGAGAACATCCTTCATTGGGCCAAACAGATGGAAGTCGGAAGGTGCGAGTTCCGGACTGTAGAGTGGATGAGAGAGAACAGTCCAATGTAGTTTTGCGAGCTTCCTTTGGGTGCAATGGCTTGTGCAAGGCCTTGTTTTTTCATGGAGAAGATGAAGTTAGTCTGCATTTATGTGGCGAGGAACACACTAAGTAGTATCTTCAGTTTCCTGAGGGTGGCACAGTATCCTTCATAGGTGATTGTTGCACCATGAGAGAGGACATAAAACAGAATAACGCTATCAGACTCCCAGGAGATCGTCGCCATGGCTTTAGCAGCAGATGGTGTGTGTAGCGCTTCCTTTTCTTTTCTCCCAGTAATTCACCGAAAAATCTTAACACAAGCTTTAATAAAGTAATTTAATTCTAGCATTACTGAGGATGAGGAACCGGCGAATATGAATTACCCACAAGCTTCACTTTAAGTTTTCATTTATTGCAACACAACCAGTAAAACACTAACAATTATGTGTTGCAATGGATTAGATAGGTCATACCTATATCGACAACAATTTATACAAACAGAAAAAATTAGAAATTTTAAATTCCACGAAAATAAGGGAATAAACAGTTAAACTGGAGAACAACTTGGTTCACATTTGACTGGTATACATTATAGCACTGAAACACTTTTCGACGAGATAAATCATAGAACACGGAGAACTAAGCAAATTCATGTGTTACAGGAAAGCGGATCAGTTAGTTTAATTTGAGAGTAATATTTTAGTGGGCTTATTTAAACACTATATAAGACAGGATAAATCTAGCACCTATTTAAAGGGGCATATACATTAAATTATGGAAATAGCACAATAAATTTAAAGATATATATATATATATATATATATATATATATATATATATATATATATGTGTGTGTGTGTGTGTGTGTGTGTGTGTGTGTGTGTGTGTATACAAGCTTCTAACACAACTCTGTTTCACCCTGAACAATTCAGCATATAAAAGGGTTTACAAATTATTCTTTAAACCATCACTTAGGAATCACATTAGCCATGTAAAATGTACTTAATAAACTCGACCACACTAAGTTACTCTCTAGAGCTATATAAAACTATCATAAGATCAAAGGAATCCTAATGGACCAGCGCTGGCTCAACTCTGGCCTAAAGCTAGCTTCAAGAATTAAACCCTTCCCTATGGCTGAGCCAGGTAAAAAAAAAAAAGTGTAAGATTGACCTCCACAAGGTGCTAAACTCATTAACTGAAGCGATTGGCTGAAGAACAAACAGGTCATGATAGAAATCGTAACAGCCACCAGTAGCTGGGCAACTGTAATGGCATACAGAAAGAGCCCCGCCAATAAATATTTGAAGATTATGGGCATTCACCCTTCCAAAATAAGGGCACATAATAGAAGTCCTTGCAGTCACTCAAGAAATGAGAGGTCTGCAATGAACCAAATAAAATTACTATTAAGTAACCTAAGCAATAAATTAGATATATCCCACATGACTGTTGCGAGTGCTGAGGCACTTAACAGGCCATTAAGGTGACATAGCTTGGACCTGACCAGAACCCAGAAAAAGAGAACATTCCATGTGAAAGCCCCTTTCCACGGGCAGAACAAGTTTTACCAAATTTAAAGTATAAAATAATTAATTAACAAATTAACTAATATATCATAGAGAACTGGATAAACAAGTTACACAAATGCAAATTTAAGTGACATTTATCTTAGTTGCTTGACATGCGTTGTGAGTGGTATGGGACGTCCTGGTTATCGATTTAAACAAACCCAGGACTCAACCACAAGAGCCGTGCGGGATTAGCTGTGCGGTCTAAGGCGCTGCAGTCATGGACCGTGCGGCTGCACCCGGGGGAGGTTCAAATCCTCCCTCGGGCATGTGTGTGTGTGTATGTCCTTAGGATAATTTAGGTTAAGGAGTGTGTAATCTTAGGGACTGATGACCTTAGCAGTTAAGTCCCATAAAATTTCACACACAACAAGATTTCATTTGTAATAAATTGGGCTGAATATTAACACTGAAATGAATTCAACAGCACACAGCAGAAGAAACTGAAGAGAATACTAGGAACAGACAACAGTAGTCACGACGAATAAGTTGGGAAATATGGCTGGGTTACTGAATCATCGTTTAAGCGGAATGTGAATGTCAAACAGAGGTGTATGATGCACACCCTGACGAATAGCTACCGGTACCGGGACACAGTCTTACTTCCATACCGGCAGCATAGAGGAAACAACTGAGGATTTCCATAACGTCTTGTAGCAGACACCACTATTACGTCCCGACGCCAGTGACCATATCGAGGCCACGTCCACACTAGGCATAGAGCGTCGACAACGGTCGCACCACTCGCGACCACTCCCTTCTCCCGGCCTTCCCATCACCCCATGCTGCGCGTGCATCGAGGAACCGCTCTGCACAGAGCACACAGCGCCCACTTGGAATCGCTAGTGAACAAAAGATGGCGCGTGGCGGGAACTGAAATTAACGCTGCAAGCGACATTAAGACTGAGAGGAATCGAACTGCGAGGAACACACAGTTCAGTGTGGCTTTGAACTTCTCCTTTGGAGGAGAGATGTGGCGCCAATCCATGGATTCTTGTTTTGTTTCCGGACGAGAGAGATGAACCCTTTTTTCATCCCCTGTAACGAAGTTCAACAAAAAATTGTCACGATTAGCGTCGTAAAGGACAAGCAATTCCGCATAGATTGTCCTTCATTGCTCTTTATGGTCTTGTGTCGACGGCGAGGGCAAGGGGACAGACACACCTCTGAGTACCCCAGTTGGTGAACGAGTGTGTCAGCACTACCAACAGAAACGTCCAGTTAAGCAGAGATGTGTTTGATTGTGATCCGTCGATCATTTCGAATGAGACTATCGACACGTTACAACAATGCAGGAGTCAAGCCATGTGTGGCCGGCGGCACGCGGGAAATCGGACATGTTTGCGTGACCTTGTTCCGATTATGACAGACTCCTCGCCCAGTGACTTACGGCGCTTTTGTTCACTGCCAGATCTCTGTAGAATTTTGCAGGCGCCTACGAATATATGCGATGCTCCGATTTTCCGTCAAAATAAACTTAGTGACTGACCTCTGCTTGGAACACAGCTCCGTTACTGATCCATATTGAAGGCTACGTGTAGCACCACCACCTCCTAGAACTTGCAGGGGCTGAAGCGGGAATATTCCACGACTTCTCACAACAAATTCCGCATTTTTTCGAACGAATATTGACTGACAAAAAATGTGATACATTACTAAATGAACGTCCCTCGTATTAAATTTACTGATCGCTGCAACATCAGGAACAATGTGATTCCTTAAATCTCCTCCGTTGTTAGTAACTGGTAAATCAATGTATTCTTATGTACATGTGAAAAAACTCCATATCGAACGATGCAGTGAAAATAGTTTATTTTGTTAAAGGTCGTTCTACTAGTTATCGAATTTTTGCAACAATGTATGATGAAATGGCAGATATGAGTACTTAAACGTTTTATTGACTAACACGAAAGTTAAGTGATTGTCTCGCAGCAGAGCTGTTCTCATATTGTACGAGGGTCACTCCAAAAGAAATTCAAACTATATTTGTAAAAATACAGGTCTCAGTCTGCATGTGTGAAAGTTTTACAGTGTGTGGCTACATCCTTCCCACTTGTTTTCAAACTTAGTTCATCCTGTTCCCGTGAGTGGCGCCGTCACAGCATGTCTTAAAGATGGATGCTACACTTGACATTCCTCAGGATCAACGTGCTGTCATAGAATTCCTGTGCTGTGAAAACGAGACAGTGGGAAACATCCACAAGAGATTGAAAAAGGTGTATGGAGATGCTGCTGTCGATCGCAGTACAGTTGGGCCGTGGGCAAAGCAGGTTACGTAATGAAACCGGGCACGGCAATATTGAGAATTGTCCTCGCAGTGGCAGGTCTCGTACTGCACACACTCCAGACAATGTGCAGAGAGTTAACTTATTGGTGACTGCTGACAGACGCATTCACTAATTGTCACGCTACGTTGCGATAGAGGAAGGAAGTGTTTGCAGAATACTGAACGTGTTGGCGTTAAAAAAGGTTTGTGCCAGGTGGGTTCCCAGGATGTTGACAGTGGTTCACAAAAAAACATGAGAAACGGTATTCAGCGAACTTTTGGAACAGTACGAGAATGGTGCAGATGAATTTCTTGGAAGAACTGTGACAGGTGATGAAACATGGCTCCATCATTTTTCACCAGAGATGAAGAGGCAATCAAAGTAGTGGCATCATGCAAATTCACCCAAGGAAAAAAATTCAAAACCGCACCTTCTGCTGGAAGAGTTCTGGCTACAGTGTTTTTCGATTCCAAAGGTCTCTTGCTTGTGGACATCATGCCAAGTGGAACCACCTTAAATTCTGATGAATATGTGACGACACTGAAGAAACTTCAAGCTCGACTGAGTCGTGTTCGACCACATCGGCGATAGCAGGATGTTTTGCTGTTGCACGACAATGCACGGCCACACGTCAGTCAAAAAAACATGCAAGCGATCACAAAACTCGGATGGACAACACTGAAACACCCGCCTTACAGTACTGACCTGGCTCCATGTGATTATCACATCTTTGGGAAACTGAAAGACTCTCTTCGTAGAACAAGGTTTGAAGATGATGACTCCCTTGTGAACGCTGCCAAACAGTGGCTCCAACAGGTTGGTCCAGAATTTTACCGTGCAGGTATACAGGCGCTAGTTACAAGATGGCGTACGGCAGTTGAGAGCGGTGGAAATTATGTGGAGAAATGAAAATATTGTTCCTAAAGGATGTATCTACACAGTGTAAAACTTTCAAACATGTAGAATAAAAGACGGATTTTTTTAAAGAAATTGTGTGCGTTTCTGTTGGAGTGACCCTCGTGTAAAGTTTGCACTGATCACCCAGAACATTATCTCCATCTACCTAATAGCCCGTATGTCTACTTTCGGCGCGGATAACAGAGGCGACGCATCGTGACATGGAAGCAGTGAGGCCTTGGTACGTCGCTGGGGGATCTGGCGAACCGTCTTGAAACCTTTTTCGTGTCAATTTCTTGTTTCGCTGTTTGCTTTATTCAAATTTGTGTCTGTGTTGTGGTGTAACGGCCGTTTGCAACAGCGAGGTGGAAGGTAGGGACCTATAATGACAGTTGATTTGCACAATATGCGAATATTAGCAGCCGAAACAAAGTGGCTTTCGAATGGGAACCGCAAACATTTAATTATACGGTGACAAGATCAACCGAATCCTCGACCAGAAAATAGTCTGGTGAGTCATACACGGCATTAGTGACAATACTTGTGTCATATGATTGGAATCTCTTACCGATGCACCTAATTTGTACGACTGGTAAATAGGTGAGATATGCCTTCTTGTCCGATATAGATGTTCGTATGAATGTGAATGTGTTCACTCCCAAGGAAATGGTGAAAACATAGTAGTCTATAACATATACTGCAACAAATGAATGCAAGTTCCACAATCACACAGTTTCTCTGTATTCTGTCAAATCATATGTTTTTAACATTTTCGAAGTTGTGTTCCGTTTTGGAAGTCTTGAATCCTGAATTCCTTTCTTGTAACATACTTCACACCCGATTATTTGTTGTTTTCATTTGAGACGTCTACGTGGTATCACGCCTGCTCTCACTGTTCATTACATTTACTTTGGACGTAACGAATTCTTGCCACATGACTCATATTCTATAAACAATGTACAGTATGGCAACTGCCTAGACTACAGAAAGAGAAGAAACATTTCAATGACAGAGAAACAGTTCATTATGTTGTGGAAAGATAAATAAATAGTACGAAGGCAGCTTTCAACATGGCTCGTCTGCTTGGCAGTCAAACACCATGACCACACACCCACGACCCCGTGGGTATTTTAGGATCCTCTTTATTGCACTTGGTGTTCATAGATCGTTCACTGTTTTTATTTTGCTTTTTTTTCACAGTTCAGCCCAACTTTGACGGGCTATCCACTACCGCCAAGTCAGGGGAGTGTGATGGGCACTTTCCCTTGTCAGCAGTGTGTACCTGTAGCTGGTGCACCCATGGCGCTAGCCAAAGTCAGCTTCCACTGCCCTGGTAGCCTCTTAAATGCTTTGAGAAACTGAATTAGTCACCTACGTGGTAACGCCAGTTCTGAAACAAGTTGTATTTTCCGAAGTCACGTAACACTTATTCATGTTGTGTAAATGTGGATTTTAGCATGCATTCCAGCAGGTATCAAAGTGCTGTTTTATGAAAAGCTCGTATTGTGGACGGCTGTGATACAATACGCCATTCTCCAGGGCTGCATCAGCGCATCAGGGATTCCATGCGGCGGAGGGTGGATGCATGTATCCTTGCTAACGGAGGACATTTTGAACATTTCCTGTAACAAAGTGTTTGAAGTCACGCTGGTACGTTCTGTTGGTGTGTGTTTCCATTCCATGATTAATGTGATTTGAAGAGAAGTAATAAAATGAGCTCTAACATGGAAAGGAAGCGTTTCCGGACACATATACACATAACATATTTTCTTTCTTTGTCTGTGAGGAATGTTTACTGAAAGTTTGGCCGTACCTTTTTGTAACACCCTGTATAATTGCTAAATATGGAGCTATTTTATCAGCATACTCTGAGAGGAACCTGACTGGTATACTATCTGGACCGGAGGCCTTGCCTTTATTAAATGATTTAAGCTGCTTCGTTACTCCGAGGACATCTACTTCTATGTTTCTCATCTTGGCAGTTGTTCTTGATTGGAATTCAGAAATATTTACCTCGTCTTCTTTGGTGAAGAAGTGTCGGAAATCCGTGTTTAATAACTCTGCTTTAGTGGCACTGTTATCAGTGACTTCACCGTTGTTAAGGTATTGATTGCGTCTTGCCACTGGTGTGCTTTATGTATGACCAGAATCTCTTTCAGTTTTCTGCCAGATTTCGAGACAGAATTTCGTTGTGGAAATTATTAAAAGCATCTCACGTTGAAGTACGCGCCATATTTCGAACTTCAGCAAAACTTTGCCAATCTTTGGGATTTTGCGTTCTTTTAAATTTGACATGCTTTAAGGGAGTGGATGTTACACGGAAGGCGACAACAGTTCTCAAGTGCCCTTTTCACATTTGCCCCCTGATCAGCAACGAGCACAACCCTTGACAGATTGCTTGTAAATATCCCTGACAACGTCATGATAGTTTTTATTTCCTCCTGTATACACTACTGGCCATTATAATTACTACACCACGAAGATGATGTGCTACAGACGCGAAATTTAACCGACAGGAAGAAGATGCTGTGATATGCAAATGATTAGCTTTTCAGAGTTTTCACACAAGGTTGGCGCCGGTGGCGACACCTACAACGTGCTGACACGAGAAAAGTTTCCAACCGATTTCTCATACACAAACAGCAGTTGACCGGCGTTACCTGGTGAAACGTTGTTGTGATGCCTTGTGTAAGGAGGAGAAATGCGTACCATCACGTTTCCGACTTTGATAAAGGTCAGGTTGTAGTCTTTGCGATTGCGGTTTATCGTATCGCGACACTGCTGCTCGCGTTGGTCGAGATCCAATGGCTGTTAGCAGAATATGGACTCGGTGGGTTCAGGAGGGTAATACGGAACGCCGTCCCGTATCCCAACGGCCTCGTATCACTTGCAGTCGAGATGACAGGCATCTTATCCGCATGGCTGTAACGGATCGTGCAGCCACGTCTCGATCCCTGAGTCAACAGATGGGGGCGTTTGCAAGACAAGAACCATCTGCACGAACAGTTCGACGAAATTTGCAGTAGCATGGACTATCAGCTCGGAGAACATGGCTGCGGTTACCCCTGACGCTGCATCACAGACAGGAGTGCCTGCGATGGTGTACTCAACGACGAACCTGGCTGCATAAATGGCAAAACGTCATTTTTTCGGATGAATCCAGGTTCTGTTTACAGCATCATGATGGTCGCATCCCTGTTTGGCGACATCGCAGTGAACGCAGATTGGAAGCGTGTATTCGTCATCGCCATCTGGCGTATCACCCGGCGTGATGGTATGGGATGCCATTGGTTACACGTTTCGGTCACCTCTTGTTCGCATTGACGGCACTTTGAACAGTGGACGTTACATTTCAGATGTGTTACGACCCGTAGGTCGACCCTTCATTCGATTCCTGCGAAACACTACGTTTCAGCAGAATAATGCACGACTGTATGTTGCAGGTCCTGTAAGGACCTTTCTGGATACACAAAATGTTCGACTGCTGCCCTGGCCAGCACATTCTCCAGATCTCTCACCAATTGAAAACGTCTGGTCAATGGTGGCCGAGCAACTAGCTCGTCACAATAGGCCAATCACTATTCTTGATGAACTGTGGTATCGTGTTGAAGCTGCATGGGCAGCTGTACCTGTACACGCCATCCAAGCTCTGTTTGACTCAATGCCCAGGCGTATCAAGGTCGTTATTACGGCCAGAGGTGGTTGTTCTGGGTACTGATTTCTCAGGATCTATGCACCCAAATTGCGTGATAATGTAATCACATGTCAGTTCTAGTATAATATATTTGTCCAATGAATAGCCGTTTATCATCTGCATTTCTTCTTGATGTAGCAACTTTAATGGCCAGTAGTGTATTTGTATCACTTTTCTGCATGTCAGAAAGGAACTCTGCAACAAACAGAATCCGATTTTTCCATTGCAACCTCGGGAGACTGAATGCGCATTAAAATAATGCGTTTCGTGTACACGTCTGTTGACACGTCAGTTTTACATGACCACGCACCATCCTCCATATCCTGCTACGCTTGGACGACTACAGTAACACGGCATTCGTCTGTAATTCTCTTTACATTTCGAGAAATTATTGATGAGTGAGAAAGCGCGCCTCTCGCACTTGCATTGGGGTACTGTGCTCCCATTCCTAGCACTGTTGAAGACAAGCTGCTCACTACAGAAGGCGAAAACGCCAGGCACCCTCTGCGGCGCAACGAGCGGCCGTACTCTTTTCATATCGTTCAGGTACCCGTGCCGCCATACATCATCCCACGCCGAATAAAGAGGTTCTATCTAAATTAAATCGAAGATCGCATTTCAGATTTCATTACTCTTATGACATTCACTGACCGTCACCCCTCGGAATTTTAACGAGAAAAAGTTAAACCAATGGGAAAAAGAACGGAAGGGGACAAGCCGTGGGAGCGTGGCATCTTTCATAACCCCACACTCACTAAACATTTTGCTTTATAGTGACTGGATCACATAACGTTAGCGTAATGGGTCAGTCACATAAAAGAATCTGAGAAGTTTCCCAATCAAACAAAAGAAAGGCAACAGGGACATGAAGGTACATGGTAGAGTTATAGATGCAGCCAACATCTCTTTCACACTGACTATAACACTTTCCCCAACACTGACTTATGCTCACGGATACCACACACACGCAATGAGCAAGTCATCCACGCAAATGACAGTTGGACAGTTAGCAGAAGGCCATGGTGGACGGTGCTGTTAATTATGGAATCACCTCGTGTCTGCAGCTTCAAAGACACTCTTTTTTTTTTTGAGTCGTCATGGTTCTGGCTGGTTTGATGCGGCACGCCACGAATTTCTCTCTTAAGCAATTAAAAATTAATTTTTTATGTACCCGACACAAACACATTTGTCAACCTCCAAGAAGGCAAATGTCCTTATTATAATAGTTCAACCTTCAGAGTAGTTGTATTGACTCACACACGTACAATATCCCTTACCAGATTAGGATTGTACATTGAATGCAGGTGACTGATTGTCCTTTCAGCTGACACTCAACAACTGATACAGAAAATCTGAAACAAACGTATCAGCATTGATACACCTCACAGTACAATGAAACATTATCAGCTTTTGTGTAGCTTCTATATACTGTGATATTTTGTAGATGGTGATAAGCAATCGTAATTATGTATCACATCGTATGGAATAATTCTAAAGATCAAAACAACATTACAACAGAATACCCAACAGATTTAAATGTGTTCCACAGTGGCATCAAATATACGTTGTTGTTGTTGTGAACTTCATTCCTGAGACTGGTTCGATGCAGCTCTCCATGCTACTCTATCCTGTGCAAGCTTTTTCATCTCCCAGTACCTGCTGCAGCCTACTCCCTCTACGATTTTTACCCTCCACGGTGCCCTCCAATACTAAATTGGTGATCCCTTGTTGCCTCAAAATATGTCCTAGCAACAGATCCCTTCTTCTAGTCAAGTTGTGCCACAAATTTCTCTTCTCCCCAATTTTATTCAATACCTCTTCATTAGTTATGTGATCTACCCATCTAATCTTCAGCGTTCTTCTGTAGCACCACATTTCGAAAGCTTCTATTCTCTTCTTGTCTAAACTATTTATCGTCCATGTTTCACTTCCATACATGGCTACACTCCATACAAATACTTTCAGAAACGGCTTCCTGACACTTAAATCTATACTCAATGGTAACAAATTTCTCTTCTTCAGAAACACTTTCCTTGCCATTGCTAGTCTATATTTTATATCCTCTCTACTCCGACCATCATGAGTTATTTTGCTCCCCAAATAGTAAACCTCATTTACTACTTTAAGCGTCTCATTTCGCCAGCCAGAGTGGTCAAGCAGTTCTAGGCGGTACAGTCTGGAACCGCGCGACCGCTATGGTCACAGGTTCGATCCTGCCTCGGGTATGATGTGTGTGATGTCCTCACTCAGGTTTAAGTAGTTCTAAGTTCTAGGGGACTGATGACCATAGCAGTTAAGTCCCATAGTGCTCAGAGCCAATTTCGTCTCAGTTCCTAATCTAATTCCAGCAGCACCGCCCGACTTAATTCGACCACATTCCATTATCCAAATATACGTAAGAAATTAATACTCTCAGAGTGAAACGCAAAAAATGATTTCATTTTTCAGTAATAAAAAGTCATTGACAGCGAGTGTTGTACGAAATCCTATGAAGGAGGCTACACGCCGAAGTAACCCCTCTTAATCACTTTACCAACAACTTAAAAGATAAAAACTTAAAAGTTAAAAAATAGAATTATTTAAGAAAATATCTCAAACTAAAAAATTAAAAAATAGTTTTCAGATGCTTGAGAGGCACATAAAGATATAATGTGTTCATTGCCTTCTTGTGTACAGAAACTAAACAACGAAAAATAGATAAGACACTGATAACCTTCGGAATACAAATACTGTCAAACATTACAACACAGCACATTAAATGTATATGTTGTGTGACTCGGGCCGCCAGTCGGGTAGAACGTTCGCCAGGAGCAAGTCTTTCGATTTGACGCCACTTCGGCGACTTGCGCGTCGCTGGGGGTGAAATGATGATGATTAGGATAACACAACAAATGGTTCAAATGGCTCTCAGCACTATCGGACTTAACATCTGAGATCATCAGTCGCGTAGAACTTAGAACTACTTAAACCTAACTAACCTAAGGACATCACACACATCCATGCCCGAGGCAGGATTTGAACCTGCGACCGTAGAGGTCCAGACTGTAGCGCCTAGAACCGCTCGACCACAACGGCTGGTGACTACACAACACCCAGTCCCTGAGCGGAGATAATCTCCGACTCAGACGGGAATCGAATCCGGGCCCGTAGGATTGACATTCTGTCGCGGTGACCACTCAACTACCGGGACCGGACAACACAGTTCATTAAGGTCTCAAGATTGGGGAATGATCAACTTATCTTGATAGGGGTGCTATGTTTTATAGGACTATAGTCTGCCATTGGCAGTATCAAAGTAAAGAACAGAACACACGCTAACACTTCACCCTTTCACTCACTTCACACAGCCTTCCTTCCTCCATGATAGTGGTTCAGGGATGCGAGTTGGCGTTGGTGTGGTCGTGCTCTCAGGAAGAGGTGCTGTAGTGGCAAGGGCCATGAGACAGATGTCTCTCAGAAATGTTAAGATGCAGCCGGGATAGGTACCAGTGGGTAGCACTAGATATCCTTCCACGTCAACAGAAGTACCAGCAATCGGACCAGGTGACTTACGTTGTGGCAAGGCAGCACTTCATATGTAGACTGCTCTATGGGAGATTGAATCAGGAAATCTCCAGGAAATCTCCATAGGCGTCTCAGTTGTGACTGAAACATGGCCACGTTCCTTCTGTGGACCTCACCTCATATGGCCTAATGACAGGATTATCAGAAAGCTGTGTGACGAGAGGAAAGAAACTGGTTAGCTTAGGGATGAGCAAAGAATAGAACGGCCTGGATGTTGTGGTACCACTGATTTGTTAGTCAGCGATGACGACTTGAAAGCTCGTTCTCAGGTGGAATCATTTGTCATCGATTGCCCATGTTTTATTCTCTCTATAAGAGGACAAAATGAATTTGGATGTGGGTGTCCATACTCCTTAGCACGCCCGCCTTACTTCACCTCGACAATACTAATGGATTCCCTGCCGGTCATGGTCCTCAGTACTTCCACAATGTTGTTGTTGTTGTGGTCTTCAGTCCTGAGACTGGTTTGATGCTGCTCTCCATGCTACTCTATCCTGTGCAAACTTCTTCATCTCCCAGTACTTACTGCAACCTACATCCTTCTGAAGCTTTTTAGTGTATTCATCTCTTGGTCTCCCTCTACGATTTTTACCCTCCACGCTGCCCTCCAATGCTAAATTTGTGATCCCTTGATGCCTCAGAACGTGTCCTACCAACCGAACCTTCTTTTTGTCAAGTTGTGCCACAAACTCCTCTTCTCCCTAATTCTGTTCAGTACCTCCTCACTAGTTATGTGATCTACCCATCTAATCTTCAGCATTCTTCTGTAGCACCACATTTCGACAGCTTCTATTCTCTTCTTGTCCAAACTATTTATCGTCCATGTTTCACTTCCACACATGGCTACACTCCATACAAATACTTTCAGAAATGACTTCCTGACACTTAAATCTATACTCGATGTTAAAAAATTTCTCTTCTTCAGAAACGGTTTCCTTGCCATTGCAGTCTACATTTTATATCCTCTCTACTTCGACCATCATCAGTTATTTTGCTCCCCAAATAGCAAAACTCCTTTGCTACTTTAAATGTCTCATTATTTAATCTAATTCCCTCAGCATCACCCGACTTAATTCGACTACATTCTATTATCCTCATTTTGCTTTTCTTGATGTTCATCTTATGTCCTCCTTTCAAGACACTGTCCATTCCGTTCAACTGCTCTTCCAAGTCCTTTGCTGTCTCTGACAGAATTACAATGTCATCGGCGAACCTCAAAGTTTTTATTTCTTCTCCATGGATTTCAACACCTACTCCGAATTTTTCTTTTGTTTCCTTTACTGATTACTCAATATACAGATTGAATAACATCAGGGAGAGGCTACAACCCTGTCTCACTCCCTTCCCAACCACTGCTTCCCTTTCATGCCCATCAACTCTTATAACTGCCATCAGGTTTCTGTACAAATTTTAAATAGCCTTTCGATCCCTGTATTTTACCCCTGTCACCTTTAGAATTTGAAAGATAGTATTCCAATCAAACTTTCACAATACAATTTTACAAATACGTTACATAGAAACAAAATAAAAGATAGTCTTTACCCTGACAATATTAATCACTAGTGTTCAGCTGAATTTGTAATGTTGCCATTATCATGGCTGAAAATAGCCTAACATGATTATTTGGGGTTACAGGGGTTCTTTTAGCGACTGCCGCTTCTACCCTAACTAAATGGTTCAAAAGGCTCTGAGCCCTATGGGACTTAACTTCTGAGATCATCAGTCCCCTAGAACTTAGAACTACTTAAACCTAACTAACCTAAGGACATCACACACATCCATGCCCGAGGCAGGATTCGAACCTGCGACCGTAGCGGTCTCGCGGTTCCAGACTGAAGCGCCCAGAACCACTCGGCCACTTCGGCTGGCCTACCCTAACTAAGCCAGCCTCCCTCTTTGTTGTTAACGAAGTCTGCTTAGCCTCGCTACTAATCCTTGTCACTACTGCTAGGTGGTCATCGATTTTCTCAATTTGATTCCCCATCTTTATTTTCTGCCTCCTGACACCTATTTTTCATCTCCTCATGTTTCCTCTCTAATTCTCCTATTTTATGATTCTTTCTGCTTGTTTTATTTTTTCAAAATCCGGAATAGTAAATACGACTCCTGCTAGCGCTCAGAATCACCGATTGGTGTAATGACACGCTGCTACATCGTATTGGCAAGATTGGCCTTTTGATGCTTCCGTGTGCTTCTTCTCCGATATTATCACATTCACTGTTACACTCGTGACCAGTTACTGAATCGTACCTCACATCAGTATGTCTATCACCCTGTTACTCGGGAACGTGAACCTCTCACCCGCTGACATGCTTTTGTTTATAACTTCTGCTCTGTCCATCATGCTACACCTTTCAGACTAAGTGCCGTTACGTCTCAACATAGTTTTACTTTGCGTTAACATTTACGCAAAGACAACAACCCAAAATACGCAGTGCAAGACATTTGGTAGAAATTTTAAAATTTATGCTATGCTTCCTAGTCTCCTGGTACAACTTCTCACATTAGTTTGCATTATCAGTTATCATCCCCCTCCAAAACTGATCCACAACTCTGTTAGCAACGCCAGATATCAACTCACAGAAAATATGGAAAGTGGTGCAGACAGCCATAAGAACAACAACAACAAAAAATCACAGGTAGATAAAAAGAACAACACAATGATTAGTATATCCGCAGCAGCGTCTTATACTCCGGCGGAGCTAAAACGAATGACGGGAGAGAAAAAAAACTGAACTTTATTAAATGCTTACCGCCTCTCAGAGCCAAGGTGGAAATATCCCAGGCATGTGTCGCCATATTACGCGACGTGCCGGGGTTGAGAGGGGGGTGTGTCACCCAAATTCAATAAATAAATCCCTGTTGCTTAGGCTAATAAACTCAACCTCCACTCCTCCATTAACTACCACAGTTGGTATCACACAACAGATACATTATGGAGGAACTTATTAAATGACCCTGAGTGTGATCAATTTAAGAGTTGTTCCTTCAACATAATTCTATTTATGATAGTTTAGTAGAGGAACACTCGTATCTGCTACAGGGTGCTGAAAATAGAGGTTAAATTCAGCTATTAAGTAATACAAAGATTTTGGTATCACAAAATGGTTTATTGCAAGGAATTCCTGAAGTATTACAAGACGAAAATACTGAATGGAATATAAATAAGAACAATATAGTAATGAGATGTTGTCTGAATTCACGTACAGGAGTGGGATCAACTATCATGTTATGGAGCCCTGCAAACACTGTGAGTGAGAGTGTGCTTGGATACATTGCCACTGGCTATCACGAACAATACTGACCGGGAATGAGAGTCCTTGGTGCTGCCACACATGCAAGCAGTGGCTGTGTCTGGCGACAAGGCGACACCGTAAGCTGTGAGGGTCAAATTAATTACACAAGTCCCTATTGCGCTGGCGGTGCAAATACATTACCAACCTCAAAATGGGTCTTAGCACAGGGGTGATGTTGCAGCTGCTCTCAGTGGCGTTCCGCGATCATGGATAAAGATCTGGCTGAAATAGCACAAGCACAATCAAAGAAGTGAAACGGTCGTACCGCATTGTTGGCCGGGAGACCCCATGCGGGGTGTTCGGCCGCCGAAACTGCAAGTCCTTTTTAGCTGACGCCACTTCGGCGACTTGTGAGTCAATGATGATGATAGACACACACCACCAAGGCATCTCGAGGCAGAGAAAATCCCTTACCCCGCCGGGAATCGAACCCGTGACCCTGTGCACGGGAAGCGAGAACGCTACCACAAGACCACGAGCTGCTGACAGAACAAACAATACCGACTGTTGTCACAAGTACTAAGAGACAGGCTCCACCCCAACTACCGTGACAGTAATACTTCTGGCCCTGGTGATCATCTTCAACCAGGCTGACCAGAAGTGAAGAACTCTAACGTTCACTCTGGCCGTCCAGAAAAATCTCCAATCCCAGGAGGACACAAAAACAGCTGCTAATCATACTCTTAGGTTCTGCCACTCCTATCCCCTCCAAACTTTCCTCCTAAGGCGAGTCGTTCGGCCAAATTTGGAGTGCGTTTTTTTTTGTCAGAACATGTCATATCAGTCCACCAATCAGATGACGTTTTTCGGTGTATGCAAGGGACATTGGACGGCAGTGCTCTACGTGGAAGACGTACTGTCAACCTTCTGTGGACACAGACATTAAAATTCTCCGAATCGATGCAAACAATGCAGCTGGCCTGTGGGATCTGGTAGGCGAGTGGTGGGCCCCACAGCACTAAAACGATTTGTGAGCCGCTGGCCCCGACATGCCTACGTCTCGGACACCCTGCTCGCCTTGCTACAAAATGTGAAAACGTCACCTGTGGTGTGATCAGCGGCCCGTACTCTATACAAACAGCTGCCAATCATACTCGCCCAGTTTCTATCTCAAGATAATTTAAGCTAGCATGCCAGATTTCACTACTCCAATGACTATCATTGGCTGTGAACACTAGGAAACTGAACGAGAAAACGTTGAATCAATAGAAGGCGTATATGGAGTAAATTTTATGATGAAGATTTTTCATAGATACTACACTGCTCAACAGAAGTTAAGAACACTATAGTAAAATGTAGTCTGTGGTACTAAGGGTATCATTGATCTGGGCACTTCGTGCATTACCCAGGCAGAACCCATGTACTGGACGGTGTTTACTACTTGCATGCTTTGTGGCCGTTTCCCAGTCATGTAAACATACCCGCTGCCGCAGCGGCACATGTGAGCAGTCCAGTATCAACACCAGCTTCATTCAGTTTGTGTTCAGCTCTGGGGTAACATGCCACTAGACGCATACAACAGTTTGACAGAGTCAGTATAATGACTTTACTTTCAGCAAATCATGCACAACGAGATGTTGCCGATCAGTTACATGTTATTGAAAGTAGTGTGTCTAAGGTGCGGAGAAAGTACAGAGAGACGACAAATGTGATTGTCCTCATATGACAACACCAATGGTTCAAATGGCTCTGAGCACTATGGGACTTAACATCTGTGGTCATCAGTCCCCTAGAACTTAGAACTACTTAAACCTAACTAACCTAAGGACATCACACACATCCGTGCCCGAGGCAGGATTCGAACCTGCGACCGTAGCGGTCGCGCGGTTCCGGGCTGAGCGCCTAGAACCGCTAGACCACCGTGGCCGGCAACAACACCAATGCAGGATCGTTTCTCCAACTGGAGGCGCGCAGGGGCCCAACATCACCTGCCAGAAATGTTGTAAATGACTTCTCCCAGGCAATGGAGATTCGCATCTCAGACCAAACAGTGCGTAGAAGATTGCATCAGGATGATCTCCATTCCAGAAAACCGACGAGAAGTTTTGCACTGAACCAACGAAACCAATGCAGTCATAGGACCTGGCTTCTTGCACATCGACATTGGACCATTGTAGAATGGAGTGATGTCATACTTGCTGACGAGACCAGGATTGGTTTGAGACTGGACTCTAGATATGTTAGAGTTGGAGAAGTGCTTGACTACACCAGGAACGCCAATACGTTCAGGAAGACCATCCGTTTGCGGGTGGAAGTGTAATGCTCTAGACGGCAACAATGGAAGGTCTCAGTATCTTCAGAGATGCAACATCAACCAGCACAGCCACAGTCATGAATGCAACTGAGCATGCATGGGACCTGTTGAAGGTGGCCATTGCACAGTGACCTAATGGACCTTACAATCTTCAGGACCTCATTGAAGGTACCACTGAGGAGCGGCACTTCATACCCCAAGATAAACTTTTTGGTCCCATCCAGAGCATGCCTCACAGATTGAAAGATCGCTTTTGTATGTGGAGAGGACATGCTCACTACTAAAGACTGATAACCATCATCATTAGACAAAGATTTTTCACAGTTTTTGTTTTCAAGATGTTCACTTATGAGAGAGACTGCTATGTTTTGAATAATTTTTTTTAACTAACCAAACTCGTTCTTGTTTTCAGAAGGAATTACATTTCTTTTGTTAACAAGGTATTGTACAAAGCTCAGTGGATGTAACTTAAGAAGTTATTGCAGTAAACTCTGTGGTTTTCCAAACTTTTGTTGAGGTGTGTATATGTCAGACCGAAGGTGTATTAATTACTGCAACAGGTACAGTAATGTTGAACTTCAGGATATGTAATCTTTGCTATCCCAAAAGCATCATGTGTATTGTCATCTGGACACTATATGACTGTGAAAGTTATAAATGTGTTAAATATCTTTTATATAGCAACAAATGAACTGTAAAGTCTCTCTGGCATTGCAAATGTATGAACTACTAAAGCTTCCTCTCCAACACATGACCTGTTAAGTCTCATGATATATGTGTATGAGGGAAAAAATATATTATAACTTGTAAAAGATAATATAATTCATTATTATATATGTTTTATACAACTTAGACACACTGATAACATACATTTGGTACTTTGTGAAATCTGGGGGGTAAATCACTATCATTAAAAAAGCATTATCATTCTCTTTTTTCTGCATCAACACTATTCATGACTCTGCAGTACTTTCCAAATAATTGTTCTTGTATGATTGAAATTCAGCATGTACTTCTTGTAATGCTATTGGAGCAATAACAGATTTAGGAACACCTTCTGTAAACTCTACTTCTACGGAATTTCTGTTTGTAAGAGTAATACTAGCAGATTCAGGTGTAGCACACATATATTCGCCTATACACACATTTAACTCTTCATCTTAGTCACGAACTACGTGCTCCAATGGATACTTCACAATATCATCGAAAAATAATTTAACATTCCTTCGCCATAGACTGAGTCTCTCCATGGCAATCCATACTGCATTGTACAGAGATGTAAACTTCATTATATCACCTCCAGAAATGTCCATGATTGATACACTGTTGCTGCCAAAGATATTGATGTCTTGAGGGAATGGATTGTTCAGAGTTGTGATGCAATCCTCAAATTGCTGCACAGTTGATCCCATTCCACATCACTGAACTGCAGCTTTGTGCCTCGATGGACATTCTCAGTTTCCACTATAACTTTTAAGTAGTAGTCAGGTGCTAAACCAACATTCACACACTTTGATCCATTGGCAGTCAGTTGGTAAGTAGTGTTTCACAACAGCACTCTGTAATGAGTATCTGATGTTCAAGAGGTGGTGTGGAAATGGGATCTAATGGAAAGTCAAAGACTGGAAACAATTCTTTGTCCTACTGTCATACATAAGACGCTGCATCAGGGAGTTTGTCTGCATGCTAACTTAGTGGTGCCAGTGATGGATATAGTGGAAACTCTAAATCTGATAACAGGAAGCTGCATGAGGGAGTGTGTCTGCATGCTGGCTTGATACTCAAATGTATCAGGCATTGCGTCATCAACATCGCGGAGCTGTTGAGCTGAGGGAGAAATAAAAGAAAACGGAAAAACGCACAAGCACACACAGACGCACGCACACACACACACACACACACACACACACACACACACACACACACACACACACACACACACACAGGCACACACACACATACATAATGAGTAATAAACATTGAGAGAGATGAATGGTTTAATGCATGCAATAGAGTGCGCGAATCAGTTGCCACTGCTTGAATATGGTAGATCTCTGACGACGGTTCATGATAATGATGATCAGCTTTTCACTATGGAGTTTAAAACACAAGTGGTGGGTTTACTTGATGGTTAGTAAGCCCACACTGAGTGTGACTGGTGGGATGGCAGGTAGACGATCGCAGCGCCACAGAAACTAGAAGAACTATTTTTGATTGTGTTCATATCCCCATGTCAGCCATCTTGGACTCTCACATGATCGAAGATATCATGGATTCTAAACTTTGAACGATGCAGGTTAGTAGCTGCAAGG
Source organism: Schistocerca gregaria (assembly GCF_023897955.1). NCBI lineage: Eukaryota > Metazoa > Arthropoda > Insecta > Orthoptera > Acrididae > Schistocerca > Schistocerca gregaria. The sequence goes on along the minus strand of NC_064924.1, from coordinate 277,141,367 downwards.
TGGCGTCATGGAAAAATTCTGGCTCCCCTGAACTGTGGTTAACTGTGTTGGAAGTCAGACGAGAATAACACATTGGAAACTTATAGCAGAGACTTTGTACTTGACACGCAGTAAGCCTGGACGCTACAAGTGAGAAGTGGATAGACATCTGCTGGAGATCTTAGATGACCTATGTACAAAGTAAAACACTTATAATTTATGTGAGAAATCACTTAAAAATGCAGTGCTAGCCCAGAAATTAGATGATATTCTGTTTATTGAAAAGATGGATAGAGTTTAACATTCTGTCTGGATCAATATCACATTACCAAATTCTCATTACACCTGGGCATCTATTTCAGTGTGAATTAATCGTGGGAACTACTGTTTGAATTTATTGAATCTAACACCAGAAATTCTAGTATAGTACTATACCGTCTGAGCTGAGGTGACCCACATGACTATGAATTTTTCGTACAAACACCCTTACAAGTCATCAGAAATGAGAGGTGTCAAATGCAGTATCTGTTGCTGTTGTGTATTGTGTGTGGTGGTAAGGTCTTTGATGCTGTCTATCTCCAGGACATTCTTGGTGTGTAGTAAGCCTTCATACAAAACAGTGTGGAGAATATCTTATATCACTGCTAGCCAGCATCTTTTTCTATTCAACTTGCATACGCGGCAATGGAAGAAGAAATATGTGTCTCTGACGGGAAATTTTAAGCATGTGATGAACCTGAGGTACTTGTAGTCTGCAGGATTGATCACTAGGTGGAGACTCTCTGTGGTGGGCATATCTAAATATTCTTCGATATGTAGTCAAGTATTTGTTAGATACAAAGTTGGCGTTCTTGACTTCTGCTTGGTATTAAATATATGCTGTACTTCAGTTTAGAGATTGTTTTTTTGTGTTGAAATGTCGTAAACAAGAAGAAAACAAAACACCTTCGGGAGGATGAATGTGCATCTTTTGATTTCCTCGACATGCATGTTGAGAGAGAGAGAGAGAGAGAGAGAGAGAGAGAGAGAGAGAGAGAGAGAGAGAAATAATTGGTTTGCCACTTTCTGCACATGTACATGGGGCAATGGGAGAATGAAAATGTACCTCTCTCAAGTAACTTTAAGCATTCAGTTGCGGTGAACCTGTGCGACTTGTACTCTTCAATCTGGATCTCTATGGAGAGACTCAAAACTACTCCTTGATTATGTTGTTAAGTGTTTCTTTGAACCCGAAGTCAACGTTCTTGTCTTCTGGATGGTATTAAATACATGGTGTGCTGTGGTCTGGTGACCGTTTTTCTTGTTAAAATGTGGTCTGGTCTAACACTAGTGACTGATTTTCGTGTTGAACTGTTGCGAATAACAAGGGGACAGATTATTACTCACATAAGACGTCGCTGTTTCATCACGTACGTTTACTACCGCTGATGATCGTTTTATATGGGATGATGTGAGCATACCGTAGTTCACGAACTGTAATCGGATATGAATTTAGTAAACATTTGCTTTTAGACGTGTTCTGGAACCTTTAAATTGGTTGCGTTAGATAGAATCAGTGTTGTATTGGGTGCCAGGTCTAGTAATTTCACTGTCTTTAAGTTTGCGACTGTAGTATGTGGAACTTGCTGGTTGGATGTTGGATGGCGTTAAATCACCATCAGCGTTTTCTCAATGTGCGTGTTCTGCAGCTGTGCCTTTTATGGATATGTTCCGTTATCAAGAAAGACGAAAAAATGATCTATCAGTTCAAAAATTGCACTGTTCTTCAGAAATGTTAATTATTCCTGTTATGTGGACCACAAAGGTGTGGGATGTCATGGAGGCTGCTTGGTACTGCAACCAAGCACTGATATGGACTTTAACTTCGATACTCACATTACAATAGCTCTTCAAATGCTTTGCAAAGGACTGCAGAAAAGAGGACCCCAGATAGCAATATTTTTCCTAATTGACAGTGGTTGCTGAAGGCCCAGAGTAGTATATTCTTGCCGATTCTGAACCAAAGAGCATTTTGGAGAAAAAATCCAGCTTGCAAACCAAAAATTGCACTGTTCTTCAGAAATGTGTATCAAACATTCAGCTTCCAAGTTGTGTTGGTTTCAGGTCTACAGTAGAAATGAGAATACCTTAACGTGATTCAATGGACAGTATTGCTATATGTCAAAATTAAAATCCCGCGACTCCTCAGTGACGTCATCGATGATACACAGTGCGCCAGAACCAGCCCAGAATAACTACTAACACCGACGTCAACGTACCTGCAATTTGGTGGAACTGGACCAGCAAATCGTCAGCGAGTGGCTTGACCTGGGTACACCTTACCGGCACAACCTCGTGGATCCACTCACTAACTGAATCCAGGTGGTTATTGAATGATGCTTGTACTGGTTTCTCTGGGTGTGACTAATTTTTTTGTACTGTGTGCATATTTCCTTCTCTTTATGATGATATTATCTTTACTTTTAAACTGATCACAACCAAGGATCAGGTCACAATATAAAAAGGGATTTAAATGTCGATAATGTAGTTCTGTATTGAGATAGCGAAGTTTTATTCATCACAGCCATAAAAGGTAGACGAGTGGCCATATACACCAAACACATATATGCAAGCTCCACCACTGCTTGAATCCTTGCGTTGGTGTCTGGCTACAACTTCATCCCAATAGTAATACAGAACTCTCTGATACTCGCCACAGGTTTCTTTAAGTGAATACTAGCGCTGGATGTGATTCAGTTTAATGGCTGCTTTAATGAAATCCTCAACAGTATAATCTGGAAAAGATCGAATCCAAATTAGGGCAATATATACTGTACTACTAATTTTAAGATCTGTAACCAACAGAATGGTGCCTCCTCGAAAAAATATAAAGCAGTTAAGTCATTCCTACATACTCATTGACATCTCCACAACGACACACTGTCACTTGCAACCAGAAACCACTCTATCTCTTGAGAGGGTTCTGTGCATACCTACTACCATTTAAATAACACATCCAATCCTGATTACGAAAAATCCTATAATCAAACACATAACACCAACAAGCTGAATAACCAGAGTACACAAATCAAATAAAATCCCTGAAGGGTTAACCAGAAAGTTACTCCTAACGTAATTAGTAAACTGTCAAACTTATGATTGGTCTGAATCGTGTTGGAGATGGAATTTTAAAAAAGTATTAGGAGAACCTGGGCTAAAATCTTACGAAAATCATGTCTATCTGGTAATGATGAAGCAATGCCCAAGTTTTTAAGTCCAAGACTTCATTGGTTTTTTAATATGATTTATAATGGTACTTTAGAAAACCAGTTGTTGATACTCTGACCACAGTTTCCCCATTCCAGATTTTTTGGTACTTTCAAAAGACTTTGTTTAACAGTTCGATGCAGCCATGTAGTGAGAAACGCTATTAATTTACTTTCAGTATGTTTTTGAAATTTGAAACTTAATTTTTTTAAATTATCGGTACATAAATGTGACGATGAAATATAAAAACTACATTTGCCACAATGTTAATATGTAGAAGTGCACAAATACCTCAACAGCACCTCATGTAACAATTTTACTTACATTGGTTAATATTAAGATAAGAAAGATGGCATTGAACTTAGAAAAACAAACTTACTGGAAAATAGATTTTAAAGTTTTCTTATAAAATGAATGCTAGTACAATGTGCATTATAGTTCACCAGATCTTCTTCTTGGAGAATAGTCAAAGAGTTCTGGGACTCCTGTTCTCCTCAGTGTTCAGTCTCAGTTCATAATGAACTCAGAAACAGCTTCCATAAGACCCTAAACTATCTTCATTCTGAAGACAAAAATTTCTTTGGAACATTTGTACCAAATGACACCGTAAAAACTTTTACTCACATTTTGTGTCTTGCCATCAGTGCAACATACAGCAGTGCCTCAGATGCAAGTTTCTAGTAGACCTGTACTATCTTGATCATAGCATCCATTCTAAGAGGTGTGTGGATATTGTCTCTGTGAACTCCTGGTACTTCACCTAACCCAACACTCATTGTAAAAACACCATGACAATTCACCTATTGATCACAGTTTTAATCTGCCAGGAAGTTTCATATCAGCGCACACTCCGCTGCAGAGTGAAAATCTCATTCTGGAAACATCCCCCAGGCTGTGGCTAAGCCATGTCTCCGCAATATCCTTTCTTTCGGGAGTACTAGTTCTGCAAGGTTCGCAGGAGAGCTTCTGTAAAGTTTGGAAGGTAGGAGACGGATACTGACAGAAGTAAAGCTGTGAGTACCGGGCGTGAGTCGTGCTTCGGTAGCTCAGATGGTAGAGCACTTGCCCGCGAAAGGCAAAGGTCCCGAGTTCGAGTCTCGGTCGGGCACACAGTTTTAATCTGCCAGGAAGTTTCATATCAGCGCACACTCCGCTGCAGAGTGAAAATCTCATTCTGGAAACATCCCCCAGGCTGTGGCTAAGCCATGTCTCCGCAATATCCTTTCTTTCGGGAGTACTAGTTCTGCAAGGTTTGCAGGAGAGCTTCTGTAAAGTTTGGAAGGTAGGAGACGGATACTGACAGAAGTAAAGCTGTGAGTACCGGGCGTGAGTCGTGCTTCGGTAGCTCAGATGGTAGAGCACTTGCCCACGAAAGGCAAAGGTCCCGAGTTCGAGTCTCGGTCGGGCACACAGTTTTAATCTGCCAGGAAGTTTCATATCAGCGCACACTCCGCTGCAGAGTGAAAATCTCATTCTGGATTTTGTGAATTGTCGTTTTTTGTTAGTGTTCACACAATGATACAATGTAGTACACATGCAGTTCACATCTGGGATATTATTGACAACTGTTGCTCCGTAATATTCGATCAAGTTTTTAATTGTAGATCAGTGGAATCCGCCATGTTGCTTTCCCCCAGAAATTTTCCTTTTGCCCTGAATTCCTTCACTATGTTGTGAAGACCAATGGTGAGATGTTTTACTATGCGGTTAACACACTCATGCTTCTCAGTTGTAGCATCTCCATAAATTCTTTGCATCTGCATGTGTATATGTATTTTCGAATCTCTGTCTGAGATGATGACAGTAGACCTAAACCTGAGTTCTTCTGACCACCTCCACAGCCTGCCGCATACATCACCATTGCTGGAGAAGAACAAGAGAAATTCTTTTCACATGTGAATTTGTGCCCCTGATTTCAAAAAATAGCTCTGCACTGTTTCCCAATTTCTTTTCTGCAACAGGACAGCCGTGACAGTACTTTGGCACTATTTCAAAACCTACGGCAAGGCCAGTTGGAATACCAACAACACATCCTACTCCAACATTATTTCTATGCTATCAGATATGCCATATAGCATAATGGCTAACTGAAATACCAATTATTTTTCTATTTTCCAGTTCTGTTTCTTCTTCGGTATGGGTCAGTCTCACCCACTTCTTAGCATCTTCAAATATTCTGTCACCAACTGAAGAAGTGCAAAGCATGTAGCAGAATTCATGAAACTCATGTCCATCCCTATACAAAACTGTTACACTGCTGGACATCGCATCCCAAAAGTTAAAAATGACTTAACTGCTTTTCATTTACGTTAAAGTTCTTAAGTCTATTGCAATTGCTGTCCCTTAGTCTGGGGCAGAAAAAGTTTTCATTTATCACTAAATCACAGTTTGTGCGCTCTACAATAAATTTTGTGATATTTATGATTCTTTTTTCTACCAAACAGAACAGATTTTGGGAACACTTTGTTCATAGGACATCTGTTAAGAGAAAAGTTAGAGAATTTATATGAACAAAAACGTACATACTGTCTTCCTGCAAATGCATGGTGGTCTAAATGTTTTATTATAAATCAATGCCTGTTTTTATGGAGGTTGTTGAATGGGTCGAGATTAGCCCGATTTGAGGTAACTGACTGCTTGCATGAACAAACTGAATCTGAAGGTTTCAGGAAACAAAATTCTTTATTTTGGCAACAGTGTCTGCCGAACTTACTGGGCAGGGGGTCCTCTCTGAATTGGATATGAACTCAAACGTTTAACTCACAGGTGTCACGACAACACAAAAGAATATAAAACATATTATGAAACACAGCGTCCCTTCTGGTTGGCGCTGAAGCTGTTTGACAGCTGTGACTGTTTTGTTAACACACACACACACACACACACACACACACACACACACACACACACACACACACACACACACACACACACAATACTGTACCAATGAAGACAATAACATCGCCAGGTGGCACGGACTTTGTAGCAGATGCTACATGAGCCCCTAACAGCCAGAATGAGTAGTGCTCTCTTGTCTGTCGACCTGGCCTGTTACTGCCTTGGCAGCAGGAATTGTATAGGTGGTACTGAAGGCTACTATAGTCTCAGTGCTGTGGGCAGCAGCTCTTTTTGAATATGTACGCAGGTTTGATACAGTTAATGGACTTGTCATTTACTGCAATATCTATAGTTTGGGCACTATGTTGTAGGACATGGAACAGGCCAATGTACGGCAGTTGTTGTAGTAACTTAACACTTTCCATTTCAAACATTACATGCGTACAGCTTTACAAGTTGTAAGGCACGTAAGTGGTTGGTGTACAACGTCTGAAGGCAGTGAGGGATCATATGCATGTGATGGTGTCTCTTACTTGTTGACGAAATTCCAACTGATTTTGTGTTGGTGACTGTAGTGAACTAGTGTCGAGAAATTCCCCAGGAAGACGCAATGGTTCATCATAGATTAATTCTGCAATTGAGAAGCCCAAATCTTACTTATATGTCGTTCTTAGGCCCAGCAGAACATTCAGAAGGGGGAAGTTCAGGATGTACCATTGCACATAAGTGCTGCCTTGATGGAATGGTGCCACCTGTCGACCATGCTAGGGTTTGGTAGATATTAGTTTTATCATGTACATACCCATAAAATCTAGCTAGCTGGCTGAACAGCACCAATTAAAACTGAATATATCGATCAGTAGTTACATGTAGTGGGTAGCCAAACCTAGCAAGACAAGTTAATGTGAAGGCAGAGGCTAAGATTTTTATGGTGAAGTTGTCCAGTGGTATTCCTTCCGGCTAGTGCATAAATCGATCGATCATTGTAAGGAGATATCACTGGCCATTCAACGGAGAAACTGGTCACATAACATCATGATGCATATGAGCAAAATTGGTGGTTTTGTGTGGAAAGGTATCCTCTGGCGCTTGCACATGATGGGATACTTTGCAATGCTGACATTGGAGACAAGTCTGCAACCACTCTTTTGTCTGGACAGCTGACACCCAGCAAGGACACATGTGGTTGATGTGCTTTCTGCCATGTTACCATCAGTCTGCTGAAAAGGTGTATGATGATAGCTGGTACCCACTGTTGGTGACCCCTGGAAAAATGTAGTGCACAGACTGTTTCATGAAGTGTGTAGCCTTGGCAGCACAAATGGCGAGTGAGGGGTGGGCATGTAGTTGGACTGATGAGAGACAATTATGAGTGATGCAGCCTACCATGGAGTTTTTCAGCTGGGCTGGACCCACCCTTGGAGAGGATCAGTAGGAGACCAGAAATGTAGTGGGTACCCATTCGAGGCCATGATGTTGATGCAACTTCCACCCTTGGAGAGGATCAGTAGGAGACCAGAGATGTAGTGGGTACCCATTCAAGGCCATGATGTTGATGCAACTTCACCAGATGACTTTACAAAACGTTGATGAACCTCTCCATCAGTACAATGTAAGATACGTGGAATACTGTGCCGTGTATCGAAACTCTTCCAGTTTCTGCACAAAAACAGAGAAATTCTGCTAATGTGAACTGAGGGCTATTATCCACTGTGGTGGTTATTTGGGATAGAGATGAAACAATATAACAACTGGATGGTGTTTATTGATGATGCTGAACACATCCATGAAAGATATGGAAAATTACTGCAGGGGTCTTGACGATCAACCAAGAGGAGCACAAAAAGGGCTCTGTAAAACCTAGATGAATTCAAGACCATGGGGATTTCACATCACGTCAATTTGACAGGTCATGCATGCTGCAGTCATTTGTTCTATATCTTTGTTGATGCTCCTCAAGAAGACATGCTGACAAGACAACCAATTGATGAGGACCACACCCCAATGACCTTCATGAGGTAAAGTCAGGATGCCGAATTGTAGCACTCATGGAATAATCACTCTGTTGTGGCCATTGACTTCCTGGAGCAAGAGGATACCGTGGAGAGCCGACTGCTCATGCTGGTGATACCAGTAGGCCTTTATGTCCTGATGTTCCAGAGTCTTGCAATCCAGTGGCCATCCATTCACAAATTGCATAACTTTGTGGAGTTATGGTCCACCAGAGACTGGCAGGCAAAGACTGTGGCATCAATGGGCAAGCTGGCCAACGCTGCATCAGCTTCAGCGCCAGTATGAAAAAAGACTTCAGGGACTTCATCCAACTCAGGGCACTGTCCCAGTGGTTGACGTGAGAGGATATCGGCAGAGGTGTGCTGCAATGTGGACCGATATTGGATGTCATAGTAGTGCTCAAAGAGTAAGAGTGCCCATCTCTGTAGGTGGTGGACCATCCTGGTAGTAATATTAGCATGAGTACTGAACAGATGTAACATAGTTACCAGTGAGTAGGATAAATTGACGTCTGTTACTTAATCGTAAAATTTCTTTGATACAAAAATGACATCTCGGGCATCATTTTTTATTTGGTCATAATTTCGCTGCATCTCCGTTAATGTCTTTGAAACCATTGCAATTGAGCGTTCGACTCCATGAAATTTGGGAGAGAGCATTGCCCTCAGCATATGCTTCCACTATCAATGGACTGGACGGATCATATACAACAATATATGTTGCACAGAATACACCCTGTTTCAGGCCCTGAAAGGCCCTGTCGCAAGGAGGGGTTCATTGCCAATAAACAATCTTGTGCTGGAGCTGATGGAGCAGTTCAACAACAGGTGCCAGGTGTGAAATGAAGATTCTTTAATAATTCACTAGAGTGAACATACATTTGAATCGTTTGGCATCTATGAACGCTAGTAGCTTCTGAATGGCCTTGATATGATGCAGACTTGGGTTTTTCCTGATGTGCTAAAAACATATCCACGTTATTCCACATGTGATATGAATCATCATCATCATCATTTAAGACTGATTATGCTCTTCACAGTTCAGTCTGGAGTATAGTCCCCCTTATAAAATTCCTCCATGATCCCCTACTCAGTGCTAACAATGATGCCTCTTCTGATGTTAAGCCTTTTACTTCAAAATCATTCTTAACTGAATCCAGGTACCTACTCCTTGGTCTACCCCGACTCCTCCTACCTTCTACTGCTGAACCCATGAGTCTCTTGTGATATGAAGACACAACATTTTTCCTTATTGCATTTCAAATTAGCCCATTAGAACATGCTGAACAAGGAGTGAAATTTCGTTGCTAGATCACAAACATTTCTACTATTGACAGTGATATTGTCTAAATAGTTTCCCATACACAGAACATCTCATGTGCAGTATTCTAAATAGCCTTCGAATATGGCTAGTGCACAGACGATGCCAAGGGGCAGATGATTATATCGAAAAAGACCAGCTGGTCGATAACCAAGATTTTTCTGGAGATTCATCCAGTGGAAGCTGCAAGTACTCGCCCTGTAGGTTATTTTTTGCAAAACCTTTGCCTCTGGCGAAGTGCGTCATGATGTCCTCCACCTCAGGAATAGGGTATGTGTCAATGATGGGCATGTCATTGATGGTTATCGCAAAATCTCCACAAATTCTTAAGAATCCATTCGGTTTTTCAGCCATCACTATTGTGGTGGCCCACTGACTGTAATGGGGGTCAGGATCCCCTGTTCCTATAAGAAATGCAGCTCGAGATGAGTGTTGCCAAGTACTATAAAGAGATGTGAGCTTCGAAATTGGAGATACCAGTTGGTAGATGCAAGAACATGAGACGTATTTTGAGCAAATTTCCTGCAGGTAGGAACTTAGAATCCATGGTTCTACATCTACATGCATACTCTGCCAATCACACTTAAGCACGTGACAGAGAGTTCACATAACTACATTCACAATAATTTTCTGTTAATAAGTTCTCAAACAGTGTGGGTAAAACGAACACCTGCATCTTTGGTGTGAGCTCGATTTCCCATATTTTATTATGTTGTTTGTTTCTCCCTTTGTAGATCGGCGTCAACAGGATATTTTTACTTTTGGAGGAGAAGGTTGGTGATAGAAATGGCGTGAGAATATCCATCACAACGAAAAAAGCTTTTATTTTAATGATGTCCACCTCAAATCCTGTATCATGTCAGTTACACCCCCTCCACTATTTATCGATTACATAAAATGTGCTGCCCTTCTTTGAACTTTCTCGATATACTACAATAATTTTATTTGGTAAGGACCCCACGCCACACAACATTCCTTCATAACAGCACAGACAAGCGAATTGTAGGCAGTTTCATTAGCAGATTAGTTCCGTCTTCTAAGTGTTCTGCCAATAAAATGCAGTCTTTTTTTGCCTTCCCACAACATTTTGTATGTTTTCTCTCTAATTTAAGTTGTCTGTAATTGTAAATCCTAGGTATTCTGTTTAATTTACAGCTTTTAAATTTGACTGGTTTATAGTGTAATCGAAGCTTAACGTATTCCTTTTAGCACTCAAGTGGATGACCTCACACATTTTATTATTTACGCTCAATTGGAATTTTTTCAGCATATACATGTCTTTTCTAAAGAGTTTTGTAATTGTTTTGACCTGCTGATGCTTTTTTAGACAATAAACGACAGTATCATTAGCAAACAACCTAAGATGGCTGCTCAGATAGTCTTCTAATAAGGGAACAGCATATGGCCTGTAACACAACCTAGGTGAATGCCAGAAATAACTTCCATTTTACTGGATGACTTTTTGTCAGTTACTACAAACTGTGATCTCTCTGACAGGAAATAACGAATCGAATCACATAACAGAGACGAAATTGCCTAAGTATACAATTTGATTACAAGCCACTTGTGAGGTATGGTGTGAAAAGCCTTCTGGATTTTGAATCGTGAGATTTCAAATCAAGGGCATTGCAATAATCCAACCCAAAATGTTAATTATTCCTGTTATGTGGACCACAAAGGTGTGGGATGTCATGGAGGCTGCTTGGTACTGCAACCAAGCACTGATATGGACTTTAACTTCGATACTCACATTACAATAGCTCTTCAAATGCTTTGCAAAGGACTGCAGAAAAGAGGACCCCAGATAGCAATATTTTTCCTAATTGACAGTGGTTGCTGAAGGCCCAGAGTAGTATATTCTTGCCGATTCTGAACCAAAGAGCATTTTGGAGAAAAAATCCTGCTTGCAAACCAAAAAAATCTCATTTGCTTATGTCAAAAACCAAATTATTATTTTCTCATTATAAAAATTTACAAATCGAATCAGTTTGATTCTTTATAAATAATAATAAATTTATATCTTTATGCATAAGAACCATCAAATCTTGAGTACATATCATCTATTGAAATTTAAATTGAAAATTCCAGAGGTACAGGAAACGTTTTGATAAAATAACAATGAAATTACATTCTACATAAATACAACCAAAAGGAAATGGTGAAAAAAGTATCTTAGAAAACTGTAGTAAAATAAAGTATGGACTGAGTTACAGAGATTTAGAAAATTATTCATTCAAATGAAATTAGTGAACATCTATGAGAATTTATGATTACTTTAACAGAAAACGAATGACAAAGACTTGAAGAGGAAAGAACTGAAATATAAAACTATAAAAGAACTTCGATCAATTGCTGAAAAAGAAAATTTGAAGAATCATTTCAAACTTAACAAAGAAAAATTAATCAATCTTGTTATAAATCCTGTTGACAATACAAGTAACAAAGATAATGATTATCAACTGAATAAAAAATGTCTAAAAGAACTTCACCAAATCTGGAAAATGTATAAATAATAAAAAATTCTAAACTTAAAAAACGCACATAATTGATATTATCAAAAACGCTGAACGTAAAATTAATAAAGACAATGAAATGAAAAATATTGATAAGTATATTCATATAATCTGTAAAATAATTTAAAAATTGTTCAAACCATACTAAACAACAATTAATCTTATTAATAGATCTGAGAACCAAATTAATAATAATGGATATGAGAATTATTTTCAATAATGTTTAGTAGGTAAACATCAAGAAACCAAACAAAACTTAACCAGAACAATTTCCAGTTTTCAATTTTCTAGATGATGAAGATTGTTTCAAATCACCTAAACGAATTGATGCAAAATTTTCTGCTTTTAAATAGAACATAATAATTTCCTTTAAAATAGTCATGTATTATTAAGAATAACTGATTTAGAAAATTATTATCAAAAATCAATAAATCCGATATTAAACGAAATAGAAGAAATGCCAAGGAAAAATCTTGTTGGTCTTTACTTTATACAGATAGTTCAGAATTAGATATTAATAAAGACAACCCAATTTCTGGTGCTTCTCATATCGATTTAACAAGAGTAATTTAAGATAAAAAGGCTGAAGTAAAGATAAAAAACAAAGATAAAAAATGTTTTCTTTATTCAGTCAAATCAGCTATCTATCCAGCAAATGATCATGTAGAAAGAGATAATAATTATAAAAATATTGGATCAGAATTAGATGAAATTTTTGAAAAAGAGAAAATTAATTTTGCAGTTCAGTGAACACATTTTAAAAATCTGAAAAGATATCAAATATTTCAATTAATCTTTATGCACACGAAAGCAATGAAGGAGAAGAAAAAAATATTACATGTACTCTATCATACACAAAAAAACAAGAAAAACAGGTTAACCTACTTTAAAATTGCGAAGAAAATAAGTAACATTATTGTTGGATAAGAAAATTTATCTTGATTAATTAGTTCACAAGTAAATAGGAATAGACATAAAATTTACCTTTGTCATCTATGTTGAATTTTTGCTCACTATAACAATTAGACATTCATAAAAATGACTGTATAGAACATAGAGAAGCAAAAATATCTGTGCCATAATGTTATCTAAAATTGAATTTAAATATTATAACAATTTACTAAGGATACCCTTTGTAATTTATGCAGATTTCGAATGTTTATTAAAAGACATTAAATCCTGCCAAACGAAACCCTGAAAAAAATATACTAACAAATATCAAAAACATTTACCACTTTCATTCAGTTACTATGTTAAATATTCTAATGGTGATTATAAACCTTCAGTTACTTATACTGGAAATGATGCATTAAAAATTGGTTGAAATGTTAAAAGAATGATCTAGGAAAATTTCCAAAATATGTAGAGGTCATTGCAATTAACAGGAAAATATAGAGCAGATGCTCAAGAAGCCTGAAACTACCATAACCCTACATGTATTACAGCTTCTATTCATAATTAAACAAATGACATTGTTAATTTATTTAAGAAAGAATTCGCACTAGATAATTAAACTATTGATGTGATTCCAAATAAAGGAAAAAAAGTATTTCTTTTACTAAACATGTTGAAGATGGATTAATATTACAATTTTTAGATCCATTTAAATTTGTGTGTCTATGTATAAATAAATTGACCTCTAATCTTACAAACATGATTTTAGAGAGTGAGCTAAATATTATGTGGCCAATTAACTTTAATAATTAAAAAAGAAGTTCATCCTTATGAATTTATGGATTTTGAAGAACAATTGCAGGAACCTAAATTACCAAAAAAGAATGTTTTTATTCGAAAATTGTAAAAAAATTCTTTCTGATGAAGCAGATAAAAGAGTAAAATCTGTTTGGAAATACTTCAGTATTAAAAACTTAGATGAATTTACAAAATTATATAAGAAACTGATGTTTTACTTGTAGCAGATTTTTCGAAAATTTGAGAGATAAATTTATTTAATCTTATTAACTTCATCGACCTGGGTGTTTTACTGCACCGGGGTTATCTTGGGATTCTGTTGTTGTTGTGGTCTTCAGTCCTGAGACTGGTTTGATGCAGCTCTCCATGCTACTCTATCTTGTGCAAGCTTCTTCATCTCCCAGTACCTACTGCAACCTACATCCTTCTGAATCTGCTTAGTGTAGTCATCTCTTGGTCTCCCTCTACGATTTTTACCCTTCACGCTGCCCTCTAATACTAAATTGGTGATCCTTTGATGCCTCAGAACATGTCCTACCAAACGATCCCTTCTTCTGGTCAAGTTGTGCCACAAACTTCTCTTCTCTCCAATCCTATTCAATACTTCCTCATTAGTTATGTGATCTACCCATCTAATCTTCAGCATTCTTCTGTAGCACCACATTTTGGAAGCTTCTATTCTCTTCTTGTCCAAACTAGTTATCGTCCATGTTTCACTTCCATACATGGCTACACTCCATACAAATACTTTCAGAAATGACTTCCTGACACTTAAATATATACTCGATGTTAACAAATCTATTCTTCAGAAACGCTTTCCTTGCCATTGCCAGTCTACATTTTATATCCTCTCTACTTCGACCATCATCAGTTATTTTGCTTCCCAAATAGCAAAACTCCTTTACTACTTTAAGTGTCTCATTTCCCATTCTAATTCCCTCAGCATCACCCGACTTAATTCGACTACATTCCATTATCCTCGTTTTGCTTTTGTTGATCTTCATCTTATATCCTCCTTTCAAGACAGTGTCCATTTCATTCAACTGCTCTTCCAAGTCCTTTGCTGTCTCTGAGAGAATTACAATGTCATCGGCGAACCTCAAAGTTTTTATTTCTTCTCCGTGGATTTTAATACCTACTCCGAATTTTTCTTTTATTTCCTTTACTGCTTGCTCAATATACAGATTGAATAACATCGGGGAGAGGCTACAACCCTGTCTTACTCCATTCCCGACCACTGCTTCCCTTTCATGAAATGAGAAGAATCTAAATTTACTATTTCACATTCTAAATTTTTTTGGTTCGTTAGGCATGTCAAAATTTGATAAAGGCTTATTAATTTTTAAATCATTTGTTTGCAGTTTTTTTACTCTACTTCTTTTCCACTGCTAAATTAACATTTTTGTTCTTATAATTCTTTATTGCGTTTTTTCTTATTTAAGTCTGCATTTAGGAATGCTGCAGAACCACCAGCAAGTGATCCAATTGCTGCTAAATGACATAATGTGGCTAATAATAACAGTAAAAAACTACCAAAGGGTTTTTTGTTCATTAAATTTTGACAGTTTTTTCCACAACAGGTTTAGTTAATGAAACAAGTACATTTCCACCAGTTTTTTCTCTTTCTTTCTATTTTGAACATCAGTTAAAAATGATTTAATGATATTTCATTGTTCATTGTTGCATTGAAGTTTAACTTATTTTGGTTTAGTTTTGTCAATAGGTTACAAAATATCAATAATTGAAAAGTTATTCATTTATATAGATTAAAAAATAGAAAGCAAATTTTTATAAACCCCATTCATTTTTTAAACATTTAAAAACCGTTCTTCCTTTTAATTTTCCACACACTATTCATCTAACAGCAGTTGCAGAATTTTTTCCTCCTAATATATTCTTTCTTTTGCAAATAAATGAAGTTTCTTGTCTGCTTTTTATATTTTTTTCTTATTCTTTATTATCTTAACAACAATATTATGTGTTTTAAATTCTTCATCTAAAGATTAATTCCTTTATCATTTCTAGTTCATCTTTCTTCTAATTTTGTTCCTGCACATCAATAATTATAACTAAGGCAAATGCATTTCTAATGGTAATATTTTAATTTAAAAATAACTAAACGTTTTTCGTATTTTCACTTTTCATAAATGTATGCTACATGACGCTGGTTCTGGCTGCTGATGATGTCTATCTTGGAAATATTTCTAACACCAGAACCTAGATAGCCAGTATGGGTGACCTCTACAGTGACAGGACTAAGTTGGGTTAGTGGTTTGTTCTCAGGATTTAGTGCAGTGGTGGCTCAAGAAAACGACATCAACAGTCTCAGATTTTATTGTAAAACAAGCTACAGCACTCATTGAATTGTTTCATAACAACAACGACCCATAACATGTTTACAGTGCAAGCCTGGTGGTTAGAGGCAACACATAGCCAGGAATACTTACATTCGATGTCCGCAGGAGTATGTGCACCACACTACTGAACAGTGCATCTCCAATGGCGGCATTCCCGCTGGCCGTCACGTCACGTCGCGTCCTGTCAAGGCACTGTCTGGGTTCCTCGGTAACAAAGTTTTGATGGATGCCGTCACAGTGTGTTGTAGATCACGTGGCCCTCATGCGCATTTCCTCCCAATACACTACCATTCTCTTATCACCGATACTTCTTTTTGTCATGCTTTCGTTAGATCGTCATGCAAAACTCAAACAATGGAAAATCCACGATGGACTGTGACAATATTATGAAAAGGAAAGTTGCTACTCACCATAAAGCGGACATTCTGAGCCGCAGATAGGCACAACAAATAGAGTGTCACAAATAAGCTTTCGGCCTGTATGGCCTTCGTAAAAAAATAGACGACACACACGCACACAAACACACACACACTCACTCATTCAAGCAAACGCAACTCACACACACACATGTGACTGCAATGTCTGACAATCGAAGCCGGCTTCATTTGTCAGAGTCTGCAGGCGTTTGTGTATGAATTGCGTTTGCGTGCGTGTGTATCTATATCTGTCGACTATTTTTTACGTACGCCATACTGGTTGAAAGCTTATTTGTGACAGTCTTTTTCTTGTGCCCATCTGCAACTCAACGTCTTCGCTTTGGGTAGCAACTTTCCTTTTCATAATATTGTTTCGTTAGATCGTGGCTTTCGTGGTCGGTATCAGTTTTTCTGCATCTTGGTTATTCGTTCTTTGCTATAGATCCTTGTGACTTCCTATTCCTTGTTATGGACTGAAGACAGCTGAGGACAGCCATTTGAGTTAAGATCACGTGACTTGAATTGACTTGACGTGACTTAACGTGAAACAGACAGTGTGAATACAACATGACGTGACTGAAGTCTGAATTGGCCTCCAGCTTTTTAATGGCAGAAGGTAATTGGCCTAAACCAGTTGAATTCATGGATTCAACTCAGTGCTTCATGATAAATTGGGCTTCAAAATTCTGAAAATTATAGTATATGCTTTTTCATTGAATTTTTATGCACCTAGGATAAATATATCACGTTTCATTTTAAAATTATTTTATTTTTCTCGCTATTTTATCTTTACTGTAGATATTTATCAGTTGTGTTTAATAAAGTGAAATGCGATAAGTTTATTATTTAGTTAAAATTTCATTAATACCTTACGTAATTAGTCATAGTAAGGAATTTCAGTTTTCCTGCTTTATTATGTTTTTATTTTTTTGCCGAAGGTCAAAGAGTCGTTGGTGCACCGAAAAGTTTGATGTCTTTCTCCATCGTTTGAAAGTTTTGTGATTGATAGATTTGTGTTTGAGATGTTAGGTTCCAGCTGATGGTATTTGGAATAAGATTATTTATCTTAATTCAAGTATCAGAGTGTTTTGTGAGTCGTACATATAAACAATCGCTGGTCCTGTTTTCCGCATAGTTGTGTGCCGTTTCCTATATTTTGTGTAAGTGTTACACAGCCAAACAGAATATATGGGGCTGCGTTGTTTGAGATTTTAAAATCGGATTCTTATTCGTATTTCATGATATTGTGTTAGTATTCCGTGATATTATATTTGTATTTTATGATATTATAAGAATGTGCCAGAAAGATGCAGAGTGTCGAAAAGAGCGGACATCGTTATTCAGGCTTTGCATAAGAGAGTTACAATTCCATGTCATTGTATTACACGCTTTCTGTGTGTTATGAATGTATATCGGTTAGTGTTGCTGTAGAAGACAGAGCGTATTACGGTCTTCAGTGTCATTACTGTTCAACTAAAATATAGTTACGCTAACATAGGTGAACCTCTCATCTGTCATCAGTGAAGTGCCGTATGTCGCCAAGTTATCAGTTTTTATATATTGTGTTTGGCATGTATTCCTGCATTGTTAGTGAATTGTAGCTAACAGATAAGTGTGTTACATTTTTATAGTTGTGGATATTATAACGGCAGCAGCTGTTGATTGTGTGTTTATTTTATCGTAATCGTATTCCAGAATTTCATTTTGGAAGAAGAAAGTGGTAGCTGCGGCTTTTTTTTTTTTTTAGAGGAGACTGCTCGACTCAATGCTGCCGTTTCACACCAACCACTTAATTTTGACATGAACTTTGAGTAGGAAACAGTACCGAGAGATCATACAAGGTAATGTGAAAATCATATTTGCGCCGTATTAGTGATGTAGGTGTATTATATCCACGGGTTATAAGTAGTTTAGTAAGCTGTGCAAATTATGTATCTCATCATTACCTAGTCAACATATTTTGATTATGCTTCCAGTTTGCTAACTAGGTACACATACGATTAAGTAACATGTCTCTGAAGAAATGTAATATTCTAGCTACTGAAAGAAATGTTAATACGTATACTCATGAAATCAGTTGCAGCACTTGCTAAGTCAGACAATAAGTTTTCATGAAGAACAATTTGTTGTTATAGTATATATCGATGGCCACTTGGATAAAAAGGCTGTACCTTCAGTTCCCAATAAACCAGGATATAAATTCATCAGTGTTGATGTTCCTTAGAGACAGAAAATTAAAAAAAAAATTACGTCAAAGGAGGCTATTGTTTGTAAGTGGGTGTGTTCTTTTGTTTATGCACAGTGAAAATAACTTGGATGAGAAAACAAGCACGTTCTGGAAATGTATGGACATCATTAGTTCTTTGTGTGTGCCACATAGACCGAAAACAAAACAAAAACAAACTTTCGTGCATAAGTTCATTCATTTTGTCTAGTAGAGTAATGATCTGAGGCATTCTTATGTTAAGGGTACAAAGTACTAATTGCACAATGTTACTAAATATGTTATTAAGTAGTCTACATATCACAATTAAAAGACAAATAATAGAAAGCATAATTGTAAATGTAGGACTAATCATTAACTCCATTATTCGTAACGTAATAATATATAGGAAGAAAGATATTCTGGCATGAAGTGTAATGGTAGCCCACTTGGCTGTAAAATAATGTGAAGTCTCGGTGAGGTTCAGATGTTACAGTGTGATTATGAGTTCTTGAAACAAAACAATTTGAGTGTGTAATAGACATTAACACATTGATTATACAAGGTCTGTATTTATTATTAGTGTGTGACATTATGACAACATCAAAGAGGGCCATTTCTAATTTGGAAATAACTTATTTTTCCTGCGTTACTTGACAAAACATGACAGTTATATTATGTAGGAAATACTCCTACAAATATATTATTTATTCAATAATGAATCAGATTTAGGCTATCTAGGCCATCAACAGGTGTCACCTTTGTTACACAGTACAGAATGTCTGACACTAATTTGACTTCTTGGCATTCTGCTGGAACATCTTAATACAAATAAAAAATGTAAGTCCAGATCATTTTAATTTTACAAGTTATTACCAGTTTCGGTTATGTAACAACCAGATCGTTGTCAGATGTTTTTCTGAAGTAAATTACACAAAAGCAATCATAACAAAATACAATAACCTTTTACTACAGTGTCTCGTACCTTTATTATTTGTTTATTTATTCATCCAAGGATCATCTTACCAAAGATACTCAGTTTATCACCATAATATAGTGAGAAGAAACATCTCAAAAAATGTACATACACACTGAATATATACACTGAGGTGACAAACCATGGGATAGGGAAATGCACATGTACTGATGGAGCTGTCACTTGTACTCAGGTGCTTCGTGAGAGATTATGAGCACACAGTGGGAATTAATAGACTTTGAACATGGAATGGTAGTTGGAGCTAGATGCATGGGACACTCTTTTTTTGAAAATTTTTAGGGAATTCAGTATTCACAGATCCGCAGAGCCAAGAGTGTGCTGAGAAAACCAAATTTCAGGCATTACCTCTCACCACAGACAATGCAGTGGCTGACACCCTTCACATAACAGCTGGGAGTAGTGGCATTAACAGACTAGCAACACTGTAAAATATCCACAGAAGTCAATGTGGGATGTATGAAGAATGTATCCATTATGACAGTGCAGCGAAATTTGGCTTTAATGAGCTGTGGCAGTAGATGACCCACGCAGGTACCTTTGCTAATAGCACGACATCACCTGCAGTGCCACTCCTGGAACATGACCACAGTGGTTGGACTTAGACGCCTGGAAAACTGTGGTCTGGTCAGATGAGTCATGATTTTGTTTGGTAAGAGCTGATTGTAGGGTTTAAGTGTGGTGCAGCAATAGACCCAAGCTGTAAACAAGGCACTGTACAAGCTGTTGGTGACTCCGTAATGGTGTACATGAAATGGGCTGGGTCCTGTAGTCCAACTGAACCCATCATTGACTGGAAATCATTGTTTTCTGCAACTTGGAGGACATTTCCAGCCATTCATAGACTTCATGGTCCCAAACAAAGATGAAATTTTTATGGTGACAGTCATCCATATCACCAGGCCACAATTGTTCACGATTGGTTTGAAGATCATTCTGCACAATGTGGCCACGCAGATTGCCCGACAGGAATCCCATTGAATGTTTATGGAACATAATTGTGAGGTCAGTTTGTGCACAAAATCCTGCAGCAGCAACACTTTTCACAATTATGGGTGGTTACAGAGGCAGCATGGTTCAATATTTATGCAGGGGACTTCCATTGACCTGTTGAGTACATGCCATGTCGAATTACTGTGCTATGCCTGGCAAAAGGAGTTCTGATATGATATTAGGAGGCACCCCATGACTTTGGTCACCTCAGTGTATGTATCCTTTATGAGGATGATTGACTGTGACCTTGATGAAGGAACTGTTCTGCAACTTGGTTGAAGTGTTGTAGGAACACTACAGGAAACCTAAACCAGGGTGACAGGACAGGGCAAACTCCATTCTTCCGAATGTGAGGTCAATATCTTAACAATTGCAATGCCTCATGCAGGTGGTCCATGTTGTACAATGTTCTTTGATATTAACAATTTTCCCTTCATCACTGCACACCCATTGGTGGCTCCAGAGCCATGAGCTGCTATACACCTTTCACTAATTTGTCTGATTGGAAAACTGACTCCATGCCCAAATGCATGTAGTATTAGTCATGCATGTCTTCATGTTCTCCCCTCAGTCCATCTGAAAAACTGCATCAGCATCCCTCATGATGAGTGAGATCATGAACCCAGCAGAATGACAAGACACTTCTACCTTGCACTATACATGTTGGCAGATGATTTTCTTGCAAAAGGGTCATTCCATAAACAGCAATAACACAGCAACCTTGTTGTATGTTGCTGCTTTTGCTTCTGAATCCTGAGCCAGACACTCTGTGAAGACATGTTGTGCATGAACCTGTAGTTATAACCAGACAGTCTGCTCATCTGCAGATTGTCAGAGTCCGCTGGAGAGAAGTGTTGATGGCTCCTTGTGCCTGCAACAGTTTTAACATGTTCTAGCCCGCTTTTTAGCAACTCTAATGCTTCCCAACAATTGCTGCAGCTTTATCTGAAACAAGCTGTCTGCATCATCACTATTACTTGCTAAATCATGTTAAAAGAAACATAGCGAAATACATCTATGTCAACTTATATTGTACCCCAATGCCTTGCAATAACAAGTTGAAATGTTGCCACATATTATATTATAGTCTACTTATGCAATGTTTGAAATTTGGCTTGGATATCGCTTGCCCCTGTTGTGCTACCACACTTAGAAAATCCATGTTTTTCAGGTAATATTTCAAATTTTTGTGTGCATGTAACTCAGTTTTTGTGATTGATATGGGCACGATGAGTTCTGTGTGTGTTTAGGCCACTTTAAGCTTACCACAAAAAAATTTATACCCGTTTTGAGTGAATTATATTTGGCATAGAGAGCACCTACAATATGTACCTTGTAACGTATTAAGTTTTTTAATCACATTTTGGAATTTTTTATTTTCCCTCAGAAATAAGTTGTTGGTGTTTTCATTCATAGAGTGTGTTCTCTAAGTGGATGTTACTGGGTTGTAGAAATTTCACTGGACTGTGTGGAATAGTTCCAAAGTTATTAAGACCTGAAGTTAGGTCTGAAGATAGATTACCAGATGCGGGTTGCAACTTCTGGGTCACGCCACCTTCTTTCAAAAGTCATACTTCTGAACTAATTGGCAAGGGAAACTAATACTTTGTACACGAGTGTCCCACACATGGTAGAATTAGTGTACTGAATTTCAGTCAAATCTGAGACTATGACCTGGAGCCCCTGGTTGAACTGACATGGAATGACCCAAAAGCATTATAGTGTTGTAGTGTGGAAATATTACCCCTTTTCATTATGGACTGACAAATTAATCAGGGAAATCAGAAATAAAAACAACACTAGAATTGCTGAAATATCCATCAGAATAATTAAGTTTTATTACAGCGTAGTGTTTGACCTTGTGCCCTTTGAATCTACCTTCTGACACACTCCTTAGAAATTCTAAGGTGTTAATAGAGGTTTCACAAGTTCTGTGTTGACTTGCCACATCAAGTTTAGATAAAACCTCTAGCTTTCAATGAATGACAAGTTCCATAATCCTCATCAGGGGCTAAGTGTGATGTGGAACTAACATTATTCTCATTGTTATTCCCAGAGGACAGAATTGCTAGCATACATCATCATAACACAAAGACGATAACAAATAACTACATTCATATGTGATGGTAATTACTATATGTATTCCTCTGTCCTCCATACATCCTGGGAAAAAATTTATGAAAAGTGTGTGGAATCAGCAATATCGTGAACAAAACAGCATAACATTGAAAGGATGAAATGATAAATGACCCAAAAGAAGTACTTGAGAAATTCATACAGAAGTTCAGTACAAGTGGCACAAATGAAGTACATGGCTGGGCACCCAATTTTAATTTTAAACAATGGAAAGGCCAGGTTGGTATATCAACAACTACAAAAAGGATAGATTGCTACTCACTGTAAAATTACACATTGAGTTGCAAACAGGCACAATGGAAGGACGGTTACTCACTAAGCTTTTGGGCAAAGCCTTTTTCAGAAAAGAAGGGATATCTCACATGCATTCATGCAAGCAGGTACACCTCATGCAGGCATGACTGCCATCTCTGGCCATTTTAGCCAGGCTTAAACTAGTCTGTAGAATGAAAGCAGCAGTTGGAAGAAGGGCAGTGGCAGCAGTCTGTGGGTGGGGAACAGAAGAGTGCTGTCTGGTGGAGTGTGCACAAACTACTCTAGAAGGTGGCAGGTCAAGGCTCAGACAGCGTTGAGAGGCTACGGAGGAGGGAAGAGGGGGGGGGGGGGGAGACTGGAAGCAGAGGAGGTGTGTGTGTGTGTGTGTGTGTGTGTGTGTGTGTGTGTGTGTGTGTGTGTGTGTGTGTGTGTGAGAGAGAGAGAGAGAGAGAGAGAGAGAGAGAGAGAGAGAGAGAGAGAGAGAGAGAGAGAGAGAGAGAGAGAGCAACGAGGGGGGGGGGGGGCATGAATTGTAGTAAGTTACAGGGCAGAAACTATTTGGTGGAGGGTGTGGGGACAATAGAATCATATGATAACCTACTGTCCCCACACCCTCCACACAGTGGTTTACCCTCTCTGCTTGCAGGGTGTTCAGAAATTCCCGTTACAAACTTTAGGAGTTGAGGACATGCAGAGGTGAGTGAACATGTAATATTTTGAATAGGAACCCATCTGTGGAAACTTACCATTTACATTCTGTGACAGTTTCAGTTCAGGTGGTTAACTCAACATCTGCTTGAGGAACTGAATTACGCGTGATGCAGTACAGTTATCAGGCATCAATTTGAAAGGAAATGTAATGAAACAACCATTCACGCGAGGCAAATTTGTTTGTGTTAGCACTTAAACATTGTCTGTTTACATTATTCCAAAGCAAAAATGAACCCAGCATATTGTATGTGTAGAAAAGTACTGAAGCATTACAACAGCAGTTTGATATGGCAACCACAACTGTTGTTTCAGATATTGTACCTACAAAGTGTGTTCCGGTGTATTCTCTCCATCCCGCTTGGTGTCTTTTCAATTTCAAGTGCAACAACCAGAACTCGTGCAAGTAGATTTTCCTCTGGCTCTACAGGAGTCTTGTAAATTTAACTTCACGTACAACCTCCCATCAGGTGACCTGGTGTAGTACATGTCATCCTGTCTACCCTATTGCATATCAGGACAAGCAACTTTTAATAGATACCTTCCATTGTCACGGATAATTTTTTGACCATTTGAAAATCACTGAAATTCTGCCGGTGAATAGGAAATGAATAATAGCTGACACAAAAAACTGCAGACTAACATCATTAACTTCAGAACTTGACAAATTTTTAGATAAGTAATATTAAATCAAGGCACATTTCATCAAACAGAATCTATTCAACAATCTACGGCATAGTTTTAGAAAACAAAAGTGTAAGGTAACACGGTAGCAAGTTCAATACTTGATATATTAAACAAGATAATAGACAGCATTCTGGTTATGATACTATTTGATACTATTTTATTGCGTAAATTATAAGATTGCAGGATGAGAGAAATAGCCTTGAAACGACGTACCTCCTATTTAAAAGGCAGGAAACAGCACACAAAGCTAACTCATAAAAGGAATGGACAGTTGCTAAAAACTAACCTACAGGATACTTCATGTGGTGTGCCTAAAGGAAATACGTTTGGGCTTTTTCTGTCCTTGTGTCTGTGAATGATTTAACAGAATCCCAAAACTGCTAAGTTATTAAGCTGTGTGGATGACATGTCCTTTGTCAGCTGGTGCAGTAATATGCAAACTACTGCCAACAGCAGTGAAATCAGTTACAACATTCTTTCAGCTTTATGTAAGATTCTTATAAATAAAGAGAAGACAGTGACAATGCAGTTCTTCCTTAGCTATAACCTAAGTATAAATATTACTCCATTTATGAGTAAGTGCTCAAGCACGTACAGTGCAAGCCGTTACTGATTTGTTTGACCGATGGGGCTGCTAAGTCTTATACCATCTACTGCACTCCCCCGACTCTAGCCCTCCTGAGTTCAACTCGATTTCTAAACTGAAGGAAACACTTCACGGCATTAGCTTCATAACTGCTACAAATTGGTCGGGCAATAGACCGCGCAGCTCGAACTGTCAACACAACTGGCATTGCTAAGAGTATCCTACGACTTCCACATCACTGGCAACGGGCTATACACAATGCTGGTGACTACTTTGAAGGTCAGTAAAACTTTAAAACACGTATGTGTTTTGGAAAAACTGTAAATAAATAGTTGCCACTATTAAAGTTTCAACCCTTACTAAATTGGGTCTCAGACTTCCTGGACCATGTTACCTTGAGGTAAATATATTCTGAATTGATACATCTGCATATTAAGCATGCTGCGGAGATCTGGGATGGGGCACCAGCAGTCTATGCAGGCAAGTTTTTCAGACTACAAAAATGGCGGTAAGAGTGGTAGCTGAGGTAAATAAGGGAGGAATTTTCAGAAAACATAAAATAATTACCAACTACACTATTTATATCGTACATCCAGATGAACATTATACAGTGAACAGTTGTGTACATAACTACACAGGGAAAGGAAAATTTTCACAGAATTAAGGGTAGTAAAAAGATTGCAGGCTGCAGTCCAGGTACAATAGGAACAATTTCTTTTTAGAATAGACTACCATCTGTAATTAATAAGCTAGCTAATTTAAATATCTTAAAGAATAATCTGAAACACTTATTAATATAGAACTGCTCTTATTCAGCAGATGATTTCAAATTGTAATGTCTCCTTGTAAAACTGTTTGAGTGTGTAGCCAACTTGTCTCCATTACAGAAATCGGGCAATTTCTGATATTCACTTTTTGTGTCAATGTATGCATTTATCTTTACTGGTAAGAACAATTAATACAACTTTGTTTCTTGATGTATTTATGGACTAAAGCTATGAAAGCTCCTGAAAACTGAGTTGTTTGTGGACAGCAAATTAATAAAAAGATAAATTGACTGGTGTCTACTTCCATGATTTGCAGAGTTCATAACTGGTGTCTCAATTACTGTTGTTTTTGTATCAATTTCAATTGCTTTCTTAGTAACAGAGTTTTGGTAGTTTGAGAGATGAATCATAATCCTTGTATGTTGAAATATAAACTTTTATCATGAGATTGCCCAGCCACTGTGGGTTTTTCAAAATTTCTGTGTGTCACATTGAGTGTTCAACACAGAGATTAGCAAAAGTCTGTGTTGACTATGCCATGTAATTACTGCAATTTGGTCTCTCAGGTGAGATTCATTGACAGGTTTTAACAATTTTTAATTTTTCCAGCTTGCTAGGAGGCAAGTCTCATTCCTTATTTGTTTAAGACTCTTCTTGTCTTTTTCATTAAGTAACCATGAAATTGAAGACATGCTACATATTGGTCCCCCTGGCTTGATTGAACGGTTTCGCATCTTGAGTTTTGGACATAGCTTACTTAATTTCACAGACTGATGTCATCAGGTAGTTCATATTGTGAAAAAGACTGTTCTAGTGTTGAATATTAGGTTGTGGAGCACAGTTCTCACCAGATCAGTATAATGATAGCAATGTCCACTGATATACAGATCCATTCACATCTGATTTCAGCACACAGAATGACCAAGCTGTCCAGTTGCTTTCTATTGAGCAAAGATGAAAGGCAATTTTCCATGCTTTCTCACCAGAGGGTCGGTTTGAACTCCACAGTTCTTTGCTAATCATTCTTCTATTTGGGAGAAGGGGGTGTATGCACTTGCCTCTGTCCAGCATTTTAATTGACTTAACCAAATCACTTACCAGGGAAACTACAGTTCAACACTGTCTAAAAACTATAGTGCAGCTTGGCAGTTTACACACTGCCAAATCATTGGCAGGGGTGAAATAAGTGACAAGTGACAGAAAAAGAATGTTTAGTCTGGCACTTACCTACTGAGCTACACATCTGTGTACAAATATGAAAAAAAAAGTATTAACTTTGGTTTTGAATGTGTGTGTTTAAAATAAGTCAGTAAAGGAAACAAAAGAAAAATTTGGAGTAGGTATTAAAATTCATGGAGACGAAGTAAAAACTTTGAGGTTCGCCGATGACATTGTAATTCTGTCAGAGACAGCAAAGGACTTGGAAGAGCAGTTGAATGGAATGGACAGTGTCTTGAAAGGAGGATATAAGATGAACATTAACAAAAGCAAAACGAGGATAATGGAATGTAGTCAAATTAAATCGGGTGATGCTGAGGGAATTAGATTAGGAAATGAGACACTTAAAGTAGTAAAGGAGTTTTGCTATTTAGGAAGTAAAATAACTGATGATGGTCGAAGTAGAGGGGATATAAAATGTAGACTGGCAATGGCAAGGAAAGCGTTTCTGAAGAAGAGAAATTTGTTAACATCGAATATAGATTTCTGTATCAGGAAGTCGTTTCTGAAATTATTTGTTTGGAGTGTAGCCATGTATGGAAGTGAAACATGGACGATAACTAGTTTGGACAAGAAGAGAATAGAAGCTTTCGAAATGTGGTGCTACAGAAGAATACTGAAGATAAGGTGGATAGATCACGTAACTAATGAGGAGGTATTGAATAGGATTGGGGAGAAGAGAAGTTTGTGGCACAACTTGACTAGAAGAAGGGATCGGTTGGTAGGACATGTTTTGAGGCATCAAGGGATCACAAATTTAGCATTGGAGGGCAGCGTGGAGGGTAAAAATCGTAGAGGGAGACCGAGAGATGAGTACACTAAGCAGATTCAGAAGGATGTAGGTTGCAGTAGGTACTGGGAGATGAAGCAGCTTGCACAGGATAGAGTAGCATGGAGAGCTGCATCAAACCAGTCTCAGGACTGAAGACAACAACAAGGGTACAGGCAGTGAGAGGCAGTCAGCAATAGAGTTCAAGTCTAGTCTAGTCCCCCAGTTATGTCATTTCATCTCTTTCATTATATGATGTTCCTTTCTTTCTTTCTTTCTTTCTTTCTTTCTTTCTTTCTTAATCTCTCTTCCTTTTATTTCCTTTCCTTCACTTCAAAATTGAAATCAGTAGCCCAATGTGAGTTATAGTTGTCGTGTATATAGAAAGAAACTTCCACATGGGAAAAATATATTAAAAACAAAGATTCCAAGACTTACCAAGCGGGAAAGCGCCGGCAGACAGGCACAATGAACAAAACACACAAACACACACACAGAATTACTAGCTTTCGCAACCGATGGCGCTTTCCCGCTTGGTAAGTCTTGGAATCTTTGTTTTTATATATATATTCTAGCTTTCACAACCAACAGTTGCTTCTTCAGGAAAGAGGGAAGGAGAGGGAAAGACGAAAGGATGTGGGTTTTAAGGGAGAGGGTAAGGAGTCATTCCAATCCCGGGAGTAGAAAGACTTACCTTAAGGGGTGAAAAGGGCAGAGATACACACACACACACACACACACACACACACACACACACATCCATCCGCACATACATAGACACAAGCAGACATTTGTAAAGGCAAAAAGTTCGGGCAGAGATCTCAGTCGAGGCGGAAGTACAGAGGCAAAGAAGTTGTTGAAAGACAGGTGAGTATCCTGTCAGGATACTTCCCGGGACTGGATCAGACTCTGAATGTGGCTCTCCAGCAGGGATACGACTTTCTAAAATCCTGCCACTTTCTAAAATCCTGCCCCGAAATGAGACCCATCCTTCATGAAATCCTCCCCACTCCACCAAGTGTGTCTTTCCGCCATCCACCTAACCTTCATAACCTCTTGGTTCATCCCTATGAAATCCCCAAACCACCTTCCCTACCCTCTGGCTCCTACCCTTGTAACCACCCCCGGTGTAAAACCTGTCCTAAGCACCCTCCCACCGCCACCTACTCCAGTCCTGTAACCCGGAAGGTGTACACGATCAAAGGAAGAGCCACGTGTGAAAGTACCCACGTGATTTACCATTTGACCTGCCTACACTGTGACGCTTTCTATGTGGGAATGACCAGCAACAAACTGTCCATTCGCATGAATGGACACAGGCAGACAGTGTTTGTTGGTAATCAGGATCACCCTGTGGCTAAACATACGTTGGTGCATGGCCAGCACATCTTGGCACAGTGTTACACCGTCCGGGTTATCTGAATACTTCCCACCAACACCAACCTATCCGAACTCCGGAGATGGGAACTCGCCCTTCAGTATATCCTCTCTTCTCGATATCCGCCAGGCCTCAACCTCCGCTAATTTCAAGTTGCCGCCGCTCATACCTCACCTGTGTTTCAACAACTTCTTTGCCTCTGTACTTCCGCCTCGACTGACATCTCTGCCCAAACTCTTTGCCTTTACAAATGTCTGCTTGTGTCTGTGTATGTGCGGATGGATGTGTGTGTGTGTGTGTGTGTGCGTGTGCGCGCGCGCGCGCGCGCTCGAGTGTACACCTGTCCTTTTTCCCCCTAAGGTAAGTCTTTCCACTCCCGGGATTGGAATGACTCCTTACCCTTTCCCTTAAAACCCACATCCTTTCATCTTTCCCTCTCCTTCCCTCTTTCCTGACGAAGCAACCCCAGTTGCGAAAGCTCGAATTTTGTGTGTCTGTCGACCTGCCAGCGCTTTTGTTTGGTAAGTCACATCATCTCTCTCTCTCTCTCTCTCTCTCTCTCTCTCTCTCTCTCTCTCTCTCTCTCTCTCTCTCTCTCTGTGTGTGTGTGTGTGTGTGTGTGTGTGTGTGTGTGTGTGTGTGTGTGTGTGGCGTGCATGCGCACATTTAAAAAGTTTTATTTCATTATTAAGTGTTAATGATATTGTTTATTTGTGAAGAATAAGTTTTATTTAAATTATTAAATTTAGGAAGATATTAGTTATGAGTTGTATAACTAAATCTCTTTGTTTTTGAAATAGGATGGACAGGGAAACTTGCAGTACCCCACTAACTGTTCATGGAACAGTTAGTCCAAAGTCACCTTCACGCTCGCTCACAGGAAGCCCAGTGGATGACAAGACCTCGGTGTTAACACCTGTTGACCGTGCTTCACCGGAACCAAACTGTGCAATCTGTCTGGGAAAACTACAAAACAAATCTTTCACAAATAGTTGTTTGCACCAATACTGTTTCACGTGTCTACTGGAGTGGTCAAAGGTATTTATATTTACATTTCAGCAGGGATTTAAATTGGCACAGCTTGGGTGCTTTATTTACATATATTAATCTTAAGACGCCTTATGATTTGATTTGCATTGAGAGGTTATGAACTGGGCGTGGCTACTCTCGATCTACTGGTTGCTTCTCAGAACTGTGCATTACAATTTATTACTGTACTCTTATTTGCTTATTACTTTTAAGTTTGTAATTGAGCCAGGAGCTCCACTGTAATAAGTGTTACTGAGGTGTACCCTATGTCTGAAATAGTGTGTATGACTTCAAATTGTGAGTTCTGTTACTCTTAAACTCTGAAATGCTGCCACTTGAAATACTCCTCAGACAAGAGATGTAATTATTTCTTGACATGGATTACTTCATGTCTGCAGCATCTCTATGCTGAAATCTGTAAACTTTTATCACATCCCAGCTTTCTATTAAAGGATAGAAACTATTTCTCCTGATGACAGTTATGTCTACTGGTACAATCGACGATGTAAGGGAACACCATATTTACAATGAACGTTTATATATTCGACCTAATGGCCATTGTCATCAAGCCTTGGAGACATGGTGTCCATTTGGCCAGTGTACATGCACAAACTACTACTACTTCTGAACAGCTCACAGGTGTAAACTAGCCAATAACAAATGCTTTCACTATTGCCAACATATTTTCAGTGGTTAAGTAGACTTTGGGTAATACGTTGATTTACCAGAAGTAATACATTGTAGTGCATTATATCACAAATCTCCGTCCTTGAGTGAGTGGTGTCATCACACCTCTGTTAAATAAATAACTAATTTGTTAGTTCTAAACACCCTTTAGCATTGTAAAATTAAAATAGTAACATTTTGTCTCTTTATTTTATCAACTTTAAAATTATTAAACTGGAAACTATTGGCGCATAGCATTTGTACGGAGTACCATTTTCGTAGACAAAGTCATAACGTGACATAATGTGACATAATCAAAACCTATGTCAACATTCTCACTTTATTTGTACCTAGGAATAACCACAAAGAGAGCTAGTAAACCAGTTGCACATCTAATTTATACTTCAATTCTTTAGTTAAATTAGGCTAAGAAATCATTATTTAACTATGTTCATTGGACATCAAGTAAGTATTATTTCCTATTACTATTTTAATGTTGCCTAACTTCATCCTGGATCTACTTGTACGTGCACCGCTACTCTGGCAATCTTGTGAAAAACAGGATTAAACATCCAGGTAATGTAACTATTTCTGCAATGGAAGCTGTTGAATGAATGTTATGCTACCCTGTACCCCAACGATACCTCCCTGGGAGGTACTTCACTGGTTGCACCATAGGATGAAGATATGTGCCAATCCTACAGAACAGACACAACTGGCTTCACCTCCTCTTGCTCACGACATTTTTGTGAGTACTTGTGTGGTGAGCATGGGATTCCAAGCTGTTGCAGTATCTGCTTCCTTTCCCGTGGTGCAGTCTCACATCTCTGGTTATCCTTCCTGCTCTTACTCTTTCTCATGTTGGCAGTCTTTGATGTTGATCTGGCTATTCCTTCGATTCTGCCTTTCTTTCTTGAAATATCTGTTCATTCACCACGTTTATGCTGTAGGAATTTGTGGTCCCATTCTGAGTTTGACCTTCATTTTCCAAATTTTTCTGTTGTGTGGACCAACTGGGAAAGCATGCCTTAAGTAGCACATACTGCTTGTAGTGTTAAACATCATACATGCACAATACCAGCTTTGGCTCTTATCTGCACTTCAAAGCCAACCCAGTGGCCAATCCTACATGGTGGAGTTGTTATGTACCCTTTTGGTTGAGTCTCTTGTCAACACAGTGATTCCACTGCTGATGCTTGAAGCGCTACCTCCTTATGCATACCAAGAAGTAGATGCCCTTCTTCCGGGAGCACCAGGACTCCCAGTCAGTAGGTGGCATCGGGCCAGATGTTTCTCACATATAATGTATTAAATTACACCAGATCTGACTATTATGATCTGGCCATCTCATCAGACAGATATAGAAATTTCAGTGTGAATAATTATAACTCTACTGCTTTTCTTGTCATGGTTACCCCGTGGGAAGAGGAACAAGCCAGCTATCTAGGAGCAAAACAATTAACATAATACTTGGTATGTACTCGAACTGATGGGGATACTTTCACTGTGACAAAGCCTTTATTTTTTGTGGAACATATTGAAGGCAAATTAAGAGAAGTTTAGTCATTAGCCCTGCAGTGCTTCTAATGTTTACACTTTGGTCATATGTCTTCCCACTGCATGGTGGACCCAAAATGCAGTTACTGTTGATGATCACTCTACCAAGATAGTCCTTGTGAGTTCAATCACCTCTTTGTGTCAGTTGCATGGAACATCATCCTCCTCATCCACTGGTTCGTCCGGTATTCAAGAAAGAAAACAAAATAGAGGAATATAAATTTATTGATTGCCCATTGTATACCGACTCGTGTAAAAAACACAAATGCTTACATTCTGCTGATATGATGTCAAATTACACGAAAGCCACACCCATCTCTCCCACTATGTCAATTTTTTCAAAATGTATGAAGAGGCTGCTGAACTACCTTTGTCCTACCGCCATGACTTTCTCGTCAGCAGATATGCATGCCATTTGTCATGCATGCCTACCCATCTGATGCCTCCTTCTTCGATGATTCCTTTGATCGCAAGTATGGGATGCGTCCTTCTTCTCTGTTACCACCTGGAGTTCGCTTTCGGCTCTTGCTGTGGCAGCTTAACTTCAAACTCTCTGCCTCTTTCCCAATGGTCGTGAATCCTTCACCACCTTGGCTTCATGTGGTGGCCCGTGTTAACCTTGGCCTTCATTCGCTTCCTAAGGACTCAACTCCTGCCTTGCTCTATCACCTTCAGTTTCAAGATCTGCACACGAAATGTCACGATAGTACCTTTGCGTACACTGATGGTTCTTGGACTGACCATGGTGTCGGGTGTGCCTGTGTCATTGATATCAATGTTTTTCGGTATTGGCTTCCAGAACACTGCTCAGTATTTACAGCAGAGCTCTTCACCCTGTATCAAGCATCAAGCAGTACATCCGACAACACAGGCTTTTCAATTGCGTCATCTGCTCCTACTTTCTCAGTGCCCTTCAAAGCCTCTTTGTGCTGTGCGTCACCCGTCCCTTAATGCAGCAGATCCAGGATAGCTATCACTTGCTCACTCTGGATGGAGCCACTGTGATGTTTATGTGGGCTCCTAGTCATGTGGGTCCAACAGGAAACGAGCATACTGAGGCTGCTGCCAAGGCTGCAGTCCTCGTACCTCAGCCCGCTACTTCTTACAGTCCCTCCGATGACCTCTGTGTTGCTGTCTGTCAGCAGCTTATGTCACTTTGGCATCACCATGGTCCTCCCTTCATGAGAACAAGTTCCTGGTTATTAAGCCTCTTCCAGTGGCTTGGA
Source organism: Schistocerca gregaria (assembly GCF_023897955.1). Taxonomy (NCBI): domain Eukaryota; kingdom Metazoa; phylum Arthropoda; class Insecta; order Orthoptera; family Acrididae; genus Schistocerca; species Schistocerca gregaria. The sequence goes on along the minus strand of NC_064924.1, from coordinate 277,107,821 downwards.
TGACCACCTCTCAGCCTCTTCACCAAGACACCAAGAGGAGATCATTTTAACTAGGTTGCGTATCGGGCACTGTCCTTGTAGCCATCACCATTTGCTCTCCCACCACTTCGTGCTCATTGCCCTCAACCTTTGATGGTCCGCCATTTCCTGACAAAATGCCATTTTTTAATCACTTCTTTTCTCATTTGTGTTTGCCGTCTGAGTTATGGGTCATTTTAACAAACGTCTCTTAGATTCGCTGCATTGCTCAGTGCATGATGGTCTGTGTGACTGAGACCGTTTTCCTGAGATTATGTTACTTCCTTTGCACTGCCAAATGGATTGACTACCATATTGAGTGCCTCGAAGAGCCAGTTGGCAGTTGCATGTCTCTGCTGTTACGTGTCCCCCCCCCCCTCCCCCATCGGACAGCATCAGTCAAGTTGTGCAAGACATTTCTGATGCAATCACCCATATCACTGGAATTGATATTCCTGCCATGGTGGATCAAAGATGTTGCAGTAGCAGTTAAGGATCGCCAAAGAGCTCTGCAATATTTCAAGCAACATCCTTCTCAGGCCAGCCTTTCCGCTTTTAAGTGACTTTATGCTAAGGCCCACTACCTAATTGAAGGCAGTAAGAAGGAAAGTCAGGAGCACGATCTCATCCCTGGGAACGTATGCCTTTGCATCCCAGATGTAAAGTAAACCCTATAGTCTTCTAGGCCACCACTGATATACAACTATTCCAAGTCTTATTCTTCAGGGTGATCTTTGTACTTTAGTGTTGATTCTTGCTTGAACACCGTGTGACCCACTTTGTGACAGCAGCATCTTATCTTTCTGCTACAGAAACAAGAAATTAAAGACATCTCCGCCAAGTTTCACACTCCAGCCTTCCACCCCACCCGCACCAAGCCGAATCAGATAATGAACCTTTCACTGACTGGGAACTACTTAAGCTCTGTGCCTCTTCTCATGATAAGGTCTCAGGCCCTGACTGAATTTATAATCAGATGATATAACACCAAAATGAAACTCAAAGGTAAGGTCTACTCAGGGTCTTTGGCCATATTTGGCTCCGAGGTATCTTCCTTTTGCAATGGTGGAGTAGTATCGTTGTCTCAATCCTTAAGCCAGGCAAAAACCCAACATCTTGTGTCAGTTAGCTACCAACTGATTAGTGTCGCCAAAATACCCTTCAAACTGCTTGAAAACATGACTGCTCACAGATAATGATGTGTTCTCAAATCTTGGTGCCTTTTGTCCCCCATGTCAGTGTGGTTTCTAGGAGGGGCAATCCACAGATGACTTTGTGGTCAGGCGGGAAACAGCAATATGACAGGCTTTTTCTTAATACCAACAGCTCAGGGCAAATGATGCAGCTTGGTGCCACAACATTTTATTTACCTTTCATGACTGGGGCTTTTGATGCTCCCAACTGATTTTTGTGTGTGAGTTTTTATCCCACCACTAGTTGTTCCAGGTGAGAGTCGACTTGTCACTCAGTTCTTTGTGGATCCAAGAGAAGGGTGTCATACACAGCTCTAACCTGGGCATCACACTCTTCCTCATAGCCACCAATGACCAGGTGATCTCTGTCAGACCACTGGTCGTCCTACACTGTATGTTGCTGACTTTTGCATTTGGTGTAATTCCCACTCACTACCCTCAGCTGAATGCCAGCTCCAGTGTGCTGTCTGCAGGACCTCTGCTTGGACACTTTCCTGTAGTGACTACCTCTCATGGACAAAGCTGGTCATGTGTTTGTCATAGTACCACAGTCCATTCTGACACAGAACTCTACATTGGTATCCAGTGCATGGACTTTGTTGTACAGTCCCATTGTCTCCTTTTGAAGAAAAGGAAGAAAACAGCTGACTTGGCTACCTCATATTCACCAAGTAAAGACTAGCTGCATGCGGAAGCTTAACACTGTCCGCTTCCTATCCCAAGTCTCAAGGGGTGCAGTGTGTGTTACTTTTCTCCAAGTTTTCAAAGTCGTCTCATCCTGACTGGACTGTGGTTGAGAGGTTTATGGCTCGGCAGTGCCTTCTGGACTAGTCCCGCAGACAGTCTTCTTGCCAAAGCAGGAATCGCCCCTCTTCAGTTCTGATGATACCAGCTATTGGTCTCTAAGCAATTCAACAGTCCTCTGATCATTCAATATATATCATTCTTTTTGCATATGAAGGTTGCTGATATCCTAATACCAGCTCTCAGGTGACATTACTAGTTGGAGTGCATGTTGCAGCCCTCTGCAGGATCTCTGCCTCTCCTCTGTGGATTGATGTGCTCTCCATGTTCTGTTGTGCCTCCTACCCCATCTCCCCTCCCTCTTACCTGCTGCCCTTGTTTGGTGCCCAAGTCCTGAATTAGGACAGACCTATTGCATGGTCCTTAAGTCTGTCGCACCCATGACCTTATGGCATGTGCTACATTCATTTTATTCTTCAGGAGTGTTACACTGACAGCTCTAAAACCATGCGTAAGATGAGATATGCTTTTACATCCATTGCAGATCAGGAACACCATGCCGTGAACATGTACAGTTTTATAGTTGTTATATATTAAAACCAAAGATTCCATGACTTACGAAACGGGAAAGCGCTGGTAGACAGACAAAATAAAAAACACACAAACACACACACAAAATTTCAAGCTTTCGCAACCAACGGTTGCTTCGTCAGGAAAGAGGGAAGGAGAGGGAAAGACGAAAGGATGTTGGTTTTAAGGAAGAGGGTAAGGAGTCATTCCAATCCCGGGAGCGGAAAGACTTACCTTAGCGGTGGAAAAAAGGACAGGTATACACTCGCGCGCACACACACACACACACACACACACACACACACACACATACAGACACAAGCAGACAAATTTAAAAGCAAAGAGTTTGGGCAGAGATGTCAGTCGAAGCGGAAGTGCAGAGGCAAAGATGTTGAATGACAGGTGAGGTATGAGTGGCGGCAACTTGAAATTAGCGGTCTTTGCCTCTGCACTTCCGCCTCGACTGACATCTCTGCCCAAACTCCTTGCCTTTAAATTTGTCTGCTTGTGTCTGTATATGTGGAGATGATAGTTGTTAACAGAGTCCTCCACTTTTTAAAAGGGCCTCCCTTACCATGTTGTAATATGTAGTGACTCAGTGAGCAATGTTCGGGACTTCGACTGATTTTACTCTTGTCATCCTGTGTCCTCTGCTATTTGTGACCCCCTCACTTACCTTAATCATACTGGTTGCTCGATTGTCTTTCTGGGTCCCAATTGATGTGGCTATCCCAGGGAAGGAATTGGCCAAATGTTTGGCTAGAGGAATGATTACTTGCCCCCCCCCCCCCATTCACTTTGACAATCCTAGATATTGATTTGCGGTTGCAAATATGACCTCTGCTCACCTAAAGATGGAGTGATATCCCCTTTCGTTCCTCCTGGAAGGATTCCACCATCATATGTCACCATTGCATTTATCATACCAGGCTAATCCATAGTTTTATTTTGTGTATCAAGCAACTCCCATATTGCAGGTGTGGAGCCTTACAGACTGGTCATATACCGGTGGAATGCCCCTCCTTTTGCGCCCCCCCCCCCCCCCCATGCTAAGCGTGGCCTTCCGAATACTCTTGCCTCCAGTTTCGGCATATGATTCTTATGAAAGTTGAATTGGTTCTGTGTTTTCTCTTGAAAGTGCTCAGATATAATGTTTTAAACTCCTTTGAGAGCAGGGTCAGTGTGGTTGGAGTTGCACTGATCTGTACCGGTCCAATCCATGTACTTTAACTTCTGCTTCAGATATTTCTCAGCTCCGGCATCAGTATCCATTCAGTGCCTTGATTTTTCCAGTCCTATGTACTTAGATAATTCAATCAAATTTCTGGCAGACATCACCAACTCCAGATGAACTATCTCTTGGCCGAAGATTTGATGACCTTCCTTTTTAGTCCCTTAACCCGTTAACCAACCACAGAAGTATCATCAGTCCTTTCCAAAGACCTCACCTTTTGCCTCAGTCCCAAATTCAGTGATGCTGGACTTGTTAGAGACTGCCCGCAGTGCCTGTCTACTGCTCAACTCCTGTATTTTTTCTATAGTAAAATGCTCCCTGTTTGGGAAAAAAAGGTTTCTTTTCCGTGAAATCATCATATTTCTTCTTTCAGGGATATATGTGGACATAACTTTCTGGGAATAATTGTATTGCAGTTGTTTTCTATTTGTGTACTAAGTTCAACTATGTCATGTTATATACCATCCAGTCACATTAGTATGACCACCTGTCAGAAATCTGACTAACTGCCTTTTGGCAAACTAACCATTGCAAGATGTGCAGGAAGAGTGTCAGTGTGGTCTTGGATGTAACTACAGGGATGTAGAGACATGCTGACTCCAGTGCCATGGCCAGCTGTACTATCTTTGTCGTTGAGCTTTCGTGGTGAAAATAACCTAATCGAGATGGTCCCACAGATTCTGGGTTGGGTTTGAATACAAGGCGTTAAGTAGCGAGGGGAGTACGATAAACTCATCCTGGTGCAATTCAAACCATACACTTACAGTACGAAGGGATTGACACATTGCATTGTCCTGCTGGTAGTTGCCATTGTGCCGAGGAAAAACCAGCTGCAAGTAGGTGTGGACATGATCCCTCAAGGATGAATGCATACTTGGGTTGATTCATTGTGCTTTCCAGAAGATGAGAGACTCTGGGAAAATCACAAAAGAAATATTCCCGAGATAACGCTCACTTGTCCAGCCGGAACTCTTCGACAGTTATTGCAAGATATTTGCTTTCAGACATTTCATGCCAAAAATGCCAATGACCACCTGTCCGGTACAGCATATAGTTTGATTCCTCTTCCAAGGCCACCTGTCAACACTCAGTGGACATTCAGTTGCATTACTGGTGTACAAATTCCAGCCGTTGTTGCCAATTAACAGCAGTCAGCATGGGTGCATGAACCAACTGCCTGGTGTGAAAGTACATATGCAGCAATGCTCCCTGAACTATTGTTAAGGAGACACTATTGGTAGTGCCCTGATTCAACTGTGTGATCAGTTGCTCAGCAGTTGTATGTCTGTTCGCCCTACGTGTCTCTGCTGCTGCCTTTTCCTCTGTCGCCTGTGGCACACCACAGTTGCCTCAGCACCAGTTTTTGATAGCACCATTTTGCCCTACAAGGTGTGCTTCAACCATGACGGCATACAAACAATTTATAAACTTACCCATTTCAGAAATGCTTTCACCTTTGGCCCAAAGAGCAATGATTATGCCCTTTTGAATGTCAGATAAATTGCAGCATTTCCACATTACGACAATGACTGCAATGCTTCTAGTGCTGTCACCTACTGTCAGAGTGGTTATTGCACATTGACGTAGAACTTAGATGGTGGTCACATCATTGTGACAGGACTGTGTATATGTTAAGAACATTGACTCGTCAGTCCTGGCCTTCTAGATTAGTGTTTCTTTGCACCCTTCATGAAAGCAGTGAGTTGGTCAAGGAGAGCACCACAGTTGCTTTGAAGATGGGTAGTTAGGAGAATTTTTGCAGTACACCTGAATTTGAACTAATTTGTCTTCTCTTGTAATTCCATTGCATTACAAAATAAAAATTAATTCTTCACTTTTGTATTCACTTGTTTCATATTTAAGCTTCTTAAAAAGTAATTTCATTTCATTGAAGTATTTGCTGCTCAGTGTTCGAAGCACAGTGAAGAGAGAGGTGTCTGGGACTGTCATAGCCAGTCACAGCCCTTTCAGCTGATCCATCATTGTTACTTTCTGTTAAATAGCAACAAGTTCACCCAGTAGCAGCTAAATATTGAAAAGCTCCATTTAAAGTAAATTATCTTCGTCTTATTTACCAGTTTGTATAGCATTACTAAGGATTGAGTTTTGTTTTCCCATTGAGTTTCTTTCATCCATTTTCACTGATGCATTGAAAATAGTGCTGTTTTGTAGTTTAAATGTGGTGAACAGGCAGATTTGAAAGATATGTTAGAAATGTTTCTATCAACAGAAAGCAACAAATTAAAATTAATTTTTTTGTCGACTTATGTTCTGAATTCTCTGCTTCAAGAATTGTTGCTGTTACACTACTGAAAATTAACAAGTTCTCAGAAATTTTAGCAAACTCAGTTAACATTTTTAGCTGTCACAAAACAGTCACATGTATATAAACTACTTCTCATTACAAATGAAAGAAAATTCTCTTCTTTACAGTTTTTACGTAAGATGAGCTTTTTATGATTGTCTTGATGTTTTAAGTTGCTGTGTTCATATATGCTGGCGATAGCACTACAATAAATTTTATTATTTAATTACAATAAATGCAACCTATTCCTCCCATTTTTAGGGTACCATGTCTCAATGTATAAAAACCAAACCGTTACAGGATAGCTTTTTTGTTCATCTGTCCGTCTGTCTGTCTGCCTGTCAAGAACCCTTTCTCTCAGGAACCGGTTAACATATGATGTTCAGATGTATGTCATGTGTTAAGGCATGTGGTCCCTTAGAAGATGTAAATGTCTTAAGCTTCTAAGTCAATGCATTCAAAAGATTCTGTCGTTTATGTCACATATTTTGATACTTGCAAACTCACTCATCAAAAGCTATAGGGTACTTCCCCTGGTCTTAGAATCATGAAATTCAGCAGGAACCAAGGTTTCATAGTACAGTAAGTAAAGTAAAACAATCTGAAATGTATTGAATTGTAATTATATGACTTTAAAAAATATCTTCTGTCATTTGAACTACATTGTATCCATCATCCGGCAAAAGTGTTACAGTCGAACATTACTGCTAGCAAACAAATAATACAAGTTATACTCATGTTTCAGTAAGTAAATAAAAAATGTATTATTGATTTCTCTCTCTCTCTCTCTCTCTCTCTCTCTCTCTCTCTCTCTCTCTCTCTCTCCCCCCCCCTCTCCCCCTCCTCTCAACTGAAGTTTCCTTCTTTCTTCTTTTTGTATGTCTGGGGGACTACCGTAGAGATTTTGACACAGTCTTGGAATTCCTGAGGCCAATATCATTGAGATCCTCAATTCCCAAGATGAATTATATATAGTGTTGTAAAAGCCCCAGGAATTTAAAATGGAAGAAATATTCACAAAATTAATAAATTCCTGGGAATTTATTATTAATTAGCAAGATAGCTCAAAAAACTGTTAATTAATAGGTAAAAGCAGTAATTGTATGGTTAAATCAAACTCAAAAACTGAAATATAGTTTAAGTTAAAATTATAATTATGTACAATTTGGGGAATTTATAATTTTAAACCCCCCCATGAACCATGGACCTTGCCGTTGGTGGGGAGGCTTGCGTGCCTCAGCGATACAGATGGCCGTACCGTAGGTGCAACCACAACGGAGGGGTATCTGTTGAGAGGCCAGACAAACGTGTGGTTCCTGAAGAGGGGCAGCAGCCTTTTCAGTAGTTGCAGGGGCAACAGTCTGGATGATTGACTGATCTGGCCTTGCAACATTAACCAAAACGGCGTTGCTGTGCTGGTACTGCGAACGGCTGAAAGCAAGGGGAAACTACAGCCGTAATTTTTCCCGAGGACATGCAGCTTTACTGTATGATTAAATGATGATGGCATCCTCTTGGGTAAAATATTCCGGAGGTAAAATAGTCCCCCATTCGGATCTCCGGGCGGGGACTACTCAGGAGGATGTCGTTATCAGGAGAAAGAAAACTGGCGTTCTACGGATCGGAGCGTGGAATGTCAGATCCCTTAATCGGGCAGGTAGGTTAGAAAATTTAAAAAGGGAAATGGATAGGTTAAAGTTAGATATAGTGGGAATTAGTGAAGTTCGGTGGCAGGAGGAACAAGACTTCTGGTCAGGTGATTACAGGGTTATAAACACAAAATCAAATAGGGGTAATGCAGGAGTAGGTTTAATAATGAATAGGAAAATAGGAATGCGGGTAAGCTACTACAAACAGCATAGTGAACGCATTATTGTGGCCAAGATAGATACTAAGCCCACACCTACTACAGTAGTACAAGTTTATATGCCAACTAGCTCTGCAGATGACTAAGAAATTGAAGAAATGTACGATGAAATAAAAGAAATTATTCAGATAGTGAAGGGAGACGAAAATTTAATAGTAATGGGTGACTGGAATTCGAGTGTAGGAAAAGGGAGAGAAGGAAACATAGTAGGTGAATATGGATTGGGGCTAAGAAATGAAAGAGGAAGCCGCCTAGTAGAATTTTGTACAGAGCACAACTTAGTCATAGGTAACACTTGGTTTAAGAATCATGAAAGAAGGTTGTATACGTGGAAGAACCCTGGAGATACTAAAAGGTATCAGATAGATTATATAATGGTAAGACAGAGATTTAGGAACCAGGTTTTAAGTTGTAAGACATTTCCAGGGGCAGATGTGGACTCTGACCACAATCTATTGGTTATGACCTGTAGATTAAAACTGAAGAAACTGCAAAAATGTGGGAAATTAAGGAGATGGGACCTGGATAAACTGAAAGAACCAGAGGTTGTACAGAGTTTCAGGGAGAGCATAAGGGAACAATTGACAGGAATAGGGGAAAGAAATACAGTAGAAGAAGAATGGGTAGCTCTGAGGGATGAAGTAGTGAAGGCAGCAGAGGATAAAGTAGGTAAAAAGACGAGGGCTGCTAGAAATCCTTGGGTAACAGAAGAAATATTGAATTTAATTGATGAAAGGAGAAAATATAAAAATGCAGTAAATGAAGCAGGCAAAAAGGAATACAAACGTCTCAAAAATGAGATCGAGAGGAAGTGCAAAATGGCTAAACAGGGATGGCTAGAGGATAAATGTAAGGATGTAGAGGCTTATCTCACTAGGGGTAAGATAGATACTGCCTACAGGAAAATTAAAGAGACCTTTGGAGAGAAGAGAACCACGTGTATGAATATCAAGAGCTCAGATGGCAACCCAGTTCTAAGCAAAGAAGGGAAGGCAGAAAGGTGGAAGGAGTATATAGAAGGTTTATACAAGGGTGATGTACTTGAGGACAATATTATGGAAATGGAAGAGGATGTAGATGAAGACGAAATGGGTGATACGATATTGCGTGAAGAGTTTGACAGAGCACTGAAAGACCTGAGTCGGAACAAGGCCCCCGGAGTAGACAACATTCCATTAGAACTACTGACGGCCTTGGGAGAGCCAGTCATGACAAAACTCTACCATCTGGTGAGCAAGATGTATGAGACAGGCCAAATACCCTCAGACTTCAAGAAGAATATAATAATTCCAATCCCAAAGAAAGCAGGTGCTGACAGATGTGAAAATTACCGAACTATCAGTTTAATAAGTCACAGCTGCAAAATACTAACGCGAATTCTTTACAGACGAATGGAAAAACTGGTAGATGCGGACCTCGGGGAGGATCAGTTTGGATTCCGTCGAAATGTTGGAACACGTGAGGCAATACTGACCTTACGACTTATCTTAGAAGAAAGATTAAGAAAAGGCAAACCTACGTTTCTAGCATTTGTAGACTTAGAGAAAGCTTTTGACAATGTTGACTGGAATACTCTTTTTCAAATTCTAAAGGTGGCAGGGGTAAAATACAGGGAGCGAAAGGCTATTTACAATTTGTACAGAAACCAGATGGCAGTCATAAGAGTCGAGGGGCATGGAAGGGAAGCAGTGGTTGGGAAAGGAGTGAGACAGGGTTGTAGCCTCTCCCCGATGTTATTCAATCTGTATATTGAGCAAGCAGTAAAGGAAACAAAAGAAAAATTTGGAGTAGGTATTAAAATTCATGGAGACGAAGTAAAAACTTTGAGGTTCGCCGATGACATTGTAATTCTGTCAGAGACGGCAAAGGACTTGGAAGAGCAGTTGAACGGAATGGACAGTGTCTTGAAAGGAGGATATAAGATGAACATCAACAACAGCAAAACGAGGATAATGGAATGTAGTCAAATTAAATCGGGTGATGCTGAGGGAATTAGATTAGGAAATGAGACACTTAAAGTAGTAAAGGAGTTTTGCTATTTAGGAAGTAAAATAACTGATGATGGTCGAAGTAGAGAGGATATAAAATGTAGACTGGCAATGGCAAGGAAAGCGTTTCTGAAGAAGAGAAATTTGTTAACATCGAATATAGATTTAAGTGTCAGGAAGTCATTTCTGAAAATATTTGTTTGGAGTGTAGCCATGTATGGAAGTGAAACATGGACGATAACTAGTTTGGACAAGAAGAGAATAGAAGCTTTCGAAATGTGGTGCTACAGAAGAATACTGAAGATAAGGTGGATAGATCACGTAACTAATGAGGAGGTATTGAATAGGATTGGGGAGAAGAGAAGTTTGTGGCACAACTTGACTAGAAGAAGGGATCGGTTGGTAGGACATGTTTTGAGGCATCAAGGGATCACAAATTTAGCATTGGAGGGCAGTGTGGAGGGTAAAAATCGTAGAGGGAGACCGAGAGATGAGTACACTAAGCAGATTCAGAAGGATGTAGGCTGTAGTAGGTACTGGGAGATGAAGAAGCTTGCACAGGATAGAGTAGCATGGAGAGCTGCATCAAACCAGTCTCAGGACTGAAGACCACAACAACAACAACAATAATTTTAAAAATGAAATCGCTCAAATTAATAGGTCATTGTGGTAATTGTGTGATTAAAAAAAATCAAACACTTTTATGTGTTCAAAAAAATATTATAATTTAGTAAAAACAAAAAAAATTAGAATGCAAAATGTTATAAAAATCAAATTAAAACTATTAAAAGGCAAAAGTTTTAGTACAGCATCTTTACATTTCATATTCAGTCTTTTTTAAGTCAGTGTCACCCTCAATGTCCATTATATCATCTGGATCCTTTTCTTCTTCTGCATTTCCAAATTAAAAAAAAAAATATCTTCGTCATTGTTGTAGTTACTTGATTCGATCTCGTCATCTTCTTCAATTTTGAGGATTTATTTGTCTTCTTCCTGCCCTCAGAAGAAAGATGGTTTCTTTTCTTGAAATGCAACCAAGAAAATATACTAAATGTACACTCTGTGGCAGCCGAAGATACTTGTGGCCCCAATGTTCTTATGGCTACATCTGCCAAGTCACAAGTACCTCCCAACCCCCTCCACCATGCCAGAGGCCTGATAATTTTATCCTTATCATCCATCCCATTCCAAAGAAACTGTCTTGAGAATAAACCTTCCTTGTCTCTGTAGTTACCTAAAATTTCTCTTACATTTAAGACTTCCAAACCCATATGCTGAGCACAATCATGAACAAAACCTATGGCGCCTAGTAGTTCTGTAGGGTCGAGCTAATGTCCCTGCATTTTAGGATCCAGCCCAAATGCTGCGAGATGGATTGGTCCAGTTCTAAATTTTTTTTTTTTTCTCGATTATCTTCTCCATGACTGTCTTTTCCTTGGCTTTTTGCATGGGTGACATTGGTAAGTTTTCCTCCATACTTTTCCCTACTTTATTTAATTTCCTGACCACTCTTATGTATTTGTGGGTCATTTGATTCAGTGGGTGTGATAAGATCAACAATTGGTTTCAGCAGATTTACCATTTTTTCTATTCTAACCTGAAATACAGCGTCGTCTAGTAGTTTCCTTTTAATAGAGGGGTCTAGCTCAGCCATTTCATTGATGGCTAATGTTTTGAATACCACTTTGTTCGATTGCAAGCTCTCCAAACAAAAAAGGTGGGTGCCCCATCTGGTCTGCCCAGGCAACTACAGATATATTCAATCTTCAATCCTTTTCTCGGAAGAAATTTCATCGAATGAAGCTTTCAGTAGGTGACTGTTTTTGATAGTCTTTACTATAGTTATCACCTCTGCAAAGAACCTTTGAATGGTCTGGAATCCTAAGACGTCAGCACACAGTAAATGGGGAAGATGATACTTTTCTTTCAACAGTGTTAAGGCTGCCTTCATGTTCGGAGCATTGTCAGCAATAACCACCATAAATTTATCAGGACCATACTTCTCGATGACAGATCTAATTGTCTCTGCCAGGTGTTCGGCATTATGTCTCTCAGTTTTTGTCATTTTGAAATCTACAAAAAAGGTTCTGGCTTTAAAACCACGAAATAAATTGTAGAATTGTTTCTGTTATTACTCCAGCCATCGCATTGAAGATGTAAATTTTTTGTTTCCTGAATTATTTTTGTTATTTCTTCGTTCATGTATGTATAGTGAGGCTCAAGATAAGTTGTGGACATCGGGAATCTTGACGGTAACTTATATGCACATTTCAATTTTTGGAAAAAATCTATCCATGATGGGTGCTCTACTAAAGGTAACGGGGTTCTGCTTACAAAAGCTGCTTTAGCTAAGGATTTGTTCAGCATCTCGTGCATAAAAAAAATTATCATTAGTGATAATGAACCATTTAATAAAGGCACAACAAAGAATAAAAACTATTAACTTGTGTCACCTAAAAAGTTGTTATTGCTTTTGAGAAATGGGATGAACATAAAAGTACTTATTACTTTATTCCCAATTCCAAGTAAAAATTATTAAAAAAATAATCGATATATGACAGCTACACCTACAGTGTACAGAATTAAAATATTTCTACTCTACAAAAATCAAACAATGGAAAATCTAGGACGGAATGTAACAAAATTAGAGAAGAAAAGTTGCTACTCACCATATAGCAGAGATGCTGTGTTGCGATAGGCACAACAAAAAGATTCACACAATTATAGCTTTCGGCCATTAAGGCCTTTATCAACAATACGCGCACATACACACCCGCAAGCGCACACTCACCCAAACGCAAGTTGCACACATGTCTGCAGTCTCAGACAACTGAAACCACAGTGCAAGTAGCAGCACCATTGCATGATGGGAGGGGTGACTGGGTGGGGGTAAGGAGGAGGCTGGGGCAGGTAGGAGGAGGGATCTTATGGTGGGGGTGGCGGACAGTGAAGTGCTGCAGTTTAGATGGAGGGCAGGAGAGAAGGTGTGGAGGGGGGAGGGGTAAGTAGCGGAAAGGAAAGAAATTAAAAGATTGGGTGTGGCAATGAAATGACAGCTGTGTAGTGCTGGAATGGGAATTGGGAGGGGACTGGATGGGTAAGGACAGCGACTAACGAAAGTTGAGGCCTGGAGGGTTACGGGGATGTTGGATGTATTGCAGGGAAAGTTTCCACCTGTGCAATTCAGAAAAGCTGGTGTTGGTGGGAAGGATCTATACGGCACAGGCTGTGAAGCAGTAATTGAGATGAGGAAAGTCATCTTTGACAACGTGTTCAGCAACAGGGTGGTCCACTAGAAGTGTGTTAGATAGGGGTCTTGCCAAGGCTTTGGTGGAGGTGGTGTTGGTGACTTGAAAGGAGATGTAGCTGGTCTTAAACCAGTCAATGTTTTTAAAAAAAAAAAAAAAAAAAAAAAAAAAAAAAAAAAAAAAAAAAAAGCTTGACCTTGGGTAGTCTGACCTACATTTGAATGTGCATCCACTGTCAATGGTTGGTTGATAGTCTAGGTGTTGGTTTACTGACAGTGAGAATATGCTTCAATCCTGCAAGGCATTAGATACGTATTTTTATGTGCTTTTCCGTTTTAACTGAATAACCTTGCTTGTATTCTTGAGCACAGGGCTTATAAACAACACCTTTTGCTTTAATATTAAAGAAGTCTCAAACTGCCCCTTTTTTCCTTGACCATTTTGCAACAAAGAATGAAAACACAACAATGAACAAAATAGGAAGCAGGCCTACTCCAAGTTATTTGATTCACTTGCCACTTAAATTTCACACTCTCATCTCACACAGAGTTCTAATGAAACAGTTTCTTTAACATGCAAACACAACTATCAACTGAAAAAAACAATATGACTGTGTCTCTGAAAGCTGCAGTGATGCAGTTTTCAAGGGGGGGAGGGAAAAATTCCATCTTTTGTCTTGTAAGAACTAAATTTCCCCATTACAGCTCATTGTAATTAAATTACCCTTAAGACCTAAACCATGGTTACAATCAACTTAATTACCTTTTTTTATTTTAATAATCCTACTTTCTATTTTAAATTATAAATAAATCATTTGGATAGGTTTTATGGTTAGGTTTATATGGATCTGGACTTAACCTAGTTGTTTGAACTAAACACATCTTTTTGTTTTCAATGTTTTAAGTATCAAAGAATTAGCCCTAGAACTGCCAAGTGTCGAAATTTACGACTCTTACTTTTCCTAGAACTGCCAACGCCGTCCAAACAAACGGGGAGAGGAAACTATAGTAGGTGGCAGTTTGCTATGTGAACATGCTTAGAACATGAATCATTGTGGGACTGAGCCATGATCAAAATAAAGACGTATTCCTATGGAGCATTATATGACAATTTAAGCCACTTTTTTGTGGACTACAAGAAATTAAAACTATGGTTTCAGGAATGAGGAGTAGCTGTTTTTATGAATTGAAGAAGATATCTGATATTGAGTGGTCAAGATATGTCAGTGGCAAAATTTACGTACCAGAAGTCTTCTGCTTCAACCCCACATGAAACCTGTCATTCAACTATTTGTTCAGCAATGACATACACAATTAATTTTTTGAAAGATAGGTAACATGTTCCAAAAGGCAATCAAGTTGGTCATCAGATGCTCATAATAATTTCTTGAAATCATTTGGGTACCTATTACTGAGTTCCATGTCAAAAAAAAAAAAAAAAAAAAAAAAAAAAATTGTATGGTCCTGATATCCTATTTAGACCTCACTTCATAACCTACCATTGTCATTTCTTCTGTTGTTCTTTTGTTTATTTATTCTCTGACCAAAAGTAACAACAAAAACTATACTCACAGCGGCACTACTTTCTTTGAGGGGCTCGTTCCTAGTTGCCTTTGTGCAATCAACTTAACTATGTCTTTGTAGATACTTCAAACAATGGAAAATCCAGGATGGAATAATGACAATATTACGAAAAACATAGATTGCTACTCGCCATGTAGCAGAGATGTTGAGTCGCAGGTAGGCACAAGAAGAAGACTGTAAAACACATAAGCTTTCGGCCAAAAAGGTATTCATCGGAATTAGCCAAAAAACACACACACCCACAACCCCAGTCTATGTCCTTGGCAGCTAGAAACTGGTTATTTTGAGCAGTTTTAACAGTCAGGTTGAAATGACATGGAAAAAAACTGAAATAATCGAAAACCAGTTTCTTCAGTGATAACTGCCATCCCTATAGTAAAATTCAAGCTGAAAGATCTTGATGAAGTTACTAATTGCTCAGGTATCCAAATTCCTAAGAACCACAGAGAAATATGTTTGTAGATGGACCAGACACACTATGTGTAGCAAATTCTCAACATATTCACTTTGAAAGACTATCCAATACCTACGCTACTGCCCAGTAACCAAGTGCGCAAGAGAGAGAGAGAGAGAGAGAGAGAGAGAGAGAGAGAGAGAGAGAACATGCCCTATCTTGTAGCATTAGGAACAAGCCCGAACCCATAGTACTAGATAGAAATTGTCAGCTGCTTTTCTAATAATCCAGAGATACACCATGAGCAGACAGTCAAAAGTATCTTTGGATATCTATAAGGTACCAAGAGTAGGAAGCTACTGTTTTCTAAACCAGAGGATTGCCACATAATAGATTACTGTGCTGCAAAATGAGCTGAAAATTCCTTCAACACCTAAAGTGGGTGTGACATATGTTTAAATATCTAGGAACGGTGGTATCTGAAAAAAGTAAGAAACAGTAAACAGAAATCATATAAAACACTGAAGCAAAATTTATATCCATTACCTCAGCATGTCAGGAAGCATTATGTCTGGGTTATCCATATATATTACTATGAAGTGTGTTGGTTCAGTCAGGGCATGTGGCTGGAAAAACTTTACAATCGAGACCCATTATTGTTGAATTTCTGAAGGGAAATGAAAAACAGGAACAAAAATTAGAAAGTATGGAATGATTTGCAGACCTTCCATTTTACATATATTTTACTGCCCACAGTAAGGCATTGCAAGGTAAGAAGCAACTTATTTCTGATTTCATGGGGATCCATCTCGAAAAAAGCACTTTTAAAACAACAACTGCCGACAAAAGTAGTGTCCACTTTCCTAAGGTCACTGGCGTTAAAGAAAACACGGATTTTGAAGACTTCATTGTGGCATTGAGAAAATTACAAGAAAAGTTTTTTAACCATTTTGATGAGACTGCCAGTGTTTGAACTGTTTTGAGACCATTTGTCATTTTAGTTGGGAGGGCCCTTTTGCATGTGCAAATGAAACTGATCGATCTGCAGTGTACTCTCTGTTTAAAAGACAAATCGTTCTGCATTAAATTTGCGTGGGAGTTCTAAGCTGTTTTCCTTGGAAAGAGTTTGCAATTGTGATACAATGTTTCAATCGATACATGCGCATGAATAGCCTTTTTGAATAATGAAACAAATAAGTGAGCAATACGTGGCTACCTGAGTGATGAAAATGTGCAAAATTGTGTGCAACTGTCCATATATGCTGACAGTTTGCGTCAGATATAACCAGATATAAAATTTTATTAAACAATGGGTAATCCACTCCAGCAGTATACAGCCTTCTGTTCCACATATGCACCAACAATCTTTTTACTTCCCTCGTTTCCCATTCCTCCCCTCTGTGTAACCTCCTGACTGCATGTAGCTGTCCTACCCTCTCCCCACCTTGCCCCTGTGTGCTCCCACAAGCAGCACTTTACTATTCTCCACCACTACCCTGATACCCTTCCTCCTCCCCACCTGAGCCTCCTCCTTACCCCCACCACCCAGATTGCTTCTCTCATAGTGGGCTGTTGCCCATGGTCTGGCCCCAGCAGCCAGGGACAGTGTTCCTATGTGTGCGTGCGTGCGCGTGTTTTGGGGGGGAGGGGGGGGCTAATTCAGAAAAAGGCCTTTTCACCGAAATCTTACTTGTTCAGCTGTCTTTTTGTTATACCTATCTCCATATCAGTATTGTCATAAAGTTTTATTATGTATTCAGTACACCAAAAGTACTTAAATAATTATGAAAATATGTTTTCTAGAGAAACCTGAAATATGAAACCAAGTCACATCCAAACCATTCAGGTGCCTTGCAAGACTTGATTTCCATGTAGTGCTCTCTTTTTCCTCGTCCCCTATTCACACATAGACATGTGGTGTGACAGGGGAGAAATGTGCATTCGCGCAACAGCGATCCGTTAGCGCACAAGAGGGGTGTGCGTGCGCGAACGCGCGCGCAGAATTCTGGGTCATCCCTGCTCTATGGCCTCAAAGGTTAATCAGCAAAATATCTCCACACCCCAAGAAGGATCCTAATAAACTATTGTGTGACAAGACAAAAACTGACATGTCTGACTAGTAACTACAAGAGTAGAATAAATACTTTTTTTTGCAGTGAACACATTGTGTGTTGTGGGGGTGATCACTCTGTTTTTAAATAATTGAAAAGCCACGATCGCTTCCATCGTTGATTAGATGACCGGTTTTAGCACTGTGAAGGTGCCATCAACAGATCTGTGAAGGTATAACACAACAGGTTTGAGGAAGGGCTTACATGAGTTAACTTTATACATTACAATTATTATAGAACCACATACCTGAAACGTGGATTAACATTTATAAAACTATATGGACATCATGGCATTTGGGGCAGACCTTTTGATAAAATCACTACCACAACCAATTAAAAAATAATTAAAAACTCCTCTCATGGTCGTTCTTTCCATAATATATAAAATTGAAGTCATCAGATAAAACTACCACTGCTCGCCTAACACCGGTCAGCATCATCACTGCCCTATTCCACGCAGGCTTACCTGCTGTGCTTCTAGCGGTTCACAGCCGGCCACCAGATAGCGCTGTCCAAGCAGCACATACACAGTCCCCCGGTAAACCACTCATTACTACTAAAACACAACTTTACTATTACTGCTTGTCACATACCCATGCAAAGCCCATATTTGCACATAAATTTCCTGTACATACTACAATTACTATAAAGTATGTAAATTACAAAGGAAAAGCATCCGAGACACACACTATCCATTACAAAACTACTATAATTTACCTTTATTTATATAAGGACGTCAGGAATATGCACACAGAAAGCTGTTCATAACATAACTTAGGTACAATGTGACGAATGATAAAAAACCTGTATGCTGGGCTTTACCTGTCTAGGCACTATGCTCTTAGGTATTGTAAGCGCTAAAAAAGAACATATTCAGTTGCTATAAAGTCTCTCACCATCTATATATTCGTTATGAGCAAGGTACGAATCAACTACGAAAACCTGCATAGGCACATGCAATTAAGAAATGCCAGGTCAGAAGCAAACCGATGGGCACAAGAAGGGGGAAGTGACATCCGGACCAAGATGCACCGCGACTCCGCGTACGCTCCCATCGGCATGGCACTCATTTCGTCCATGGGCCTCACCGAATGGGGAATAATGACAAACTATGTTACCAAAACCACAAGCATTCTAGCTTCATACACAAATATATCTGTATAACATAAAAATAAATAACATAAGAACGTAACGAAGACATGCTTGGCAGGCAATGGTAATCATCGAGTAAAGTTTTACTGGCGAAGCTGGCCAACTACACTTCAAGCCTTATAACAAGTATTTACTTTACCAAGGTAGGCCCTTTTAAAAAACAATGTTAGCAGTATTCTAAAGGTGGCTTTCCGAGCATAATAGATACACAGCACGCATCACAATGTGTGAATAGGTCGCACAGGGTCTCTAGAGCACCGCATCAAATATGTCGAAGAAATTATGATCCGCCAATTCTAACTGGTCGTTCAACAATTTTCTCAGAAACCTCTTACTGTTTTTGTAAATTTCAATGTTTTCCAAAATGTTGAGATTGCTTCCTTTCATTGATTTACGCAAGATTTTCATACCTTGCTGCATATCAGTAATTTTATGGTTTGAATCCCGCAGGTGGTCACCCAAAGCGGATTTATTGTGGGTACTTGTGTGCTCACGAAAACGCATAAAAAAAAAACGATCTCCCTGTCTGCCCCACATAAAAGCCTACACACCCGCCACATTATAATCTGTGTACCCCTGTGTTTCTAAATTTATCAATGCTTTCTTCAATCATGTGCCTAAGTTTCGAGCGCAAACTATTTTTCGTGCTAAATGCCAGGACTATGCTGGACTTAACGAAACTGTCGGTCTATTTTGTCAGACAGCGGCCCTTGGTACGTCATTGGAACATACTTTTTATCCCTACTGTTCTTAGATGGCCTTCCTTTTTATCCTTGCTGTTTTTAATTTTTGTGTACAACTTGTCCACCACGGCCACATCATACTCATTGCTACAGGCTATATGTTTGAGGACCTCTATCTCTTGCCTAACGCTACGCCGATGCAGCGGCAACTTTAAGAGCCTATGTATCATTGAGCAAAAGTAGGACTTTTTATACTTAGATGGATGATTGGATTGGGCATGAATAAACAGGTTTGTAGCTACTGGTTTCCTGTAAATACTAAATGTATGACGGCCGGCCGCTGTGGTAATAGTGAGGTCTAAATAGTTGATACTATTATTACTTTCAACTTCTACTGTAAATACGATCTGCTTATGCATAGCATTCAGCGCATTTAAATTCTCATTGATAAAATGTGGCCAAGAAACAAGTGGACCACCCTGTTCCTGAGCATGCAGCCAAACGTGACATCTGTCATTTCAGTGACTGCTTCACAGCTTGTACCGTATGGATCCTTTCCACCAACACCAGCTTTTCTGAATTGGGGAGGTGGGAACTTTCTCTGCAATACATCCTAAATTCCCATAAACCTCCTGGCCTCAACTTTATTAGTCTTTGTCCTCAACCATCCAGCCTCTTCCCTGTTCCTATTCCAGAACTACACAGCCTTCATTCCACCATTGCACCCAGTCTTTTTAGTTTTCTCCTTTTCCGCTCCTCCCTCTCCCCCTCTTCTCTCACTCCTGCCCTTCATCTAACCTGCACCACCACATTGTCCGCCACCTCTACCCTACCATCCCTCCACATCCCTGTTCCAGCCTCCTCCTTACCCCCACCCAGTCGCCAGTCCCATCATGCACTGGTACTGCTGCTCGCATTGTGGCTACAGTTGCCTGTGACTGCAGTCGTGTGTGTGTGTGTGTGTGTGTGTGTGTGTGTGTGTGTGTGTGTGTGTGTGTGTGTGTGTGTTTGTAATGTAAGCCTACTGGCCGAAAGCTTTATTTGTGACAGTCTTTTTATTGTGCTTATCTATGACTCAGCATCTCCACTATATGGTGAGTGGCAACTTTCCTTTTCGTAATATTGGTAAATGGTCAAAGATTTTTATGTCTGAATAACTGACTTAATTTTTCATACAGCCATCAGTTGATAAATTACACAAGTGAAAAAATACACTGTGAGAGTCTTTTTTAAAGCTGCCCGTGTAAGTTTATAGTGTGGGCACTACTTTGTATTACATTTATTATCCTTTTTTATGTGGAAATTTCTTTCTCCCTCCTTGAGAGTTGACCCCTGACTATAATGTCAAAGACGTTAGTGAATAAAAATAAGAAAAATTAAGTCTTATTTTTAATATTATCATACACAAAGTCTGCTATTATCCATAAGTTACAGACAAAGATCTGTAACATGTGATATCAACTTGAGATTCTTGTCAAGGTATACATTTAATAAGTTAGAATATTCTGTGCTATTTACAGACCTATCTCCATTTATTATTTCATTCATTGTGGACAGGCCTTGCTTGGCATGAGCCAGATGATATATGGCATCATCAGCAATGTTTTTGGTTCTATTTTGGAGATTATCAATAACCATTTTCTTCACTTTTCATTGTTTGCAAAAGTTATTGTAATGTTGTGCCGTTTGGGACACTTGCCTTGTTCATTGTTTTCATGGTCCTCTTGTAAGCATTTGTAAATATTTATTTCAACTGCAGAAGATTCATTAAAGTGTTTCCAAAGTGGTATTTCATTTTTTCTGTTCTTGCACCTAAATTTAGACCAAATTCTTGTGTCCCAGTTTTCCATGAGACAGTAATCACCAAACATTCAAAACATGTCTAACTTTTGGACAATAATAGTAACTCAAGTAACAAACCAGTTAGTGTATTTCTCATATTGCAGTAATTCACATATATACAAAATGGGTAAATTCACAAATGATATACTTGAAATGGCTGTCTAGATTTAGCTGCCTGACTGCAAGTGCTACCTTGAACTACGTATGCCTTACATGAAGTTCCACAGTATGCGGAGATGTATGCTTTGTTACTTAGTACTGGACTGTATTTGTGTTTAGATGTGGGACTTTCTTGCAGATAGAACACAACACATCATTCTTAAGAGAACAAAATGAACAGATTTAAGGGTAATTTTAAGAGTACCTCGGGGGAGTGTTATAGAATCCTTACTCTTTACAATCTGTATTAACCCTTTCACTGCGCATTTACTCTCAGCAGCTCCCGCCCTGTGTGCGTTATTTTCACCCGGCCCGTATATATATGACTGTAGCAGTCTACCGTTATTATTGAAATAAAAATGAGACACAAAATCCAGTATTGTCGGTGTAAATCGTTTTCTTTTTTTTAATCTTTGTTCAGAAAGTATTATTTTGTTCAAAAAAGGTACTTTATTAGGATAAAAAAATACAAAACATATTACGTTAGTAATACTTCAAAGTGTGGTATCTCTCGAAACAAAAATTCAAACATAAGGGCACATTACATTTTACACAAATGTATATTGTGTCCCTTCGTTTATCATGTTTTGTGCATACAATACACCTTTTCTGGGCAGCCTTCTTCTTTAAAGTTCCTGAGATGGGATTAGCAAGATAAAGTGGCGCTCGGTTAGGCGTAAGGGGTTCTCAACATCAGCTGGTCTCCTTCCATGACGTCCCTCTGTTTGTGATTGGTAGTGAATCTCTAGGATCTCCTTGATAAGTTTCTGTTGAAAACCAGATTTCGTCCAGTTTGAGTTTTATATAATGCGTGCGCATTGAGCAGAGTCAGATCCACCAAATGAAAAGATACTTTTTTATACCATTTTACAGTTTTTCGTACACATTCTACTGAACATAGGATCATGTCGCTCCTGTCGACGCCCCCCATATTTTCATTGTAGCTTACGATGCAAGCTGGTTTTGTTTTTGGTTCATTCGTGGTTCTGTCAATTTTGTCAGTGGCTGTAATTTTGCTTGTATGAAGAGTGGAAAGCATCCTCACTTCCCGCTTGCCCTGCCACTTCAGAGCAAGAAGTTTATCTGTTGACATAAACTCGATCTCGCCGTTTCTAAGTTTTTTTTTGACACAGCAGGAATGCCTTTGCGGTTTGTTCTCACTGTTCCACAGGCATTAGTCACTCTGTCACGCAGTAAGAAAATAACGTTCGGCTGGTGTACCAGTGGTCAACATATAGTGTGTGACCATTACCAATGTAACATTCAAGTAAAGTGAGAACAATTCTTCCAGGTATTCCAACATTTACACCAAAGTCAGTTTTTTTACGTGTGTTGCTGCACCCACATAAATAATAAAGTCAAGAATATAGCCAGTCTCACAATCACGTAACACAAGAAATTTTACACGAAATCTGTGGCTTTTGGAAGGAATGTACTGCTTGAAGAAGACACGACCTTTGGAGAGAACTAAACTTTCGTCAATGCACAAATTTTTAGAAGGATAGAAAGCACCTGGAAGTACTTTTCTTACGTGATCCACAATTCGACGTAATTGCCGGATTTTGTCATCTCCCGGGTCCTTAGTGTTATCAGCAAAATCTAACATTCTAAGTAACAGAAGATATCTCTCTCTCGGCATGATTTGCGCAAACATTGGAGTAGACAGTAACTGATCATTGGTCCAATAACTGTTTATTTGATTTTTCCTCACTTGAGCCATCAGAAAATTTACAGCAAGGAAACGGTAAACTTCGTCACTGTTTGTGTTTCTCCAACGTCGCAGTCTTCATTTTTCACTGGCATCATTGCAAAGGTGTTCATAATATAAATTACAGTACTCAGCTATGTAGCTCACAATTTCATGGCTAAAAAAACTTGGAAGCAGTTGTATACAGTACGTAAATAATTTAAATTGACAATTTTGCAACCAGAACCACTGTTATCGAAATTATACACTTTGGGGTCCAAATCAGAGTCTTTCCATCTAAAATCAACTGTTTTGTGTCTCTTAGGAGATTTTTCTGCGACATACGCTCAGGCTGCTCTTGGGAATCGGAGAAAGAATCAACAATGACATCAAAATCTGGATTTGCATCTAGTGGTTCAACGTTTGGTGGTTGACAAAAATTTTTTGTATTTGTGTTGACAGATTTCTCTGCCAGCTCATCGTCGTCTTTATCTATCCACCCATAATCAGCTGGATTGGGCATGATGATGTACTCGTTGTCTCTTTGGTTTAGAATACTCAGCAGCTCGTCGTCTGTAAACGGATGGTAACGTCGCGTCATTTTATTCGGTAACGAAGAAACGGCCGTACTCAAAGTAGGTAATATAGAGATACGAATGAACTCAGGAGAAAGAGAATTCAGCATTCAATAGTCGTTCAGGTATTTCCTAGTATTACAACAATTAAACTGCATACTTGCGCAACAATTACCTACAACTCGCTGGTCCGATTGTCGGCGTTATAAGCAACTATACGACTGTAACAAGGAACTGCTGTAAGTATTTTTTATAGCAAATAGTGTATATACGTCTGGAGCACTGAAATGATTAGCGTATATTTTGTCTGGAGCAGTGAAAGGGTTAATGATCAAGTGGATAATGTTGTAGATTCTATGAAGCTATTCCTGGACAGCGATGATGATGATGATGATGATGATGATGATGATGATGGTGATGATGATGTCTATAGGAAGGTTGCTGTGCCAGAAGAGGAGTGAAATGCAGCAAGACATGCTGAGGACAAATGGTGCAGGGAGTGGCAGCTGACTCTGTATTGCATATTAAACTGAAGAAATCCACTACTATGTCATAACACTATCGCTGACAAATCGCTGGAAACAGTAACTACCACAAAATACATAGGAGTAACTGTCCAGAGTGACCTAAAGTGGAATGGCCACATAAAGCAAATAGTAGGAAAAGGAGATGTCAGGCTGAGATCATTATGAGAATCATAAAGAAATGAAATCATTTGTGGAAGAAGTGTCTTACAAAACACTTGTCCGTCAATTCTTCTGTGCTGTTTGTCTCCTACTCTTACTAAGTAGGATTAATGGAAGAGAGAGAAAAATCCAACAAAGAGTGGTGCATTTTGTTATGAGATCATGTACTTGGTATAAGGGTGTTAGCCAGATGCTCAATAAACTGTTGCGGCAGACCCTACAATAGAGGCATAGTGAAGGACAGGGAAGTTTGCTGTTGAAATTGTGAGAGCATACATTCCAAGAAGAGTTTACAACATATAAATTTCACCCCATCCCCTCCACCCAATTCGTACATCTCATTACAAGAAAATCAGAGGTCTTAGAGCTCATATGGAACTCGTCAGACAGTTGTTCTTCCCATGTGTCAGCTGTGATAGGAACAGGAAAGGGGGGAAGATTAAGGGGTCTGGATGTACTCCCTGCCACAGACGGTAAGGTAGCTTGTGGTATATGGATGTATATCTAGAAGCACTTAGGTATGAGAAAATTATTCCAGTAATTAGAAGGAGCTCCACCAGACCAAAAGTACTGTAATAACTAAAGGAATGTCTTCTAGCAGTAAAGGCAATTATTATTTGAAACATGTGGGTGCTCTTGCCCATCCTCATAGCTGTCGACAGCAATGGGTTCCAAAGAACTTCATTCAACAAAAATTATAAAATAGTGAGTGGAAAACAAAATTGAAACTTGATATATCTGTTGTTGTGTGTATTGTAATCTTCACTTTATGGCTAACAGTATTCATTGAACACAAACTTGCATAAAAACGAATTAAAATTGAGAATTGATGCACAAAAAAGGACAGTAATAGTTCTTGGTGGAAGTCCAGACTAACCAAAATAGGAATTAATTATAAGATAGTCCTTGATTGAATATGAATGAAATCCAAGCACTACTTAGCGATGCGTGCTTTTACTAAGTGTGAGAATAAATGAAGTTTCATTAAGTCTGCTGGTGCCACACATTTATAAGTCAAAACACTATGAACACAGATTTAAATCATTCTCAGTAAACAGCCGTGAAGGTTGGAGATCACTGGTAGAGACGAATCAGGCACAGCAACTGAGGATGAGACCATTGCTGGATGGCCTAAATTTCACATAACTGGCTAGCTGTATTGGTTGTGCTCTCATAGCAGGTGCCCCCACTGTAAGTGGGCAATGTTACACTTGCCAGTATGTTCATATCTTTTCTTTTTCATGTCCAGTGTTATTAAAATGTGAGACTGGATGTTCAGAGAACATGAATGAATATATTGTGAATTAACAATTAACACAGCTTCAGCATCCAGTACTAACACTAGAATCATTTTGAGATTTATTGAAACTTTTCAGAAAACTCATTAGATCTGAGGTTTGCCTTACGAGGTGCAGTTCTTAAGTTGCATGCAAGACATTTGTCACATGAAAAATTAGGTATAGACCTGTGTAAGTATGAACTTACTGCAAATTAATAGTAGCAATAAACATATATGAATCAAATTATGCATGATATTATTAAATGTTTCTCAATCTAAGCTGAAGATTTAAACAGAAGCTTTTTTGGCACTTTTTTCATTGGTGAGTCTTTCACCAAACAAAAGCTTATAAAGACACTTAGAAAAATGAGAGATCTGCTGATTTGAGTTTAGTGAAGTTTTTATAGGGTGACATGTGTGATTGCTGCATTATCAGTCTTACTGCCAAGGTAAGTTTTCATTTCTGTTAACCCTTTCATGGGCCGTGGGAGATATATTTCCCACTAACTGTATCTTAATTACTTTATGAGAATACGTTGTATGGCCTATGTATGCTCCAGATGTCTTGAAATATAGCTTTTGGGGTCAAGGGGAGTATTCGTCCTATCAAATAATGATTTAAATGCTCTTGGAAAGTATACTTACCACCAAAGCAGTTTCTCAAAGAAGCTTGGAGAGTTTAATTACAGCAAAATTAATATATCTTTCCTGGTCCTGGGGAAGCATACTTATCACCAAACAAGGAAAATCCCAAAATGTTTTGAAACGTGTCTTACCACCACTGCATGTGCCCGACATCTTGTGGTTTACACTACACCAGGAGTTTAAAAGCTGCCTGTTTGTTGTAGGGTCACTACTGTTGTCAGAACACATGGCTTTATTTCTGCAGGCTACATTATTGTAACTAATGTCTTAAATGACAATTCTGAGGTTGTTTTCAAATTATGGTAAGTAAACATCAATATCAGTAATAAATATAATTTGAAAATTAGGTCATTATTTATTGTTTGTCTCACAATGTTTTCTTACCTTTTGTAGCAAAAATGTCCAAGAGGCAAGTCTGCACAAAGAAATACATGCCAGAAGCACCACTGGAATTGCTGTTTTCACTACCTGTTGATCCTGAGGATTCTTAAACTGAAAGTGATGTGAAGTTACAGAAGATGAATTAGTGTCAGACATGTGTGAAGACCCTGATCCATGTTTGATTCCACAATCTGAAATCAAAAGTAGTGCAAACGGTTCCTATGCTATGGACATTGAGATTTCAAGTGATGGTACCAAAAGTACAGAAGAGCCATTGGCAGAAGAGGAGGACTGGTCAGGTGACACTGCTGTCTTTGACTGCTTGCTATTGATATGTAAGGAGAACCATATTCAGCCCAGAGAGAGAGAGAGGGAGAGAGACTACTTCCTTCATTTCTGTATTTACAACTGAGAAGTTGGATCATGTGGTTCAGCAGACAAATCTGTGTGCAGAGCAGTTGAAACAAAAACAGCAGTCTGATCAGACTGAGGCGACAAATAACTGGAGGGGTTTATCTGTAGACGGATTACAGACCTGGATTGGTATGAATATGTATGGATAGTGCTGTATTGCCAAGAGAAGGCAACAGTGAGGTTTGAATGTGCCCCAGGTCAGCCTTATGTATTGAAGTCCATGACATGCAAATGTGTAAAAAAGGTATGTGAAACTGTGCACATAAATGACAATGGCTAAATCCTCCAAGAGGGTACCTCTTATAACCTTTCTCAACAGCAGATTGTAAGCTATACACTGCCAGTAAGGCACTGACTGGGTGAAAGCATGACACCTTTCAAGGAATGGGCATCAACTGATATATGCCTTTAAAGCCAATCAAATGTAGATACAAGGTGTGGTATTTAGCAGACTCAGACAGGCTATGTCACAAAATTTGATGTTTATGCAGGAAAATCAGACAATGGATCTGCAGAAAATACTCTGAGAGCATGTAGTCATTAGACTGACCCATAGTGACAGTATGGTAGCATTTGACAACTTCTTTGCCACTTTGAATCTAATGCAAATGCTGTTGACATTGGTATCTATTCTGTAGGCATTGTGAGAGCAAACCAGAAAGGACTTCCTTCAGTGATGAAAGAAAAATGTACCTTGAAAAGAGGAGAATTTCAGTTCCAGTGCAAATGTGCCAATGCAGCTGTAGAATGGATGGACAACAAACCTGTCACTATTTTGACAGCTTCAGACTACTCAAGAGACACTACATTTGTCTCAAGGAAGAGCAAGAATGGTACTACCATCAGTTTTACTTTTCCAACAGCCGTAGCAACATATAATAATAATAATGGGAGGCATAGATCACTTGGACTAACTTGGAGAATATGCAGTGGGCCGATGTTCTTGTAAGTCATGACATTGGATTCTGTGTTTCCTACCAGACATTTAAATTGTAAATGCCACCGTATTGAACAGAATGAATAAAGGACAAGAACTTTCTATTGTAACTCACAAAACAGTTAATAGGTGGCTTCATGTACTCCACAAATAGACTGTCCAGTAACCATTGTAACAAAAAAAAATTCTGTAATAGATCATGGTTGACTGACAAAAGTGGATCATATGCCAAGTTTGGAAAAGACAGACAGTTCTACAAAAGCTCAATATGAGAACATCCTTCTGAATCTACTTAGTGTATTCATCTCTCTCCCTCCATGATTTTTACCCTTCATATTGCCCTCCAATACTAAATTGGTGATCCCTTGATGCCTCAGAACGTGTCCTAACAAGCAATCCCTTCTTCTGGTCAAGTTGTGCCACTAAACTCCTTTTCTCCCCAATTCTATTCAATACCTCCTCCAGTTTATGGAAACTAAAAAAAAGTGATGTTCTTTTGAATATTTGTTTGGGAAAGAAATGTTACTTGTTTATAGGCACCAAATTGTTGACATTTAATATAAAGCGTTTGTAAACATGAAGGTAAATATTTGTAAATAAAGTAAATTAAAAAACAAAACATTGTTTTATTTTTTATGCGTAAAAGAGAATTGTAAAATCCATTTATCACCATTGTTTTTAACAGCTCACAGAGATGCAGTGGTGCTGTGTATACCACCTTAGTTTTTGGTTCTAAATCACAAAAATTGTTATAAAAAATTAAATGTAGTCAGTCAATCACAATTCCAACACAATAGCAAAATAAAATTATCTTTGCTGAGCTGCTACAAAAAATTTTCTCGTGAAGGTGTTACACAGTCAGTGTCACTTAAACAGATTAAAAAAATATATATACACTTCATTCAGTAGAATACAGCGAAGAGCCATGTCACTAGTTTTCGAATACACAGTGCCAGACCACAGCCTCTTCCCTTTCTTCAGATGTGTGCAGTGTCCATTTAGAGCAACAGGAGGAAGTAGAAGCAGTGAGTGGTAAAAAATAAATTATTGTCAGATGTCACATCCCAGCAGCTGTTCACACACATTGTATGTGCAAAATATGATATACTTTGCAGCCAAATGACTACAGCGAAAATAATTTATAGAATATTCAGTTACTAAAGTAATGGAACCTATCTGCTAAGCTTTTGCTAAGGTCATCAGGTTTTGATGCTGTTTGTCCTGGGGATCTTGGAAGACAACTAGCATGTGTAAAACTAGCTCTGTTCCCAGCCTGCTTTTGTTGGATAGTGAACTGCTATTTCCCATAAAATTCCAAAGTAAAGTACATCTTTAGTATGTCATGCATCTATGTGCAGAGTATTTTCCAGTCACCTACATACTGTAATTCATTGCTGGCACATGTTGTAAGGCAAATGTTTTGCCTACTTTGTAATCTAAACTGGTCTGTTGAGATGCTGTGGCAGACCAAGTTTGTATTTGGATTCCTGCCTCCCTGGTATTAAATTATATGCACATCGACTGAAGCACATATCATCAGTCTCATTTCAAACATTGGTAATTTTGGCATGAAGTAGGTAATTTTGTAGATACAGAACATACTTATTACATGAGGCTTGTCATCCAATGACTACAAAAGATCTATATTTGAGGAATAGACACTGGGAAGAAGTGCTTAGGTATTCTGAGAAAACACTTTGATGAATATTGACAAGGAACTCCGTGAGTGCCAGGTTGCAAGTTCAGTCTTTAGTAAGGCTTGTTTGAAAGTGTTGTGTTAACAATTCTGACAGGAAAAATATTAGCTGCTTATGACTCACAATGTGCACCTGTAGGGCACAGAAAAAGTGAGGGAGGTGCAGAGCTGAACCTTCAGTGGCATGTATGCAAAAAATTGACATTGTCAACATTCAAGAAATGTTCAAAACAAACCATTAACTTGCACCATGAACACAGAGGGGGAAAAATGGTGCACCACAGTGATAACAAATGTTTGCACCATGAAGATCGAAGGTGATCCTCTTGGTAGTTACAAACTGTGCAGGACATTCAGCTACGTAATCCATTCTGAAAGAACGCATGTGGAATCACATTAGAGTAACAGGGTGATGAGAACTAATGGAATGTGATGGCATGCAACCGAATGCTAAACAGTCTGTCGCAAAACTTATCGTGAAATTGGCTATACTGTAATGCATCGCTTCGTATAGTGCGATAATATGTTTTATAGGCATGGAAAAAAAAAAAAAACACCCAGAGGCTGAATTTGTGTAGTGGTTCCAGGTGGTATGAATTGCAACATCATAAATTTTTCAGGACAGATAGTTTGCTCTTAAGGAGTATGACTTTTGTACAAGGACCAGGAATTAAGCCAAAGCAAGTTCTTTTGACCAGCTATTGGCCAAAAGCAGTGCTTGTACATTAATTTTAACTCTCTTATGCCCATTTTACCACTCCTGCCAAGAGAGAATCGTAGGTGGCAGAGCACCTTCAACTTGTCGCAGTGCAATGAATAACTTTCCAGTCAATTTCCCATGCAGATTAACAATCAGCACAATTGTATATAAGTGTGTTAAGGCATTGATGTTAGTTGATCTTGATGCCACTCTCTTGGTACCTCTAATTTCCAAGGTTGCTTTCATATGCACTTCCACTTCAAATTCTGATTGGTCTGAGATGAAAACAAGTTCCTAAGTTTGTTTATCTCTTCTACAAATTTTCAGGCTGATTCTGCAGTTTTCTGTGCATCATTAAGTTGACGCTTTGTTTGAAATTCGTTATCTTACATCCTCCAATACTGTAGCACTGTTTGAAGTTAAGCAAACATTCACTGCTTCCTGTGAAATCACTATAATCTATGTCGTGCACAGTTTGATGTGCATAATGTAGTAGATCACTATCATGCACATCCTGTAAATTGTAATGAGCATCCTGTGCAAACACCTGTTTTTGTAACCAGTTTGCTGTGTCCTCCCTTGAGTATTCGTAGCTTCTCTTATGTGCTACTAGTTATCTTTAGTGTCCTCTCCTTCAACAAAAATTGCTCTTTACTATGTTTCACCAGAGACAAGATTTGTGGCTCCCTGTTCTATTAGGATGATGAACTACATGGCTCAATATGGGTTTCAGTATAGCTTTCACTTGTAAAGCATATATCATCGTCATTGTATTCCTCACACACATTGTCCACACAGTCGGGCTTATAAGACACAACACATTAAACCGACTTGCCTTACAGAAACACAAATGTTTCATCTACCATTTCTTTCTCACACTCTGAAATTCCTTGGAATCCTCTATGATGAAATATAAACTTTGGCAAGTGTTGTTGTAGGTATATTGCAATGCAATGTTTGCTTTGTTTATAATTGCCATTGCCATTGCTCTGCTTTAAGCCAAAGTTGTTGCATGGTAGACGATGTATGGGGCGTTGAATGCCACAAACATCGTTGGCCTTTTGCTGCCTCCCGCTCAAGGGGTTTCTTGTGAAAAGAATTACTTTAGTAAGTTCAGGGGTATGTTTTATCTCATTGTTACCTACAAATTTTCATAACTTATGGTACTTTGTTCATTGTATATAAGCATAAAGTGTTTAAAAAATCACATGAAATTAAGACAAATACTATTGCTCAGTGTAAGTCATTAGACGATTTGCTCTTCTATCACTAAAATGGCTTAATATATTACTGTTTTATTCAAAATAGAAATTCCAGCAAGAGGGTCTTTTGGGGGGGATTCATAAGAGGACTGTGAACTCCCTGTCTGAAACATTATTGCCGATGAAGGTGCCGTTATATTAGGTGACCAAATGGGCCTTCCCAGTATTATAATTTATTGTATTCTTCTTGCTTTTGCTGCCAGATTGTAAAGTCAACTGGATATAACATTTCAGTTGTCTACCTGTGCATGGTATGAAGATAAATGATTTATGTAAGGTGTAGTTATTGTGATAAGTAACAGTTTCGGACAGTTCCTGAGGTATCAAGAGATCAGCAGTTTGGTAGTGGAGGGAAGTTTGGAAGTTAAACTAGTAGATGGAGGGAGGAGGCCAAGGCTCAAATTGAATAAGTAGGTTGAAATGGATGTAGGCTGCAGTCATTTTGCAAAGATGAAGAGACTTGCACAGGATAGACTAGCACAAAAGGCTGCATCGAACCAGTCTGTTTTTGTTTTGGATAAACATGAGCCAAGGTCTTTCCTGTGATGGAAGAATCTTGCTTATAAATGTTTGTCTTGAGAAGGGAACTTCCAGTGACACTGAAAATGTGGATTAGGCCAGCCAAATGGTGAGGTTATTGCCTTGTGATAAGTAAGTTTTGACTCCTGACCTTGGTAATGATTTTCAGTTGGCTCTTTCGATGCAAGTCTGTTTGATGCTGTCTTTACTATCATCACCTGAAGAAAACTATCAATTGTAGGTTCTCCAATGTTGGATGTATATCTTGAAATAGCATATCTTCCAGTAACAGGATTATGATGTATTGCAAGCCATACCCATATCTTTGTAAAGTTAGTACTCTCTTAAAGAAGTGTGTGTGGGTAGGAGGGTGGGTGTGCGCGCGCGCGTCCAGCCCCTCCCATCTGCCCGCCCGCACTTTATTGTGACACACTAACTAGCCAACCAGTAATGTTTTCAAGTATATTTTCACAATTTGTCAAACTAGCTTTCTCGAAAAACTATAGTCTCTTTCTATGAAAGCCATATGGCATTAGACAATTTTCATCTCTGCACACTTTTAGTAAACCAATTGACAGGTAATGTTTGCAATTAGGGGTAATATGTTGCTTTAATGTTAATTACCCTTTTTGTTTGTTGGGAACTGATTTAGTTACAGAGCTGTTGTAATTATTACTTGTGCTTATTTCTTTGGAATGCCTTTCCTGATTTTCGGTCAGGAGAGCAAAGTTTGCCGTGATCCTTAGACTTTGTCCAGTTGTGTGGTGATAAAGGGAATCAGTTGTGTGTATCAGTCAGTGTTCTGACATTTATGTTCATTGCTTGTTACACAGTTTGCTGATATTCAGTGCAATAAGACACTGTGCAAGATGTGTGTTACACATAACATAAAAAATATGGATTTACACTTTATACATGTGAAAGAATAACAGCTTATGGTCGATATAAAACAAAATGATGGTACAGTCAGCGTCAAATAGCAAATGCTTTCTCCTCTTTCATAGCTTGCTGCTTAGTACAGACGTGTCAAATTTTAAATGTATTCAGATTGTGTAACCTATCCTTTCTTATACTTTTTAAAGACAAAGTTATATTTTGGAATATTTGTACGTAATACATGTGTGTGTGCTGTGCCATGATTCATTTAGTTTTATAATCTAATAAAAAAGTATGTTACTATTATAGGTATAAGTGTGTTTGTTAGTTGTAGAACAACAGTTGAAAATTTGTAACAGCTTTATAATTTTTTGCTTCCAGGATTGAAATTGCTGAAAGGTCGGGAAGTCTGAAAGCTAATTTCATTTGAGATTTACATCAACAAATAAAATTTAAATCAAGATACACAAATTAGTCTTTCCAAATCTGATTACACTGGTTAAGCCAGTGATGGAGGTGGGAAAATATCATCAAAGTTGTTATGCCAGCGATGCATACAGTTGTTGCCAACAGTGAATGAATAAATACTGAAAATAAATGGAAAACAAATAATGCTGGGAGGATAAGTTGACTGAAATTACACTTATAAGCATTACAGATAGAAAGCTGTTCAAAACTAATGGAAGATAGATTGTCTCATTCAGTTATTTATCATTTGTGCTCAATGCCACAAATGAAACGAATGAGTGTTTTTGTTGTTTGTAGCAGTATTGATAGCTACATGGATCCTTTGTCCCTACCACTGTCAGTTCGTCCTGATTGTGAAGGCAGGAAGGAAAATGAAAGAGTTTAATGTCGCATCACACCAAGGCCATTAGGCATGGAGCACAATCTTGGATTATGAAAGGATGGAGAAGGAATTTGGCCATGCCCGTCTCAAAGGAACCATCCCAGCATTGACTTGGAATGACTTAGGGAAATCATTGAGAATCTACACTCCTGGAAATGGAAAAAAGAACACATTGACACCGGTGTGTCAGACCCACCATACTTGCTCTGGACACTGCGAGAGGGCTGTACAAGCAATGATCACACGCACGGCACAGCAGACACACCAAGAACTGCGGTGTTGGCCGTCAAATGGCGCTAGCTGCGCAGCATTTGTGCACCGCCGCCGTCAGTGTCAGCCAGTTTGCCGTGGCATACGGAGCTCCATCGCAGTCTTTAACACTGGTAGCATGCCGCGACAGCGTGGACGTGAACCGTATGTGCAGTTGACGGACTTTGAGCGAGGGTGTATAGTGAGCATGCGGGAGGCCGGGTGGACGTTCCGCCGAATTGCTCAACACGTGGGGAGTGAGGTCTCCACAGTACATCGATGTTGTCGCCAGTGGTCGGCGGAAGGTGCACGTGCCCGTCGACCTGGGACCGGACCGCAGCGACGCACGGATGCACGCCAAGACCGTAGGATCCTATGCAGTGCCGTAGGGGACCGCACCGCCACTTCCCAGCAAATTAGGGACACTGTTGCTCCTGGGGTATCGTGGAGGACCATTCGCAACTGTCTCCATGAAGCTGGGCTACGGTCCCGCACACCGTTAGGCCATTTTCCGTTCACGCCCCAACAACGTGCAGCCCGCCTCAGGTGGTGTCGCGACAGGCGTGAATGGAGGGACGAATGGAGACATGTCGTCTTCAGCAATGAGAGTCGCTTCTGCCTTGGTGCCAATGATGGTCGTATGCGTGTTTGGCGCTGTGCAGGTGAGCGCCACAATCAGGACTGCATACGACCGAGGCACACAGGGCCAACACCCGGCATCATGGTGTGGGGAGCGATCTCCTACACTGGCCGTACACCTCTGGTGATCATCGTGGGGACACTGAATAGTGCACGGTACATCCAAACCGTCATCGAACCCATCGTTCTATCATTCCTAGACTGGCAAGGGAACTTGCTGTTCCAACAGAACAATGCACGTCCACATGTATCCCGTGCCACCCAACGTGCTCTAGAAGGTGTAAGTCAACTACCCTGGCCAGCAGGATCTCCGGATCTGTCCCCCATTGAGCATGTTTGGGACTGGATGAAGCATCGTCTCACGCGGTCTGCACGTCCAGCACGAACGCTGGTCCAACTGAGGCGCCAGGTGGAAATGGCATGGCAAGCCGTTCCACAGGACTACATCCAGCATCTCTACGATCGTCTCCATGGGAGAATAGCAGCCTGCATTGCT
Organism: Schistocerca gregaria; assembly: GCF_023897955.1. NCBI lineage: Eukaryota > Metazoa > Arthropoda > Insecta > Orthoptera > Acrididae > Schistocerca > Schistocerca gregaria. Next base: position 277,072,839 of record NC_064924.1, on the reverse strand, counting down.
GCGAAAGGTGGATGTACACTGTACTAGTGCCGACATTGTGCATGCTCTGTTGCTTGTGTCTATGTGCCTGTGGTGCTGTCAGTGTAATCATGTGATGTATCTGACCCCAGGAATGTGTCAATAAAGTTTCCCCTTCCTGGGACAATGAATTCACAGTGTTCTTATTTCAATTTACAGGAGTGTAAATCTGGATGGTTGGATGCAGATTTAAACTTAATCCTTCGGAATGCGAGTTCAGTGTGCCAATCACTGTGCCACTTCACTTAAGTTTCCAGTTGCAAGAATTGCAGCTGATTGTAGCATGTGTCTTGTTTGCCCATGTTGCAGCTGCCGTTGAACAAATTTAATTGTTTCATCAAACTTTCACGTTAAGCAACTGATTGTATGTATAACCATTAACTTATCCGATACTGATTATCTGTCAAACATTACGTGAAGAGTATACCCACTGAGTGGCATTTTATATAATCATTATGTTAAAGTTGCTGTATAATATGGTACTTAGTTACATAGATAGTGACTCAGTAATAAACTTTGATTTGTTTTGTGTACTGATTCTTTATTTAATTCAAAGTAAAAAATATGTTCATATCTGAATTTGCTTTTTTGCTGTTGGGCTAAAAATTCTTTTTAAAAATACCATGTTTTGAAAAGTGTATTCATTGAAGCAAAATCTGAACACTGAAAAAAATGCAAAATGTTGTCTGAAATGCCTCTTTTTCTGAAAAAACCCAAACAATTTGGATTTCAATTGGCTTTGTATTAAAGTCTCATTACATTTTATATTCATTCCATGGTCTTCTCTGTGGCACAAACTTTCATCTTAAAAGATGCATCCAAACTGTGATATGCCATTGGCTGCTCAGTTTCACAAGTGAATTAAAATGTTGGTGACTGATGATGCAGAGTTCCTTGTAGTCCTGAATGAACTGTACCCTGTTAACCCAGACAGTACTGAGTGAAAGTATGCTATCAAACTTGCCTTCAGATCAACGCGATGACTGATGGGTCTGTACATTTTGGACTCTAAAAAATATTAAGAATACGGAAGTCATCACTGCTCCACTAGGTGTCAAGCTCTGGCTTTGGCTTCTAGTTCACTATAAAATGGAAATTGTTGAACAACTGCGTTAACATGATTTTGTTCAATGTAGAATATTTTGTTGCCTGAAAATTGTATGTTGTTGCCGACTGATGAGGCACCCTTCCATATGTATGGTAATAACAGTATGCAAGTCAGTGGTAAGTCTTCATCTACTTGGTTGCCTTCCTCTTTGTTGCATTTACTCTTATTCGTAAACCACACTTTGCAAGTTTGTTTTTCCCTGTCGAAAAAGTAATAAAATGTAATAGTATCAAAAGGAGAAGTCAGTTGGCAAGACTAAAATTCCGAGAAGGCAGAATAGTTGGCTAATTCTTACCATCATGAGCCTAAAATCCGTGTGCTTTCCAATGGAAACTTTAAGTAGCTCGTGACACTTGTAGTGACTTTCTCAACGAGGAAAGAATTAAAAGTTGTAAAGGAGGAGCAATGATTCAGATCATCAAGATGCACTAATAATGACTAGAGGTTTACAAAGGGTGCAGTAGTTAATAATCAGTAGGTGATGCTACAAGGAAACATTTTGGTTTGGGAAGGAAATTCCCATTTATGCAGGTCATATGATTCGCACAGATGGCTTATGAAAGACAGACGTTTGTTTTGCAAGTTTCTACTTCTTACATGATTGTGACCTCCTTTTAAGTATTTGTTTGGAACCCAACAATTATTCCAGAATGAATTTCCATTCTGCAGTGGAGTGTGTGCTAGTTACTGCAAATAAAATTTGTCTCTGTCTTTTACTTAGTCTACAGATTTAAGAATAATCCTCCAATCTTCGAGCATGTTACTGTGGGCAGTTACAGCCATACGGCGTAGTATGGTTTGTTAGTCTCCAGTTAAAGAACTGTGGCTAGCGCGAGACGATTATGAACCCTATGTGGTGTGTGCTGTGCAACATCTAGTTCCATGTCACTGGAACTGTCCACAGTCAAATGATTGAAGATCAGTGGTTACTCTTTCGAAACTGCTACCCTTCAATAAAAGTGACTGTATCAAGGGCTGATTTTTTGTGCTGTAACTACTACCTACTTTGTACAGGCGTCAAATGGATAAGCATGTGATGAATTTACCCAGCTGGTTAAAATGTGACACATGTAAATATCTGAGCAGCAGAGTTAAAAGATATTGCACTGCATGTGTGGTGTATGGTCTCGTAAAGTTTTTATTGGTAGTAAGACCCATATAATTCAAGGCTGGTAATCCCATTCTATGCCATCTGGCTATAATTATCCATAGTCAAATATCAGCCAGCAGCCTTAGCTACATATGTTATAGTGAGAGCAAATTTTATTTAAATTAATTATTAATAGCTGTGAATGGGGATCACAGATTGATAAGCTTATCATAATCATTACTGTTTAATATTATTTGTAGACATATATTATTGTTTATTATCCACTTTACCATATCTCTATGGCATGTGATTATTGCCATTTGTTGATCATTATGTAGCTATGGTTAAAGGTTTTGCTGAGGTTCAGTGTTTCTGAATTTTAATTTTGTTTGTTTTACTTTTCTGGACACAACCTGAGAAAATTTCAGATAATGAACATGGCTAATTGTGGAAAATTTTGTTGCAGTGATTGCCAAGAACAGCAAATGCAAAAAATAGGTGACTGTAAGTACTGTGTGTTAATTTCTCTATTTTGATAAGACACTGTAATTTCAGGTAAAGGCAGAATGCCCTCTATGCAAACAAAGTTTCCAGTCCATAATACACAATGTCAGATCTATTGAGGACTATGATCAGTATGATTTATTACCAAATGAAACTGCTGCAGCACCCACTGCGACAACCACTGTATCAGTCACTGCTTCATATCATTGGACACTGCGCGACATGCCCCGATTTCGATACAGGTGAGATAAAGTAACATTAGAGCATGCTCACGTAGACAGAAGGGGTCAATAGAAGAAAGTGCTAACCCCCACTTTCACTTTCACTGTCACTGCTAACCCTCACTTTCACTGTCACTAGTGTGATCAGGGTTGTCAGTAACAACTAGTTCTATTTGTACCATTAGAAAGAACTGTCTACTAAGTATATTGTTTTGTCTAATTGCATTTACTTTCTTGTGTTTGAATTTAACCAATATATAACGTACACTAACTCAAAATGAAGCTCTTGTGGCCTAGTACTTCCATCAATCTCTTCAGTTCTTTGCCTTACAAAGAATGCTCCAGGGTTTTAAAATATGTTTCAATTTTTTTCTAGTAGGGGGTGGTGGGGGGGGGGGAGAGAGAGAGAGAGAGAAGACAGGTTTTTACTTGACCGCTTGTGCATTGTTTTCATTTGTGATCCTAGAATATGCTTTCATTTTACCTCTAGATGTGTGGAAATGATAGAAGTGTGTGTGTGTGGGGGGGGGGGGGGGGGGGGTGTCATTGTTTCCGGTAAGTCTAAGTAGATAGCCAAATTAAAAGTTGTTAATGGTTAAAAGTTAAGTCAGAGAATATAGGGTATGCCTATATCATAAAACCTCATCTCAAATTTTTTGACTTGTTGCGTATCATATTTAATGATTCTAGGAGATCTTAAGAGTGAGAATTGTGAACAACACTACCCCTTTGCATGTAGTAATATAATCTCTGCCTTCTGAAAAGAGATTTTTTTATGTTGCTTGGAGGTTAGTCAATTTAAAATGACATCTTTGGAGAGTAAGAAGAAGAGCACAATTTGTGGTGCTGTCTACTTCGTATCCATTGGTGGCAGCATGTGTCAGGTGTCCATGCCCAGCGAAGTCTTTCAAGGAAATTATTGGTTGTTCAAAGTGTTGTAAGAACTATATGCAAATATTTATGTGGCCAGCTCCTCTTATGGCTGACATTGTGTGAAACTGAAGCATGTTATTCACAGTATACTGGCTTCAATCATGACTAATTTATGAACATGAGTTTCACTCAGTAATAAGAACTTCTTGTAACATAGTCCTTAGGAAAACATCAATCGATGAAAATGTATTGAAGTTGTTTCAGTGAAACAGTCTAGTTCACATGTAAATTGTGTATCAATGTACACCCGATAATGCAGGATAATGTGCGTGAGAAGATGCATGAGTAATATAAAAACATGAATAATCAAGATATTTTCAGAAAGCATTCTTTGTTTGAAAATTTATCCAAGTTCTGTGCATAGGTACTGTGGCATGTTTATTTCTGAAAATAGTGTGTGATGTTGCTCTTCTTTTGAGAAGAGTTGGCTTTTTCTTTTTTTGCACAGGATTTCAAATTTTTCTTGCAGCGGTGTCATTTTACTGAAACTCCCTCCGGCCCGTATAATCCAGAAGAGTATCAACATATTGTAATGCTAGAATATGGGTTCTGCCTTTTTGCAAACACAGTTTTTTTTTCTTTTTGCTCACGAGTAAAAAGAAAAAAACAGTCTGTTTGTAAAAAGGCAGAACCCATATCCTATAATTTAACTGCAAACATGGAAAGAAAGGACAAGAGCTGCACATCCAAAAGATGAACACTGCAATACGGTACAATGACTGGCAAAGTGACTGTATTCATCCTCACTTTCACATTCACTGTGCCCGTCTTTGTTTTGTTGTGAAGCAGTAGTCACAATGTTGGCAACTCCCATGTACTGGAAGCTGGCTTCACATGCGTCAGTCTTCAGCCACTAATTCAAGTTTTCCTCATTGACATCATCAAAACCATTTAAACCCATTGCCAAATTCATTATTTGTGCAGTTTTTATTTCTTCTTCATTGAAACCTTGAAAATCACTTTCTTCTATATATGGAATTTTTCCTTTGTGATCAAACTAGTGTATGTGGTTTGACTTCTTGCAAGGCACCAGAAATTCTGTGTATGGCATGTAGAATTGTCAACTTCTCCTACATTGCCACCAAATCATCCTCATTAACTAGCATTCTCAGTAGACCTGCCTGGTAGTGCCATTTTACCGATACAACTATGCCTTGGGCCTAAGGATGCCCATGTGATAGTTTGAAGGGGGAGTGGGGGTGCCAAGGCAGGGGTATGGAGTATTTTTAATACTCAGGGAAATGAAAGCTGACTTGAAAGGAGCCATAAAAAATTTCCAGTTCTGACCCTGTTGAAAACGCACATAATACCGACTTTTTACCATTTTCTTGAAAGAAAAACCCCTAACTACACTATATTTTTTTTCCTTTCCCTAAGAGCTGGGGGGGGGTGGGGGTGGGATGTGGCACCCCGTTGCCCCCGGGTATGGGCATACTTGCTTGGTCTGTTGGCTGTATAATGGCAGTCACATTAGTAGGTAAAAACTTAGTTATTATCAGACCATCATCAGATACAAGAATCATCTCATCAGGATGTGAAGGGACATTATCAAGCAATAGAACAGCATTTTGTGGCAATATTTTCTCTTCTAGAAATTGCCAGACTTCATACAGGATGTGTGTGGAACCAGTTTTATAAAACTTAACTGCCCATTCACACTTTTTTTATAGTAATAGTGTACAGGGACATCCTTAGCTGCAATATCCTTGAATGCTCAAGGTCTTTTTTTATTTTCCTATCACTAGCAGATTTTACTTTGTGGTTCCCAGAAGCATTAGTGGTTCACAGAATTGTGATGCATTCTTTAGATGACATATATCCAGGAGCGTGAACTTTGCTCTTGAAAGCTTGTGTTCCAGTTGGTAGACATTTGCAATACAGACTCTCATGTCTGCATTATATAAATTTGGTCTGGTGTGAAACATTTGTCTTCCATAAATTTCTGGAGTTCTTCCCAGAAGCAATCGGCTGCTGCAAAATTTGAACTAAGCCAATCTCCTTGGACAATAAGTTTGTGAATCCCGTGACATTTTTCGAATCTGGTTAGCCATCCAGATGAGGCATTAAATTCTCCATCTAACTCTAGAGCTTCATGAAAATATGTAGCTTTTTCAGTACACATCACACCTGAAACAGAACTCTTCTGCTCATTTGTGGCTAAACCATTGCAGAAGAGCAGCATCTAATTTATCAGATTTAGATCTTTCCATGTTTTTTCAGTCCAGATGGTCCAGAACTAGAATTTCATTTCTTGACAAAAGCCTTTATTTTCTGCTTGTTCTTTTTAATGTGCCAAACAAGTCTGCATTCCAGTACCATAATCAGCTGTTAATTTTGCAGCAGTTTCCCCCTTCTCAAATCTTTCAGTTAATTCTAATTTTTGTTTTAATGTCAACTTGTGTTTCCTTCCTTTCTCGGTCATCTCTTTTACAAATTACTTTCAACTTGCTTTATTGAAAATGCTGATTAACATCAGAAAACTGAGTTTCTTTTTTAATTATATGGAAAAGGCTGATAGATGCAATGTAAATGGTACTCTGTTCTCACAAGGCTGTCATGTCAACAATGGAAATGGCACTTTTTATCACATGGTGGGTTGTTTATTGCTGTTTGCTAGAGAAAAATATTGCACATATTTTTAGATGCACAAATAATGTGCAAACCGAATAATCCACACATCAATAATTGGGAGTACATTGTAATTTGTCTGGTTATTGGTTTTGGTCTTCTAGTGGGCAATTTTTTACCCCTAGGTGACAGCAGGCTGTTCAACGTGCCTCTAGAGTGGTCTCCACATTACCAGCTCCTGCTTTCACCCATGAGTAAAAAATTGTTTGATAAAAGACTGAAACTGATCACCAAATGAAGTATATACAAGTTACATGTTATCTAGAATGTTTTATTGAAATAATTTTAATATCATTCGGTGGTGTTCCACCACTGTGGCTTTAAGTATCACAGTGGATTCTAAAACCATAGTACTATGTGTGTGCTACAGAAAAGATATCTGCTACCCAAATCACAGCATTTGTCTGTTTTATGCTTCTGTTTCTTGGTACTAAATAATAAAAGGCCACTACTGTTGGTTAGTAATAAATTACAGCTTTAGAATAGTGTTAGGAGTTATGAATATACACACTACTGCCAGCTAGAGGATAATTTTGATACAATTTCTAACTTGTGGGTGGATATGTCTCTTGATTATATTTTTTATTTGACTATTTCTGTTGGGCTCACACTCATTGACTTATTATTGTTATTGTATAAATGACACATACATACAATTTGAGTACACATTAGTTGGCTTAAGGGGTATTAGTTATAGATGACATTGATGCAGTGCATGATCTATAGTGTATGTTCTGCTCAATTTCCCCCTCTCCTTTCCTGTGAAATAATGTAATGTGTGCAACTCCATTGATCACTTACATTCTAATTTTCAGTCCTCTGTTTCTAGGCACAGCCAACCAGTCATCTTGAACTCCTTGTGTCACTAGTAATTTGTGTTCTAGTTAGAGCAACAATTCCATACCTCAACCTTTCCTTTTTCATTTCTTTCCCATCCCATCAGTTAAGATTTCAGTAACACATTTCTGCAGTCTGGAGTTGCCATTTGTACTGATAACTATCACTGTTGATAAGTAAAGTAATGACTATGCGTGCTTTCAGAATTTATTTGTACTGTATGTGCATGGAATTGATGATATTGTAGTCATTTGTCTAGAGTATTGTAGTCATTTGCCTAGAGACTGGTTTTATGCAGCACACACATTCTCTCTCTCTCTCTCTCTCTCTCTCTCTCTCTCTCTCTCTCTCTCTCACACACACACACACACACACACACACACACACACACACACACTGCCACCCTTTATCAATTAAACTATTGCTTGGTGCTTCAGAATGTGTCTATCAAACTACCCTTATTTTAGTCAAGTAGTGCTGTAAACTTTTTTTCTCCTTAATTAGATCCAGTACCTCTACATTGGGTATCCGTTCTACCCACCTAATCTTCTATATTGCCATATTTCAAAAGCTTCTAATTTCTTCTTCTAGGTACTGTTAGTCATTCGTATTTCACTTCCATATAAGACTTCACTCCAAACAAACATGTTCAGAAAATACTTCCTAACAATTCCGTCGGGTAATGATCACGCAGTGGTCAACAATATTCCAAAAGAGGTCGAACAACTGTAGTGCTGGCAGTCTCCTTAGTAGACTTCTTTGGTCTTTTAAGGTTTGTGTCAATAACCCAACATTTGATTCACCTTCGTCACAACATGTGATGTTTCCAAGTTACGTTGTTTATATTTGTAAGCCCTAGGACTTTCGTTAGATCTGTGACGCTCAAATTAGTTTTACTCATTGATTTGTCGAAGCTTGATGAAACCTTCTTAGTAATCATCTGGAGAACCTCACACATTTTATTGTTTATGATCAAGTCACATTTTGCACTGTGAAGTTATATTTTCAAACGTCATTTTGCTATTTGCTTTGCTCTTCTGAGGAGTTTACTAGACGGCAGCATTAACTGCCACAAATTTAAGAGAAATGTTCTGATTGTCTTCTAAATATTTTAACTGTATTAAAGTAAAAGGTCTATATCACTTTACTTGCAGCAGCACACTCATCACTTCCTTTTCACTAAGTGACGTCCTGTCAATTACTGCAAACTGTGACCTTTCAGACAGGAAATCGCAAAACTGAGACGATAGTCCATAAGAAAGCCATGTGGTTGGAAGCCACTTATGAGGATTGATATCAAAAGCCTTTTTGGAAATGTATAAATATGGAATCAGTTGGAGAGTCCCTGTACACTGTATGTCATGCAGATAAAGTGCCAGCTGTGACTCACAAGAGTGATGTTTTCAAAATCCACACTGGTTCGGTGTCAATATGTAATATATTCTGGGGTATTTCATAACATTAATTGTTTGTTCTCACACCCTGCTACAAGTCAATGCCAATGAAATAGATCTATAACTCAGTAGATTATGTTTATTTTCTCTCATATGTATTGCTGTGGTCTGTGCAACTTTTCATCCTTCTCCCTCACCATATATACTAGAATACTCCTCATGACATTGTAAGAAAAGTAATTAAGCTGCAGCATTGTTTATGTACAAGGTACACTCCTAAATTCTTAGCCCACACAAGAAAGACATTGCCTGTAGAAACATAATCATCCTGCTAAGACTGTGGTAGGGTCATGACAGCATAGTGGAACATGTGTGGTGACGCTGTGATAGTTTGCTGGAATGACAGAGGATTATCTTGCAAGTCTCACGATTCGTTTGTGGTATACTAATCAAAGATTTTCAATGGATTCTGCTTCGGTGTTTTCTACATTGTATATTATTTGTATCAGCTATCACAAGCGCAATGAGGAGACAGTGAATGCAGCAGTTGGTCACTTGCACCGTGAAAATGTCAACGCACTGTAACGAGTAACTCTCAGTTTGAAACTGGCATGAGAGTAACATTTTACCTGCTCTGTGACAGAGCCACAGACAGCTAAATTTATATCAGAAGGACATCTTCAGAAATTTTGTTGTCATAAGATATCTCACTACATTCAGTAACCAGTAAATCTAGAAGTAAGGAACATAAAATACTGCAGAACTGCTACTGAAAATCTGCAAATGATATCTTATCACTGGATACTCTGTTAATGGTGTTTCATTCAACAACTACTCTCTAACAGCCACATTGTTATATATCTACATCTACATCCATACTGCGCAAGCCACCTCACAGTGTGTGGCGGAGGGTACCTGGAGTACCTCTATTGGTTCTCTGTTCTGTTCGAGTCTCGTATTGTTTCTGGAAAGAAATGTTGTCGGTCTGCATCTCTGTGGGCTCTAATCCTTCTGATCTTATCCTCATGGTCTCTTCGCGAGATATACGTAGGAGGGAGCAATATACTGCTTGACTCCTCGGTGAAGGTATGTACTCGAAACTTCAACAAAAGCCTGTACCGAACTACTGAGCATCTCTCTTGCAGAGACATCTACGTAACGCTTTTGCAATTACTAAATGATCCTGTAACGAAGTGCGCTGCTCTCTGTTGGATCTTCTCTATCTCTTATATCAACCCTATCTGGTATGGATCCCACACCAGTGAGCAGTATTCAAGCAGTGGGCGAACAAGTGTACTGTAACCTACTTCCTTTGTTTTCGGACAGCATTTCCAGAGTATTCTTCCAGTGAATCTCAGTCTGGCATCTGCTTTACCGACTATTAATTTTATCTGGTCATTCCATTTTAAATCACTCCTAATGCCTACTCCCAGATAATTTATGGAATTAACTGCTTCCAGTTGCTGACCTGCTACATTGTAGCTGAATGATAAAGGATCTTTCTTTCCATGTATTCGCAGCACATAACACTTGTCTACATTGAGATTCAATTGCCATTCCGTGCACCATGCATCAGCTTGTTGCAGGTCCTCGTGCATTTCAGTACAATTCCATTGTTAAAACCTCTTGATATACTACAGCATCATCCACGAAAAGCCTCAGTGAAATTCCGATGTTATCCACAAGGTCATTTATATATATATATATATTGTGTGTAGCAACGGTCCTACGACACTCCCCTGCAGCACACCTGAAATCACTCTTACTTCGGAAGACTTCTCTCCATTAAGAATGACATGCTGCATTCTGCTATCTAGGAACTCTTCAATCCAATCACACAATTGGTCTGATATTCCTGTGCTATTACTTTGTTCATTGAACGACTGTAGGGAACTGTATCAGACGCCTTTGTGGAAGTCAAGAAACACTGCATCTACCTGGGAGCCCGTGTCTATGTCCCTCTGAGTCTCATGGTCGAATAGCGTGAGCTGGGTTTCACACAATTGTCTTTTTCGAAACCCATGCTGATTCCTACAGAGTATATTTATAGTCTCCAGAAAGGTCATTATACACTAACATAATAAGTGTTCCAAAATTCTACAACTGATCAACGTTAGAGATACAGGTATATAGTGCTGCACATCTGTTCAACGTCCCTGCTTGAAAACGGGGATGACCTGTGCCCTTTTCCAATCTTTTGGGACACTACGCTCTTCTAGAGACCTACGGTACACAGCTGCAAGAAGGGAGTCAAGTTCCTTCACGTACTCTGTGTAAAATTGAACTGGTCTTCCATCAGGTCCAGCGGCCTTTCCTCTTTTGAGCAATTTTAATTTTTTTCTATCCCTCTGTCTTCTATTTCGATATCTACCATTTTGTCATCTGCGTGACAATCTAGAAAAGGAACTACAGTGCAGTCTTCCTCTGTGAAACAGCTACGTGAGTATGACAAAAGACTTCTCGTTTAATTAAGATAGCCATTTGATGTATTGTATTATTATGAGACACCAGTTGCATTAGAGTAGTGCATATTAATAGTTTTTCCTTTGAGGGTACTGAATAAAATACACACAAAAATCAGAGAACCTGTCAACAAGATATTCCACGTCGTTATCGAAACCCATCTGATGATTCACAGGCAGTTTCTCTGTCCCAAGTGTGTAGCAACTCACTGACTCTGAGTTAAGCCGTGTTTAAAGTGCAGTCACCAAACCAAAACAAACGAAGGAAATCAAAAACCAACTTCCTTGGTGGTTCATTGATAAGGGATGAGAAAAGTAAACACATGCAACTACCAGATTAAAAGACGTGAGGTAGATATGTTTGCCAGCCATGCTCCTTCCAGGTTGCATTCGGTGGCAACAATTGTCCTATGAAGCAGTTCATAACACAAAACACCTTTTTTTTTGTGCCACCAGTTGTATATCAATAACAATACATTTTGTGGATGTACACAGGCCTTTGAGCTAATGTTTGTTATGGCTTACTCACTGTTTTCTCCTTATGAAGTTACATATAGTACTTTGCCATCAGACTGCACTGATTTAGGTTTACAGTGACTTTCTTAAATATACTATGGCAAACTTAGCTTTGAAAGTGCACAGACGACTTTCTTCTCCAACCTTTTCAGTTAGAGATTTTGCTTTCTGTCTAATCTTGTTTTTGATGAGACGCTGTACCATAATCCTACTTCCTTTCTTTTAATCTCAGTATGACTACTGTTGGCAAGTGTCACACGAAGGTTACTGGGTTTCACACTTGCTTGCCAGTTATTGGAAAAAAATGGTCATTGGCCATAGTAGTAAATCACAGAAACATCCCTCATCAATGCCGGTTTGTCTTCCTGAATGTGGTGATTAATTTATCTGAAAACGATCGTGTTTGAAATTATACAACTTTACTTTCTCGATATCACTCATATGTTACAAGGCACAGGTGTTTTGAATTGCCTCCACTGTTTTCACACTTCTATTAAACATGAACAGAACCCAATATCTCAAATATTAGACTTTACTCCATTTTCTAATGCATAAACAATGCTCCTCAGAGCGACAAACATGAGAAATATTCAAGCTGTCATGGCACGAGCTATACTGCAGACTTGAACAAAATAAGACCATATTTAAATATGCCTATAGCAGCATGCCATACAAAATCGCCACAGAGCGTGTTGAAACATAGTATTATATCATGCACAATGTTACATGATGTTATACTTGCTATTCAAGCACAGAAAATGTTGCGGTTGGCAGGAGAGCCAACACCGCATTACTAAAAGGAGGCCGAAGTGCACGCGTCTAAGCTCATGCAGGCTGGCATGAGGTCTGGAACATGAAAAGGGAATTAGAATTGAGAAAAACGGACGTAGCTGGTGGAATACTTAACTTTAATCCATTAATGAAGAACGTCGCCCTTTATGGTACGTGATTCACAATATCAATAGTACGGATACTGGCGCCTTGCTAGGTCATAGCAAATAACGTAGCTGAAGGCTATGCTAACTATTATCTTGGCAAATGAGAGCGTAATTTGTCAGTGAACCATCGCTAGCAAAGTCGGCTGTACAACTGGGGCGAGTGCTAGGAAGTCTCTCTAGACCTGCCGTGTGGCGGCGCTCGGTCTGCAATAGCTGATAGTGGTGACACGCGGGTCCGATGTATACTACTGGACCGCGGCCAATTTAAAGGCTACCACCTAGCAAATGTTGTGTCTGGCGGTGACACCACATTCCTCCCCCGCAAATCGGTGTACGGTTGTGGCAAAAGGCTTCTGCCCTCTGTGGGGAGCACCCCATGTTGACGTATGCGACGAGGTGGGGATCCTAACAACAGGCGAGGCTGTGCCACCCGCACCCTGCCATTCGGACCGCGGGGAGCTAGGAAACGCCTGAAAACCTGCTCCTGGGTGCACGCCAACATGCGGTGTATGCACCCGCAGAGAGACAGGAGGGGCCGAAGGGTCGACCTCCATCGGGCCAGGGCACCCAACAGGCGAAGACGACATATGATCCAGAGCGGGCAAGAGTTCTATGTCGGAGGACAACTGGTCACAGGAAGCGATCGGCGGCGCGTGACCCAGAGGCGCCCAGCGGTTGCAGCGACGGGTCCACTGCGGGCGTCGCTGGCAGGAGAACAGGCGGCGGCGGCGCGTCGCCATGGGGCAAAATGGAAGGCAGCGTCAGTAACACCTGGGGCTGAGGCGAGCCAGTAGATGGGTCCCCAGGGCGCTGACCGGACAGCACCGTCGCTGAAAGCAGACGGCGAGCGGCAGATCCCGTGTGACGACAGAGGCACAGTTGATTGAGATGCCGACGCACATCACCATAGGCCCCCAAAACCAGATACATAGCGCGTCCGAGCAAAGACATCAAGGTTCGATGATAATGACCGATGACCGTGGAGCAACTCAGCCGGCGAGCGACCATCTCGGGGCTGAGAGCGATACGAGGACAAAAAGAGCAATAACGCGTCCTCTCGAGAATGCGACTCTTTCAACTTCAACATCTGTGACTTGAAAGTCCTGACCAATCGTTCAGTGGCACCGTTTGACTGTGGCGAAAACGGTGCGGACATCAGATGTTGAATACCATTGGCCTTGCAGAATGACTGAAATTCTGCAGACATGAATTGTAGGCCATTGCTGGAAACAATAGTCTGTGGAAGACCTTCAATGCAAAAGATAGCGGATAACGCTTGGATGGTGGCAGATGACGTCGTGGAAGACATCCGGACAACAAAAGGAAAATTACTGAATGAATCTAGCACAACCAACCATCGAGCATTCCAGAATGGACCAGCAAAATCAATGCGTAAGCGTTGCCAAGGGGAAGTGGCATTTGGCCATGCAAAGAATTTCCGCGGTGGTGCTGATTGTTGTTCGGCACACACCATGCAAGAAGAGCACATATTCGTAATTGTGGTATCGATTCCGAACCAAGTACAGTGCTGACGAGCAAGTTGTTTCATTCTCACTATACCCCAATGTCCTTGGTGGAGAAGCTGTAAGACAGAAGACTGTAACGAACGTGGTACCATGACCCTGGACTGATCTTTATCAGAATGCAACAGCAAAACACCACGTTGTACAAAAAGTCTCTCCTTGTGAGTAAAAAATCGGTGAACCAATGGGTCCCCGATCCGTGACTTTGACAAGGGCCATTGCGTAGCAACAAAACGCAAAACGGGAGCAAGGACAGGGTGGGCAGCTGTGGCTGTAGCTACACGATGAAAATCAATTGGAAACGATTCGACCACGTCATCGGTTTCCGCATCAATGAACATGCAAGCAAGTTCGGAAGAATCGAATGCCCTATCCTCAGCAACAGGCAAGCGGGACAACGCATCGGCGTTTCCATGCATAGCAGTGGACCGATACAAGATATCGTAGCGGTACTGCGAGAGGAAAATAGACCAGCGAATGAATTTCTGCACTGTACGTGGAAGTACAGGCTTGGTCTGATGAAAAAGCGATGTCAAAGGTTTGTGGTCTGTGATTATGGTAAAGTGACGACCATACGAGAAATCATGAAACTTTGTAACACCAAATACGAGAGCCAACGCTTCTTTCTCGACCTGTGAATAATTTCATTGCGCAGACGAGAGCAATTTGGACTCAAAGGCAATAGGGTGATCGTGCGATCCATCTTTTTCGCAAGCACAGCACCGATCCCGAAATCCGATGCATCCACCATCAACAAGAGGGCCTTCTGGGGGTCGAATGGCGTAAGGAAAGTATGTGAAAGCAAAGTAGATTTCAACTGGCGAAAGGCGCGGTTGCATTCCGGCGTCCAGATGAAAGGAACACCTTTACGGCGTAAGCGATGAAGCGGAGCTGAAATGGAAGAGGCATGCAGAATATATCTATTATAATAGTTGATTTTTCCCAGCATGCTCTGTAGCTGCTTCAGATTCTGCGGCGACGGCAAGTCTTGTATGGCACAAAGGTGCGTGGGACTGGGATGTATGCCTTGGGCATTGAGTACATGGCCCCAAGTATGGCAAGTCCCGAGCAAAAAAGACACATTTGTACTTCCGCAAGCGAAGACCATTTTGTCGCAAGACCTAAAATAATGTTCTGAGATTGGCCAAATGTTCTTCTTCCGTCTTTCCGGCGATCACAATATCGTCCAGATAATTTGGTGCAGTAGTGACCGACGCACAAACAGTTTGTAGATATTGCTGAAACAATGCAGGGGCGGATGCACACCCGAATGGTAGTTGTTTGAATCGATACAAACCAAGATGCTTTGTTAACCACCAAAACGCACTGGAATTCTTTGTCCACTGGTATTTACAAGTACGCATCTGCCAGGTCCAACTTCGATAAATATTTACCCGGGCACAGTTTGTCAAAAAGATCTTGCGGGCGGGGTAAAGGAAAAGTTGCAATCACTAGTTGTGGATTCACTATTGCCTTGAAGTCCACACAGAGTCTCAATTTTCCGGACGGTTTTGGCAAAATTACTAAGGGTGATGCCCAGAGAGAAGCCTACACACGTTCAATTACACCTTGTGATTCCAAATCATTTAATGTTTTTGTGACCTCATAACGCAATGCGTGGGGAACATTGCACGCTCTGAAAAATTTCGGTTGCGCGTTTACTTTCAGTTGCGTGTTTACTTTCAGTTCCAAATGTGCTTTATAGTTCTTAGCGCAACTGAGGCCTGGTGCAGAAATGTCTGCAAATTCTTCACATAGACGAGAAACACTGTCTGAAGGCAACATCTGGTTCACTGATAGGACCTGATTTACTATAGACAAGTTAAACAACTGAAATAAATCAAAACCAAACAAGTTCACTGCAGAAGAAGAACAAAGGACGTAAAATGATACAAGTTTTGTTTGTCCTTTGTATGTTGCAAGAAGGCTGCACTGTCCTACCACAGGGATCGCTGGACCGGAGTAGCTAGTTAACTTAACATTTGCGGCACGCAACTGAGGTGTGCCCAGCAGTTTGTAAGTGTCTTGGTTGATCAGTGAAACTGCAGCTCCGGTATCGAGCTGGAATGGTATCACTTTGCCGTTAATGTCCAAGTCTACAAAAAGTTTACTGTCCCGCTGACGACAAGAGCGACTGTCTCGTGCAATGTGAACTGACACTGGTACGTAATCACTTACGACTTGATGGGAGTTCCGGCGATGTCGACGCACACTATTTCTGGGACGAACACAGTCACTGTTATTGAGAGTGGCACTAGGCGGAGTGGAATGAACTACATGAATTTCCATGGGCGAAGTTTCGCGAGCCTGAGTATCCTTGGTTCGAATCCGATTCCGGCGCGAAACAACGGGCCTGGAATGGTTTCGAGCTACCGATCTGAGCTTTTTCTGGCAAACACTCTGAACATGTCCTTTTTTATTACAATAAAAGCAGATAGCTTGGCGTGACGGGCAATTCTCACGCGAATGTTTAGTAGCACACCATGGGCATGATTTGATCACTGCATTAGCTTTCCGGCGCAGTACACGTGGCTGAGAGCCTAGCGGCAGCGGCGCGGCCGGGCACGAGGGCTGTTTACTGGCCCGAACAGCTCGCCCGGCGGGCCGGTTAACCTGACACACTGCTGGCGAAGTTTCAAATGATTCATGAACAAAGTAAAGTGTGTCCTGCCGATCCAATATGTCCATCACTTGTTGAAGGGAGGGATTTACTAGTTTCAAAATCTGTTCCCTTATACGAACATCAGAAACGTTCTGTGCAATTGCATCATGTACCATAGTATCTGAATAAGGGAGTCCACATTGACACTCAAATCCCTAGTAAGTCCTTGCAAGGTTGCAACCGACTCCCGATTAGTCTGACCTGCCGTACGTTTTGTACGAAAGAAGGCATACCGTTTCGCAACTACATTGACTGATTCTTTGAAATATGCATCTAATGCAGACAGAATTTCTTCGTAGGACAGAGTTGCTACATCGCGGCGGGGAAATAATTCGACTATCACACGGTATGTTACCTTGAATTCTGTAGACGGCGAGATGGAATCCAAATTGGCGTGACCACTCCGTCCAGCTTTCCAGTGCAGCATCAAAAGGTCGAAAAGGGGGTGCAACAGCGTGTTGCGGCTGCGTTAGCGGTGAAGCGGCTGCTGCCGCATCGTTTTGCATTGCACGTTGATCCTGGACGAGCTGCCCAAGGGCATCTAGTAAGGCCTGCATCTGCTTATTCTGTAAGCGATAAATCTGGAGATTGTGACGAAGCCATTGCACAAGTAAATCAGGGCAATATCGATAAGAACACTTTTACTCTCTTCGCCAATGTTGTGGTTGGCAGGAGAGCCAACACCGTATTACTAAAAGGAGACCGAAGTGCATGCGTCTAAGCTCACGCAGGCTGGCGTGAAGTCTGGAACATGAAAAGGGAATTAGAATTGAGAAAAACGGATGTAGCTGGTGGAATACTTAACTTTGATCCATTAATGAAGAACGTTGCTATTTATGGTACATGATTCGCAATATCAATAGTACAGATACTGGCTCCTTGCTAGGTCGTAGCAAATAACGTAGCTGAAGGCTATGCTAACTATCGTCTCGGCAAATTAGAGCGTGATTTGTCAGTGAACCATCACTAGCAAAGTCGGCTGTACAACTGGGGCGAGTGCTAGGAAGTATCTCTAGACCTGCCGTGTGGCGGCGCTCAGTCTGCAATCACTGATAGTGGCGACACGCGGGTCCGACGTATACTACTAGACCGCGGCCAATTTAAAGGCTACCACCTAGAAAGTGTGGTGTCTGGTGGTGACACCACAGAAAAGTCCGCTGGAGATCATAGGCTCTATGCTTGATGCATCATGATCACTTGAGCAGACACCGATCTGAATCAAGCAGCCACTGGGTGACAGCGCTGAAATTGGTCTTACTATGACAGCCAGGGGCCGTTAGACTTGGACTCAGTTATGATTTGACTGTTAAAGTGTATACACGTCTTACTCTGTTTATTTGATCTGTGACTTTCATGTATTGCATCTTCCTTGAAATATATTTGTTCAACTTGAAGTTATTACAGCCTTCTTTTTTGTTTCCATGAGTGATGTCTTCTTCCTTGTGTTCATCAGTGACTGAATCTGTTTTGATACTTTTTCTTAGCTGAAAACTGCTATGATTGTGTTGTTTTTGTCCTTAAAATAACAGTCTTTCTTTGTGTGTTTTTCATTTTCCAGTGACGACAGAACCTGAAAAGTCTCTTTTTTTGGTTCTTGAATTATATTTTTGTTTTAAAGTACCAATCCCTTTGTCCATGATTATTTTTCTTGCAAAATACACAGTGTCGTGGGCATGAACATGTATAGATGAAGATGTAAATGTAATTAATACACATTTTGTTGTATCCTTTAATAATCCACATGTTTTTTAAAATATTAATTGACCAGGTTGCAAACTTCTGAATTATTGCATGTTGCATAAAGTCATACTAATTTTTATAATATGTGAACTTAGTACTTTAAATCAGTTTAGGCCAATGTTTCAGCAAAAAAAAAAGAGTAGAAATTTTTAGAGCACATGGTACTTTGAGGTTTTAAACATCAAATATCAAACAGTCCTGCAAAATAAAAAATCTTCAGCAAAACAAACTATATTTTAAGCAGAATGAGATTTTCACTCTGCAGCGGAGTGTGCACTGATATGAAACTTCCTGGCAGATTAAAACTGTGTGCCAGGCCGAGACTCGAACTCGGGACCTTTGCTTTCGCGGACAAGTGCTTTACCAACTGAGCTAGCCAAGCCCGACTCACGCCCCATACTGGCAGAAGTAAAGCTGTGAGGACGAGGCGTGAGTCGTGCTTGGGTAGCTCAGATGGTAGAGCACTTGCCTACGAAAGGCAAAGGTTCTGAGTTTGAGTCTCGGCCCGGTGCACAGTTTTAATCTGCCAGGAAGTTTTGTATTTGAAGCGTCAGTAAAACTTATACTACTGTGTGAATAATAGGAAATTTAAAAAAATGACCTTGGAAGTAAATAAGTTGCATGTAGCATATTTTTCATTGTAGGAGTGATTTCACTGCAAGTAGGTGTCATCCACTCTGATTCAATAGACAATAATTATTTCAGGTTGGTATTTCAAAGTAATAACCATATTGTAACTGAGTGTGACAGAATAGTCAAAAAGTTTGCTTTTTCGTGATTATGGGTGCATTACCAGATATTGATGAAGTGTCTCATAGTTGTGTGGATGGAAACGTACTTTGTGTTTTTTTATGACAGCAAAGTAACCTATACAATGACTTTATTTTGTGAAACAAGTTGGGAAGTAACAAAACACCAGGTGAAGACAATGAAGGTGCATTACCTAGAATTTAGGCATAAAAATTGTCCAGAAGAAACTTTTATCAAAGCAATGTATACTGGAGGGGAAAAAAACTCTTTGTCATGTAGGTGGCATCATACAGCATTTAACTACCACTTACTGTGAAATTTTCTTTTGCTTCAGTTTGGTTGATTTTTTATAATCCCAAGCTGTGGCATTCTGTAACAATACTGCTGGTGATAGTAAACTGATGTTGTTTCGGTGTTATTATTCAGATAAGCTCTGTTATGCTTCAGTTACTGCTATTGGTCCTCTTTTATACAAACTGTCCTATTGTAGCAACTGTTTATAATGTTTCTAGTTCTATTTCCAGTGTCCATATATTGTGAAATGCACAAAATTATACCAACAATAAGATTAGTACATAGTTTCATAAAGAATATTTTTCCTTTCTTTTTCCTGAAGGACAACAATGACTGGAAATAATGGCAGATTTCGTATAGAAGAAGTGAATCCTGTAGTTCTGCAGCCACTCCCACCAGCGAGACGACCTCAGCGTGCGCCCTGGACTCGGTCTCGTAGACAGATTGCTACTGCAGAATTCAGACGCTCAATATACGAGAGAAATTTGTGGGTCATGCCATTACATGACATTACAGGAAGATACAGGGAATCTTCTCCAGAATTTTACAGGTATTTTCTAATGCAATCCCTTCTTTTTAAACACTGTGCAATAAATCGCCATCATTTTTGTCCTGTAGTCTGTTTACATCAAAAGGGTAATTATTACTTACATAAAGTAGATTGTGAATTGTTCCCTATGTCTGAAATAGTGTTACTCTCAAACTATGAACTGAACTATTTCCTTCTGAAAAAATATACACATAAATCTGCAGTTATTTCTTCATATGGACAATTTCACTGCTGCAGGAATTTTTGTGCTGGAATCTGTAAAATGTTACCAAATCTCAGCTCTCTGCTGAATCAGAGAAAATATTTCTTCCATTAACAGTTATATTAGGTCTTCTGTTACAATTTTTGATATAAGGGAATGCCACATTTCACTCTTAATCTGACTGTACTAGTGGCAGTTCTGTACGAATCTGACAAATAAAATGAATCTTTTCTCTCTCTCTCTCTCTCTCTCTCTCTCTCTCAAACTGCCATCCTGTCCTGCCTTGGAGACGTGCGACATTCATCTGGGCTAGTGTACATGCACAAACAATAACAAATTCCAAAGAGTTTACAATTACAAACTAATAAACTAATAACAAATAGTTTCACTATAGCAATCACAGTTCTTCAGCTAGCTACGTTTTGGGTAATCCATCATTTACCAAAAGTGGTATGTTACACCACATATCATTGCCCATAGATAAAGGTCATTGTCACAACTCTATAAAATAATGAATAATATATTTATTTCCAAACATTCTTTAGTATTATGAAATTACAATAGTAACAGTTTGTCTTTTTTATTTTATCAAGTGTATACTTATTGAAATGGAAGCTATTTACACAAAGCATTTCCAGTGTATTCATTGTCTTGCTTTATTTGTACTTGCATATTAACCACAAAGAGGGCTGGTAAACCACCTCTGATTCATCCTCTAATGTTTCAGTTAATTCATGACTTTCTTTTAGTGCGCTGATGTAGAAATCAAGTAATTATCAGCTTCCGTTGCTATCCCAATGTTGTCAAACTTCATTTGGGAGGTACTTGTACATGTGTTACTCCTGTGGCAACCCTTTGAAAACAGGTTTAAGTATTTACATAAGAGAATAGTTTCCGTAGTGTAAACTGTTGAATGAATATGGAAAGAGGGAGGCCAGACGTGGTGTTCCTGGTGAAGAAGAAATAAAGGAAATAAAATACTAGAAATGTTAGAACCGAAGGAAGAACAATTCCCCCCCCCCCCCCCCCCCCCCACACACACACACACACACCAAAAAAGGAAGAAGAAATATTGCTCCCTGGGTAGTACTTTCCGGCGAGCCAGAGGACAAAAATGTTCTCTTACATAACAGATATCACCGGTTTTACTTCCACAGGTGCTGAAAATTGGTCCTAACACCTTACTATTACCAATGTACATAGAGAGTAGCGACACAGATAGTAATCTCCAGGTTGTTAATTAACTAAAGCACCAAAACTAAAGTAATGCTTCATTTGAGTTAGACAGGGTAGGCAAATAGTAACCCTTGTTACTATCACTAATTTTAAAGGTGTACAAAACCTGTAAAGAATGTACTAAGGAATACTTACATAATATGCATTTGAGTATGACGCACACAGTGGTTACGGTCACTTACAAGCCACACCACAAGTTCGGAAATGGGGCCAAATTTCTAGTAGAGTACTGTCAAGTTGAGATTTTCGCACACAAATATTTTATTCATATCTTGCAGAAACTAGCAGTACGGCAATAACAGCCTTTCAAAACACTCCACTAACGGCAATCAAGTAATTTATAGCAATACAACAGTTTAAAAAAAATTAAAGGACATATTCAAACAGGCTATTAAAGTAAATATAGAACTTTGTTAATAAGGTATGGTGAGGTAGTGAAGCTACCAACACCGCCATTTAAAAAAAAAATCAAAGGTCTCAGCAAACATACGATTAATGGCAATAAAGGAATGGAGGAATGCAAAACGTTTTTAAACAGAAGTGTCCTGGAATATCATTAGAACATAACAGATATGACGGACCCGTGTAAGGCGGCCACACATCACCCACTCAGTGATGCTCAGGCTAGGCAGAATACTGACCAATTTAAATACGCCTGTAAACCCAAATGCCACTCTCAGGCTGGTCACTGCACTGGCTTTTAGCCAGCGAAAACTTGTAATAAGATGGCTTAACTTGCTGACAGAATTAGAGCTAACGTCATGCAAGGAAACATTACACCACACAGTCCTGAATGAGTGACCACATGATCAACCAACAAGAAGCATGAATTTACTCATAACACACGACAGAATAGCAAAACAGTTAAACTGCCAAAACTACACCTCCCATTGGGCAGTAACGAGAGGAGGAGGAAAGATCACTGTCTTCAATTACACCGGTGTCGGGGACAGGAAACCCGATCGCCGGAGGCCACAGGGCAGAAGAGACACTGGTTATGCAAACTTATTACTTAATATATGAAGACAGTAACTTGTTCTCGAAAGAACAGTTACTGTTGATGACCATCCAGCTTTTCCCTGGAATAAATTTCTATAAGGTACAATACATATGTAGAATTGTGGACAGTTGGGAATGTGAGCCTGACAGGAAGCTTGCAAGGGATAAGTCCCTGCAGTCACGCTATTCATCTGTGTCCTCGGTGGCTCAGGTGGATAGAGCATCTGCCATGTAAGCAGGAGATCCCAGGTTCGAGTCCCGGTCGGGGCACACATTTTCAGCTGTCCACATCGAGGTGTATCAACACCACCTGTCTGCAGCTGAGGTTTTCAGTTAGTCATCATTTATTACTTAATGATTAAACATTCCACTAACTCAACTTGCAATTATGCTCGAACAGGCAGTACACGACCTCCGAAGGCAAGGAGCTACACATCCAACCGCTCACACGTCGCCAGTGTACTCAACACATGACAACATGCTCACTGCAGTTCGCGTCTTCTCTGCAGCGTTGACGAGTAGTGACCGCCCCTTCATGTTAGGTGTCTCCTTTTTAAACTCCAGTGTTTAAACGGAGGACTTAAAGAAGCTTGTTAATGTCCCACCAAGGTGAAATGAACAGCAACTACTTCTGGGGCAATTCTGTATACAACCAACCCGCGGGGAGCTCTTCCTTCAACTCAACCCGCTCGTTACACTCAGGATACATACCGTGGTGACTCGGTACAACCGACCACACCTGGTCCGCGCTGGCAAGCCACACTGCCCTCCCGTATCCACCAGACTCTCTGAGCGCACAACGCCCCTACTTCCTCGCCACCACATGAGGTTACAACCTGTCAAAGACCTCATTTCTTCCATAGCAGTTTGCCGGGAGCAAACGCAGATATAGATAGCAGAGGGAAAAGACAACCAAGCAGCCACTTAATGACAGAACATATCAAACAAACATGTCAGGGGAAGAAAAGGAAAACCAATGCAATCTAAATACAAGGTGTAGCACGAGTTGATACATGGCTCAGAGTAATGTGAAATTCCCAACCATATCTTATGTTAATCACATTTCTCAATAAACATTTCATATTTCTCCTGTATGTATTTGGAACAACGGGCAGTCTTTTGTTGCCTTGCCTACCTCTTTACTCCATATTACCTACATTAGGAACAGCACAGAAAGGTCACACTTATTTTGCTGTCATTGTTTTATAAAATTAGTACATCAATTAGGCCACTATAAGACAAGTAGTCCCCCTATTTCTCAACTTTGGAGTGAGCCTCAAAACCAACAGTG
Source organism: Schistocerca gregaria (assembly GCF_023897955.1). NCBI lineage: Eukaryota > Metazoa > Arthropoda > Insecta > Orthoptera > Acrididae > Schistocerca > Schistocerca gregaria. The sequence continues at coordinate 277,048,943 of NC_064924.1, read as the reverse complement.
TGCTACTTCTGTAGAAACAACCCGAGACACTTCTTCATCAGGAAGCCATTTCCTAACCACAATCAAAGATAGTATCACCACATATCCCTGTTATCACCCTTTAGGGGTAGCTCCATCTTTCTTTGGTACACCTACTCTCTATGTTACGCAATTAACAAATAAGGGTGCAGTATCCTGTTTAATATTATAAACTACTCTTCTCTGTATTCCTGTGCGTTGAGATAACTTACTCCTATTTCATCTAGAATCCTTACCTGATTACTGAGTTTCCTCATCTGCTGTCTCTTAATTATACTCCTCTGCATTCCATTTTATGTAACCAAACTTATTTTCATTCATTGTGGATGTATTACTTTGCTTTGGCTCTGAATGTTCCTATATAGATTTCATCTGGATGTCAGCTCTTCATTGAACTGCTATCTATGGGTACATTGCCCCTACCTACTCTTGTCCTCGACAATGTGATGGTGCTAATATGCTGCACCTTTCCAGATAAACTGGTAAAAGCATTCTTATTTAAGTAATGCATCTTCTCTGTGGCTGTGTAATAGCCTTAAACATATACAATGATTTGAGTTATTCCCCAGAAAATTTTCATTCATAAATATTTCATAGTGAAATCCTAGTTAATCTAAGATACTCTAACATAAATATGCTTAGTAATCCAAACATTTATTATCTCAAACATTCAACCTTTATGTGACATTTTTAATGAATCTTGGACTAGGGAGACATGAAACATGTGTGTCAAAATGACAGACAGTCTAGGTATATCAAAAATTTACATAATTTATTCCATTTGCATGAATAGTTTGCAGGAAGCATTTGCGAGAGAGACGTCTATACTTACCTCAGCATTTGTATTTAAGTTACATGTTCAGATGAACTTTCCATTTTATTCTAATTTGACGTCATCTATAGCCAGAAAGTGGCATTTATTTTCATCACAAAACATGTAGGATTTTTCATTTCTTATTACAGTAGAGCATTGATTACCCGAACTAATTAGGGGTCTTGGGTGTTCAGAGAATCAGTTTATTCAAATAATTGAATTGTATACACTACTTTACCCAAAAAACTACATATTATATGTATAATAATTTGAATCTCTTTTATAATTACAAAGACAGTAGGAATGTATGTAATACAGAATAGTAAATAAAAAAATAGGATATACATATGCACTTTGCTCATACATTACATATGAATAGAATTAATCGCTTAAAAAATCCTTAATTTGGGTGTGTCTAAACAAGCCTACCCGCTTATGAGCAGCTACGTCACATATTTTTTTCAATGCAGATATTTGATACTGGGCACTTTCATCTTGAGCTACAAATCATTGCAAGACAGTATCTACACATTTAAATTCCTGAGAAGCAACCATTATATATTCAGCTTTGTTTTGTGGACCACAGTTGATAAGATGCTGGCTGCGTCAGCTTTATCAGTGATGAGGTTTACAATTCCACTATCTTGAATAATTTGGTGCCCTAGACATGCATTGTCAACAGTCATCCATTCTTGCATGTTTTCTTCCTCACGTTCATGTCAGTTGAGCTCTTTTAGCATGTTGACCAATTCAGGCACATCATTCTGTTCATTATTTGCAATTAGACATTGGGAGCTTTCCACCATACCCACAATTTTATTATAGCCTTTTTTTCAAATTATGTTCCTTTACACTATTCCATGCTGCTTTGATCATGTAGGATGCGTCTTGCAAATCTGTAGTATTTTTATGATTACCTAACAAACTTTCCTCTTCTCCCTTCTCTCCTCATCTCTTCTCTTTCTAACAATAACTTCTGGAATAATTCTTTTCTCTAATACGACTTGAAAGTGTCAATAACGTGTTGACTCCTGGACTGTAATGAAGAGGTTACATTATGTGGAAAAAATGCTACTTTTATGAACTCATCTTTTTCATGTGAGATATATCAGGAGGGGTGAGTTACTACATTATCAAGTTGCAGTAATGTTTTCTTCCTTTTGCCATTCTATAACTGAATATCTTTTAAAGAGGGTAAAACAACTCCCGTTAACTATTCCATTAAAATTTTACTGTCCTACTGTGCGCTCTTCTGTGAGGTGTAAACAACAGGCATTGCAGACTTACTAATGTGTTTCGAACACTGCAGCAGTTTCTTACCTTTATCAGTGACGAGTGTAGGCAATCGGTGGCTACCAGTAGCATTGGCACAAGTGAAAGCAGAGTTGGAGGCATGTCATGTCCATCTGGGCCAGTGTGCAAGCATATACAGTAACAAATTCCAAACACTTCACTATTTTAAACCAATTAGCTAATAACAAAAACTTTCATCGTGGCGATCATTTGTTGGCTAGATTGATTTTTGGTAACACATTGCTCTACTAAAGGTAATATGTTGCACAGTTTAAAACAGCGGGACTAGAGCTAAGAGACAGAGACTGAATAAAGGATTAGAAATGTACTGAAATGAAGGAGATAAAATATATAGCAAACTTGAAAATTTGAAATTGCCTGAAGCTTTAGGTAAATGAAAGGGACAAAAGTAGAAACATAGAAGTAACACAAGACAAAGTGAAAGTCTCTGGTGCACTTGCTCCTCCATTTCAATTAATCACTACTCTGAATTTCTACAAGTTTATGTTCTGATTTGCTTCTGTATTCTCGTGTTTTTCTTTCTTACTGTGTATGTCCTGTATTTATTTCCATTTTTCACTTTAATTTTTCCTATTTTATTAGTATACCCTGAATTCAGTCTCACTAAGTGTATAAATTTTGCTCGTACTCTCCATTGTATGTCTTCGCATCTCATTGTAATTTGATGCACATCAAGGCTTGATCTCTGTGAGAGATTTGTAAAGTGAACAGTATATGTGCTACACAGAAACCATATTTAGTTTTTGCTTGTGCAGGGTGTCATTCAGTTAGCTTTTTGTGGGAATGAAAAATAGGCCAAAAGTTCTTCTCAATTCAAGTTCATCTAGAAGAAAAAGGATATTTATTTGCCACATTTTCTATCATACTCTGTTAAGCCTCAAGAGGGGGGGGGGGAGGAGGAGTGGGTAAAATGCAAAGACGTTCCTCAACAGGTATCTAGAAGAATATAATAATGCCAAAGCCAAAGAAGGGAGATGCTGACAGATGTAAGTGTTACTGACCATCAGTTTGATAGATGGCAGTTGTAAAATACTAACTCTGATTAACTACAGACGGATGAAATTAGTAGTATAAACTGACAAGGGATACTCATAATTTGGATTTGTTGCTCTTGCATTTGCTGTAGTCGCAGTTAAATTTGTTTGCTATCAGGTCTGCCTGTTGGGCAAAACACTTGTTTTTCATGTTGTGGTTGTTGTTGTTGTTTTTGTGGTGGCGGTCTTCAGTCCTCACTTAAATCAATACTCGATGTTAACAAATTTCTCTTCTTCAGAAACACTTTCCTTGCCATTGCCAGTCTACATTTTATATCCTCTCTACTTCGACCGTCATCAGTTATTTTTCTCCCCAAATAGCAAAACTCCTTTACTACTTCAAGTGTCTCATTTCCTAATCTAATTCCCTCAGCATCACCCGATTTAATTTGACTACATTCCATTATCCTCGTTTTGCTTTTGTTGATGCTCATCTTATATCCTCCTTTCAAGACACTATCCATTCCGTTCAACTGCTCTTCCAAGTCCCATGCTGTTTCTGATACAATTACAATGTCATCGGCGAACCTCAAAGTTTTTATTTCTTCTCCATGGATTTTAAGACCTACTCCGAACTTTTCTTTTGTTTCCTTTACTGCTTGCTCAATGTACAGATTGAGTAACATCGGGAATAGGCTACAACCCTGTCTCACTCCCTTCCTAACCACTGCTTCCCTTTCTGACCCTTTCACTCTTGTAACTGCCCTCTGGTTTCTGTACAAATTATAAATAGCCTTTCGATCCCTGTATTTTACCCCTGCCTCCTTCAGAACTTGAAAGAGACTATTCCAGTCAACATTGTCAAAAGCTTTCTCTAAGTCTACAAATGCTAGAAACGTAGATTTGCCTTTCCTTAATCTTTCTTCTAAGATAAGTCTTAGTGTCAGTATTGCCTCACGTGTTCCAACATTTCTACGGAATCCAAACTGATCTTCCCCGATGTCGGCTTCTACCAGTTTTTCCATTCGTCTGTAAAGAATTTGTGTTAGTATTTTGCAGCTGTGACTTATTAAACTGATTGCTCGGTAATTTTCACATCTGTCAACATCTGCTTTCTTTGGGATTGGAATTATTATATTCTTCTTGAAGTCTGAGGGTATTTTGCTTGTTTCATACAACTTGCTCACCAGATGGTAGAGTTTTGTCAGGACTGGCTCTCCCAAGGCCGTCAGTAGTTCCAATGGAATGTTGTCTACTCCGGGGGCCTTGTTTCGACTCAGGTCTTTCAGTGCTCTGTCAAACTCTTCACGCAGTATCATATCTTCTATTTCATTTTCATCTACATCCTCTTCCATTTTCATAATAGTGTCCTCAGGTACATTGCCCTTGTATAGACCCTCTATATACTCCTTCCACCTTTCTGCTTTCCCTTCTTTGCTTAGAACTGGGTTTCCATCTGAGCTCTTGATGTTCATACAAGTGGTTCTCTTATCTCCATAGGTCTCTTTAATTTTCCTGTATGCAGTATCTATCTTACCCCTAGTGAGATAAGCCTCTACATCCTTAAATTTGTCCTCTAGCCATCCCTGCTTAGCCATTTTGCAGTTCCTGTCAATCTCATTTTTGAGACGTTTGTATTCCTTTTTGCCTGCCTCACTGCATTTTTGTATTTTTTCCTTTCATCAATTAAATTCAGTATCTCTTCTGTTACCCAAGGATTTCTACTAGCCCTCGTCTTTTTACGTACTTGATCCTCTGCTGCCTTCACTATTTCTTTCTCAAAGCTACCTATTCTTCTTCTACTGTATTTCTTTCCCCCATTCCTGTCAATCATTCCCTTATGCTCTCCCTGAAACTCTGTACAACCTCTGGTTTAGTCAGTTTATCCAGGTCCCATCTTAAATTGCCACCTTTTTGCAGGTTCTTCAGTTTTAATCTACAGTTCATAACCAATAGATTGTGGTCAGAGTCCACATCTGTCCCTGGAAATGTCTCATAATTTAAAACCTGGTTCCTAAATCTCTGTCTTACCATTTTATAATCTATCTTAAACCTTTTAGTATCATCAATTTCTTCATCATCTGCAAAGCTAGTTGGCATATAAACTTGTACTACTGTAGTAGGCATGGGCTTCGTGTCTATCTTGGCCACAATAATGCGTTCACTATGCTGTTTGTAGTAGCTTACCCGTACTCCTATTTTTTTTTTTATTCATTATTAAACCTACTCCTGCATTACCCCTATTTGATTTTGTGTTTATAACCCTGTATTCACCTGACCAAAAGTCTTGTTCTTCCTGCCACCGAACTTCACTAGTTCCCACTATATCTAACTTTAACTTATCCATTTCCCTTTTTAAATTTTGTAACCTACCTGCCCGATTAAGGGATCTGACATTCCACACTCCGATCTATAGAACACCAGTTTTCTTTCTCCTGATAACGACGTCCTCTTGAGTAGTCCCCGCCCAGAGATCCGAATGGGGGACTATTTTACCTCCGGAATATTTTACCCAAGAGGACGCCATCATCATTTAACCATACAGTAAACTGCATGCCCTCGGGAAAAATTACGGCTGTAGTTTCCCCTTGCTTTCAGCCGTTTACAGTACCAGCACAGCAAGGCCATTTTGGTTAGTGTTACAAGGCCAGATCAGTCATTCATCCAGACTGTTGCCCATGCAACTACTGAAAAGGCTGTGCCCCTCTTCAGGAACCACACGTTTGTCTGGCCTCTCAACAGATACCCCTCAGTTGTGGTTGCACCTATGGTATGGCTATCTGTGTCATTGAGGCATGCAAGCCTCCCCACAAACGGCAAGGTCCATGGTTCATGGGGGGAGGCTGTTTTTTCATATGACCCAGATAAGTTTCACACTTCTGTGCTGTCGTCAGTGCACTTTCTTTATTAAAGTCTCTAAAATGTGAACATGTTTATTAAGTGATAACTAGTATATGATAATTAGACCTAAAGATTTTTTGCTTTATTTTTGTCACTACCTTGATTTTACTTTACCCAGTTAAGCAGAATCATTTGGGCAGGATCATTTGTACATTATCATGTACTAGTAGCTTGTCATCTGCAACATCTGGTACAGTGAATTTGGGTGACATTTTAATGCATCACTTTATGTTTAAACATAATTTTGTTGTATCAAGTTATTTCATGCATATATTTGCTATTACTTATGTTTTGTTTTGTCAGACCCTCTGTCTTTTTTGTTCTCATGAGTTATTCAGAACCACACACAGATACTACATATACTGAGTTTGGCGCCATCTACCCCCCCACTTCTCTCTCTCTCTCTCTCTCTCTCTCTCTCTCTCTCTCTCTCTCTCTCTCTCTCTCTCACACACACACACACTGTGTGTGTGTGTGGGGGGGGGGGGGGGGGTCGTGTGTGCACACGTGCGTATGCATGCATGCACTTTTGAGCTATTTATGTCATCTTTTCTGTAAGGTTCCCTTAATGTTTTAAATAATGTGTAGTTTATACGTACACGGGTTTATGCACAACCCTCTCCCCCTCCACACACACACACACACACACACACACACACACACACACACACACACACACAAAGAGAGAGAGGAGAGAGTTTTGCCAGAGCAAAAAGTGTTTATCACAAACAAAATTCTGCAGATTACATCTAGTAAAGGGTGGCAATTATTGAACTATGTGAAATAAAATTGCCATAACTTCTGAATGGTTTGCATCAAAAAGTCTCTTCACCCTCAACAGGTGGCTGTGTGATGTGCCACATCCAGTCACAGAATAGTCACTGCGATATTCCTTGATGACACAGTGACTACCAAATGGTAGGTGAAGGTTTTGGAAGATGATTTCACCTCCATTATCCAACGTGATCCTGATTTCCACAAGATGTAGTTCATCCAAGATGGAGCACAAAGCAGGAGAGTGTTTGATGTCCTGGAAGAGAAGTTTGGGGCTGCATTCTTGCTCTGGGGTACCTGTAGACCATTGGCATGGGCCTCGATTGGCCGCCATATTCTCTGAATCTGAACACAAGTGACTCCTTTTTGTGGGGGTATATTAAAGACAAAGTGTATGGCAGTAATCCCAAAACCATTGCTGAGCTGAAAACAACCATTCAGGAGGTCATGAATGTTCCAACACTTCAGCAGGTCACGCAAAATTTTACTATTCGTCTGTGCCACCTTGTTGACAATGACGGCAGGCATATTGAATGTCTCATAACATAAATCCGAATATCTGTAGTGATCTTTACATGTTAAATAAAGTGTGTGCACGCTACAGTTTGTAACTAATTTACGTTTATTTATAATTTTTTTTCATATAGTTCAATAATTTTCACCCTGTATTTGTGTGTGAAATGGCCAGAGCAGCTCATGAGCATGCAAATCAAAATGATTAGACAAAGCAAAACGAACTCCCCAACCAAGTTCACATTAACGTTGTTTGCTTGCAGATGACATGCTTCCAGTATGTGATAGCGTGCAAATCATGCTGCATAACCATATAATATAAAATTAAGGTAATGGCAAAAACAAACAATCCTTAGGCCTAATTTTCATAGAGTAGTTATCAGTTAAAAATTCAGATTTGAGTAAAGAAAACCTACTGATGCTAACAGAGAGGTGCTGGTATCTATTTGGGTCATAAGAAAAAAACAGTGTTTTGCGTAACAGGTGGACCTTATATCCAATAGACAACCAGGGAGCTTATATCAGGAGCTAAATACAAAAAGCAAAAGATCATCTATAGCTTGTGTAGAAACCAATCTACAGTTCTAAGAGATGAAGCACACAGAAAGGAGGTAGTAATTGAGAAGCTAGTATGACAGGATTAGTTGTGGCTTACGCCCTATGTTATTCAATCTACACATTACATTAGCAGTAAAGGAAAGCAGGACTTTTTTTTAAAGGGAATTATAGATAATGTCTTGAAAACAGTTTGTAAGACGAACATCCACAAAAATAAAACAAGTGATGCTGGCAGAATCAGGAAATAAGATAATGAAAACGGTAGATAAGTTTGATATTTAGACAGCAAAATAAATGGTAGCAGAAACAAGATGGTGTAAAAATATCCTGAAAGGACTTGTCCTATGTCCGCACACTTCCTCTGTCTGCCTACATGGTATACTGCACATGCCGCTGTACCCTGCATGGTGTAGGTGTAGAGATAGAGATAGTGTGTACTTCATGCTTCATACCATTATTATCTATTTTATGTGTTATTCTATTTGCATTCGAGGAAGGAAATAAATGTTTAGAAATGAGTATGGCAGATGTCACTGTTTTATATCCAGGTTAGAGCAAAAGGTTAACATCTCCATAACCCCTGTATTAAATCTACACTATGTGATCAAAAGTATCTGGACACCCCAAAAACATACGTGTTTCATATTAGGTGCATTGTTCTGCCCCCTACTGCCAGGACTCCATATCAGCGACCTCAGTAATCATTAGATATCGTGAGACAGCAGAATCGGCCGCACCGCAGAACTCACGGACTTCGAACGTGGTCAGTTGATTGGGTGTCACTTGTGTCATACATTCCACACTCCTAAATATCTTTAGGTGCACGTTTCCAATGTAATAGTGAAATGGAAATGTGAAGCAACACATACAGTACAAAAGCGCAAAGGCCAATGTCGCCTGTTGACTGACAGAGACCGCCGACAGTTGAAGGGGGTCACAATGTGTAATAGGCAGACATCTATCCAGTCCATCACACAGGAATCCCAAACTGCATCAGGATCCATTGCAAGAAGTATCACAGTTAGGCGGGAGGTGAGAAAATTTGGATCTCGTGGTCAAGTGGTTGCTCATAAGCCACATATCAAGCCGGTGTATGCCAAATGACGCCTCGCTTGGTGTAAGAAGCATGAACAGTGGACAGTTGAACAGTAGAAAAAAGTTGTATGAAGTGACGAATCTCGGTACACAATGTGGCGATCTGATATCAGGCTGTGGATATGGCGAATGCCTGGTGAACGTCATCTGCCAGCATGTGTAGTGCCAGCAGTAAAATTTGGAGGTAGCGGTGTTATCCTGTGGTCATGCTTTTTATGGAGTGGGGCTTGCACACCTTGTTGTTTTGTGTGGCATTCACACAGCACAGGCCTACATTCATGTTTCCAGCACCTTCTTGCTTCCCACTGTTGAATAACAATTCGGGGATTGTGATTGCATCTTTCAACATGATTGAGCACTTGTTCATAATGCATGGCCTGTGGCAGAGTGGTTAGATGACAAAAGCAGCCCTCTAATAGACTGGCCTGCACAGAGTTCTGACATGAATCCTATAGAACACCTCTGGGATGTTTTGGAACACCGACTTCGTGCCAGGCCTCACCGACCGACATCAATACCTCTCCTCAGTGCAGTACTCCATGAAGAATGGGATGCCATTCCCCAAGAAACCTTCCAGCGCCTGATTGAATTTATGCTTGTGAGAGTAGAAGGTTAAAGGTGGGCCAACACCATATTGAATTCCAGTATTATCGATGGTGGGCACCACGAACTTGTCATTTTCAGCCAGGGGTTCGTATACTTTGATCACGTAGTGTAGCTCACCTTTTAGGGGAGGCACTTTGTATGTAGCTTTTAAAATGGTCATTTTACAGTATTTTATTACAATGTCCATGAATGAGTCTTAAGGAAGGGACACATTTAGCTGCACTGTACTTTCCCTTCGTCACATCATCAGATTTTACCTATGAGAAGTACTCGCACGTAAATACACAGTAAGCACAACTGAGGGAAGAATTTTCTCATATGGTTCAATATTTTTACTGTCCTTTTAATAGGGAAATGAGCAAGTTATACATGCCAGGTAAAGAAGTCTGTTACGGTTCTATTATAATGTCATGTGCTGTACCCTGGCAAGAAATTATATTACCATTGAATAAAAGTTGTGTGCTATGGGAAGGAAGAGTGACTAGACATAAAGAGCAGTGAACGGCAGCCAGTGAAATCGATCACCCTTATGTGTCATTTCTCATTCTGGTCATAGGAGAGTAACAAAATGCCACTGTCTCAATTCTACCTATAGAATTGTCCTTAGTCCCTTGGTAAAATATTCTGGTGAGAGAATGTATCAGTTTGTGGTGCCTGTGCCATACACGTTCCAGTACACCACGTTTTTCATGGTGTATACAGTAGAGCGTCTATTATACAAACTAATAGGGGGACTTGGCTGTTCAGAAAACCGGTTTATTTGGATAATCGAAGTGTGTACTTCTATTTATCAATAAAAATTATGTATATTGATAACGACACAGATCTCTTTTATTATTACAAAGGCAAGTGCAGTAGAAATACATGTAATACAGCCTAGTAAACCAAAAAATATTGTAATACATATGCATTTTCCATGTACATTACATATGCCTAGAATTAACACTAACAGAATTCTTAATTTTGCTCTGCCTGAGTGAGCCCTTTTTGCAGGGCTGGTGTCTGATACTGGTTTCTTTCATCTCGAGCTGCAGGCTTTCGCAAGGCCATATTTAGACATGTAAATACTTAATTCAGACATATCATTCTGTTCATTATTTTTAATTAGACTTTGAGAACTTTCTGCCATACCCACAATTTTATTATATGCTTTTTTCAAATTCTGTTCCTGTATCTTCTCCCTCCTTATTCTAGCAGTAACTTATGTAACAATCCTTTTCTGTAATACCATTTGAAAGTCTCAGTAATGTCTCGATTCATGAGCTGTAATAAGTAGGTGATGTTAGGTGGAAAAACCATCACTTCCATGAATTCATCCTTTTTCGTTTAGGATACCATATTTTGGATGAATTGGTGTGTTGGCAAGGAGCAGTAATGTTTCCTTCCCTTTTGCCATTCTTTAACTGATGATTCTTTCAGAGGGCACAAAAACTGTCTTAAACAATTCCGTGTAAGCGAGTAACAGTTCAGTTACATGGTTGTTTGGTGGACAGACATTTGGATAATCGATGCTTTACTGCATTTTATTTTCTGACAAGAGGTCAGTTGTAAATTGAACATTATATGGACAGAGGACTATATTCTATTTCAACCGATATCAACATACATTTCGAAAGTTTGTATATTATCCAGGTCATACAACTGGAACACCATCATCTCTAAGTACAGGGTGTACATAAAGTCCAGGAACACTTTCAATTATTCACTGCACAAGAACTAAACATTATACAGATCTCATACATATTGCATTTTGAAGAGAAACTGAATGGTTTTCTTTACAAACATTCAATATGCGAACTATGAGTGACCTGGCAGATGTCAATACAGTAATCGAATTCTTGCCATACCCGTCCCAGTATGCCATCGTCAACTGAGGCAGTCGCTTCCTGTATTATCTCCCGGAGCTCTGCTACATCACGTGGTAGAGGTGGTAGGTACACCAGATCTTTAATGTGTCCCCACAGAAAAAAGTCACATGGATTGAAATCTGGTGATCGGGGAGGCCATTTCATGAAACAGTGAACTTCAACACAAAGTTCGCTCCACACCTGAACTCACCATGTTTGTAACTAGTGGTGACTATCAGCTAATTACCAAACTATGCTGATGTGGCATACATGGAAAAAAAAAACTTTCATGGTTTCTCTTCTAAATGACATAAGTGTGATATCTGTGCAATTTTTGGTTCTTGTGCAATAAATAATTGAAAGTGTTTCTGGACTTTATGTACACCCTGTATTTTTCCCCTTTTTTTTTCCTACCTCAAGTGACTTTATATTCCTCAACTCACATTACATGTGGAACATTATAATTTTCATTACTGATATTATTATTCTGATTCACGTGTGCAATATATAAACATTTGGAGATATCTTGAAATGCTTGAACATCTCTTTAACTGTTATTGTTTGCTGTGGCATTAGCTATCTTTACAGAAAACAATGTGTTGTCTATTTTACACATGTTTCAGCGTATTGTTTTCTTTATACTCTTGTTGTTCTCATTTTATTCTGTAACCAAATTTTCGTTGTATCTTCATATATATACTTTGATATATCTAAAAACAAAGATGATGTGACTTACCAAACAAAAGTGCTGGCAGGTCGATAGACACTCATACAAACACAAACATACACACAAAATTCAAGCTTTCGCAACCAACAGTTGCTTCTTCAGGAAAGAGGGAAGGAGAGGGAAAGACGAAAGGATGTGGGTATTAAGGGAGAGGGTAAGGAGTCATTCCAATCCCGGGAGCGGAAAGACTTACCTTAGGGTCTGTGTAGATGCGGATGGATGTGTGTGTGTGTGTGTGTGTGTGTGTGTGTGTGTGTGTGTGTGTGTGTGTGTATACCTGTCCTTTTTTTTCCCCCCTAAGGTAAGTCTTTCCGCTTCCGGGATTGGAATGACTCCTTACCCTCTCCCTTAAAACCCACATCCTTTCGTCTTTCCCTCCCCTTCCCTCTTTCCTGACGAAGCAACCGTTGGTTGCGAAAGCTTGAATTTTGTGTGTATGTTTGTGTTTATTTGTGTGTCTATCGACCTGCCAGCGCTTTAGTTTGGTAAGTCACATCATCTTTGTTTTTAGATATATTTTTCCTACGTGGAATGTTTCCCTGTATTATATATATATACTTTGAGATATTTGTGAATAGTTTTGTTTAATTCAGCATATTCTGACGTGTTCTTTTATCTTTTTGTTTAAAATTATGGCTTCTCGTTAATAATTACCTTATTTTATTCATATTTTTTCTTTAGTTTTCTACATATTTGCTATAACTTCTGTTGTTTACTTAATTGGCTTTGTTAACTCATTACCCTTTGGCCCAACCTTCATTTTTCAAGATGTTTTATACTTAATACATTTGTCTGTTAATTAGAACATCTCAAATATTTTGGCATTTCTGGCTTTGCTATTCATTTTTAAAACAAAATGAAGAACTGATATGTGTTATTTGTAATAGTCATTAAGTCACATAAACATAAAACATCGGTGTCAACAAGTTTTTTTTTGTGATGTATAGTAACAATAACACGTAAGTTTCATTGAAAAAGTGGTTATATAATTCATAGTTAACATTTCTTTAAAATAGACCCAGATGAGAGTTTGAGTATTTATGAATTTAATTTTTTTTAATGCTCCCAATTTTGTCAATGGTTTTTATCTTTTTTTCCAGAAACAATCCAGCACAGCTGCATAGATTGCTTCCTTGGCTTTCTCGTGAGTTGTCAGTGCTTATAGAGAATCAGTCACGGTTGGCTTTAGTTTTGGACTGCATTCTAAATATGCTGCAGTACCATTCAGTTAACAGCAGCAGTATAAGAAATTATCTTCGAAACAATATCAACCCTAGGCATGTTGACCATTTTATCCATGAACTGTGGACATTTGCACGTTCTCCATATGACATGATTGGTTTTGACGAGACAGCTGAGTATGGTTCATATGAAGCTCATACAATAGAGCTTCCACCTTCACCCCATTCAGTACGTGATGATGATAGTGATGTGGTTGTGATATCATCAGATGACTCAGTTGACTCATCACATGAAACTGTTGCAAATGAGGATGATAATGACATTGATGTTGAAGGTGTTGGTGAAGCTTCCCACCTATCTTCCATTAGCAGTCGTTCTGGGAGACATGGGAATAATTCACGCCATTCTTCTCAGAGAGTGCAAGCAGGTGAAAGTTTGCAAGATCATTTGTATACAGCAAATATAAGATCACAGGCATCAGATGTTGTTTCATCAAGTGATTCTGAAGACTGTGTTATAGTTGGCTATGTTAAACCATTGCATGAAAGAACTCCAGAAATCGTTGCACTCGATACAGATGAAGATGTTATAGAAGAGCAAGAAACTTCTTGTGAAACAACTGCAAACTCTAATAGTAATAAGATAAATGACAATAACTCAAATAAGCTGCATAGCTCAGGTAAGAGTTGGTCACTCTTTGTATTCCTTGGATATATATTTATGTAAAATGTCTGCTGACAAATTTGGTTCTTACATTGCAGATACAGTGAGTCCTGTTGCCTCTACCTCAGGATCTCAGCGAGAAATGCCTGATTCCACTGCTGGCTGCTCTAACTACATTCCGGATTCAGTAAAAATTTCTCGTGTGCACCAGCACAAAGAAAAGAAAGTTCGTTCCAGCAGGAGTAGAGTCAAGATTAACAAAAAGCCAACAAGAGCAAAAAGTTCACAAAGCAGTAGTTCATCCCCTTTTTCACCAGTTGGTCTGAACCGTTCAAAACAACTTATCTACAGTAGTTCAGACACACTGAGTAGCAGTCCCATCAGGCGTCACAGATCTAAAGGGAAGCGACTGAAGAAATTACCTTATAGCTCTGATTCATCGAGTGGAAGTTCTCGCAGGTGCCGCAAAGCCAGAGTGAGTAATTTAAGCAAATTGTCGTGTAGCTCTGATTCATTGAGCAAGAGTCCTGTGAGGCAAAACATTTCTAAGGAAAGAGAAAGTTCAAGGTATGCTTATAATTCTGGGAGATCGTCATTAGATGATTATAGTTATCCACTTGCTTCAAGAATTTCTGTATATAGCTCACCATATTCTTCTGATGATGAAAGTATTTTTGGCACTGAACATAAACCAAAACTGCGAAGCATTGTTATTCCAAAACAAACCAGTACTTCAAATACTAAAAGTGTGTCATATCCCTCAACATCATCTACATCATCTAGTTCAGTTCGTCAGCATGAACCTTCATTGAATCCGTGGAATCTATCTAGCCGTGGCAGTAAATCAAAGCATAAGTCAAGGAGGCATGACAGGAAAAAGCGGCGAAGAAAGGAGCGATATACTTCTTCCTCATCTTCAGAAGATTTTGTATTTCGTCATACCAAACGGAGGTCTGAAAATGCCGTAATTTATTCAGACTCTGACTAAGGGCTTAAGAGCCAAGTGCATTTTCCTTTTATTGTAAATAATATATATACTGGTGTTCAGTTCAAAGTATTTCAGTAAGTTAAGCAGTAAATGTGTAAATGTTACTGAAGTTGTGCTTTTTTTTTTAACGTAGTGCAGTGAACATAATAATGTGACAGATTGCAATGCAGGAAGACTACAAGAGCCGTACAACAGTGCTTGTAGTGTTTGTAAATACAGTGCTAACTGCAATAATAGAAGTTCGTCATAAATCATCCAGATGTGCCCTTATTTATTTTTTGCCCTGTTTTCTTTTCCACTTGGTCGTGTGAAAACATTACGGGTTGCTGCTGGTTAGAGTAAAGACCATTTAAAGGTGCTTTGTACTTAAAATCATGATTGCATTGTATATTACTTTGAGAGAACGTCAAATATTGTAAATCTTAACAAATTACATAAATTTGTGGATAGGAAGCACATTGTTATGCTTTGTCTGTCTCTTGAATGTGTACAATTTCAACAATTACTGTGTAGTTACTGTCTGACCCATTAAACTGTATATATTTTTAGACTGCAAAACGCGTGAGTCACTTTGATCGTGGGGTGGTATGAATAGTTTTGCTGTGTATAAGAAGAGAATGCTGTGTTTCAGGCATCTCTTACTTGAGTAGTATAATTGGGTGTTCAGTCATCTTTATAGTAAAAGTTACTTGATAATGCAGACGACCTGTATCTTTGATTTATTGTGTTACTTGACTTGTGTTACAACTTCAAATTATGTTCAGTGGACTTAATTTGCTGTGGTTTGGTCACTAAAGCCGGGAAGCAACAACTTTGTGTGACAGATACTATTTTATTATTGTGGTCAAAATTTAGGAAAAATATGAGGAACTAGTGGAAAAATTCATCACGTTGAAGGATAGAAACAAGTAGCTATTGTGATAAAAGGTGGAAATTTCTGTTTCTTTGTATAATGAAAACAAATATTTCAATTCAAATATCTTTACATAACTTGTATATACTTACATTCTATTTTTAAGCTATCATGATTTTATGAAATACATTTGAGCAAAAATTTTGGGTATTCGGAGTTGTACAGAATTCATTTCAAAGAAGGCAATTTTTCTTACATAATGACAAGTTTTGATGTATTGATTTTGTTCATGTTGCTCAGATTCATTTTCTGATGAATTAAGAAGACATTATCATTCTGCATTCAGTGCAGACTTATGTATCAAAAACTGTTTTAGCCATTTGTGCCAAGTTGCCTATTTAATTTAGAATGTAGGAAATTCAACAGGGGAAAGTTCTAATCCCTTACACATGACGGTTGACATTAATGACTTTAGTAAATGAAGTGCTTTGTCTGTTGTCAGCATACATTTTCCTTCCTCTTTCCCCACACTGCACTGTAGAAACATCCTCTGGAGCTTGAGTGTTATAATCAAGTTAAGTATTGTTAGATGCATATTTGCAATCTTTTATGTTCCATATTTTGCATTGTATCTTGAAAAATAAATAATAAATCAGTGTGTGTTGTATAATCATTTAGTAAATGTTATCTGACAACAAGACACAAATAATACATTGAAAAATATTAATGATACAGAGGAGACGTCGAGTTGCAGACAGGCACAACTGCTGCACAGTTAAGCTTTCAGCCAAAAAGCTTTGTTCCGAAATGACACACACACACACACACACACACACACACAGTGTCTCTGGCCTTGTGACAAAACAGGATTGCTACTGTGCCTGATGGGGGCAGTGGTCTGGTGTGGGGGGTGGGGATATTGATGTGGCATGGATCACAGTGGGGATGCAAGGGGGAAGGGGGCAGGGGTAGCAGGGTGGGGCTAGAGGAAGATGTAGAGCTGCTTGTGGGAGAGTGCAGAGATGTGATGGGGACATGGTTGGGCTGCTAGGTTAGATGAAAGGTTTGGGGAGGGGGGGGGGGGGGGGGAATGGAGGTGAGTTGGAAAGGAAGAAAGTAGGGAGGGGGGTGGGAGGAAAAGATTAGCAGATGTGTTGGTGGAAAAGAAGGCTGTGTATTGCTGGAGTGGGAGCGAGGAAGACCAGGTTGAGACCAGGGTGGTTAATGGAACATGGGTTATATTTCAGGGAGAGTTCCCACTTGCACAATTTAGAAAATGCTGGTGTTAGGAAGAATTCATATGGAGCAGCCTGTGAAACAATCACTGAAGTGAAGGACATTGTGTTCAGCAACTGGATGGTCCAGTTGTCTCTTAGCTACAATTTGTAGGTGGACATTCATTTAGAGCTACATATTATTAGTTGTCATGCCCATGTAAAAAGTAGCACAGTGATGCAGCTTAGTTTGTAGATCACAGGGCATTTTCGTAGCTGCCTTTAGATGTGTAGGAGATGGCTGTGACCAGGCTGTAACAGGTGTTTGCATAGGTTCAGTGATCAGCAGAATACCACTGTGGGAGGAGTAGAAAGGATATTCCTCATTTCATGGCATGACGAGAGGTAGTCAAAACCCTGGTGGAGAATGTGATTCAGTTGCTCCAATCCTGGATGGTGCTGGTGCTCCCTTGTGACCGGACGGTGGGTATGTGGGAGTTGGTAGGTGACTGGAGAGACAAGGCACAGGAGGTTTGTTCTTGCAGAAGGTTGAGAGGGTAATTCCAGTCTCTGAAAGTGTCAGTGCGACCCCTGGTGTATGTTGTTGTTATTCCATCCTGGACTTTATGGTGTTTGACTTTACATTTTAAAATATGTCACTCATCACAAAAGAAATGCTCTTAAAGCTTTAATGCTCTTAAAGCTTTATAAAAAACTAGTATATAACATAGTGCAAATGTCTGTTAGACTTCTGTCTAGATTAAACCCACCAACAAAACTTGCATTTCAACAGCTGTCAACCCTTTAATACTAAAAAAACCCTACCTTACATCCTGGCCAACCAGGGATGGCATATCTGCAGTGACAAGCCCAACCTCCTTGCTCAGTATGCTGAAGGTCTCAGCAAGGCCTTCACAGACAGGCATTATCCCCCAGACCTATTCCGCAAGAATATCTCCTGTGCCATTTCCCTTCACACCTCAAATCCTCCCACCAACTAAAAGGACTAGCCACAAAGGAGAGCACCTCTCACCACCCTGTACCGCCCCAGACTGGAACAACTGAACCACATCCTTTGCCAGGGCTTTGATTAAATGTCACCATGCCCAGGAATGAAGGCTATCCTACTTGAGATACCTCGCACCCCTTCTAAAGTAGTGTTCTGTTGCCCACCCAACCTCCACATCATCGCAGTCTGTCCCTATGCCATTCCCAATCCACCTACCAAACACTTCCTATTCCAGTTCCGTCACAGGGTTACCCTACCCCATCAGATCCAGGCCATCTGTGAAAGCAGTCATGTCATTTGCCATCTCTGCTGCAATCATTGCACAGCTTTTTATATTGGTATGACTACCAACCACCTGTACACCAGGATGAACAGCCACTGCCAAACTGTGGCCAAGAGCAAAGTAGACCACCCTGTAGCACAATATGCAGCAGCTGAACATAATATACTTGATTTCAATGGCTGCTTCACTAACTGAACCATCTGGATCCTTCCCTCCACCACCAGCTTTTATCAACTGCATTGGGAGTTATCTTTACAACACATTCTCCACTCCTGTAATTATCCCAGCCTCAACCTACGGTAACATACTGTGCCCACCCCCTCCACTCAACCCCCCCCCCCCCCCCCAAATCCTATCATTGCTCCCTATTCTCGTGTCTCACACTGTGTGTCACCCTCTGCCAATGTATCCATCCATCTTTTCCTGCTCCTCTTCTTTTTCGCGTCTTTTGTCCCCACTTCTCTGACCCACAACCTCCTGATTCTACACCTGTTTGCATTTGATTCCCTGCACATTCCACCAGACAGTGTTTGTCTCTCATCTCACCTGTTCACTAGTATCCCTTCCCCGCCCCCTCAGATTGTTGCTTGTGTCTCACATGATAATTACATTCCAGCCCGAGGTATTGGAATTGGCGATCATGTGCGCTTGCTTGTGTGTGAGTGACGTGCGTTTATCTTTTGGTGAAAGCATTATATAAGTGTCTTTTAATTGTGACTGTCTGCAGCTTAATATATCTTCTTTTCGGTAAGTAGCAGTCTGTCTTTTCCTACATTTTTCATTTGTCTATCTGGAGGTTTCATTGTTTGTTTTTAAATTTCGTTATTGGTTGCTTGATGCATATTATTATAAAACACGTCTGAGAATCCTAAGCCACACAAATTATTTGTTACACACAAATCCTCGAATCAGTCTGCACTTTGACAACCATCGGTTTAGAGGGTTGAAGTCTTTTAGCTTACTCCCTAACAAAAATACATTGAGACTATTGAAACAGAGTTTGTTGGGATGACATTCTTGTGTAAACTCTTCTCGATCTTTTTCGATATGTCAAATTATGGTTGAAACTGATGATTGTCTCTATCATTTTTGTTACAAGATGATGGAGGTAGTCATCAAAAGTTTGCATTTTGGAGTAATAATTTGAAGCTGCTAGAAAAATTAAATCATTTTATATAATAATGAGAGTATACTCACCCACAGCCTTTTATTCAACTGACTACAAATGGTAGGTCAGTGACATTGATTTTCTCTTGTTTATATAAACAAACATAGTTTTAGCCCCAATAGACAAATTCTTTGCAGTATGACATATTTGAACATTAAAACAATGGGAAATCCAGGAACTTACGTGCACACATATTCATCCAAATCCAACTCATACAAACATAAGCATGATCTATTGCTGTCAAGGATAAATATATCATGAACATTTAGGCATTTTTATGAAAAATACTACTGGGATTTCATAAGACCAGTTATTTCGAACAAAAAATGCTATCAGCTGTGTATACTTCTTACTAACAGATGCTGAAGAACAGGAAATGTCATGTGATGAACATAACTGCACTAAATCAATTGTGAGGTCACAATTTAAAGTGCCTAGAAATAGCCATCCAACTACATCAATACTTACTTCAAGAAATTACAAGAGAACTACATTTCAATCAGTTTTTTAACATATTTAGTGAGAACCATTTCCAATCGGAATCGGCGAAGTCATTAATTCATAGGTTTGAGGATTTCAGGGTAGAGAGTGGAATGATAGCATATTCTCAGTCATCCTTAAGTTAGAGGCGGTAGACCTCATCTTGTTGGTAGGCTACTGGGAAAATCAAATCAGTTACAAAGACTACTTTCAAATCAATTGTGTAACACTCCTACAACATTGCAGAGGTGTGGGATACCTAGCAAATAGAACTAACCAAGATCCTGAACATAAATAAGAAGGGCAGCACCAATAGTGTCAGATATGTTCAACTATGACTAAGTCATGGTAGTGCTGGAAAGCATGAACTAGCAAACAGTTCGGGATAGATACCAAGTACCCCATGAAAGTCTACTTACAAATTTTCAAAAACCAGTCTTAAGTTGTGTTGTGCCTCACCTGGGATAGCCTTGTTCCTCAGTAGCTGTACTGCTGGTGGCTTGTTAGCTGACCGTAATTTGAGTTGATGATTAGACTGACCCTTTTTTACATTTTTGGCACAAGTATTAGACAATGATCAGCTTGTATAAGATTGTTTATACAGTTTATACAACAGAAATTAGTGTCTGCATCATCTTATAAAATATTTGACAGTGGCTACAGTTTCTCAGTCCACTTTCTCTTCATAGCTCTGATGCAAAGCTGATATAAAGAAAAGTCCATTTGGCTATTCATGCGCAACAAAGTTACCAAAACGAATTATTCTAACAGAGAGATCTTCTCTTGTCGAATAGCAATTGCTGACAAACACTCTATAAATCAATAGTTACACTCTAATTTTGAGTAACGGAAATTTATTTATCAGATGAATGAAAACCATGAATTGCTTTATTAGTGTCTCAGAGATTTTAATGAAATGGGTACTAAATACGGACTAATTAAAATTGATCACCGACATCTTGATGGAATGAATGTAATCATGGGCTTCCTCGGATCATAGTCCCTGTGTGTATGAATAATTATTGAAATTTGTAATTACATTTTGGTTTATTATGAGCAAGAGAACAAAATCAGTGGATACTGAATTAAAGTGCACGAAGAAGTAATCTGCTTTATCTATATAATGGGTAATGGGAAAATTGATGAAATTATGTGGGCTGTAATGTTAATACCATGTATACTCTCACAGGGGTTCCTCTCCCACTAAACTTGGCTAATTTATGTAATTTTCAAGATTGAACAAGTAGCAAACTAACATTTCTTCCTAGTAAAAGTGAGCATTTTTGTAATTGGAAAAATTAGTGCTACAAAACTACAACTTGGTCGATAGGTGGCAACAATGGTAAGTAGCGGTCGAAAGAAACAGATCACAGACATCAGGTAGTTAACTTGGACCTCCGTCATCTTAACCTCCTTTAAACATTAGTCGATTTGTGTCTGCATCATAAAGTTGTTCTTGATTGAAAATGTCAGCTTACAAGCTTCATTTAAGGGAGGTGTTACTGTTTTGTTTCAATATGAAGAAAACAGCAGCTGAGTCCCATCGTATGCTCTCAGGTACATATGGTAAGGATGATATTAGTGAAAGAACATGTCGTGAGTGTTTTCAACACTTCAAGAACGGCGATTTTAATGCCATAGACTGGCATAGTGGTGGAAAAGGGAATGTTTTCGAAGATGCAGAATTGGAGACTTCGCTGAGTGAAGATTCTCATCAGACTCGAGAAGGATTGGCACGATTAGTGGGAGTGACACAGCAAGCCATTTCAAAACATCTCAAGGCTATTTGCATGTTTCAGAAAGAAGGAACTTGGGTCCCACGTGAGCTGAAAACAAGAGACATTGAACGGTGTTTGTGAACAGTGCTGCAGAGGCAAAAACGGAAGGGATTTCTCTATCGCATTGTGACCGGGGACAAGAAATGCATTCATTACGATAACCCTAAACGCAAAAAAGCATGGTGATACCGTGGCCATGCTTCCATGTGGAAGGCTGAACCAAATGTTCACGGCTCCCAAGATTATGCTCTGCATTTGGTGGGACCAGCTCGGTGTCATGCACTATAAGGTGTTAAAACCAAGTGAAATAATTACAGGTTCTTGTTATAGAACACAATTCATGTATTTGAGCACAGCATTAAAAGACAAACAGCTGCAGTACAGCGAGAGGCACAATAAAGTGATTTTGCAGCAGAACAACGCTCGACCGCACATTGCAAAAGAGGTCAAAACGTATTTGGAAATGTTGAAGTGGGAAGTCCTGCCCCAGCCGCCGTATTCTCCAGACATTGCTCACTCTGATTATCACCTGATTAGATCAATGGTGCATGGTCTGGCTGACCAACACTTCAGATCTCATGAATAAGTGACAAATTGGATCAATTCACAGATCGCTTCAAAAGATGAACAATTTTTTTGATGTGGATTTGTGCACTGCCTGAAATATGGGAGAAAATAGTGGGCAATGGTTGGAAATACTTTGAATGATACATGTGTAACCAATTTGTTTCATTAAAGCCTCAAATGTTGGGGAAAAAAAACAGCGGAAGCAAAGTTGTACACCTTGTAGGTAACTCATTTTTGTAAATAAACTCTAGTTAAAATGTAATTACAGAAGTAAAAAAGTTTTAATTGTAAATAACATTTGAAATGCCACGACCATTATAAAGATAAAAGGTAAAAGGCTTACTGGAAAAAGGAAAGGTCTTTCAGATGAGGTATGTCATTACAGTTTGAATTACGTATTAGCTCACTCCAAATGTATTTGTGAAATATCTTAAACAGTAGAAATCCGTCTATGTAAATTGTTTCCTGGTAAAATTATTAACCTGTTGTCATAATTAATTGGAAAATTCTTGTATAATTAATAAAATTTTATGGATTATGGCTGTAATAATGAAGGAACCATTTCATGTGATTATTTTATACCTATCATTGAGATCTCCAGATAAAATAAGGAAAAAAATTATATTACTATTATAAGAATGGGATGAGAATAAGTGGATGGTTCCAGCACTCAGTTATGTCATCACCTATTGCGTTACACAGATAAACATCGATAAATATTTAACTGGATAATCCAGTGCAACTAACCAGTAATTAAATCTCTCTATTTTATGGTCAGCATGTACGACACATTTTGAAATTAACAACGTACAAAAGACTTCTAATAATAAAATTAAATTTAAATATTGCAAGTAAGAATGATGACACACGAGTACCAAATTTGAAAAAATACAAATTTCGGCATGTAAGTTACAAAATTATACAAAGAATTTCAAATTTTTATCTGAGTCTTTCTACGCATGAAGGGTATGGGGAAAGACAACGGTAACCCTCAAATCTGAATTTTTCAAACCAAGTACAAAAAGACAATGGTAAGCCTGATCTACACTAGGTAGCATAATGAGTTCCATCTTACTGATGAGAGGTGGCAGCACAATGTTGATTTGTTTCTGTGAGAACCCACATATGCTGGTGAGAATCAATGGTAACCCACAAATTCAAAATGAGGGCAGCAGCAGATTGCTGCAAGGGCAACTGTGATCTTTTTGTAATTGTAAGTGAATTGTCTGGTGATTCCAGTGATTCCGACTCATTTGATGATGATATTAATGATCCAGATTTAAATTTAAAGGAGGAGATGCAAGATTCTACTTATATTAATTCTACTGCAAGTCAAGTAAGTTTTGTTTCCCATATCATGTTGTTGTTTGCTGGTTACAATTATCTTTTGCTAGCTAGTTGGGCTACATATTCTATTTCCATGTTCAACTTTTTTACAAGATTATGATATGAAGGTAGAGTCGACACATCTTTTAATGCAACTACATTGTCCCCTGCAAATCATGGGATGTTTACAAAAAGAAATATTCTCATATTTGTGGGTTACCATTTTATTCATCTTATCATTGATGAGGTTACCATTTTATTGGTTAACAGCACTTCTTTAATATTATACTATCCATACAAAAATATTTTTTTTAGTAGAATGAAGAGGATCGCTACAAAACTGACCCTGGGAATAACGACGCCACAACGAAAACATTGACAAAAAGTAGAAAAAAAAAGCTAGTGAACAAATCACAACAAAAGAAACTTGCATGGAATAGTGGACTTGAATATACTACAGAAGAAAGTACAGTGATCCAGGCGGGAAATGTAGTTGGAGCTTCCCGTAAATGTTCTAACAAGTGTTTTGAACGGATTGGAGAGAAGCTTATACAGAACATAAAGACGTCTTTCTGGAACATTGGTGACTTTAGTAGACAAAATATTTGTTTGGTTCCATGCTGCTAGAACCCATAAAAAGAAGATATACAGGCAATGAAATTAACAGGCATAACAACAGTGTTATAAAAGATGCAGACTCACTGATGTCCGTTAAGATACATTTTTAAGCATCCACATTTTGCAGCACAACAGAGGTAGAGTAGAAAACACAATCCAAAATGTGAACAAGGGCTACTACTCTACCAGAAAACAGAAGAGGCAAACCCAAGAATAGACACATGCCTACTCAGGGGAAGACATGCAATTAGTCAAAAAACATATAGAAGGTATTCCAAAATACAAAAGTCATACAGTGGAAAAGATAATGGTGAAAAATTGTGTGTGTGGATGGAATATTCCATACAGAGTTGCTACGACAATTATAAAGATGAATACTGTCCTGATATCAAAGCGAAGCCTGTATCTTTTAATAAGTGTCATTGCATTTTCATTTAAGATTTCAATATTTCATTGAAACTGCCAAATTCAGATACTTGCCCAACATGCCATTCAAATGAAATTCAACTGATAGAAGAAATGGAAAAATTAAGAGAAATAAATATACAGAAGGAGTTACACCTCAGAAAAGCCCAAGCAGGTCAAGATAATATAAAAGTGCAAACAGAGAAGGCAGTTTTTGATAGAGACATTCATGTAATAACTTTTGATCTACAACAAGCATTGCCCACTCCTAAACTTTCTACAGGTCCAATGTTCTATAAGAGGAAACTGTAGACTTATAACTTCAGCATTCATCCCTGTAATTTGTCACCAGGTAATTTCTTTGTTTGGGATGAAACAGTAGCATTAAGGGGTTCAGAGGAAATAGGGAGCTACTTACTGAAATATACGAGGGAATGAGTTGATTGCAATTTCATACATCTGTGGTGAGCAAAACAAAAAATGTAACATGGTGTATGTTTGGATGTTGCTTATAGCAAAAGTAAAATTTTCCACCATTGAGCATGCACACATGGATGCATGCGCATACATGTGCTTTTGCTAGAGAAATAGCAAGAACTTGAAAGTTAATATGAATACTGTTTAATGTTACATGCTGTTCAATCCAGGAATTTCCAGTGTTATCACGTAAACATTGATTAGTCGTTTGTCCAATCATTAACTCACTTTGTACTTACTGACTTGCAGAGTTGTGACAAAAGTGACTCAATTTCTTCCCTTGACTCCTGGCCTCCATTAGCTCTTGTAAAGGTTGTTTCTGATCCTTTTTGATACTGGTTTCACATTACTCCATTTCTATGTTAGTGGGTACATGAAAGAAAGGACAACTAATTATACAATAGCAGTTAATATCCTAATTTTACAATATTACTGAAAAAGAATTAAAGTTCCTGACATACACTGTAGTTGTTAAAATTTTTCAGATTTTGGATGGAAGCTGTACTAAAAACCCTAGTGGTCTCATTTCCAATTACTCCAGTATTACTAAAATATGTGTTACTTTCTGTCAGAATTTTTCTTATCTGTTCACATTAATTACTCAAAAACACAATTCCCATAGCACATTATAACACAAAAGCATTAGTAAAAAATATGTTAATCACAGTTACACTTCGTAAAGGAGGTAAACGAGCAAGTTTCCAGAAAAAAAAAGAAAAAAAAATTACAGTATATATGCCTAATGAATTGTTAAGCAGATTTCATCCACCATTTTAAAATAACTCTTATACATACTGTCAACATTACCATGACTTCCATGAAAGTATTAAACTGTTTTTAACCACAGTGGTATAACTTTCACCTAGATTATGGAACTGTTGTCTCAAATCTCATCATGTTGAACTACAGCAAAGATCATTTCTTGTACACACTTGTATTTTACCATTTACTAACATCTGTTATGCCACGTATTCCTTTACTTGCAACTCGTTAACTGAGGAAGTGCAAGTGCAGAACAAGCTACTGCAAAGACATACTCCCTAAAGCATGCCTTACTCTCAATACTTCGTGATACTTATATTTTCCATTTTTATGTTCTGAACCTCATTATTACACATCCTTAATATTATCTTATTAATACTTTATTGTTTAAATAAAATAGAAAGAAACATTCCACATGGAAAAAATATATTAAAAACAAAGATTCCATGACTTACCAAACGGGAAAGCGCTGGTAGATAGACACAATAAAAAAAACACACACACACAAAATTTCAAGCTTTTGCAACCAACGGTTGCTTCTTCAGGAAAGATGAAAGGATGTTGGTTTTAAGGCAGAGGGTAAGGAGTCATTCCAGAACGACTTACCTTAGGGGGGAAAAGGACACACACAGTGTATATGTGTGGATGGATATGTGTGTGAGTGTATACCCGTCCTTTTTCCCCCTAAGGTAAGTCTCTCCGCTCCCGGGACTGGAATGACTCCTTTCCCTCTCCCTTAAAACCCACATCCTTTCGTCTTTCCCTCCCCTTCCCTCTTTCCTGACGAAGCAACCGTTGGTTGCGAAAGCTTGAAATATTGTGTGTGTGTTTTTTTATTTTGTCTATCTACCAGCTCTTTCCTGTTTGGTAAGTCATGGAATCTTTGTTTTTAATATATACTTTATTGTTTCTTACTCCTCATTATATCCCGTTCATTCATTAAATACATTGTCATTATAACATACTTAAGCATCAGTTCCCTTTGTTACCTTACAAAAAAGACTTAATAAATAATTACACTTCACAGCAACAAACCACAATATTACTAATAAAACTGTTTACTCCCTCACATAAGGAACAAAACACCATTTACGGTGTACTGTCAGTTATTCGTATGTGGGCTATCCAGTTTGCGAATTATTCGTGCATCTAACAAAAAAATTTAAAAAAAGAATTCTATGCTTCAAGTGGCAGCAGGAGAATATGCACACAGAAGAATTTAACTTTAACATGTTTTTGGAGCCAGTGGCTTTTCCTCCTGGTAGAAGAGTTGAAGTGGAAGGAAGAGTGGTGAAGAAAAAGGACTGGAGAGGTTTAATGAAAGGGGTACAATTCAGAAAAGTCACACAGAACCCTGGGTCAGGGGCGACTTACCGGATGGGATGAGAAGGAAAGACTGATTGTTGGGGACTGCACTGGATGAGATTTGAAAACCTGAGAGGTTAAAGGTGGAAGACAGGGTAATATGCAAAATGGATATTACTACTAAAAGATTTTGCCCGACTTAATAAGAGTGAAAAGCTAAGTCATTATATGTAACAGAGATGTGAGGGAGAGCGGCAAAAACAAGACAAAACAGAAAATAAAAGATGTATAAAACTAAAATGGAGTGAAGAACTGAGTAGCTACTGTGAATAAATGCTGAGAAATATACGTGACGTCGACTCTACCGTTTTTTTTTTTTACTTGTAATGTCAACTACAACAGTACAGTGTTCTCAACTTCTCGTCCAAAGCACATCTCCCCCCCACCCTCCTGAATTATCTGTATTATCCAGGAGTCTCACTTTCAGCCCTAAACCTGTGTTTAGCTATGCTACTTTGGTGAAGGATCTACTTTCCCCTACACATAATGTCAACTGGAAATATCACTTTGCAACCCAATCCCAAAAGCTTTCCAACAACAAACCTGATATTGAAACTTGCCTCAAACAGTTCTGACCATGAACCTAACTTAATCCACCATCACTACCTTAGAATCAACCCTTAAAAGCCTTCCAAGAATTCCTCACATCCAGCATTGTTTCCCAACCTTTCCTCAGGTCTCTGAAACATGACCCTAACATGTCCTCTGCAGAATTCCAGGCTCTACGTTCCCTAAAGCTGATGACTCCATCATTATCCTCCCACTGTGGTACTTGAACAACTGGAGTACGTTAGTGAAGGGTTCCGACATCTCTACATACAGCAGATCCCATCCCTGTGATTCGAACTGGCCTGCAGTCCCTCCTAAAAACCTCAAGACCCTCATAAGGACTTACACCTCAATCCATTGAACCTCTTGCCCCAGTCAAACCACGCACCCTCACCTTTTACCATCTTCCTAAGATCCTCAAACCCAATCATCCTGGCCATCCTGTAGTTGCTAGCTTCAAAGCACCCACCGATTGTACACTCCTGGAAATGGAAAAAAGAACACATTGACACCGGTGTGTCAGACCCACCATACTTGCTCCGGACACTGCGAGAGGTCTGTACAGGCAATGATCACACACACGGCACAGCGGACACACCAGGAACCGCGGTGCTGGCCGTCGAATGGCGCTAGCTGCGCAGCATTTGTGCACCGCCGCCGTCAGTGTCAGCCAGTTTGCCGTGGCATACGGAGCTCCATCGCAGTCTTTAACACTGGTAGCATGCCGCGACAGCGTGGACGTGAACCGTATGTGCAGTTGACGGACTTTGAGCGAGGGCGTATAGTGGGCATGCGGGAGGCCGGGTGGACGTACCGCCGAATTGCTCAACACGTGGGGCGTGAGGTCTCCACAGTACATCGATGTTGTCGCCAGTGGTCGGCGGAAGGTGCACGTGCCCGTCGACCTGGGACCGGACCGCAGCGACGCACGGATGCACGCCAAGACCGTAGGATCCTACGCAGTGCCGTAGGGGACCGCACCGCCACTTCCCAGCAAATTAGGGACACTGTTGCTCCTGGGGTATCGGGGAGGACCATTCGAAACCGTCTCCATGAAGCTGGGCTACGGTCCCACACACCGTTAGGCCGTCTTCCGTTCACGCCCCAACATCGTGGAGCCCGCCTCCAGTGGTGTCGCGACAGGCGTGAATGGAGGGACGAATGGAGACGTGTCGTCTGCAGTGATGAGAGTCGCTTCTGCCTTGGTGCCAATGATGGTCGTATGCGTGTTTGGCGCTGTGCAGGTGAGTGCCACAATCAGGTCTGCATACGACCGAGGCACACAGGGCCAACACCCGGCATCATGGTGTGGGCAGCGATCTGCTACACTGGCCGTACGCATCTGGTGATCGTCGTGGGGACACTGAATAGTGCACGGTACATCCAAACCGTCATCGAACCCATCGTTTTACCATTCCTAGACCGGCAAGGGAACTTGCTGTTCCAACAGGACAATGCACGTCCACATGTATCCCGTGCCACCCAACGTGCTCTAGAAGGTGTAAGTCAACTACCCTGGCCAGCAGGATCTCCGGATCTGTCCCCCATTGAGCATGTTTGGGACTGGATGAAGCGTCGTCTCACGCGGTCTGCACGTCCAGCACGAACGCTGGTCCAACTGAGGCGTCAGGTGTAAATGGCATGGCAAGCCGTTCCACAGGACTACCTCCAGCATCTCTACGATCGTCTCCATGGGAGAATAGCAGCCTGCATTGCTGCGAAAGGTGGATATACACTGTACTAGTGCCGACATTGTGCATGCTCTGTTGCCTGTGTCTATGTGCCTGTGGTTCTGTCAGTGTAATCATGTGATGTATCTGACCCCAGGAATGTGTCAATAAAGTTTCCCCTTCCTGGGACACGAATTCACGGTGTTCTTATTTCAATTTCCAGGAGTGTATATCTGCCTTTGTTGATCAACACCTTCCACCCATAGTACAAAGACTTCCCTCCTATATTAAAGATACCAACCATTTCCTAGATCGTCTGAATTCGTGCCCATCCCTTTGCACCTCACACTTTGCTTGTCACCATTGATGCCATCTCCCTCTATAGTAACATCCCCAAGTACATGATCTGTCTGCTGCTGAACATTTCCTCCGTCAATGCCCACCTGATTCCAAGCCTATGACATCCTTCTTGCACACCATAATGAACTTTATACATACCAACAATTACTTCACATTTGAGGTGCAGACATACAAACAGTCCAGGGATACAGCCATGGAAATCAGGATGGCTCCTTCCCATGCCAACTTTCTCATGAGTTGCTTGGAGGGGGCTTTCCTGGGATCCATTAGCCTTCAACCCTTGGTTTGGTTTAGATACATTGATGACATCTTTGTTGTATGAACTCATGGTGAGGTTGACCTGTTAAAATTCCTGGAATCCCTAAATACCTTCTCCCAATTAAATTTTGCATGTTCATATCCTGAATCCTATGCCACTTTCCTTAAAGTTGATCTCCTACTCACCAAAGGCCAGCTACGCACTTCCATTCCCATCAAACCTACTAACAAACAATAGTACTTACATTTTGACAATTGGTATCTTTCCCCTGTCAAACGTTCCCTCCCATACAACCTTGGCATTCGAGGCAAACATATTTATTTGGATGCAGATTCTTCACAGCAATACACCACCACTATCACTTCAGCCTTCACTAGACAGAATTATCCCAACAGCCTAGTTTAAAAGCAGATTTCCTGGGCCATCACATCCAATCCTGGCACTGCTCATCCCTCCAAAAAACAGCTTCGGAACACGCCATTGGTGACGCAGTGTTATCCTGGTCTTGAACATCTCAGTCATCTACTTCAACAAGGGCATGTCTTCTTAAAATTGTACCCTGAAATGAAATCCATACTTTCTGAGACTTTGCCCGCCATTCCTACAATAGCTTTCCATTGCCCTCCCAATCTCTGCTATATCCTTGTCAGATCCTATGCTCCTCCTGCATCCATCTCCTCCCTACCCTATGGCTCCTACCCATGTGACCATCCCCGCTACAATACTTGCCATATGCACCTTGTTCTGCCTTTTACATCAGCATGACTACTGCCCCGTTAGCAGTCAGGATGAATGGGCATAGACAGAGGGTGTATACAGGCAACACACAATATACTGTTGCAGACCATGCTATACAACATGACAGTCATGACTTCGGTGTCTATTTCACCACGTGCGCCATCTGGATTCTTTCCCCAGACACTAGTTCCTCAGAACTTGGCAGTTTCATTTTCTGACTTATTCTATTTTTTGCTGTGCACCCTCTCACCTCTGTTCCATACAATGCACTTAGCTTTTTGATCTTATTAATTCATGCATGATGCTTTAGTAGTAATCTCTGTCTTGCATGTTAACTGTCTTCCACCTTTAAGCTCTCAGGTTTTCAAATGTCATCCATCTCCTCCCTACCCGATGGCTCCTACCCTTGTGACCGTCCCCACTGCAAGACTTGACATATGCAATATCCCGAGTGTCTCACTGAAACCTTGATAGAATGTAATTATCCTCCCAACCTTGTACAAAAATTAATCTCCTATGCCTTATCTTACCAGTCTCCCACTACCTCCCAAAGTCCCACTGTCTGGCCACAGAGGAACATTCCCCTCATAGCTCAGTACCACCCAGGACTGGAGCATGACAATCAACAAGCTGTCTGTCTGCATGAATGGCCACCGACAAACTGTGGCCAAGAAATAAGTGGACCACCCTGTTGCAGAACACGCTGCTGAACATGACAGCTATCATTTCAATGACTGCTTCACAGGCTGTGCAATATGGATGCTTCCCACGAACATCAGCTTTTCTGAATTGCGAAGATGGGGAACTTTCCCTGCAATGCTCCAGTCCTGGATGGTACTGAGTTATGAGAGGAATGTTCCTCTGTGGCCAGACGGTGGGACTTTGGGAGGTGGTGGGAGACTAGTAAGATAAGGCATGGGAGATTAATTTTTGTACGAGGTTGGGAGCATAATTACATTCTATCAAGGTTTCAGTGAGACCCTCGGTATATTTCGAGAGGGACCGCTCGCCACTGCAGATGGAACGACCATGGGTGGCTTGGATGCATGGAAGGGACTATATATTATGGAATGGGTGACATCTGTTGAAGTGGAGGTATTGCTGGTGGTCAGTAGGTTCGATGTGGACTTAGGTACTAATGTAGCAATCTTTGAGGTCCAGGTGAACATCTAGGAAGGTAGCTTGTTGGGTTGAGTAGGACCAGGTGAAGCAAATGGGCGAGAAGTTGCTGAGGTTTTGGAGGAATGAGGATAGTGTGTCCTCACCCTTGATCCAGATTGCTGAGATGTTGACAATGAATCTGGACCAAATGAGCGGTTTAGGATTCTGGGTGTTTAGGAAGGATTCCTCTAGATGACTCATGAATAGGATGGTGACATGTGGGTGTCAATAGTTGTTCCACAGATTTGTTTGTAGGAAATGCCTTCAAAGGGGAAGTAAATGTGGGTGAGGATATAATTAGTCATGGTGACAAGCGAGAAGGATGTTGGTTTGGAATCTGTCGGGCATTGGGAAAGGTATTGTTCAATAGCAGTAAGGCCATGGGCATTAGGGGAGGTGGAGTCAATAGTGACGAGCAGGGCATTGTGTGGTAAAGGATCAGGAACTGTGGAGAGTGATGGAGGAAATGCTTGGTATCTTTTATATAGGTGGGTAGGTTCCGAGTAATAGGTTGGAGGTGTTGGCCTATGAGAGCAGAGATTCTCTCAGTGGGGGCACAATAACCGGCCACTATGGGACATCCTGGATGGTTGGGTTTATGGACTTTAGGAAGCATGTAGAAGGTAGGAGAGTGAGGAGTGATGGACTCTGGGAAGAGGTTCTGGGATGGACCTAAATATTTGGAGAGTTTCTGGAGAACCTGTTAGTAAGGTTTTTAGGTAGAAGTATCTGGCAGCTGGTAGAGTTCTTCTGCCAGGTAATCCTTGCAGTTGAAAACAAAAGAGTGGTGAAACCTTTGTCCGCAGGTAGGATAATAAGGTCGGGATCAGTTTTTAGATGGTGGACTGCAGTTATTTCTGCGGATATAAGGTTACTTTGTATGTTGGGGGATTTGGGGAATGATGGTGAGGTAACTTTCAAGATTAAGAAATTCTGGAAAGTTAACTATCCACATGCACATGACAACCAACAAGCTGGCTGTCTGCATGAATGGCCACCGACAAACTGTGACCAAGAAACAAGTGGACCACCCTGTTGCAGAACACACTGCCAGCCATGACAGCCTTCATTTCAGTGACTGCTTCACAGCCTGTGCAATATGGATGCTTCCCACCCACATCAGCTTTTCTGAATTGCGCAGGTGGGGAACTTTCCCTGCAATACATCCTACGTTACTGTAACCTCCTGGCCTCAATGTTTCTTAGTCACTGTCCTCACCCATCCAGCCTCTTCCCTGTTCCGATTCCAGCACTACACAGCCCTGATTCCACCATTACACCCTTTCTTTTTACTTGTCACCTTTTCCTCTAACCCCACCACCCTCCCCACCTCTCTCCTGCCCTTCGTCCAACCTGTAGCACTTCACTGTCTGCCACACCTAGCCTGCAATCCCTCCACCTCCCTGCCCCAGCCTTCTCCTAATCCTCATCCAGTCACCACTTCAATAATGCAATGGTGCTGCTGCTTGCAGTGTGATTTCAGTTGCCTGAGACTACAGTCGTGTGTGTGAATCGTGTGCGCGGGTGAGTTTCATCTATTTTTGGCGAAGGCCTTACTGACTGATACCTTTATTTGTGACTCTTTTTGCATGCCTATCTGCGACTCAGCATCTGTTCTATATGGTGAGTGGCAACTTTCCTTTTCATAGTCCTGTCACAATAAGGGGAATGGATGGATAGTGAAATTTTCAAAAACTGGTTCCACACACATTTTGTACTACAAGTTTGGCAATTCGCCCAGAAGACTGTTCTATTGCTTGATAATGCCCCTTCACATCCCAATGAGAGTATTCTCATATTTTAGATGGTATCATCTTAACTAAGTTATTAACTCCTAACATGACTATCATTATACAGCCAATGGCCAAAGGCATAATTGGATCGGTAAAATGGCGCTACTAGGCTGGCCTACTGAGAATGTTTGTTGATGATAATTTGGTGGCTTTCTGGAAGAAGATGACAGTTCTAGATGACACACATTGGATTTCTGATCATAGCAGGAAATCGAGCCACATACACTAGTTCAATCATGTAGGAAAATTCTTTCTGATATAGAAGTAAATGTGATTTTCAGGGTTTCACCCTGATGAGGAAATAACTGTATGAATAATGAATCTGGCAATGGGTTTAAATGGTTTTGAAGATGTCAATAAAGAAAACTTGAATGAGTGGCTAAAATCGATGCACGTGAACTTGGCTTCCAGTACATGAGTGATGTTGAAATTGTGACTGCATCTTCCCAACAAAACAAAGAAGAGGAC
Source organism: Schistocerca gregaria (assembly GCF_023897955.1). Classification (NCBI taxonomy): domain Eukaryota; kingdom Metazoa; phylum Arthropoda; class Insecta; order Orthoptera; family Acrididae; genus Schistocerca; species Schistocerca gregaria. Next base: position 277,014,667 of record NC_064924.1, on the reverse strand, counting down.
TGAATGTGAAAATGGGGTTGAAGACAATGGCCTTGTCAGACATTGTACCACACTGCAGTGTCTTGATACTCTTCTAGATTATATGGGCCAGAGGGGGTTTCAATACCATGACATTAGTGTTGCAAGAAAAATTTTAAATGATGTGCAAAAAAAATCAACTCCTCTCAGAAGCAGACTAACATTGCAGACTATTCTAGAAAAAAATAGGCCTACAGTACATATGTATAGAGTTTGGATAAACTTTTGAGCAAAGAATACCTATTTGAAAATACCTTGATTGTTCATGTTTTTCAATTATTTGTGCATCTTCTCTTCCACATTACCCCACATAATCTGGAATATACTGTAATTTAAACATTACTTCACTTTAAACAATATATTTTTCGTTATTCCAGTCTGAAGGGCTACAATTTGACAAAACTTTCTCCTCATAAACATTATTACACGCAACATAACTTACTTCATTGTAATATTCCTTACTTTAACCTGAAGGGCTACACATTTTATTGAGAATACATATTCATATATGAAACTGAATCCAGACTTACTTTAATTTAAACAGCATTAACAACATTTCCACCTGCTTGCACAGATGTCACTGAGTTTAATAACCGAGATATTTTCCTACTGCTGTTGTACCAACTTCTAGTACTACTACATATTCACTATTTTTTTTAATAATATTTTCAGGTACACTCAAAACTGTTGTATAGTTTTGACTTACTGCAATAATTGTATTGTTTTTAAGTGAAACTGATTTATCATTTTACACAATTCTTCTTCATTACTAAACCTAAAGATGAGATGACATGTGGCATAAAATTTTGCTGATTTATCATTGGCTTCCATCCTCTTATGTAAGGTGAGCATTTAATATTCATTGACACACAAAACCAAATAACTGAAATAACATTTTATATACATTTGAATTGAGCATAGTACAAGTCACTTTCATTCCCTCAGAAGCTACAGGCAGTACACTAGAAGGATGTGAACCAGGAAATGAAATATGGATTCACCCAACTGTGGAGACACTATTCAGTGATAGTATTTTCACTGAAGAGCAGTGAAGCCCAAAACCAATGTGAGAGGGCCAAAAGTCATGAAGGCTGTTTTAAGTACACCACAGAAGTTTAGTCAGCAAGTCCTTATACACCATCCATACAGTCCTGATCTCTGGAGCCTTGAAGAAAGATATGAAGAGGTGCATGGTTGCATATAATGGCACCCGCAAACATATTTCCATGAAGGCGACTGTCTTGTCTCACAGTGGGATAAATGTATTAACAGTAACAATGATTACTCCTGAAATAATAAACAGTTACTTACTTTTTTCCATCTTGTTTTCTATTTGGCTGCCATCTATAACAACAACCCCTATCGTAATTAAAACAAGTATGCCCTACTTCTGTTACCTCGGTCTATCAGGAGTGAAAAAATCTCTCCTATCTAATTATTATACTCCCTTTCAGTTTCTCTTCCTCTGTATACCATTATCATTGTCAATAGCCGTGCCCAAGTGGATATACTGTTTCCTGTCAGATCACTGAAATCAGTCGCTGTCAGGCCTGGCCAGTATTTGGATAGGTGACTGTCTGGGTGCGTCACATACTTTTGACAATCTTCCTTTCATTTTTACAGTGGAGGGGGGGGGGGCAGGAGAGTTGGTGGCGTAAAGTTCCTGATTACCACTCTTTGTGCTAATGTCCTGGATTCAATTTCGAAATCTCTCCTCAGCGTCATGATGTGACGGCATGTGACACTGTTGATGGTGATCCAGCCATCTGATCACTACCAATTTATTGCAGATTCATTTGTATACTGGAATCAAAGTTCACTTTCTCTTTTTATGTCTGAGGTTTTATGGATTACTGAGGATTTCATTTGATTGATTTTGTACAAGTTTTGTCTTGGTATGTATTAATTATTAGGAATGTTGAATATTTTATTTGTCGTTGCCCAAAAACCTAATTCCTGTGGTTTTCAAGTTAGTTTCATGTTATTTGCCATGTTAAATATATTTCATATTTGTGTTTGTCTGTTCTCATCTTTAATGTATGATGTCATGGTTGTCATATCGTATAAGGATGAAACAATTGTGTCTACCATCTTGTTGTTATGATCTAAAGCTGAAGAGCAGTATATGACATCTCAGTGGTTCCTAGAACAATCAAATTTTACAATTTCACAATTAATCAAGTTGATTCAAGCAAACAATGAAACATCATGACTAGTTAATAGTACTTGTTCAATGATATGTTTATAGTTGGGCCAAGAATTTAAATGTTACAAGTAAAGTTTTGCATTGTATTGTGCATCTGTAATGGCCTGGTTGTGTGTATTTTACAGTTTCCGTACATTGCAAACTTTACCTTCTTGCACTTGGAAGTAATTGAAGAAGAATAATTAAAGAAGAACTGTGGAGTAGATACTGTGATTTCAGATTTCTTATTCTGCATTGTGATGGCTGTGTCAGCCTGGAAAGCTCCTTAAGATAACAGATATTGCTGATTGATTTTGGGCTCTTCGTCTTTGCAGTATGTGTATTCATTTTCCATTACAATTGGGCAAATTGCATTTTTACACTTGGGTACAGTCCTAGTCATATAAAAATATGCTATCACATTGTAGTATGCCATTCCCCACTCAGTTGGTGCAGTCTTCTAAATAATGGAGCACAAAATCTATCTTTTTTTTTGGATCCTCTCTCCTTTTAGATTGTGACCAAGAAAACAGCCTTATAAAATGAGTGGGGTGCATTTCCCCATCTGGTTTAAACTTAGGGAATTGTTTGGATAAATCTGTCACATTTCCTGTTTGTAATTCTTCAGTTTGACTACGTTACCGGTGCTTTGGTTTCTTCCTGTTTAATTCTTTTTTTGTCTTTTCAGCTTCCGCCCAAATTTTATAAAATTCCCATTCATTCTTGTCCAAATCTTGTACAGAACAGGGTGTACTGACCGTCAAATCTACTATCACTTAAACCTTTCGATCAATTGTCTCATTCACTCTCTCCTCCAAGTTAGCAAAAAGAGATCCTATGATGGCCATCACCTCTAAACCCTTATTTTATTCTAACATTTCCCAGTATCTCATGCGAGTCTGAGATTCGTTCATGAATTCATTCAAATTCCCATTTGTCAATCTCTTTCAATTGCTTTATATCCAAATTAACCTCTCGAAGTTTTTCATGTCTACAAGATCATATTGTTTAGTTGTTTCTAACCACAGCTCCTCAGTTAACTTAGTTATTGTTGTTTATAAGTTAGAACTTAAAGTATGTGTTTCCTTTTACTATTGACTCAACTCTTTTGTATGTTTTTCTAAATTCTCATTAGGTGTAGGTAATTCTGTTCTACTATCCACAATGTATGTATTCAGTTTAGTAGACAGCTCTGTTCTAAGATTTACTATGTTTGTATTTAGCCAAGTCAAACACAGTTCACCAAAGGTTTGTGACAATCTCGTCAGGTAGTGCTGATGACGAGATCTAACCCGATGCAATGGATGAACTGCTACTCTGCTATTGCTACTGTGGCTGTTGCTTTGTGAACAATGGACCAGACCGTAACCAGATGCAGTATGTCGACATGGAAGTGCCCATCTTCCTAGCCGTAGTCTTAGTACTCTCTTTTGATTATGAGCTATTGACACAGGAAGTAATCTTTAGTCTTCAAATGTTTAACTACTCATTAATTTTCCATTTTAACTGCACTGTTAATAATAACTCAACCACTGGGTAATCAGAGTTGTTGATCAGTTGCTATGGACAACTATAAATTCTGGAGAAAGTTTTCTTCATAAAGCAATACTTTCCTTTCAGTTTTGACATCTTCTCAATTAAATATTACTTCTTGCTGACACAGTCACATGTTATCATCCTGTCATGATCACCAGATATGCACTGCATCAATCATCACTGTGCGGACACCAGATAAGTGATGTATCATGTGTTTGCGGGTATTTTATAGTTGCTGTAGATTATAAACTTCACATCCTTGCACTTGGAAATAGTTGCAGAGTTCGGATTTCAACAGGGTGTATCAACAGAACAAGCTATTTTTTCTTTCACCCATCTAATCTTAGAGTCTTTTAATAATAAATTATCTCCTGTTGGTATCTTCTGTGACCTTTCTAAGGCCTTTGATAGTGTTAATCATGACATCCTCTTAGCAAAGGCTGAATATTATGGTATAAGTGGCTCAGTTGGCTCATGGATTAAATCCTACCTAGCTGGAAGAAAGCAGAAGGTCATATTGAACGACTTTGAAGGGTACTCTGTCATCTAGCTGGGGCTCTATTGGCTGTGGTGTTCCTCAGGGCTCTGTACTTGGCCTCCTCCTCTTCCTCATCTTTATCAATGACCTTCCCTTGCATACTAGCTTTAAAACTCACTTTACTCTTTTTGCTGATGACACCTCTATCCTCATCAACAAAACTCCCAACCTCAATCTTGAGTAATCGGCCAATATTGTCTTTTGTGAAGTATGTAATTCGTTTGTAAATAATGGGTTATCACTAAATGTTAATAAGACCCAGTTTGTGAATTTCCAAGTAAGGAAAAAAGTTGAGGATCAATTAAGTATTGCATTGAATGGTAGTGAGTTACTACAAGTTGAGTCAACCAAGTTTCTGGGTGTGCACATTGACAACAGTCTAAAATGGCCTAAACATATTGCGCATCCACAAAAACTCAGCTCAGCAACATTCGCTGTTCATATTATTTCCAGTGTATGTGACTGAGACACCAAAAAAACTGCTTATTTTAGTTATTTCTGTGCATTATTGCTGAATGGCATAGTTTTTTTGGGGGTAATCAGCCACTACAAAAAAAAAAAAAAGAAAGAAAGAAAGAAAGAAAGAAAGAAAGAAAAATTCATTGCCCAAAAGAGAGTTATTAGGATAATGAGTGGGGTCCAGCCTAGACATTCTTATAGAAACCTTTTCATAAAATTAGGGATACTGACAACTGCATGCCAATATATCTACTCCCTGTTATGTTTCATTGGTAAAAATAGACAACCGTACAAAACCAATGATTCATACCATACCCACAATACCAGGAGGAAGATGGACCTCCATTATGAATCAAAAAACCTTACTATTGTACAAAAAGGAGTCCATTACATGAGATGCAAGGTGTTGAAGGCTCTCCCACCATCACTGTAATTACTTATCCATGAGCTTCCCAAATTTAAACAACACCTCAAACAGTATTTATTAGATAATTCCTTCTATTCGGTAGAAGAATATTTCAGTAGAGTTAACTGTAATTGATTTTTTCATTTACTAATTTGATGTGCTATTATGCATTACGATACTCACAATCACTGTTAACATTACTGTGTCTTTCATTTAGCTATTAAGATCTACCATATTTTTTAATGTAATTTTCTCTACACCTGTTATGTGTATTTTATCTTATACCAGATATCCTCTTCCAAGAGGTACTTTCATGTATTTCTTTTGTATTATTTGTAATAATTCTGACACGTCCTACACCCATGCAAATTCCTTGCAGTATTGGATTTATGGGATATAAGTAAATAAATGAAAATAAAAATAAATATTGTGGCCAAGGTACACTATGTGATCAAAAGTATCCAGACACTCCTAAAATAGACGTTTTTCAAATTAGGTGCATTGTGCTGCCACATACTGCCAGGTACTCCATATCAGTGACCTCAGTAGTCATTAGACATCGTGAGAGAACAGGATGGGATGCTCCGCGGAACTTGGTCTTCAAACGTTGCCAGGTGATAGGGTGTCACTTGTGTCATACATCTGTACACGAAATTTCCACACTCCTAAACTGGTTATTAGATGTTATAGTGAAGTGGAAATATGAAAGGACACACACAACACAAAAGTGTACAGGCCAACCTTGTCTGTTGACTGACAGAGACCGCCGACAGTTGAAGAGGGTCATAATGTGTAAGAGGCAGACATCTATCCAGACCATCACACAGGAATTCCAAACTGCATCAGGATCTACTGCAAATACTATGACAGTTAGGCGGGAGGTGAGAAAACTTGGATTTCTTGGTCAAGCAGTTGCTCATAAGCCACACATCATGCTGGTGAATGCCAAATGACGCTTCGCTTGGTGTAATGAGCATAAACATTGGATGATTGAACAGTTGAAAAATGTTGCTTGGAGTGACAAATCATGGTACACAATGTGGCCCATCCAATGGAAAGGTTTGGATATGGCGGATGCCCAGTGAACATCAATCTGCCAGCATGTGTAGCACCAGCAGTAAAATTCGGAGGTGATGGTGTTATGGGGTGGTCGTGTTTTTCATGGAGGGGCTTGCACAGCTTGTTGTTTTCCATGGCACTGTCACAACACAAGCCTACATTGATGTTTCAAGCACCTTCTTTCTTCCCACTGTTGAAGAGCAATTCAGGGATGGCGATTGGATCTTTCAACACAATTGTACACCTGTTCATAATGCACCACCTGTGGTGGAGTAGTTAGATGACAATAACATCTCCGTAATGGACTGGACTGCACAGAGACCTGACCTGAATCCTATATAATACCTCTGGTATGTTTTGGAATGCCGAGTTCGTGCCAGGCCTCACCTACCAACATCGATACCTCTCCTCAGTGTAGCACTTCATGAAGAATGGGCTGCAACTCCTCAAGAAATCTTCCAGCACCTGATTGAATGTATGCCTGTGAGAGTGGAGTCTGTCATCAAAGTTAAGGGTGGACAGATACTCTGCATCCCTCCCATCATATGGTACATGTACAAACAAAACAAAAATTCTACTCACAGAAGACAGGTCACTACATGTAATAAACTAAAATGAAAGTTCCTTGTTGAAAGTTGTGGACGTCATTCATCAGATAGAAAGAATAAGGTATAACAAATTGTTGTAAGTCCAAGCAAACTTTTACACCTCAAGTTGCTGAAGCCATAAATTTGCAGAGGATTTCGGATGATATGAGAGACAATCCATAATGAAGAAATTAAAAGGACACACCTTCCACTCAGCACTGATAATGTTCGTGTCAGTTTATGGTTAGATATAATGAAAGACTGTGTTCAGAATCACTAGAAGATGACACAGACAACTTAGATAGTACGGATATGGTGACAGTGTGCCTGTCAGATTTATTATGTGATATATTGAAAAAATTTGGACCAAATGTAGTTTGTGTTGATTCAACAAATGGCACAAATTTTTATAAGCTACTAATGATGAAATTTCTGTGCCTGAGTCAAAATAACAAAGTGATTGATGTCTAGCTGTTTACAAGGTTGCTACCATAGCAACAAGCAATCAGAGAATGCTTCTATTCTCTACTACGACTACCAGCCCATTGACGATTCTTGTGGCCAGTATCAGTTGTGATCTTTTTTTGTTGTGTGCTTTGTTTCTCTGGACAGCAAGTTTATTTTGTGTTACAGAATGTCTGAAGCTTGCAGCAGAAGTGTGCGGTTAAGTGTGACTGCTTCGTGGTGAGACGTATGAGCTTGTGTGCTCGGTGCAGGAATATTTCGGGAGAGAGAGACAGAGAGAGAGAAAATGGTGAGGCTGTTGCCTCTAACAAAGGTAGATGAAAGAACTGCACACAGTCTGAAGAGTCATAAAAACACTTTCATGAAAGTGTTTACAAGGTTGCAACCATAGCAACAAGCAATCAGAGAATGCTTCTATTCTCTACTACAGCTACCAGCCCATTGACGATTCTTGTGGCTGAGTGGCTGAGATGCTAAAGGCAACTTCTCTAAGAAAGTGGAACATTCAGGTTTGAGTCCTGGTCAAGCAATTTTCAGCTTTCACCATGCAATACTATAATGCCTTGAGAGGCTGGGAGTCATGGTTTCCCATCTACCCCTTTCCTTTCTTTCCCCTTATTCTGTTTCAAAAAATTGGAGGATATTATGGTCTGTGAAATGAACTTAATGCTGCATGTTAACAGGGAATGTGAGAAGTTTGTAAAGTACATAATTCACCACTGTTGCTGCTACAGGCATTGTGCACACAGATGCAGTGGCAAAGGATCACCACTCTCTCCCACAATCAACTGTGCTTCATTTTCAATCACTTTGTTATTCTGATTCAGGTATAGCAATAGATGAATTTAGTTGTGATATACCAATGGCAATTTTGAATCATGAGAATACTGCAACAGTTTTCATTGCTGTCGGAGACAGGAAAGGGGTTACATATGCCAATGCATTTTCGTGAAGTGGTACGTGTGGATGGATATGTGTGTGTGTGCGAGTGTACACCTGTCCTTTTTTTTCCCCCCTATGGTAAGTCTTTCCGCTCCCAGGATTGGAATTACTCCTTACCCTCTCCCTTAAAACTCACATCCTTTCGTCTTTCCCTCTCCTTCCCTCTTTCCTGAAGAAGCAACTGTTGGTTGCGAAAGCTAGAAATTTTGTGTGTGTGTTTGTGTGTTATTTTATTGTGCCTGTCTACCGGCGCTTTCCCGCTTGGTAAGTCTTGGAATCTTTGTTTTTGGTATATATACTTTCTGTTACACGCAGTCTTAGGTCATAGGGGTGGTTGAAAATGGTGTATGTATGGGGCATATAGATTGCAGCCGGCAAAATAATATGAAGAAAGTTCATGATGGTCAAAATAAACACGTGCTGATATACAAGATCCTGCGCGTGTTGCTGGAAGACTTAGATACTGACAAATTTAATGATCTTCCAGAGTTATTTTCTGAAGAATGATAAATATACTACAATATTTGGTGCATATTTCACTGAACATTTTGATTACATACTACAACACTGTGCTTATTGTTGGTGCTGTATATTTGGCTTAAACACCAACATGTACCTGGAAGCAATGCATAGAGTGCTAAAATATCATTTTAAGAATGGTCAAGGTTACACAAACTGTTGATGGTAGTGATGGAATTTGTGTGCGAAAAACCTTTATAAAATTGTCAAAATTTGTAATGGCAGACAGTTACAATGAATCTAGGTAATTCAAGTAAACAGTGAAATTTTACAAATAGTTAGTAGTATTTGTTTAATGATATGTTTATAGTTGGTCTCACATTGGACATGTTACAGATAACATCATACACTGAAGAGCCAAAGAAACTGGTACACCTGCCTAATGTTGGGTAGCCCCCCCCTCCCACACACACACACACCCGCCCCTCCGAGCACACAGAAGTGCCACATAACAATATGGCATGGACTCAACTAATGTCTGAAGTAGTGGTGGAGGGAATTGACACCATGAATCCTGCAGGGTTGTCCATAAATCCATAAGAGTACAAGGGGGTGGAGATCGCTTCTGAACAGCATGTTGCAAGACATCCTGCATATGCTCAATAATGTTCATATCTGGGGACTTTAGCGGCCAGCAGAAGTGTTTGAACCCAGGATATTGTTCCTGGAGTCACTGTGTAGCAATTCTGGACATGTGGGATGTTGCATTGTCCTGCTGCAATTGCCCAAGTCGGAATGCACAATAGACATGAACGAATACAGGTGATCAGACAGGATGCTTATGTACGTGTCACCAGTCAGTCATATCTAGACACATCAGGGGTCCCATATCACTCCAACTGCACTTGCCCCCACTCCATTACAGAGCCTCCACCAGCTTGAACAATCCCCTGCTGACTTGCAGGGTCCATGGATTCATGAAGTTGTCTCCATAACTATACATGTCCATCCACTCCATACAATTTGAAACAAGACTCGTCCGACAAAGCAACATGTTTCCAGTCATCAACAGTCCAATGTCAGGGTTGAAAGGCCTAACAAGACGTAAAGCTTTGTGTTGTACAGTGATCACGGGTATACGGGTGGGCCTTCGGCTCTGAAAGCCCATATTGACGATGTTTTGTTGAATGGTTTGCACGCTGACAGTTGTTGATGGCCCAGCATTGAAATCTGCAGCAATTTATGGAAGGGTTGCACTTCTGTCACATTGAACAATTCTCTTCATTTGTTGTTGGTCCCATTTTTGCAGGATCTTTTTCCGGCTACAGCGATGTTGGAGGTTTCATATTTTACCCAATTCCTGACATTCATGGTTCACTCGTGATTGTATGAGAAAATTGCTCACTTCATCGCTACCTCAGGGACACTGTGCACTATCATTTGTGCACCGACTATAATACCAAAGTGAAACTCACTTAAATCTTGATAACTGATCTAACAACTGCATCAGACACTTGTCTTATATAGGCATTGCTGACCGCAGTGCCGTGTTCTGCCTGTTTACGTATCTCTGTATTTGAATATGCAAGCCTATACCAGTTCCTTTGGCGCTTCAGTGTATACAGATGGTAGAATTTTTTAGTGGTGTTTGGTTAATAGTAGAAATGTTACCAGTAAAATAGCAGAGTGCATGATGTTCCAAACAGTTCTGGATTATGTCAGAGATTTCACCTGTTCTGAAGAAGTAGAGAGGTTGCACCTATTTCCTTTGCCAGTCATCCACAACATCAATGTATTTGGGGATTGATATTAACCAACATCATAACATTGACTGCAATTCATGGAAAAACTGGGGACTGTTCTACTTTACCAAAAAATATGATGGTAGTGTGGACAGTTTACTGAGTAAAGACATGGTGATAGTGTTAATGACAGATTTACCATGTGGATAGCTGATTAATTTTGTATCCAATATTGTCTGTGTAGGTCAACCAAAGTTGTCAGTACCATTCATCTACTTTGACTGATGATGTAACTGTGTTGTGATATCATGGTGGCATGGCATACTTAAATCGCATCATGTTTGCAGATGGTGTGTTGGTGTATCTGGTGGCACTCTAGTGTTGGGTGTTTATGTTTTGAAATTGTTTGTTAGGTATGTCAGTATTACATTCAACTTCTTGTGCGTTGTGTGTGAGCTTGATACTGGAAGAGTTTGTGGAAGTATGCTAGAAGTTATTTTGGTTATATAGCTATGGCTAACAGATTCTTGTTTGTGTTTGTGTTAGTGGTTTACGTGTTGATTAAGATAGAAATTTCATTTCTTTTCTTTTTTTTGTGTCAGTTATGGACGTGACAAGTTTACCAACAGGTCCCTCCATTTGACTGTGGAGAATGATATGTTGACAACCACCCTGTTTCTTAAGTTATTTGGTCTTATTGCTTTCTTCAGTTATTTGGTGTTCTTGCCGAGTATGTGAAGTTTCACATGTATGGAGAAGAAATGAGTCTTATCGCAGTTGCTGCTTCTTTGACGAAGGAACAGTATATGTGGTAATGTCGGCAAGATAATGTATGGAGGTATATCCTGAGGGATCCTGGTGTGAAAATTCTCAGCTGGGCACTTGAGAGATTGGGTTATTTATTTATTTATTTATTTATATTTTTATTATTTTTTTCCCCCCGATAACATTCACCTATTGAATTTTATGCTCCAACAGGTGACTTGCAGCAATTATACTGTGAGTTAAGTAGTGAAGGGTACAGCAACCAATCACAACTGATGTTTATTGGACATCCAGATTTCAGTCACTGTGTGGCCATCTTCAGCACAGTAAATGCAAGTTAAAACTACATACACATTGTGATCAAAAGTATCCGGACACCCCCAAAAAATACGTTTTTCATATTAGGTGCATTGTGCTGCAACATACTGCCAGGTACTCCATATCAGCGACCTCAGTAGTCATTAGACATCGTGGGGCGCTCCGCGGAACTCACGGACTTCAAATGTGGTCAGGTGATTGGGTGTCACTTTTGTCATACGTCTGTACATGAGATTTCCACACTCCTATACATCCCTAGTTCCACTGTTTTCGGTGTGACAGTGAATTGGAAATGTGAAAGGACACATACAACACAAAAGTGTACAGGCCGACCTCGTCTGATGACTGACAGAGACCACTGACAGTTGAAGAGGGTCATAATGTGTAATAGGCAGACATCTATCCAGACCATCACATAGGAATTCAAAACTGCAACAAGATCTTCAAGTACTATGACAGTTAGGCGGGAGGTGAGAAAACTTGGATTTCATGGTCGAGCGGCCACTCATAAACCATATATCATGCTGGTGAATGCCAAATGACACCTCACTTGGTGGAAGGACAATTGAACAGTGGAAAAATGTTGTGTGGAATGGCGAATCACGGTACACAATGTGGCAATCTGATGGCGGGATGTGTGTATGGCGAATACCCAGTTAACGTCATCTGCCAGCGTGTGTAGTGCCAACAGTAAAATTCAGAGGTGGTGGTGTTATGGCGTGGGTGTGTTTTTCATGGAGGGGGCCTTGCACCCCTTGTTGTTTTGCTTGGCACTATCATAACATAGGCCTACACTGATGTTTTAAGAACCTTCTTGCTTCCCACTGTTGAAGAGCAATTCGGAGATCGTGATTGCATCTTTCAACATGATCAAGCATCTGTTCATAATGCATAGTCTGTGATGGAGTTGTTACATGGCAAAAACATCCTCATAATGGACTGGCCTGCACTGGGTCCTGACCTGAATCCTATAGAATACCTTTGGGATATTTTGGAATGCCGACTTCATGCCAGGTCTAACCGACCGACATCAGTACCTCTCCTTGGTGCAGCACTCTGTGAAGAATGGGCTGCCATTCCCCAAGAAACCTTCCAGCACCTGATTGAACGTATGCCTGTGAGAGTGGAAGCTGTCATCAAGGCTAAGGGTGGGCCAACACCATATTGAATTCCAGCATTAACGATGGAGAATGCCACGAACTTGTTAGTCATTTTCAGTCAGGTGTCCAGACACTTTTGATCACATAATGTATATGCACATATTCAACTGGACTACTCATGCCAAAGGTTGAGATGAATAGTCCAGTTGGGACTAAAAGCATATACGTGGTTTTAATGTTTTCTTACATTTACTGCACTGAAGACAACCACATGACGACTGAAATCTGGTTACGCAATAAACATTAGTTGTGACTGGTGGCTGTACTCTTTATTACATGAAATAAATGCGGTTACTCAGCACAACTACTTCCCAATGCAATCATATCTGTACTGTGAGTGATTTTTGTAAGTGTGTTTAGAATTTATTAATTATAATGGGGCAGTTGGGGAGGGTGGTTGTAGTTTGATGAGACTTCATTTAGGAAACAAAATTTTGGGATGGATAATAGTGTTATGGCTATGTGGTAGTGTGTGTGTGGGGGGGGGGGGATGGGGGGGTGGTTGTTCAGATGTAGTTTTTTGGGTGGTAGAGAAATGGAGAGGAGTGTATTGTTTTGGATGCATTTTCTTCGTATACATAGTTCAGGAATGGGGGTCAGCATTTAGTACTATTGACTTTAAGTATTATCATACTAGGACTTGTACGTATATAACAGAGTGGAGCTGGGGGCTGGGGTCATTGAATTTGTGATAGGGAGGGGAAGAAGTGCTCTTCCATCTTATACTCTCTTTTAGATGAATACTGGTGAAGGAAGTGTGTTCCTAGTAATTTTTGTCCATTTCAGAGTTTATTGAGGACTATGGTATTGGAAAATGTTTAGCCCGAGGGTCATTAGCTGAATAGGTCTATGGGTGGGTCAGAAACAGGTTTTGTTGGTGTGGTTTAAGTTGTGTTTGTGGGAGAGGCTTAGGAGTGTTTTAGGTTATTTTGTTTGGATTTTTAAAAAATTATTTAAGGTATGAATGTTGCCATTATTTGTTAAGTATTTTTTGTTGTTTAATTTGGTTTTTATTATTGCATGTATGGTACATGTGTCAACACCTATAACTGAATATTTCTTATATCACACCCATCCAGCAACTACAGACCATTGGCACATTGCCACTTTGCAGCTCACTCCTCTTTCTTTCCATGGTCAGTTGGCCTCCATAACAGCTGTTGTCCTAATGTTGTGAGTGAAAGTAGCAAGAAGTCCTTATTGTGCAGTTGGTGTGTGTTCAAAATGAACTCCATGATTGAAAATCCTGCTGACTGTGAGGTAAGGAGTGTTTTTTTTATTATTATTTTTGACTGCTCAAACGATGAAGCCTACCAAAATTTACCATCAGCTGAAAGCAGAATATGGTGATAATGTAATGAAAGAGAAATATGAGAAAATTGTGTGAAGTGACCAAAATTCAGCCTGAATGCCCATCACTCAGCACAGAAGACTGCAGTGAACAGCAGAATCTTGCAAGACAGGTGTGTAATTCTTGTGGATTGCACATTTTGTTTACAGACCTTGCTTGGTAAAATAATGTCACAACATCTCAGCTACAACAAAATTTTTGCACAGTGGATTCTGCAGCAACGGAGTGACCAATATAAAACTCAGAGAATGGGGTCACCATTGACATTGTTGAGCCGATATCAAGCAGATAAAGAAATGGATATTACTTTCTTGATTGGATTGTGGCTAGTGATGAGACCTAGCTCTCACACAGTATCGCAGAGAGCAAGTGCCAACCACTTGCTTGCCATCACCCCTCACCCAGAGAAAACAAGAAAAGTTAAACAGACTGACTGAACACAAGAGTTTATAGCAGCCATCTTTTGGGATTGTAAAGCTTTTCTTTTGGCAGATTTCTTGCCAAAACGCACTATGATTAATGCAAATCATTATTGTGAGACTAAGAAAACTACTGGGAGGCATCCATAACAGGAGGCAATGAATACTTTCTTGAGGAACTGTGCTTCTTCACCACAATTTTCATGTCCCCACACTGCTGCTGGAATTTAATGTAGTTTTAATCCAAAAGTACAGTTGGAGCATGTACATTTGTTATCACCCCTTTTGGTCCTACATGTGTAATGAACTGGCTCTACTGCCGAACCCATGCACTATGTCGAGGGAAGAGGCTGGTTGAGAAGAGCATGATGGAAATTGATGAGAGTTGTTTTGTCAGTGACATACATTCATTTCACTACACCTTACTAGATTTTACAAACAAACTCTTATGTTTAATGTCCGTACTGGCACAGTCCACTGGAAGTATGGCTTGAGCTCTGATCATGGGGGGTACACGCCGCAGTGACAAGCACATTGCATGACTGTGTGAACTGTGCAAAACAAAGATCACGTCTCTGAATGGTCGAATTCCAGCATGACCGATGAAACGTCACATCTTTTTTTGAATGGGTGAAAGACACTGCAAAACGAACAACTGAGCAAGACTTGGTGAACATGTTTGTGAGAAGTTGCTTTACCTTGACCCATGTGGTCCATGGTGAGAAAGATTGGAGGCATGTGTCACATTGCATTGTCCAACCCACACTGACTGACTGCTTTGTCTCATGCAAGCTAGTGCACGTTGCACCATTGACAAAATTTGGCATAACGGTAAATCTGCATGTGCATGCCTATGATTGCTGCACACTGTTTGCTTGTGTCAGCTGTGACCACAGTTCTGCTGTTTGCACATTTCTGTGGTACAGCCACTGCACAGATCTGCCCTTAGAGCAGAACTCCATAGCTATAAGAAAACATGGTGATCAGTCTGTGACGTGCCTCTGTTTAGAGTTTGCACACTGTGTGGTGATGTCAGTGCGATCAAGATGTTGGAGGATCGGTCAGCAGTGGCAGGGTGGTGGCCTGTGAAGTCAGCATGCAGGGGTGGTGAAAGTGCAGAGGGCATGCCGTTGTGTGGTGAGATAGTGACAGCAGCAGCAGCAGCCAGTGACCTGCCCACAGCAATGCACGGTTTAGGCATGCAACTGCGAGTCAATTGGAAAGACATCTAGATGGCTGATGCACTGATAGCTTAATAATGACACAAAGCATTCACTAGTGCTACAGTTAATACAGTACAATAGAATGAAGTTCACTATTTGAACTGTTCAGAATGACATCTAGAATGAAAAATCCAAGGTTCAGAAGTTGCACTGTCACACAAGTTTGCTACCAGACTCAGTTGTGGAAGAAGCACTGCGCAGCACTCGATCCAGCTTCAATGCTCGAGACAGCACACTACGAATAAAGTTGCATGAGTATGGTTTCGCTGTAACTCAAACACAGGTCCCAGAGCTGTGACAGACAAGGCCAGTGGCACAGAGGGTGATATCTGGAGTCCAACAGGAATGTGAATATTAAAACTGATGCAGATGCAGATCCGGCCTCAATGCCCGATGCAGCAGAGGCCCAGGGACATGAATGTGAGTTCAGGAGCTACAACGAACAAGCAGCCATTGTCACAGGATGCAGTATCCAGAGCTCAACTGGAGATACTAGCTGCAGATACAACCATCTGGAGACAGGATCTCTACGGCAGGTGGCGGTTTGGGGCACATGCTTGCTGCATTGTGTGGTATGGCATTTTTATGATGAAGCATTAGCATTTCAAGCATATGCAGCGGCTGGTGCCCGTGATGTAATCTGCAGGTGGGAATGACCCCTGCACCTCTGGTGGGTACTGTGTGGGTGACAGCACTGGCTGCATAGCCGAGGTGGTAGGAGGCACATGTGGTGGTGCAGTGACATTTGGCTACAGCTGTGCATCACCAGCAGTTATGGGTGTGGGCTCTGTCTGACTGTTGGTGGAGGGAGTGTTATCTGTTGTCAGATCTTCCGCTGGGTCAATGAAGAGGTTGGGTACTGGAGAAGTCAAGATGTAAGCTGGCTTGATGCAGTCAATTGAGACTCCAGACTGCTTCCTGTTGCTCTCATTACTCAGCGTTGCCACAACAGGCAATTATGCAGTGCGGTCCAGATTAGGACAACCGGACAGGTGGCTGTACCGCACCAGTACACAACATGATGCTCATGAAGTGCTGTACGTCGGTGTGCATGAATACTTACCTAGTGCCGTGTTGCATCTGTGCGTCCACTCTGAGGCTGGCCATGTGAGTACATAGAGGTACTGCCAGGGTGGGGGCTGTGGCACTGTGTACGAGTGGTGTTTCCTCTCGAAAATCTCTTGGGATTGTGAGTGGTTGTCCATTCATTTGGTCAGAGGTGATGCATTGATCTCCTCCTTCATCATTACCCACAGACTCACCAGCACCAGCAGGAGTGACTCTGTCTAGGCGGTGTCATGGCACATAAGGGCATCTTTCAGACACCTATGGGGCTGCTCAGCCATGCCATTTGATGTCAGATGGTAGCTTGTTGTTCTGTGTAATTGGACGCCACACAGTCTAGCAATGTGTGTGAACAACTTGCAGTAAAACTATCAGCCGCAGTCTGTTGTCACATGACTGGGACATCCAAAGTGTGCCATCCAGGTTTTGATGGTCTCAGCAGTGATGTCCGTGATGGTCGTTGTCTCTGGCTAGTGAGTGAAGGGGTCCACTGTAGTTAGTAGATAATGCTTGCCTTGTGAGAGAGAGAGTGGGCTGACAGGATCCATGTGAGGATGCATCAATCAGTGTGTTGCATGCATGCATGAGTGTGCCTCCTGACGTTGGTACACTAGATTAGATTAGATTAGATTAATACTTGTTCCATAGATCATGAATACGACACTTCGTAATGATGTGGAACGTGTCAGGTTAAAGAAAGATGTCTGTACAAGATTTTACATTACACAAAATATTGCATGACACTAATGCTTAAGTTAGTTTTTTTTCCCTCCCTTAATTTATATCTAAAAATTCAGCCAATGAGTAGAAGGAGTTGTCATCTAGAAATTCTTTTAATTTATTTTTAAATGTTGGTTGACTATCTGTCAGGCTTTTGATGCTGTTTGGTAGGTGACCAAAGACTTTTGTGGCAGAAAAATTTACCCCCTTCTGTGCCAAAGTCAGATTTAACCCTACATAGTGAAGATCATCCTTTCTCCTGGTGTTATAGCTATGCACACTGCTATTACTCTTGAACTGGGCTGGATTATTAACAACAAATTTCATAAGTGAATATATATACTGTGAGGTTACTGTGAGGATCCCTAGATCCTTAAATAGATATCTGCAGGATGACCGTGGGTGGACTCCAGCAATTATTCTGATTACACGTTTTTGAGCAATGAATACTTTTCTACTCAATGATGAATTACCCCACAATATGATACCAAACGAAAGCAGTGAATGAAAGTAGGCATAGTAAGCTAATTTACTGAGACTCTTATCACCAAAATTTGCAATAACTCTAATAGCATACGTAGCCGAACTCAGACGTTTCAGCAGACCATCAATGTGTTGCTTCCAGTTTAACCTCTCATCAATGGACACACCTAAAAATTTTGAAAATCCTACCTTAGCTACAGACTTCTGTTCAAAGTCTATATTTATTACTGGAGTTGTGCCATTTACTGTACGGAACAGTATATACTGTGTTTTATCAAAATTTAAAGAGAGTCCGTTTGCTGAGAACCACTTAATAATTTTGTGAAAAACATCATTTACAATTACATCACTTAGTTCTTGGTTTTTGGATGTTATTACTATACTTGTATCATCAGCAAAAAGGACTAACTTTGCATCTTCATCAATATGGAATTGTAAGTCATTGATGTATATCAAGAACAGTAAAGGACCTAAGACCAAACCCTGTGGGACTCCGTACTTGATAGCCCCCCAGTTTGAGGAATCAGCTGTTGTATTAACATTACATGAACCACTTATTTCAACTTTCTGCATTCTTCCAGTTAAGTATGAATTAAACCATTTGTGCACTGCCCCCCTCAAACCATAATGATTTAGCTTATCTAAAATAATTCCATGATTTACACAGTCAAAGGCCTCTGAGAGATCACAAAAAATACCAATGGGTGATGTCTGGTTATTCAGAGCATTTAATATTTGATCAGTGAAAGCGTATATAGCATTTTCTGTTGAAAAGCCTTTCTGAAAACCAAACTGACATTTTGTTAGTACTTTATTTTTACAAATATGGGAGGCTACTCTTGAATACATTACTTTCTCAAAAATTTTTGATAGAGCCATGCAACTGCATACCCCTTCACAGCATCACTTCTGAAGCCCAGGCCAGACATGGGTGTGCCTCTGGACTGGCACGATATGCAAGTGCATGTCCATTCACAGCAGTCCTTCTGCAGCCTATGCCAGATGAAATGTGCAGCCATGAGTGTCGCACTGGTGTTGGTGTCAGGGTGTGATAGTCTGTGGTCAAAGGCACAGCACTGGAATGTCTCCGGAAAGAACAGTCGGTGGGTGCCAGTGGAAATGTCACACCAAACCTTCCATGTAGAGCCTGGGACAGGCACTAGTTTCAGTTACAGAATGCTGGAAGTGTCATGGTAGAAACTGTGCAGCTTTTTATTATTATCCTGTACTTGGACAATGGCCTGAAAGTTCACAGGGGGCAATTTAACAACATGCACTGAGGACAAGTGATCAGCAACTATATGGTGGATGTCTACCATAAATTGAGACTCATAGTCTAAATGCTGTTGGTGCGGTGAACACTTGAGCTGATTGGTTTGAAACACGAGTTATCATTTTATAGTCAGTGAAAAGGACAAATTCTCAGGTTTCCACCAACAGGCAGATGTACACTACTAGCCATTAAAATTGGTACACCAAGAAGAAATGCAGATGATAAACGGGTATTCATTGGACAAATATATTATACTAGAGCTGACATGTGATTACATCTTCACGCAATTTGGGTGCATAGATCCTGAGAAATCAGTACCCAGAACAACCACCTCTGACCATAATAATGGCCTTGATATGCCTGGGCATCGAGTCAGACAGAGCTTGGATGGCGTGTACAGGTACAGCTGCCCATGCTGCTTCAACGTGATACCACAGTTCATCAAGAGTAGTGACTGGCGTATTGTGACGAGCCAGTTGCTCGGCCACCATTGACCAGACATTTTTAATTGGTGAGAGATCTGGAGAATGTGCTGTCCAGGGCAGCAGTCAAACATTTTCTGTATCCAGAAAGGCCCGTACAGGACCTGCAACATGCAGTCGTGCATTATCCTGCTGAAACGCAGGGATCGAATGAAGGGTAGAGCCACGGGTCATAACAAATCTGAAATGTAACGTCCTCTGTTCAAAGTGCCATCAATACAAACAAGAGGTGACCGATACGTACGCCGGCCACGGTGGTCTAGTTGTTCTAGGCGCGCAGTCCGGAACCGTGTGACTGCTACGGTCGCAGGTTCGAATCCTGCCTCCGGCATGGATGTGTGTGATGTCCTTAGATTAGTTAGGTTTAAGTAGTTCTAAGTTCTAGGGGACTGATGGCCACAGATGTTAAGTCCCATAGTGCTCAGAGGCATTTGAACCATTTGAACCGATACGTATAACCAATAGCACCCCATACCATCAGCCCGGGTGATAACACCAGTATGGCGATGACAAATACGCGCTTCCAATGTGCGTTCACCATCACCAAACACGGATGTGACCATCATGATGCTGTAAACAGAACCTGATTCATCCAAAAAAATGACATTTTGCCATTCTTGCACCCAGGTTCGTCATTGAGTACACCATCGCAGGCGCTCCTGTCTGTGATGCAGCGTCAGGGGTAACCACAGCCATGTTCTCCGAGCTGATAGTCCATGCTGCTGCAAATATCGTCAAACTGTTCATGCAGATGGTTGTTATCTTGCAAATGTCCCCATCTGTTCACTCAGGGATCGTGATGTGGCTGCACGATCTGTTACAGCCATGCGGATAAGATGCCTGTCATCTCGACTGCTAGTGATACGAGGCAGTTGGGATCCACCACGGCATTCCGTATTACCCTCCTGAACCCACCGATTCCATTTTCTGCTAACAGTCATGGGATCTCGACCAACGTGAGGAGCAATGTCGCGATATGATAAACCGCAATCGCGATAGGCTGCAGTCCGACTTTTATCAAAGTCGGAAACGTGATGGTACCCATTTCTCCTCCTTACACAAGGCAGCACAACAACATTTCACCAGGAAACGCTGGTCAACTTCTGTTTGTGTATGGGAAATCAGTTGGAAACTTCCCTCATGTCAGCACGTTGTAGGTGTTGCCACCAGTGCCAGGCTTGTGTGAATGCTCTGAAAAGCTAATCATTTGCGTATCACAGCACCTTCTTCCTGTCGGTTAAATTTCGCATCTGTAGCACGTCATATTAATGGTGTAGCAATTTTAATGGCCAGTAGTGTATTTCACTGCCGCGTATCAAGCAGCTCCCAGTCATAAGCACTCCAAATGCGTTGCAATTTCGATAACTTCTTTGAGAAAAACCAAGAGGCTGCCAGCTCCCAGCAATGTGCAGCTGTAGCACTTCATCAATGGCAGTCTGGCTGCCATCCACCATTATGGATACGTCCATGTTTTGTACGTGATGCATGAGCAGCATTGCTTCTGCGAAATTCTGTTTTGACTCTGCAAAGCTCTGCTCCAGTGCATCCATCCAGTTGACAGCTGTCTTCCCTTTTGACTTGGACTGTGTAATGCCTTAGTCATAGGTTCTTGCAGGTTGGCAATGTTGGGCAGATGGTGGTGATAAAAGTTCAACATGCCGAGGTAACAGCAAAACTCTTTGTGCATCTGTGGATGTGGCTTTTTCAGAACCACTTGTACTTTCTCTGATAGTATCGTTGATCCCAAAGGGGTGATTAATAGCCAAGGAACTAGATTTCTACCACACTGAATGTGCACTTCACTGGGTTGATAATGATTCTGGCTTCACTCAGGTACTGAAAGGTGGTCATTAGGTGGTGGCGGTGGAGCTCGGGTGACTTTGAGAACACCTGGACGTCGTTGAGGTATGTGAAATAACATGGGAACCTTGCAAGATGCCATCCATGAACCACTACAAGAGCTGGGCAGCTTTCCATTCCAAAGACTGAACGTTGTAAACAGACTTTCAAAAAGCCCACCGAGGCGTAGCTAAAATCATGAAGGTGCAGTACCAGATATTGATCTGGCACTGTTCATGAATTAAGGGCGCATTATTCTCCAGAAGGACACCACAAATTGCCTTCTTTGGAACTAAATGCATCATAGACGACCATGGGCTGCTAGATGGCCAAAGATGCCTTGCTGCATCATGGTCTCAAACTTGGTCTTTGCTACCTCGAGTCTATCGAGTGTGAGTCAATGTGGTTGGCACAATATGGGTGGGCCACATGCAGTTATTATGTGCTGTGCTGCTCTGTTGAATGCTTGATGTTCTTTAGTGCACTAGCCGAGTGGATGAGTTCCAGATTTTTTCCAAAATTTCAGCATAAGGTCCAGGGCATTTCACAGGTTTTATGCCGTATAATGTGGTCTGCCAGCACTCTCCCACTATCTTTAAATTTGTTTCTGCATCAGTGAGCCGACTGTGAACAATATCAGCTAGCAGCCTGTAGTGGCCAATAAAGTTTGCTCCCAGGATTGGTTCCTTGACATTAGACACAATAAATGCCCATGAGAATGTGCATAGTCTGACATCAAAATTACAGTTATGTTTGCCATGCATTTTAATGGCTGAACTGTTTGCTGCAGTGAAAGAGAGTGCCTCATCCCGCCTTCTGTCTCTTAGCTTAGAACCCGGGAATATCGACAGATCTGAACCCACCACATAAGCTTTGTTGCTGAAGCATGTGGGGTAGCAGCAGAAGTTGTTCAGCGGCTGCTCTGCTGTCAGCAAAGTACTGTCAAAATGGCTGGAGCTGCACTGCCTGTTGCGCGAGCCAGTCCTGTGGTTGCTGGATCAGCTGCTGCTATGGTGCCTGCTGCCCTCTGCCCATGAAAGTGCCAACTGATCAACCTGTGTGGTGAGAGCTGCCACTTGTGTGGCCAAGTTGTGAACTAGCTGGTGCATGTTGGCATCAGTGGTGGAGGCTGCAGGAGGCATGAGCTGCTGCTGAGATGGGGGAATGGTGTCGTAAGCTGCCACAGCCACTGTACTAGGCACTGTAAGCGGTGCGTCATGTACCCGATCGGGCAAGTTTGCAACAGCCTCCAGCTGCATCTCTTTCTACACTGCTGTTACCACCTGTTTCTGAACGGGGAGACTGCACACCAAGATAGTGCATAACAATGATTTCATTACCATGTCAGACTGTGTGAGGCTCCACAAGTGGTGCAGGGACTGTGAAGGTCTCCGGTTGCCACATACCTCTTGGTGCTGCAATTGGTGCACTCATTGTTCCTCAGATGACAAGATCCAACAGAATAGTTCTTTCTTGAGATATCTGTAGGAGGACTATGTTGGCGCAGTGGTGATTATGTCCCATACTTCAACAGTGTAGTTTTGGTCAAGCTGGCTTACTATGTGCCCAAATTTTGCGAGGTCACAGGTTATGTTTTTACTCATGGAGACTGCCTCCACTTGGCTGAACCACATAACAAAGTCACGGAACCAAAAGGTTGGCAGCCTAACCAACACCCTTCCAGTGCTTGCCACCACTCCAGCAGGCAGCGTCAGTGTAGCAGGGCATTGTGCGCCGAGATTTTCCTGAACTGTCAGTGGGTCCGCAGAGTTCGTGGTTGTGCAGAGTGCACCTGTAACTTACTCTCTAGCCTCTGGTTGTGCATGGGCAGGTCTTCTATACTCTTTTGTAGTTCTTCTAAAGTCACCATCTTGGCCAAGAGCCAAGTTCGTGTGCTAGGGGAAGTTGATAGTTTGTCTCTATAAAGCACTGTTGAGACACGGGAGGGTAAGAACCAATTCACCTGTGGTTCCACATTAATCATACTGACGAACATTCATCGCCATATGTTAGTCCCAGATCACATCAGGGTCACCAATGAAGGGTGGGCGTTTGTTATTGCTGTTTGCAGTTCTAGACATGTAGTGAACTGGCTTTACTGCTACACCCATGCACTATCTCAAAGTAAGAGGCTTGGTGAAAGGAACTGATGAGAGTTGTTTAGCCAGTGATGTACATTTATTTGGCCATACCTTGCTAGATGTTGCAAACAGACTGTTATCTTTAATGCCTGTATACACTGCACTTATGGTATGGCTTGATCACTGATCCTGGAGGACGCATGCTCCAGTAATAAGCACATTATGTGACCATGTGAACCATAGGTTGCATCTCAATGGTCAGTTTCTGACACAACTTGAAGAGTATCATGTCTTTCATGGCGGGACGAAAGAATCAAAACTCAAGCATTTGTGGGGAGTTGTGTTAACTTTCCTCATGTGGTACACAGCGAGAAAGATTGGAAGTGTGTGTCACGTTGTGTTGTCCAGCTCGCATTGACTGCCTGCTTTGTCTTGTGTGAGTTGGTACCCATTGCACCATTGCCAAAATCTGGAGTAACGGTGAATCTGCGTGCGTGGTCCAGTATGTGCTGAGCACTATTTGCTTGTGTTGGCTGTGATCACAGCTCTGTCATTTGCATCTGTGGTACAGCTTTCAAAAAGTCAACAAACATAAACAACTACTAAAAATCATGTTAATAACTACAAAACCTGAATGTTATTTCCATTCAGATTAATGAAAAGACTTAGGAAGGAGATTATCAGTGGAATCCATGCAGTAATTAAAAGGATATTCGGCTTTGTAAACTATGTATTATTGTAAAACTACTTCTTCTTGGAAATGTAAACAATATTATTTCAACTTATTTGCTATTTTGGAATATTATTAACTATTTATACATCTAAATTCCATAATTTGTTGTGAGAAACTATTCAACTTTTATTTGAAATCATCAAAATAACTACATTAAACAATGTAAACAGCGATTTTCTGATTGTTGTAATCTATGTAATCCTCAGTGCCAACAACTGATGGTGGGCAGTTTTAGTTACAATTTTTGTGAGGCACAGTTTCGTAACAGGTTCTGATGCAATCTTGTATCAATTCCTGTGACATGTGCATGACATCATTTGTGGTGCAATAAATAAATTGTAAACCAGATGAAATATTTCAGCAACATTATTTCAACAGAGTAAGATGAAAATATAATTTGCATGACCGTATGAGAAATCCAGGCTCTAATTTTCAAATGGAGCAAACTGCAGCGAACGGGTACCCTGATTTCTTCAAACTTCAAGAATCTATGTCGAGTGTCAACTCACATAGCCCAACAAAGTGGTTACATTTTAATCTGGTTGGAATAGCTGGTCTTAATTATTTGTCAGCCGAAGGGTATAACTTGGGAATTCTGAAGCTCATGGCCAGATATGGCACATATTTAAATGTAGGATGATATTATATAAAGAAATGAATGAAACCTGATGAATGTAACACAACTGTTTTTCCAATAAATATTGTGCTTTTCATTTTGTACTCTAAACAACTGTTAATTTCTGGATGGCCCTTATGAATCAAAACTGGTAAAGACACTGGTTTGTATGAATTTTTGGTTTGTGTTGTTAGTGTTTGGTAATTATGTTATGTTGTGGTCAGTGCTTATTGTGGATTTCGGTTTATCAGTGTTGGTGAGTTTATGTTTTTGATATTAGTTGTGTGAGCGAGTTTTGGTTTTGTGGTACTGCAGACTTTGCTTTAGCTATATAGATCAAATGAAGTCTTTGATACCAGATTTGATGAACTGTGTGTTTGTTTTTGTGGTATTCTGGATTTCCTTTGAGCTATACTTGGTGGACAGAAACAATATTAAAAGCTTGTAAGGGTGTTGCAGTGTAGGTTGCACTGAGAAATAACTCTTAGAAAAAAATTCAATACAGTGTGCCAAGAAATAATTGTTAAGAAAAAAACCGATATGTTGCACCATTTCTGAGTTAATTACCATTGAAGTTTGCCAATCAGGCCACTGCACACACAAATTCAAGTGGCCCACCAGACACTATTAGCACCACTTGCTCTCACACATTGCACAAGGCTGCTCAGCTTTTGGCTTAGGTTTGATTCTTACTACTGTTCCTTAGCCAGTTTTTAATTGCTTTTTTGTTCACTTTTAGGAAACCAAATTAAGAACACATTTTGTGACACCATCTCTGGTGAGCTGCTTATATTTGGGTGTGGAATGACCTGACTGGCTAACTTGTAAATGATGCAACATATCTGATTTTTTTTCACAACGATTTCTCAGCGCAACCTACCCTGAAACACACTTACAGGCTTGTCAGACTGTTCCTGACCATACTGTAGGCGTCAAGTGACATTTACAGTTCTGGGTTTTGGAGTTGTGCAGGGATTGAGGTATTGTGTACTTTGCTGAGCTATATATGTCAAGTGAAGTTTCCAATACCAGCCCCCCCCCCCCACCCAAAAAAAAAAAAAAAACACACACACACACACACACACACACACACTTTTATTTATTTACTTAATTTTACACACATGTGTACACATACAATCACAGTGGTTTTGCGGAGTATTTAGTTTGCTTGATTTTTGTGTTAGTATTTGTTTTGGTACAGCTTCATTATTGCTATTGTTGTATATTTAGTGTATTCCCAGCTAAAATCTCTTAACTCCCACAGTTATCCTATTAGTTTCATTGTATTTCTGCAGTTAAATATTTCTCATACTTTTTGTGTCAGCATGTGTAATGAGTAAAGTCATTGTCACTATACTCTACACACTTGAAATAGGGGTGCTTGCCCTCTAGATGTCATGATGGATCAAAGCTGATTGGTGGTACCTCAGTCTTCTGTTTTGTCAAATATTGTTATCTGGATGAGAAGACGAACTACAGGTTAGACAAACTGTTGATTTTCCTGATGAAATCAGTGCATATAAAATCTTTTGATCCAATGATCAAACCTTATAAGGTGGATAGTCACAATGAATCAAACTAATTCCAGCAAAAAGCGAAACCTAGCTGCTTTGACCTGTGACATAACTGTTGTATTGTGCGATGACATGGTGGAACAGCATATCTGAAATATACTGTGTTTACAGAGCGAGTGTTGTAGTATGTGATGACACTCACTACTGTGGGGCATTTGTGTTTTAAAATTGTGATAATTGGATTCCCTGTGTGCTGTTTGTGAGAGTAATACAGGAAGAGTTTGCAGCAATTTGTTAGTGAGTTATTTTGATGTTGGCTATTAACGGGCAATATATTCATTTTTGGGTTTTTAGTGCAATGTGTTGTTTATGACTGGAAATGTAATTTTATTCTTTGGTTTCTTGTTAGCTGGTTATGAATATGACAGTGAAGTTCACCAGTAGGTTCCTGAAAGTCACAATGGGGCATGATAAGTTGACCTTGATTAAATTCCTATAATTATTCGGTTAACTTATGCCAATAGCCTTGCTGTAGTGGTATGACACTGGTTCCCATCATATCACTAAAGTTAAGCACTGTCAGGCTTGGCTAGCACTTGGATGGGTCACCATCCAGGTCTGGTGAGTACTGTTGGGAAGTGGAGTTCACTCAGCCATTGTGAGGCCAATTGAGGAGCTACTTGATTGAGAAGTAGCGACACCGGTCGTGAAAACTGACAACAGCCGAGAGAGCGGTGTGCTGACCGGATGCCCCTCTGTATCCGCATCCAGTGATGCTTCAGGGCTGATGTTGACGCAGAGGCTGTTCATTACCACTGGTATTCAGTTGATTTGCAGAGTATGTGAGATGTTATGTTTGTGACAAGATATGAGACTGACCAGAGTTGCTGCATCTCTGACCTGGGGCCAGTATCTGTGGCTTTGTTGGCTGGACAATGAATGACATTCTCTCCAAAGGGGTTCCTAGTTTGAAAATTCTAGGCAGGCCATTTGGGAGATGGTGCTGGCATTATTTTTGCTATCACTTGTTGATTGAATTGTGTGCTCATGAGATGGACTTAGTGACCAGATTGTGTTGGACTGGTTTTTGTTTTTCAGAGAGGTATGTACATAATTTATTATGTATAGGAACCGTTGGGGAGGGGGGAAGGAGGAAGGAGGAATGCTTTAGTCAAAATTGAGTCTGCATTTGGGAAGGCAAAGATTGGGAGGGATATTCATGTTGTGAGAACGTGGACGTGGTGGGCTGTTGTTTCAGGGGCAGGATTTTCTGTATTGGTTCTACGGTGGTGGGGAGATGTAGACAATGGGTATTAGTGGATTTAAATAAGAAAATTATTTGAGGAGGGGATTACTAATGTGTTGGATTCATTTTCTTCTTGTAGGGATTTGACAGAGAGAGAGAGAATATTGCAATACGTGTGGTAATTGTATATATGCACATTTCTTTCTCATATACTGAAATCTGTGTTAATACAATGTTTTTATGAATTCTTGTGTCATTGTTAGTGGTTGTCAGTTATGTTGGATTGTGGTTGGTTGGTTTCGTGGAACGTTTTTATCTACATTGGTGAAGTTAGGTTTTAGAAATTAGTTATGTAAGCAAGTTTTGTTTTGTGATACCATGGACTTTGTTTTAGCTATATAGGTCAAGTGAAGCATTTAACACAAAATCTGTGAAGTTGTATGTAGTACTGTGGTTTCATGGATTTTGTTTGAGCCATATAGGTGAAGTGAAATTCCTGGTAACCCCCCGCCACCCTACCCTGTGTTCTTTTTAACTGTGTGGTATCACATACTCCATTTCAACTAAACAGGTCAAGTGAAATTTCTGATACCAATTTTTCTTTCAAGTATTTTTCGTTGTGGCTTTGTTGATTATTGAAGATTTTGTTTGCTTGACTTTTATGGTAGTATTCATTTTGCTGTGTCTTTGTTCATTATTCCACCCAGAACAGTTTCATGTTATTTCAGCAATTAAACATTTTTCATATTATTTGTCTGTTTGCATGTGTAATGAGTGACAACATGGTTGCCGTGTTGTATAAGTTTGAAATAGGGATGTCTATCATCTTGATGCCACAGATCAAAACTTCAGTACCACAAGCTTAAGTCATTTCTTTGTTTAATGGTATATTTATCGTGGGGCTAACATGTGAAGTGTTACGGATAACATTGTGAAAGTGTATCTTTACATAAAATTCTGGATGTTATATGACTCAGTACATTCTGAAGAACTTGAAAGGCTACAACTTACTACTCATTTTGGAATCAACAGTAATCAGTACCACAGTATTGACATTAGTGCACAGCTATATAAAATGAAAGACTCTTCAGATTCAGAAAAAAATGGGAACAACATAGTAAGGACATGATGATAATGTTTATGTAGGATTTAAAATGTGATCTGCTGAAAAAAATAGACAAAACATAGATTCTATCAACTCAACACATGGCATAAATGTTTGTCAGATAGTAGTGACAATAATGCTAGCCTCAGATGATTTTGGTTAGGGTATACTAGTGGCGATCTGTTTTTTGACTGGTGAGAATAGTGCAATAATGTCTTTTTTCACTGCTGTCAGAGATATGGAAGGAGTTAGAAATGACTATGCATTTATGTCCAATGATACAAACACTTTCCATTGTACATTGTCTTGGTTTCTAAGATTACCTGAAAATAATCTCTGTACATGGCATGTGGATTGCAGGATAACCTAATAGAGAAAGATTATATTAATTTAGATTTTGTTCCTGGCACAGTAGATAATCCATTTGCAGTAAATATGTATTGTACAATACAGCTTCTGGAAGCAAATATTGAGCTAAATTAAATTTGTAATTGAGTACAGTTTGTGACTAACAAGAATATATTGGACATTGTATTAACATTGTATTAACCATTACGGATAAAGAAGGCAGACTTGAATGTACTCTAACCCAGTTCTGCAGAGAATAGGCCATTAATACAAATCAATGCATCAAAATAAATTTAAAGTTTAGCACTGCATCAGAGAACTATTGCCACAAAGTATGAAACAATAGCAGCAACATCAAATCCATATTTCAGTTATTTAAACAAATACTGAGTATATGCTTCATCGTGTATATCTCATTTGTGTTCATATGTTCATACTTGTTGTAACACACAAGACAACATCTCTGGAACAATCTCACTGTCTCACCGGACAATAATTCACGATGGATACAATGTATGGCATACCCATATGATAAAATGGATACAGTATGGTTCTAGCTAGCACAGTAAATAGCATGATGAGACCGCAGAGGGCGGGCAATTGGTGGATGGTTACCGCATACATAGACAGCATATTGCAGGTGGTGATAGGCACTTGCAAAGCCTTCATGAATGGCCACTTGGCTGCAGCATATCCCAACAACTGGCCATGATTTATTGTAGTGATGAGGCGTGACTCTCGTGTTAGATGTGCCAGTCATACAACAACATCCAACACTGGCTTGTGTCCAACATGTAGGTGATAGCCCAGTGAATTATCACATCTCTTCTTCGATGTGGAAGTGGTGAGCAGTGACTCAGCTAGTTGACATCCTCCCAGCCAGGCACCAGCACAGTGCTCCAAACCAGGCTGATGTCTTTGGAAATGCTGGACGCCCCCTCCGGTTTCACCAGCTGCCAGTCATTGCAGACTGGAATGTACAGCCAGAAGGTCTCTGCCCAACATTGCAGTTGCAGTCTTTGTGGCGTCAATGCTGGTAGTGGAGGCCACTCCGTGTCCACATTGGATCCCAGAATGGAAGAGAACTGCAGTGGTGTTGTATGCCAGCATGGAAGGGAGCTGCAGTGATGGAAACACTGTCGGTGAGGCCAGTACAGCAGTCTAACCTCCTTCCAACATCTGGTCCTTCTCAGGCAGCCTATAAACAGAGGGAGATGAGGACATAGTCAGGACTGGTGAACAGGGCTGAAAACCAGGATGAAGGAACAGCTTTGAAGAAGGAAGGGAGATAGTAGAGGATCTGGCAGACGAGAAATAAAAGGTGGTGTTGCCGTGAAGGGTGTCCACCAGAAAGACTGTAGGTGGTGACTGGGTCCCCCAACATAGGCAGAGCTGATTTTGATGGCATGTCCCCACCCAGTAACCCCTGTAACCTGAGTGAAATGGTCCATTGCCTGACACCAGGGTGAGAGGAAGTCCTTCAATCAAGAAAATCCAGCTGATTGCTGCAACCATCCTCTGCACTCATGTGTGGACAGCCGACCATGTACAGAAAGTTGGAGTACACATTGAGGACAATCAGCCAGGTAGTATACAGGCAAGAGCCCATGAAGTCAACATGAACATGCTCCCAGGGGCATGAGGGCATCGACCAGGATGAGAATGTTTGGTGGGGAGCCACTTTCTGTGTTCACACTGATGACAGTTGCAGACAAGATGCTCAGCCTGCCAGTGTATACCTGCCCAGTACACATGGAACTAGAAGAGCAGTTCAGTTTGCAAGACACCCCATTGACCTTGGTGCAAGAGCCATAAGATTATTGGGCACAGAGGTTCCAGGGGGACCACCTAGGGTGAACACTGATCTGTGGTTAGTAGTATAACTCTGTCCATCAGGATTAGCTGCTGGTGGAGTTAGAAGTAATTCCAGAATGGATTGGAGTCCCAACCAGGACTGTGATTCAGCCAGCCCTCTTACATGACGTTGTAACATGGTGTCCTTGGCCATGGCTGCAGCAGACAGGAAAAGCATCCACTTCCAACTGGAAGCACAAGTTATCGACTGGGTCGAACTTTGGGTTGGAGCCTACTGGGAGATGGGGCAGGGCATCTGTTTGGCATATTGAGTGGTGCTGCAAAACTGAATTTTGATATTGTACCTACTGAAAAAGAGTGCTGGATTCACGGGCAGTCCTCTAGGGTAGCTTTGCTGTAGGACTGGAGACAGAGATCAATGGCTTATGATCCATAATGAGGAGAAACTTTATTCCGTATAGGAATACATTGAATTTCTTCAGTGCAAAAATGTTCGTGAGTACCTCTTTTTCGATTTGTGAGTACCTCTTATGTGCGGCATTTAGTACATTTGACTCAAATTTGATTGTATGTTCAGAACCACCTGCCCTTCTAGGTGACAGGATGACCCCCAGTCTCCATTCAAAGGTGTCTGCTGCCACTGTTAACTTTTGTCCAAGTTGAAATGTGGCAAGACATTGTGCCAATAGGAGGGGCCAGCTTCAGGGTCTTGTATGCCTGTTCGCAAACCTCTGACCATACAGGAGACAGTCCCTTATTCTGTATGTTTGTGCAGGTGCACAAATGACACCACCTCTAGAATAAATTTTCTATAACATGTTACTTTTCCAAAGAAGGTCTGGAGATCCTTTAAATTTGTGGGGCCTGCAAGCACAGTGACAGCTTTGACCAGCTTCTGTGAGGGCTTAATACCTTCACAGCAGATGATATGTCATAGGTGTTAGACCTACAGTTGAAAAAAAAAAGAGAGAGATTTTTGAGATTGCATTTGAGTCCTGCAGACTGGAGGATGTGGAATAGTCAACACAAGTTTCCTAAATATTCTTCCGAGGTTGCCCCTGTCACCACAATCTCATCTAGATAATTTATGCAGCCTGAAACATACAGCAGTAATTGCTTGAGGAATCTCTATAAGATTGCTGGGGCACTGAGCATTGCACAAACTAGGGATCTGAAATTATATAATCCATGCGGCATTTTGACCACCACGACTTTCTCCAATTCCTCATCCAGGGAAGTTGTAAGCAAGCTTCAACCTATCTAACTCATCCTTGACAGCATCCCACACTGTGAGGGGACAGGTCGATCACAGAAGCAGTGAGGGTCTGCCAATTTCTTTAATGTAATATGTGCTGTAAAGTCCTTTGCTTTTCATAGACCCCCAGAGAAAATGTCACAATACTCCTTACTGATGGGTTCGAATTCCTGAAATAGCACTTATCCCAAGAACAGGTGGACCAAATCACTCATGATAAATCTGAAGGCTGAAAAAGCTTCAAGGCCAAGTAGATTTTTCCATATGCGTGCTGTGAATCACAAGGAAGGTCAGGTGTCGTACGACATTTTTGTATGCCATTCTGACAAAATCACATTCATCTCCATTACATCCTATTGATGTGAGTGTTTCTATCCAAAGTGTAGCAGACAGATGTGAGATGTCCTTCTTTCTGGCATGCTTTACACTGTGCACACCTGTTAGGGCAATCATCTCTGACACGTGTTCAAATACAGTCCAGGCCTAACGGAAACGAGCACTGGTTAGGGGGGCCAAAACTTCTTTCCTTGTTTATGTGCTGGAGCTGCAGTGTGTTGGTGTTCATGCTCTACTGTTTCTGTATTTGTTGTGTCAGCAAAGTTGGATCCCTCTACCATGCCTGATGTGATGATTGCCACCTCACCCCAGAATTCTAATCAATGGCCTGTGACCTTGGAAATTTCGAAGGATTGAGCCCATTTTGAAATATCCTTTGAAGCTGGGCCCTCAAGTTATATAGCTTTCTGATCCATCTTCTTATCTTACCATCACTTCTGAATATGATTCCTTATTTATTGAAGTCACGAAAGAGCATTTCTGACAGAGACCCTGCAGATCAGCCACTCGTGCGTATTATGACTGACTAGGCTTTTTATAACACTAATAGAATTCTTCATTGGATGCAATGACATGGAAGTGTTAATAGAGCACATATTTTGTAAAAGGTCAAGAGTGCTAGTTCCGTGAGGGGCCTGTTTGCGCAAAAGCTGGTACATACGGGTTGAGACTTGTGACAGAAAAAGTGATTTTACAATGGCTGGATCTCTTACCTGGAATGCGGCAAGTGCTGCAGTCGGCACTTCTACACCTACATCTACATAGATACTCCGCATGCCACCATACGGTGCATGGCTGATGGTACCCTGTACCGCTACTTTGTCATTTCCCTTTCCAGTTTCTCCTGCAAATAGAGCGAGGGAAAAGTGACTGTCTGTATGCCTCCATATGAGCCCTAATTTTTTGTATCTTATCTTCATGGTCTTTAAATGCAATGTATGTTGGTGGCAGTAGAATTGTTCTCTCCAGGGATTCCCACTTGAGTTCCCAAAGCATCTCTTTGTAACACTTACTTGTTGCTCAAACCTACTGGTAACAAATCTAGCAGCCTGCCTCTGAATTGCTTTGATTTCTTCTTTCAGTTTGACCTGGTACAGATACCAAATACTTGAGCAGTACTCAGGAAGCAGTCTCCTTCACAAGTGAACCACTCTTTCCCAGAATTCTCCCAATAAAGTTAAGTTGACCTTTCACCTTCCCTACCACAGTTCTCACGTGCTTGGTCCACCTTATATTACTTTGCAAAGTTATGCCCAGACATTTGACAGTCTTGACTGTGACAAGCAGGACACTAGTAATACTGTGTATGAACATTACAGGTTTGATCCTCCTACTCATCCACATTAACTTGCATTTTTCCACATTTAAGGTTAGCTGCCATTCATCACAACAATTAGAGATTTTGTCTAAGTCATTTTATGTCTTCCTACGGTCACCCAACTTTGACACCTTACCATATACCATGGCATCATCAGCAAACAACCGCAGATTGCTGCCAACCCTGTTAGCCAAATCATTTATGTATGTAGAGAACAACAACGGGCCTATCACACTTCACTGGGGCACTTCTGATGATACCGTTTGTCACTGATGAACACTTGCTGTCAAGGACAACATAGTGAGTTCTATTATTTAAGAAGTCTTTGAGCCACTCACATATCTGTGAACTTATGCCTTTTGCTCATACCTTTGGTAACAGCCTGCCATTGGGAACCATGTCAAACACTTTCTGAAAATGTAGAAATATGGAATCTGCCTGTTGCCCTTCATTCATAATTCTTAGTATATCATGTAAGAAAAGGGCAAGCTGAGTTTTGCACGAATGACACTTTCTGAAACCATGCTGACTCATGCACATAATCTTCTCAGTCTCAAGAAAGTTTATTGTATTCCGACTGAGAACATGTTCAAGGATTATATAGCAAACAGAAATTAGGGATATTGGTCTGTTCTTTTATCTTTCTTATATACTGGATCACCTGAACTTTTTTCAAGTCTCTTGAGACTTTGTGTTGGGCAAGAGATACACGATAAATTCGAGTTAGGTAAGGGGTCAAATGCCATATAGTACTGTTTGTAACATCAAATTGGGCTTCCATTCAGACCTGGTGATTTATTTGCTTTCAAAACCCCCAGTTGTTTTTCTATGCCAGGTATGCCAGTTGTTTTTCTATGCCAGGTATGCTTATCACTATGTCATCTATATGGGAGTATGTCTGATAGTCAAATGCTGATATGTTTGTAGGATTCTTCTGTGTGAAGGATTTCTTGAACATGAAATTTAAAACTTAAGCTTTTGTTTTGGTATCTTCAACTGCCACACCAGACTGGTCAACAAGGAATTGAATGCAAGCCTTAGCTGCACTTAGTGATTTTACATATGACCAGAATTTTCTCAGGTTCTCTGTCAGACCTTTTATTAAGGTGTGACACTGGTAGTTGTTGTATGTTTCACGCACAGATCTTTTCACAGGTGCATGAATCTCTACCCCAAACCTTTGCTTGTTGTTATTTATGCATTCCTTTATGAACTGAGTGTGCAACAGACTCTGCTTCCTCAGCATCCACAGAACTTCGTTATTAAAGCATGGTGGGTCTTTTCCAGCCTTTACCCACTTACTACACACATAATGCTCCAGACTTCTTGTATGCTTCCCACTCCTCCTGCCATCTTGTTGTTGGATTTTTAGCTGACTACCAGGAAAGCAACATGGACAACAAGGTTTCCTGATGTTTCTGCCATCCTAACTGCTGTTGCAGAAATTGCTGTAGCACAATTTCTGTTGACACAGCTGATAAGTTAGCCTATGCAGAGGGTCCATTGCTATATAATGAACGTGAAAAAAGTCCCACGCTCATCACCAATTATGCTGTAATTAACAACATATAAAAAGCGTGATACGACACGTCCAGAACAAGTGCATTTAACAAGCTCCCAGGACAATACTATACAATGGATACAATGTATGGCATACCTACATGGCAAGACAGGTACAGTACACTTATAGCTAGCATAGTAAACAGCAAAATCAGTGAAAACAGCCTGAGGGTGATCACTGGGTGGCAATCTCATATGTAGATGGTGTATTCTAACATTCTGCTGACTCAAAGTGTGAGTGTGGATCTGAGTTATATCAGCTTATTCCCCCAACACACCTTCCACTTCTTTATGAGGTGACATAGTTGGAATTTGCAGCCACTCTTCTTTACTGAATAGCCAGCTGCTGGAAACCCTCTTGACTTCTTCTCCAATGAATAATGCTAGGTACAGGAATTTTTAGACTCTTTCTACTTATGAAATAAGTAGACATTCAAACGTTACTTTTCTTCAACTAACGATGTATTTGACCTCCATACACAATAAAAATCTCACTTTACACATGAATATGTAACTTCCTGTAAGTCTCTTGTACAGTTGAACGTTAGAAACAAATTGGGTTACAGTTAAAAGGAAGTTGGCTTGGATACCATGACCTTTCTTAGAATGAATCATAAAATGAGTCTTCCCTTTAACAGGGTTGCATCAAGAGTCTACAAGAGTACTTTCTCAACTGCTCTTGTTTTTATAACAATAGCCAATGACAATAAGCACAGAGCTGCATATAAACTCCACGGTTCTTCCTTACATACTCAATAAAACATCTATAGATCGCCCGACAGGTACTTGTTGGTGCCATCCGACCGCCGCGTCTACTTTCTTGCCGTGACTGATTTTAAACCTGCACACACAAACATGAGATGTGCAGTACAGTGTGTTAACTGTAAGACAGCAGAGCTGTGAGGGGAGTGATGGGAGAGGAGGAAGCAAGCATTGGTTGGCGAAGGGAGGGGAGACAAGGCATGCCTACCAGTTGCAGTGCTGGCACTACAAATTGTGCGTCATGCTTACACGAAAGCAGACGAAAGGCTTGGAAGTAAAACTCGCTTTAAATGTTGTTTGTAAACGAAACTGAAAACGTCATGTACATTATACTATGTGCTCACAAATCATGAAACGAGATCGCCAGTGCACAATGTCTGGACGTTCTAACAACACATTCCTCTTGTTTTACACCTTGCGCCATATGAATCCCATAGACAAAAGTACTTGTCTCAGCAAGACAATACTCCACTTTGAGGCTATTTTGTCATGCAAAACTGGAAGCAGTGTTCACAGGCTCGGCACAGTCTTCCGCACTGAATAAAATTCCACTATTGTTTCATGAATGACACACTGGTTGAAATCATCGATCATTACTTCGATTTCTCCACTTCTTTTGCTAAGTTAAAAGAGAGAGGAAGATTTATAAGAAAATGCCTTCTGGACTGCATGTATTTTTTTGAATTTGGAAATGTACTGTAATACGAATGTGTTTCGAAATAATACAGTAACCAATGGTGTTTCCATACAAAGCAATATGGCAGCAACGAAAAATGAAATATAAGGTAATTCGGAAGAAATAGGGGGCTCCTTCAAAGTGATCATGAACAAAATATTTGAAATGGAAACTCACCTTTTCTTGCCCGGCGTTTGTGATGATATACCAGGATGATTCTTGGAAAACTGTTTGAATCTTCGACTGCTACACTTGCTTTGTCCTGTGTGTGTTGCAGCTCTCACTGAAGATTTGTAAATGGGGTGAAGCAATTTTTTCTGCTCCCTTTCCCTTTTGCAGCATTCAATCACGTGCAATATAATTTGCGAGCATCACTACGTAATACTGGTTACCTTCTAACCGTAGGCCTACCGGTAGGGGTTGTTGGCGACTCCCGAGTTGGGCTAGCAACTGCCTCTTCACTCATTTTGATAATGTTTAGTACAAGTGCACAATAAAAACACGCAGAACAGTACAGTTCGAAACAATAATGAAGCAGACAAAAATGGCTACCTTGTACAATACAGTCAGCTACCTAATGCTGGCAGCAGTCGAAACTGCGTGCCTACCGAAACCTCCCAACGTTTACCGACTTCTACTGATTCAGGACTAGGGAGAGTCTGCCATCTAAAAGTTTACACACTGTAGGTAGGATTCTACCATCTCACACTCATATCCAGAATATTGTGTGTTTGAGACGGTAGAAGACTGAATGGTTCTAGAATTTACACAGAAATTCCAGAATCACTACAGTATCACAAGTGGCAGTGGGAGGTGCCTGCACAGCCCTCATGCGTGATTACTCAGCCGTGGTGTCTCCCCCTGGTGATTATTCTTCACAGCAGTGGATGCGGAGTGACTGTTGTAAGTATGAGGCACTCTCGTGACAATAGCTGGTGCCCCATGTCCAGCTGGTAGTCCAGTGGGTCAACCACATTACTTTTAGTTCTTCTTGCCCTGACAGTCTTAAATTATATAACTTGTACCATGAGATTTTGATCATAAGTTTGAGTCATTTGTCTAAATACTGCAGCAGCAAGTAGATATTTCACTTCCAAAGTTGAACCAACATTCACCAACAGTGGCCTCCCTGCCAGATATACTGAGGTGCATCAACTAATACGCTGTCCATGGCCAAAGTATGTTCTCAAATAACAGTGTATGCTCCACATTTTTTCTCGCTTGACCTTTTCTGAAGCAGTTCATGGCTTCCCAAATCCCCGCTGCCCTTTGACTCTGCAGCCTTTACAGTTTTGACTTCAATGTGACTTTCCCAGACCTGTGACAAATATGTCTTTTTCATATCCATCCTTCATACACCCAGCAACACAGCACAGTATGAAACTACAACTCCTTGTCTTTTCTTCTTTGGACTTCCACATGAAGCCTGAAAGTGCTGTTAGAGAAGTCACATGTCTCGCACTGTAATTCAGTAAATTTGCAGCAAGTAGTTACAGTTATAATTTAAAACATTCAAAAGCTTTAGTGACATGGCAGAATGTTTCTGAAACCAGATATTTGAGCCACATTAAGTTTAGAATTCAGTGAGTGCAGTTTGTAACTGACACCTACTAATCACCACCATGGATTAGGTTAATGTGACTTCAGTGTAGAAACAAAGCCAATTCTTTATAGTGAATACCATTAGCACAAAGCTACATTTTTATACAGGCATTCATATAAATTTCCAATTTAATATTGCATCAGAATACTAGTTTTATTTATTTATTTATCCACCTTTAAGCATTTACATGCAATCGATGTCATCATGAGTAATGTACAATTTACATATTAAGAAATATAACTATTGTGAGGTATCACACAAAGCTGAAGTATACATTTTAAAAGAACATACATAATAAAGAAATACATTTGATACATAAAGATATCCCACATAACTGAAGTGTGCATTTTAAAAAATGTGCATAATAAAAGAATACATTTCATGCATAAGGATTTCTCCACATGTTTAACAATTAAATGTGGAACTACAGAGACAAAAAAAGCTTAGGAAGAGGTACAAACAGAGTTGCAAGTTGTTTCGTAAGTCAGGTCTATTTTTGAAGAGTTTTCAAATTCTTTAACACTGTAAAAAGCTTTGTCTTTCAGCCATTTTTTAGTCTTACTTTTAAGTATATTAAGAGAGACACAATGTGCCTGCACAGGTAATGTGTTGAAAAGCCTTATTCCAATGTATTCAAAACTGTCTTGTGTTTT
The DNA here is from genome assembly GCF_023897955.1 of Schistocerca gregaria. Classification (NCBI taxonomy): domain Eukaryota; kingdom Metazoa; phylum Arthropoda; class Insecta; order Orthoptera; family Acrididae; genus Schistocerca; species Schistocerca gregaria. Next base: position 276,975,552 of record NC_064924.1, on the reverse strand, counting down.
CTTGAGTCAAGTTGTTGGTATGTCTATCTTAAATGTTTGATGAGTGTTATGATTATGAACGGACTGCTTAAGGTTGTAACTGTTAAAGTTTTCTTTTATGTACAAAAGGCAGCTGTATATAAAAAGAGAAGGGACTGTCATTATCTGTAATTCTTTGAAGTATGACCTACATGATATGTTATTTTTGATAATCCCAGAGATGCTCCTGATGGCTTTCTTCTGCAAAATAAAAATTTTCCTGGTCCATGGAGAATTACCCCTAGAAGAATACCATAGATAATATGGCAATGAAAGAAGGTATTGAAAGGAGGTACTAACAAACCTGCTACAAGCCTCCTCACCATTATTGGAAGCATATATTATATTATTCCAGTTTAGTACCTTCAGCTTATCCCTGGAGCTATTTATGCTTTTATCATTTAATAACCTGACATACCGGGTTGGTTCACAATCCCCCATTGTTTCATTAATTGTTAGTTTTACCCATATACCTTTGTGATCTGTCAGATGGTCGACATTAAGGAGTCCTTAAAATCATCTTTATGTATATTTGTGATAAAATTGTCGAGACAAGAAAGTTGTCTTGTGGGACTATAATTTGCACAGAAGAGATAATGGTATCTTAAGCATGTTAATCAAATTAGTATTTTTGTGTGTTTTTTTCCTTACATCAAAATTTAAATCTCCTAAAATTTCTCTCTTGTGTTTGGTATATTTTTCTGTATGGTAAATAAATTTATCTAAACACTCTACAAATTGATCAGCATCACTATCAGGAGAATGGTATATTGAAATGTTGGTAGTAGCATGACAGCTGCTTCAAGAATGCCTTTAACACATATGTCCCTAACATCAAGCACAGTATATCGTAACCTCAGATTGCCACTTATATATATTGAGGAACCCACATAACCTTTATTGGGTCTGCAGTAACTTGTAATTAAATTAAAACATCTCTTCTTCTCTTAACCAGTGTTCATTAATACATAATACTATTCTATTGTTTCCATTCAATACAACACCAAGTTCATCAGCTTTATATTTCAGAGATATAGTATTTATGTGCATGAATAATATTGATTTTTCACAGCAAGAGGGAAGATGCGTGGTGTCTTGGGCCCAACTGGATGCACACATGGTGGTTTGCCTTTCACTGGCCCTCATGTTTGGTGTGGTGATGGTGTTATGTTTCGGTAGTGGCTGGTCTTCCTTGTGGCAGGCCAAAGAAAATCATTACTTCTCTGTGGTATTTTTTGGTTTTGATTGAGGCTCAGGTGGCAGACTTTTTTATTTCACTTCCTGCATAATTTATCTGGCATGTGGGATTTGATATAGGCCTACTTGATAACACATTAGTGTGGGATGGCTGATTTGATGCACTAGATAACACTTCACTATAGGATGGAGATGATACAATACTTACTGAGGTTTCTGTCTTCTTATCTGCTAATCGAGGTGACATTTTTGCTGTCTATTTCTCAAGGTTCTTGTTTGTCTCACATGTTACATAGTTTAGGTTGAGTGGAGGCACTTGATAACACTTTGGCGTAGGATGGAGGTGGTGATACAATACTCACTGTGGTTTCCTTCCTCTTTTCTACCAGTGACTGCAGTGGAACTGCTAAAGTTGTTGTTGACACCATTTATGACCTTCTAGGCCACAAAGGATCCTGAATCTGCTTACTGAGCCACAACCAGAATACAATAGTTTCTTTAACCATTGCTAACACTTGATTCACCTGCATGTGTAACCTCAATTTAGTCAAGAAATTGCATGAAAATCTGCAGTACTCCTGTTAAAAGTCGGTGGATCATCTTGCATTTTTCATAATTTATGTATGATACACATAAATAATAAGATTCATATGGTATGTCCACATGACACATGTTCCAGTCTACAGTTTGCATGCCACCTGTCAGTTGAGAATAGAAATTTCAGAAGCAAGTGACTATGCTCTCGGAACTTCAAAGCTTATTTAATTTATTCAGAAATTCATAATGGAGGAAATTCTACTATGGTCTGTGTTCACAACTTGTGTTCGACTAACCTCACCACAAAAAAATTGCAAACAAAATTCAAGAAACAGGATTACTGATCAAAATGGTCTAGATAGTGGGTGCTTAACCCTTGCTTGGTGTCTTTTTAGACACTATGACTCTTTTTACCACAAAAAAATAAACAGTTTTAACATGGACCTAGGCTTCTCATCCTCCAGATTTTCTTTTTATGTACTTTTAATTATAACTAGGCAAAATATTTAGTGTGTAGAAAAATAATTTGAAACTTTTGCAATTGGGTCAGAAAATTCCGCAGATACTCAGTATGTTATTTTTAACATTATACAGGATGTATCAAAAAGAATAATCCAATCTGGCACATCTATATTTCTGAAACCAGTAAACATATACAATGAATTTTGTGTTCTGACAGACGGGAAACTCAAAAAGTTTTTTTTTCATACTTTTTCTTAGGTGTTCAATATGCCCCCATTGAGATGCATGACATATGTCAATGTGGTATTTTAATTGTTCCCACACAGCAGCAAGCATATCTTGAGTTACAGCTTCCACAGCTGCTGTCATGCGATGTCTCAGATCATTCATTGTTGGTAATGGAGGCTCATAAACAGTCTTTTATAAGCCCCCCACAAGAAATAATCACATACAGTCAGGTCCAGTGACCTTGGAGGCCAGTAATGTAATGCTGAATCATTTGGTCAGATGTGACAGAGCCATCATTCAGTAATCCTTTGATTTAAAAGTTCCTGCACTTCCAGATGCCAGTGTGATGGTGTCCCATCCTGTTGGTAAATGAAGTAATTCAAACCCGTCTCCAACTGTGGAAAAGGAAAGTTCTCAAACATATTAAGATATCTGCTTCCCGTAACCATGTTCTTGGCAAAGAAAATTGGACCATACAACTTTTCCTGTGAAACTGCAAAATACACATTAAATTTTGGAGTCCCTCTCATGTTGTACAACTTCATGTGGTTGCTCTATTCCCCATATTATCACTATATGATGGTTCCTTTTTCCATTTAAATGGAATGTTGCCTCATCACTAAACACTAAATGTGGAAGAAAACTGTAATCCTCCATCTTGGAAAGATCAAAATTACAGAACTCCACTCACCTTCATGAAGAGCTTGCAGTATCTGAATTTTGTGTGGTTTCATGTATAAACATTGATCCAACGTACGACAGATGTACATGGGACATGTTGAGCTGTCAAGCTTCACAGCGAACAGATTTCTGCACACTCCTTGTGGAACTATGGCGAATGCATTCGATATCTGTGTCAGACAGTCAAGAACAGCCTGGCAATTTGTCTTTATACAAACAACCTGTTTCTGAGAATTGTTCATGCCATCATGTAATGCTCCATGCTGTAGGAGGATATGCACCATACCTAGTACGAAAGTCACACTGAACAGTTATTACTGACCTGCACTGCGTAAAACGTAGAACACAAAATGCTTTCTGTTGTCCCGCCACCATTTTCACTAGAACTGGAGTGGGCACATACTGCTGCTATCTAGTGGGAACCATGTGAAACTCGAGAGTTTGCTCTTTCCAACAGTACGTTGTTCACGCACGTATCTGAAATAACATAATATGAGGGTTGTTCAATAAGTAATGCCCCACAATTTTTTAAAAAGCCATTAATATACACAGACAATTGTTTTTGTTGGTGCTTCACATGTAATGTTTGTTCCGTGTGAAGTTTCAAATTGTTCCAGCACATGACAGAGCTGAAGTACATCATCAGAATGGCGTCTATATACGACTGACATTACAAGCAGTGTGCTGTTATTGAATTCTTGTGTGCAGAAAAAGAAACTGTGTGAACATTCATATATGTTTTTGTGCAGTGTATGGTGATGCTGTAGTTGGTAGGAGTACAGTTGGGTGATGGATAAAGAAAGTCACAGCCTCAGGAAATGCAGAAACAGAGTTCCATGACTAGCCACGCTCAGGACGTCTGGTCACAGCCACTGCTCCAGACATACTGGTGGCACTAATGTGCATTTCATGCTACTGTTTCAGTATCATGATCGGCCTCATCTTAATGTTGCTGTTATGCACGTTAACATGGGACTGGAGAGGGTGCTGATGGCAGAGGGCATGGGTCACATTTCAGTGGCGCCAGTTGGGTCTATCAGTAGATCGGGTTTCACTAGGAATGACCTGCACCGCAATAGGTATGGGAAGTGGAGGCTGGCAAAGCCTATAGGTGACAGTGTAGTTGGTGGTGGTGGGATCACTCATGGAAAATTTCCTGCAGTGGTTGGTGTTAGAGCTGCACCTTTTTTAGATTGAAGTCAGCTGATACGAATATCTGCTTAAAGGAAGTCCCTCTAACTAAGGGCTCACCTTCAGAGGACATCATGTTTCCAAGTAGAGAAGGAATTAGCATATTTCATCAAAATATAAGAGGTATTAGAGATAAATTTAGTGAACTGTTTATAGTTGTTGGTACATTAGAGCACCTCTTAAATAATTTGACAATTCAGAGGCTTCCTTTACCAGGATACAGATTAGCTGGCTGTTTTTAAAGTAGTTCCTCATGGTGTGAAGGAGTGGCTATCTACATAAAAAACAGTATTCCATTTGAGCCCAAAGACATATCATGGCACTGCACTTAACAGATATTTGAATGTTGTGCACGGGCAGTTGAATTTAGTGAAAGTAAACTTCTAATTGTTGTTTATAGGTCCCCTTATTCTGACTTCAGAGCTAGAGAGGGTTCTTGATTCACTTTGTAGGAAGTACTAGAAATTAATTACATCTGGTAACTTCAATATAAATTTTGTATATGATGGTGCAACAAAAAGGATGTTGGTAGATCTCCTAAATTCATATGATCTGATGCAGACTGTGTTTTTTCCAACTAGGGTGCAGGGGAACAGTAGCACAGCCATAGACAATACTTTTATTCATTCTTCATTACTAGATGGGCATTCTGTTAATAAAAGGGTGAATGGCCTTTCAGAGTATGTTGCACAAATGTTAACAGTAAAACGTTTTTTTACTCAAACAAAGGTCACATATAATTACAATTTATCTAGGAAAGTTAATCCAAAAGCAAGAGAGAATTTTTTAAACCTTGTCAAGGAACAAGAATGGCAGGCTGTTTATATGCCTGTCGCACCGATGAGGTCAGCACCAGCATCAATACGCGTTCGTCTTTGGACTCTGAGCATCATCTTTGGACTCTGAGCATTGTCATTGGGCTGTTCCGCCATGTTCAGTTCTTCGTGAGTCTTGTATGTGTTTAGGTGAATAAATGAACTACTGCTAAATGGGTGTTGTTCAGTGTAACCAACCCAAACTTCCCCCTCACTGGTGACCCCGAGTTGTAACATCATCCATTTTTGCCATTTTACTATGTCCACGACCTCCGTGTTGGTTATTTTCGTGTGTATTACATCGACACAGCATTCGAACAATGACTTCGGCCCAGCACCTAACGCAGGATTTTGTGATCGACATGCATCGTGTTGCGGGCGATGTACACCCACCAGGACTGCAACACGATGCCTCTCACTCGATGATTCCACCGATTTCACCAGACGTTTTTGAGCCTGCAACAATAAGTGAGGTTAGGAGTGCATATGGCTCTGGCTATCAAACACGTTTGTTCCCGCCACATGTGCCCTCCCTCATCAATTGTGCAGTTACCTCTTATGGATCTCCGTGCAGTGCGGGACCAATGCTGATTTCTGCAAGTGCTTCGTCGGACAACCTACTACCGCCAGGACAACGATTTGCCACGCCGCAATCCATGCAGTACCATGCGGATACCTGCCACGTGGCCAGAACTGCTTCGTTCACACATCTATCTCCTCAGCATCCGACCACGCCTGCCCCTGCTTTGGTTCAGCATCAGCACATGCGTCCTACTCCGATACCTCAGCCTGCAACAGGAACAATAACTTGTTATCTGTGCCTGACCTCCAATTCTGTCCCACTGCTACACCTAAGTGATTTGTGCCATGACATTCACCTTATCCGCACACTGTTTTGAGCGGAGTGACTATGAACAGTGAACATTCACACATTCCATCCCACGTCCGACATCATTTCCCACACCGCGCTTCTGGACAGCCCGCACATCTGCAGCCTCCCTGGAACACAGGTGGCCCCGGCTCTGATCATACGTCGAGCTTTCCGCGAACTAACATGTGTTCTCAAACTTTGAACTTTTTCGCACCTGTCTCCCACGCGCCGGGTCCAGTTGAGCTTCCGCTACCATTCTCGGCACATCTCGGTGCCTCATCCACATCGGTCTTCCGCAATGTGTCAACCCAAACACGCCTGCAATGTGTTGAGCTTCTGCAACCACAATCAACTCATTATGGTATCTCACCCGCATCGCCCCTCTGCGTTGCGACAGATCATGCTCAACCACAAAGTGTCACCTTCACACTGCCACCTGAACAGCCATCACTGCCACATCCCCTGGAGGCACAGTCTCCTGGAATACTAGAGCAACAACAGCTTGATTCAGGCAGTGCCCTGACGAACTCAACTCAACCTGTACTTCCGAACATTCTACAAAATTTATCGATGCTGCCGCCGTTTCATCCTGACAGAGCAACAACCTGGTTCAAGATTGTGAATGAAATGTTCGACCATTACAAACTCGACGAGTCAACCAGATTTCTGTGCCTCATCATCACCCACCTGCACGACCAGGAGGACTTTATTGCTGACCTGGTCGATGCCCCAGACTCATCTACCTGGTACACTGTAGCCAAAAAGACAGTTCTATGTTGGCTTGCAGCTCAAATGATGCAGCAATACGGCAAGTGCTCCACGTTGAGCAACTAGGTAACGACAAACCTTCCCAGCTCCGGTGACGGCTATGTGCCCTGGTCAGCGCCGACCTGACACAGCTCTCCTCGCCATCTGGTCAGATAAAGTATGTCCTCACATCCGCTCTCCTCTGGCTCGAAGGTCTCCTGAGCAATTTCTGACAAGCTACATGATGCATCACTGCTCTATTTCGCCATCCACTGGCTACCTCACAAGTCTCAGGTTCAGGCTCATCGCCCTGCGGCCGGGCGCGGCTGGGGCCGTACTGTGCCGATCGTTCCGCTCGCTCTGGGAAGCAGTAAACAAGCAACTGGGACGCCTCTGGCTCTGCCCACAGTCACGCCCCCTCCTGCAACTGAACCTGCTGCGGCCACCGAACTTCAGCCACCGACACTGGCAACAAACTTTCCGCAGGAAATACAACCGCACTACCCGTACTGTTACTTCCACACTTCCACACATGATTTGGTGAGGCGGCATGGAACTACAGACCACTCTGCTACTTCCCAAACGCCAATCTCAGGTAGGGCCGGATGCCACCTCCTGCACACAACATGACAAGCACCCCCCAGTGCTCCATTCTGTCCAGGAACGACTGGATAATTGTGGGCGACTTTACAATAAAGACATTTCGTCGGAATACCTTTTCCTAGTGGACACAAGGGCCGATGTTTTGCTGCTGCCTACGTCCTTAGCGTCCATCCACCCTCCTCATACTTCACTGAAGGCCATGAATCCAATGCTCGGGTTCAACTTCCCACTCTCTGCAGACTGCAAACTGTGGGGACTTTTTTAGTGTGCGAAATTGACAAACCTATACTCGGCTTTGACTTCTTGTGACACCACAAACTTTCACCGGACCTAGTGAGAAACACTGTGTTTCATCATCCATCCAAGACTCACTTCCCCTGTGCTCCGTTGAGAAACCCTCCCCCCGACACATCGGTCCGGGCTCATCTCATCCGTACATGCTTGTCTCTGTCAACGACATTAGAAGAAACCTCGTACAAGTGCCTTGTCGAGCTTGAACACGTCGCTCGCCTACGCAAGGAAAACTTCGAGCTCTCCCTCTGGCTCCACAAAACACAGCTCCATCTCTCCGATGCAGCAGAGGAATTACAGACACTAGAGCAAGGACAAAGCAAGGTCAGTAAGTGCGACGAATCTGCTTGCAGTCCCAGCAATCGAGCCTCCATGTGTTTACCTCCCGCTAATCCTTGCAACTGTGCTATCAAGACTGCCATAACATGTACTGACCGTTCCGCAGTGCCACACCCTCCCAACACGGCAGCGTTTGACACTCGGCTGGACACAAGTGCGCATGCGCGACAAGCGTCATGTGTTCCCGAACTGACAGCTCCTACCCCGCCCCTTGCAACAGCACCTCAAACTATGCAACTTCAGGTTCTGTATGCCGCCGTGCGACTCCCACTGACAACACAAACAGTGCACTCACGCCAAGCGTTTCGCCTGCGACCGTGCTGCCACAGGCTGCGCCCTCGGACAATGATGGACTCACTAACGGCTCACGAGCTCTACCGAGCTAGCTCACCCGACCATGGTGCCACTCCTCATTGTAAAAAACGACGTTACGATTCATTGTAAACGTTAATGGTCGCACTCATACCGTAGTCATTAGTGTTGCTTGCTGGCTGCTTGGGGCGCTGCCATTTCTAGGGTAACAAAAACGACACTGAGTGATGGGACCAGCGAGCTCAGTACTAAATTTGGAGAGACTACTCAAAGACGTCTATGCCTATAAAACCGTGACACTCTTTGGTGGAGTCGCCATATTGTAATGGGGCAGTAGCACTCGGTGATCTCCATACTAGTTAGTATAGAGATCACTGGTATTACTACTTGTCGTTCTACTGCTTCTGCCTTTAAAGAGATTCTGTTTCTTTCTTTAATGAACATGGTCAAGAGTTGTGTTGCAAGCAGATGCATTAATCCATGGACAACAGTGGTATTCAATTCCACCTGTAAGTTACAGATGATTTGATATATGTTAAAGGAAATAGTGTTCAAGAAATTCAGATGCTGTAAAAAGATACCTAAAATTCTTTCAGTGAATACTAGTGAACAGTGTTTTAGTCGTCTCATAACATACAATTTCTAATCATATGATTAGTGTACAGGAGACACGTCAAAAAATGGATAACACAACTTAGGCCTAATTGGTACAAAGAATTTTAACATTAATATAAACGTTTATTTTTCTTTCCTCCCTTTTGTGAAGGACAGCTACATTTACACACAAGACTATATGTAAATTTATCCTGCTCAAATGTTCAGTTAATCCTTCATGAATTCCTCAACAGTGTAGTAGCAGCGTTTGACAAGTATATCTTTTAGCGTTGTTTTCAGTGTGTCTAGCTTCACACTCAGGACATTCTTGCCTTTTAGCTTGTTATAAATTTTCATTGCCATATACTGAGGAGACTGCGCCTATAGGTTTAAGCGATGAGTGGGAAGCATAAAATTGTCTTTGTTTCTCACGTTATACGTGTGATTGAAATAGCTTTTCTCGAATAACTCTAAATTGCTGTGTAGAAAGATAATAATATCATAAATGTATGAGGGCACTGTTAATAACTGTTGTTTTTCAAATAGTGGGCGACATGATATCCTTGGATGGGCAGGACACATGTTCCTTATTATTCTTTTCTGTAACTTTAGTATGCGCAATATGTTGCTTGAATTTCCCCAAAAAATAATACCATACCTTACAACTGATTGAAAGTAGCTATGGTATGCAATTTTCCTTGTATTCATGTCTGTTGCACCAGTTAATATTTGCATAGCAAATGAAAAGCTACACAATTTGTTTACCAGGTAGTCAACATGTTTATTCCAATTTAAATTTTTATCTAGGTTTAACCCTAAAAACTTCACAGAACCCACTTCTTCTATATCCTGATTTTTATGAGTTATTTTAATTTCTTGTAGCTTTGACTGGTTTGTTCTGAATTGGACCATGTGGGTTTTGGGGATGTTCAATCTTAATCCATTTAGTTGGAACCATGTTTCTAGTTTGTTCATTGTGTTTATTATGTAGCGAGGGATGTTTTCTGGCTCCAGGTTTTCAATTAATACAGATGTGTCATCTGCAAATAAAATCGATGGAGCATTTATATTGTTCGGTAAGTCATTAACACAGAACAGAAACAAAACAGGTCCTAGAATCGAGCCTTGAGGGACAACTTGGCCTACTGTTTTCCATTTTGAATAGTAATTTGCTGCATTTGATGAGACAATCACTCTTTGTTTCCCATTTGATAAGTATGAAGTAAGCCAATTTAGAACATTACCCTTAATCCCATACTTGTCAAGCTTATAGATGAGCAGTGCATGATTTACAGAGTCAAAGACTTTTGTGAGATCACAAAATATTCCTGCAACTTTATTATGGTTGTCTAATGATGTGCTGATCTTGTCGATAAACTTCTTAATTGCATCAATAGTACTTTTGCCACGCTGGAAACGAAATTGGTTTTCTGTAATAATATCATATTTCTCAATAAAATTGCGAATCTGCATAGCAGCAGCATTTTCAAAGATTTTTGATAGTATTGACCCTTTTTTGAGCAACAGTTTTACTTCTGCATACTTGAGCACCTCTGGGAAGCTTCCTTGTTCAAAGAATTAGTTTATCATTTTAGATAGTGGGTATCCTATTATTTTACACACAAATTAAAGACTTTAACTGGTATTCCATCCCAACCTGCAGAATTTTTGTTTTTAAGTTTTAATATAATTTTTTTCTACATCTGTTGTTTAAACTGTTTTGAATTTTATGAGGCATTCAGAATTATGATTTAGTCAAAACAGACATACACTGTTCTCATAATCTGCAACATTAACCTCTGGTTTCACTACATTAATGAAGAACTCATTGAAGCATTCTGAAATTTAAGCCGGATTTACAATGATCTCCTCTTCAAGCTTAATTGTACTAATTCCATGTCTAGAGACTTTGATACCTAATTCGTGTTTTACAACTGACCACATTGCTTTTGATTTATTCTCATATTTTAAGATTAATTTATTAGTTCTCTTTTGCTTTGCTGCTTTGACAACTTTCTTAAATGTACTTTTGTATCATTTAACATATTCAATAAATTCAAGTTTTTTATTATGTCTTAGTTCCTTATGTAGCTCCTTTTTCTTAGCACTGGAGATTTTTGTACCTTCAGTGATCCATTTTAATTTTGTCGTTTTATTAAAATAAGCTTTTTGTAGAAACATTTCATTGAAAACACTTAGAAAATCCCCTAGAAATGCTTCCAAATTTGCTGTGTAAATTTTTTTTTTATGAAAGTGCGATTCTGTCTCCTTCAGCTTATCGTGGAATAGAGTCAAAGTTTCTTGGTTGAAGACCCTTTTTACATAAGCTTTTTTACATCGGACTTCTCTACCTGCTTTGGGTAGCTCACTGAATAATGCTGAATGATCAGAAATTCCTAGATCTAGACAAATTTTATATCCATCTTCAAATACGCAGTTCGTTAAAATATTGTCAATGCATGTAGCTGACTGTGCATTTTCTCTTGTAGATACAGAAAATTTTATTTGAAGCCATATTTTTTATTAAGTCTGTAAATTTTGATACCTCACATGTTTCATTCAACACATTGATGTTGAAATCAGCAGCAAATACTATTTTTTTCCTCTTTTCTTTTGTCTGTAAATTTTGATACCTCATATGTTTCATTCAACACATTGATGTTGAAATCAGCAGCAACTACAATTTCTTTCCTCTTTTCTTTTTTGAGGTATTCTAACAAACTCTGAAATATAAGTAGGAAATGCTCAGTTGTCACCTTCCCTGGGATTCTATAAATTGATATTATAACAACATTTAAGTCCCTTAACACAGCAACCCCAAAAATACACTATTCATTAAAGCAATTGAAGTTACATCTTACATGGTAATCTAAATCAGAATGAATGAGTATGTATGAACCTCCTCGTGAGTTATTTATCCTACAAAAGCTGGTAAATACCTTGAAGTTTTAAATTTTATTTAAGTTTTTATGGTATCACTACTAAGCCAGTGTTCATTTAAACAAATTACTTTAACATTTAGAAATACAGATAAAAAACTTGTAGCTCATCTAACTTAGAGCTTCAGTCATATGAGTATTCAGCACTTAAACCATTTATATTACAATGCATTATATAGTTAGTACTTAAGGCCCATCCACACGCAACGATCTGTCTGCGCAAATGTCTGCGCACATAACATCTGCGCGGTCAGATCGTTGCGTGTGGGCAGAAGATTTGCACCAACCTGAAGCGTGTGCAAAACTGGAAGTTGGAGTTAGAGGTTTGAGCGAAACCTCTCAAATCTGTGAGTTCAAACCACATCTACGCAGACAAGTTGGAGCGTGTGCACAGGAGATCGCCGCAAATCTGGCGTGAAACAGCTGTTGCTCAGTCTAGTGTTTGTATTTGTGCGCACAGGGCATTAAAATGGCTGACACTCGTCAGTGTTATCGGGAGTTCGTAAGTGAATTCATTGAAACATATAGAAACCACCCATGTTTATGGAAGATTAAAGTAAAGAATATAGTGACCAAGACAAAAAGACAGGAGCATACAATGCTCTAATTGAAAAATTGCGGGTATTATTTCACTCAACTCTTGTTTCGGTATTGCAGTTGAAAATTCCAAATCCTTGTAACTCCTTCCTGTTGCTAGGAATCTTAATGTTACAGCCAGCCGTTCATGAGGAGAAATTGCCCTTCTTTATAAAAGTATCTTTCTCATAATATGAGGGGTTACAAGCTTTAAGAGATAATTATAAGTTTCGACATTCATCCGCAAATAATTTCGCCAGTCGTTAGGTTCGCCCTGCGACTCTCGCAGTAAATTTAAGTGAGAAAACTGCTTTAGCTTTAGCAGCCACTGTCTACACCATTTTAACCGCTTTCTCTGTTTCCTGCGGTTGATCTGAATGCTTTTTTGCAACACAGTTGCGAACACAGACCACAACAGAACTATCTCTATTTTTATATTTGAAAATAACTGAATTAAATTTTTGACGTTTACGGGGAGTGTATTTCTTTTCTACACCGACAGATGGCGGGCGAGTAGTAGATTGGGGTTTGTGTCGTGTGAACACACCACATTTGCAGCGAGCTTTTGCATGTACAGACATCTTCGCCCATGTCTGCGCCGACAGATCGTTGCATGTGGACTGGGCTTTAGATCATCAATTTTATTTTTTAAAGACCTAATATTTAATGATGAGCCATCCTCACAAAAGGGTTGGTCTGGATTTTTCTGTAGCAGCCCCTCAGCTTGCTCACTTGGCTTGTACATTTCTTTGTCACTTTGATATTGTGTATGTACGTCCATAGTTACATTCTTGATGGCACTGGATCTGGATGGTGCTGAAGCGATTTCCTTGGTGCCAGCCGTAAAAAATCACTGTTCTTCTCTGGAGCTTTCCTTGTTCTGGAAAGACACACGTACAGTAGCTCGTTTGTTTTCCAGTATTTTTGGAACCTGCAAAATTTGTGCTTCATTTCTTTTTGGCTTGCAGTTTTCCTCACTTGTGCCCAGAACGTTTAAAGAAATGGGTGCAAGCAGTACAAAGGGAATACTGGACTCCATTGAAATATAGCGTCATTTGTAGCTCTCATTTTACAAAAGACTGATACATGTTTCGATTAGGAGCTGATAGCTGCTGAAGGCTGATGCTATACAAAGTTTGTTCAGTTTTCACAGCCATTTGAGAGTGAAAATGAATTGGAGAAGGCAACTTGTTCTGAAAAAAACATAAGTTTCCGAGGTAAAACCTTATATTTAACTATCAACAATAATACACTTTGCTGTTAATGTATCTTTCTGAATTTCTAGTAGCTCGTAACTGTTGCTGATGGATTGTTTTAATTTTGTTTCAAGAAATGAATGAGATCCAAACGACAAGTACTTGAGTGAATCTGATAGCAAGTGATGCAAGTGTTCAGACTGATGTGTCTTTCAGAATTGTGGCCCTTAGCAAAAAAGTGAGAGAATTGCAGATGAAACTGAAGTGGCATGAAAAAAGGTGGAAATAATGGCAGAATTGAAATGTAAATTATTGATCTGAATTTCTTTGTCATGCAGAGACCTTCCTTCAGACATTAAGGATTGATGGTGTGTGTGCATTAGTACATCCATGAAAAACATTTGTAGTGGGATTTTTGATGTGCATAAATGGTGTTACAGGCCTCTCCCAGGAGAGTCTGTTTTGGGTTGCTGAACCTCCAGAGAATTTTTAACATACAAACTCTCACAAGATCATCTAGAACTCTTTTCTTTTTATTGCATCAGGTCAGGGTTTGATTGGAACAATAATCCCACCACATTACAGCTTCAAACTACTCTGAGAACAATGTTGCTCAAGAATAATGTTACCGCAAGTGACAAGAGTATTAATGTAGATGACATTGAGTTCATGAGCTCTTTCAGTGCTTGTGAATTCATGCGCCATAAGAAGCAAAGTGATAAGGTTACTGATGACAGTGAAGATACTAGTTTCTTTGAAACTATTGATGCGACGTTACTCAGTTAAAGCCAGGAGAACATTATTCATTATCTATCAGGAATATTGTGATATGTTGTGAGATAGATCATGAAAATGTTACGATGTGCTGAGAGCAGAGAACTTATTACTGTTCCCTACATGTGCCCAAATGATCATATATAAGGGGCCCAGACACGTTCAATATTTATTGACAATTCTAGTTTTTCAAACCTTCGATATGTTGAAGCGACCTCACACTGACAATCACATTGATAAAATTGTCAGTTGACAATGTGATTTTACAAGGTTAAGATGTCAAACACCCAAAAAAGCGTGTGCTGCAGATGTATTAGCTGCAGCTTGCAAGAAATGGAAAACAGCAGAAAAGACAAAATGGGTCCAAGGATGGTTGAAAAAGATGAGCAGCTGGTCACATGTTAACTTGAAAGATTTCATAAAGTTTTTTTTCATGAGCCCTGGATCATATACGAAGTTATCAGTATTGATACGAGATAAAATAGAGAATCAGAATACATTAGAAGGCATTCGCAGTCGGCAAGAGATTAGAAGTAACTTAAAGAGATTTCTGACGACCTGCAGGTCAATGTAATCCTCGAAGTTTAGTTCTGTAATATCAGCTTGCATAATTAGTAAAATTTTGTGGAAACCTTTGCAGAAATTATATCTGCCTGGCAAGGACCTGGTTAGACAATTAATGCAAAACGGTTTTTTTAAGCTTTTCGATAATTTGGTGAAACTGACGTATATTCTACAGATCTCTTACTAGTCACTGTGGATGTATGACACACTTTATTCGAAATGGGAGCGTTTTTCTAGACTGCTATATAATACTCCAATCGCGTGATCTAGGGACGGCGCAATTTGTTTGGGCTTGCATCTGATTTCCGGAACATCTATATTATTTCGCCGTTTGTTTATTAATAATAGCAATCGAGAATTAATGTACTTGCTACAGCTACAAAGAAAAATACGTGAAAGGAGAAAAACTTGCAGTTGTATGAATACTTTGACTTACTGATACCTTAATGTACTTATTTGACAGTCTACAAAACCATCGAGAACATCGAATTTGCTACAACTTCTGGAGACAAGAAGAATCGTATACCAGTCAAGTATGTTGCTGCCCAAGCGTTGCTGGACGGACCTTCTGTGTTTTTTGGTTGTCATCTTAATTTTAGTTTAGATATTAATAATTCTTTTGGCCATGGTAACGGATGGTTTACTGTAGCTATTGTCTTCAATTTATTATTATATGTGCAACATGTATAGGATTGTTGAACAAAGTCTTCAGTCATCTGCAGCAGTCATTTCTTAGTATTCGCACACACAAATGGTAAGAAACCCCAGCGTAATAAATGGTATTTTCTTTAGACAGTGGTGAATCTCAAAAACGACTGGTAAAAGTTAGGCTTTCTTTTCCTTTTTATACATCTTCCCTTCAGCGTGTTACGTGGTCTACACCTCTTCAGTGTGTTACCGAGGTGTTGGTGGCGGTGATGGAGGGCAGCAAGAGTAGAGTGAACTGTGCCATATATATTTTTACTATTTGTGATACATTTAGCTTCGTAGTACACTTAACCAGCGATCGGTTTTTTTCACTTCTAATTTGTAATGTACTGCAAGAATGTACATTAAATGCGCCAAATAAATGCATCAAACGCAATGCATCACTAAGCAAAATTGTATTGTAGAAGTAAATAAATACACGAAAACTGGAGAAAAACGACGAACATGCAGGCAATATAATCGCTAATGTGCGGCAAATTCAGTACTTTTTGTGACACTTTCACATGTTCAAATCTGTGTGAATTCCTAATGGACGAAATTACTGAGGTCATCGACCTCTAGACTTACATTTACATTTACATGATTACTCTGCAATTGACATTTAAGTGCTTGGCAAAGGGTTCATCGAACCACAATCATACTATCTCTCTACCATTCCACTCCCTAAGCGCGCGGGAAAAACGAACACCTAAACCTTTCTGTTCGAGCTCTGATTTCTCTTATTTTATTTTGATGATCATTCCTACCTATGTAGGTTGGGCTCAAAAAAATACTTTCGCATTCGGAAAAGAAAGTTGGTGACTGAAATTTCGTAAATAGATCCCGCCGCGACGAAAAACGTCTCTGCTTTAATGACTTCCATCCCAACTCGCATATCATATCTGCCACACTCTCTCCCCTATTACGTGATAATACAAAACGTGCTGCCCTTTTTTGCACTATTTCGATGTCCTCCGTCAATCGCACCTGGTAAGGATTCCACACCGTGCAGTAATATTCTAACAGAGGACGAACGAGTGTAGTGTAAGCTGTCTCTTTAGTGGTCTTGTTGCATCGAATAGTCGAATTGACAGCCTTGAGAATTGTATTATTTATCGAGTAATCGAATTCCAACGAATTTTTTTTGGAACTCATGTGGATCACCTCACACTTTTCGTTATTTAGCGTCAACTGCCACCTGCCACACCATGCAGCAATCTTTTCTAAATCGCTTTGCAACTGATACTGGTCTTCGGATGACCTTACTAGACTACTACACTACTTAAACTAATTCAAACTATGCTAAGAACAACACACACGACCATACCCGAGGGAGGTGTCGAACCTCCTGCGGGAGGGGCCGCGCAATCCTTGCATGGCGCCTTAAACCACGCGACCACCCCATACGGCGACACTTTCAAGGGTACTGGTTTGCTGTTGTTAAGCTGTTTGGGCTGCTATCATAGCAAAAATTTACAACAGATTCGGCAAGACGATAAGTTCCATATATAGCCCAAATATAGTGGTTGCTGTCCAGGATATCAAGAAATTAGTTGCATCTGGGCTCTGAACTTCTCTCAAACAAGCAATGCCTCTTTATTTTCTTTTTGAAAGACATTGAGACCAGTTTATTCCAGGTATTCAGTGCAAATTGTTATGATATTTATTAAGTGTCTATATCTAATCCACAGTACCTAAGAAGACAATCTGTTGGTCCTAGTGATGTAATGACATTCTAAACGTCCAAGGCGCTTGTAGGCCAAATGTACGGCATCGAGTGATCATGTCCTGCGCATCCTAATGCTCACTCCACAGATCTTCCTACACTATACTAGAGCGTGATGCGTACGAATGAACGTAATGTCTCTGAAAAATCTTCCCGCCAATTTTAATTTTCAACTGTTTATAATGACAGTATATTCCCTGTTTACATTAACGGGTAGAGAAACTTTCAATTATGAGATCGATTACCCCATCTCGGGGTATCTTCGATGAACTACATAATGTCAAGAATTTAGCTTTATACGACATATGCTCCTTTTTTAATAAGTGGGAAAATGGTGTGACGAAACTTCAAGGTACAAGTTCCGTGTGTGTAAATAGTAGTCTTTTATATGCATGACTATTTTTGTGTAAAGGTGTGTTATTATTTTAGACAAGCTACGTGCTCAGGAACTGCTGCTTGCTAGTGGTGTAAGAGACGCAGAAAGTGCACTACTTGAGATAAAATCGAAGAAAAACAATGTTGTTCAAAAGCAGAAAGCCGCTTTTACGAAAACAATATCCGTACTCGAAGAAGCCATCGAAAAACTTGAAAGTGAAGTGGCCGATTTAACAACAGAATACCAATTGTGGCAAGAAGGTAAGGGATTTCCATTTTTATTATGTCGTCGAAGTGAGATCGTCTCGTAATATATCTAGTCTCGATAACAGGTTCTAAACTGCAGTTTACTCTTTCTCTTAGACGTAAACCTCGCACTGTGCTACAGGTCAGTTTCGTTAACGCAGCGAAGACTTAAAGTGGGGCATGGTGTTTCTTATGGCTTGGCTATAGTATTGTCAAACTGCCGTCATGAAGAGAGTTTTTGCTTTGATTTGCGTGTTCAACATACTACAGGGATGTGTGGTGACCAGCATTCAATTATTTTACAGCTGATGTCATTGCATACACATAAAAGCTTATTTAAAACAATGTGGTAATAGTGATTGTAGTAAGAGCATGCATTTCCATGGAAACACATACAGGTTGAGGTTTAGATGAAACTGCCCCATCTTTTGGGCTACAGTTTGTAAGATTAGTAATTGTAATTGTCAGTGTCACATTGTGTGGGTAGTATGTTTACAAATTTTGTTTATTTGCCCCATTCACTGCAACTTGTTTATCTGAGGGTGTCAAGGAAATTTCATTGTCATGAAAAATGTTCAATGTTGTGGTATAATCATCCCAAAAAGTAGTTATCAAAGAAAGTTCTGCTTGTGGGAGTTTGTTCCCCTTAGCTACTCTGAGGGATCTGTAAAATTTAATTTTCAGGGCTGGATGGTTCTTGAGGTAACTGGTAGCAAACTTTGATCCAGAAAATCCTTTATTGATATTTGGGCATTATTGGGTCTCTGGAAGCCTCCCAAATGAAATTTGTTTTGTCCTATACAAATTACGTTGTATTTATTTTGGTATGTTATCAGATATGCCCAAAATTTTCAAAGATATATGCATGCCAGTTTTCATGAATTGCTATAGCACTCTTACAATCTACTTGTATGTTTATATAGCTATTTAGTCAGTACAGCTTTAGAGCTATCTGTGTGGAAAGCTGTCCTGGTACCTAAATACTTCTCCATTAGAGGTATGTGTAAATGAATTTAGAATTATGTTGTTATGTATGAATTGTTATTGTAAAGAAATCCTGTAGTACTATCCTGTTTATTTAGAGATATAAGGAATTTGTCCAATCGACAGCTATGGTATGTTGCTGTAAGTTTATGTGCCTGATCACAAAATAGATGAAAATGCTTTGGGGAAGGATCTGTTGTAAATGTCTGTGGGTGTGATTTTTGGAGCCAATAGCTGGAAAACTAATTTTTCTTTTTTTAAGAAATGATCATGACAATTGGAAAAGTTTGCACCTGACAGTGCAGCTTGTAAGAAGTAAACTGAGAGGTGCTTTGTTTACCTGTTCAAAAAGTATACAGGTCATGTCAAATTGAACTGATTAATAATTTGGCATGTGATTAAGATTTAGCATCTTCTGAAGAAGTGCATGTGAAATACTTAGCTGTAGTTTGCATCTCCACACGAAATGGTCGACATCCCAGTGATAAATTGCCAAAGCATTTGCGACAAGATTCCAGAGTTTGAATAAGGCAGCCAAATCCTGAAATTGAGACCAATGAAATTATCAGAATTAATATTGAAATCATAGATTAATGGAAAATAGAGGTGGTGTATTCATCAGCGTGCGCAAGTCAGCTCTGTTGACATGAAAATTGAAGCTGCATGTGAAATTTTTTGGGCATAACTCAATGTCAGAGGAAGTTATCAACGTGAAATTTAACCTTTCTGTTGAACCACCAGACATGTCCCTGATGTAACCTTAGAGGAAAACTTAATTTGTTAGTATGAATGATCCCCTATCAATTTGTCATATTTGGATCAGACTTAATCATCCTACAACCAATTGGAAACATTAGTTTTGAAAGTGGTGGGAATGACAAAACATCCTGCCAAACATTACTAAATGACTTCTGTGAGAACTACCTAAACCAGAGTGTTCAGAAGGCAACTTATGATACATATATATATTAGAGACAATTCTCATTTATTGTTTCATCTCTGTTGCAGATTTTAGGTTAGATTACATGTTTAGATCACTCTGCATCATCTTCAGGTCTGAAACAAAATAAAACTATGTATGTATCATCCAGTTATTTACAATATGTAAATCAGCCTCACTCTCTCACCTTCCCTCCACCCATCCCACAACCACCACCACCACCACCACCACCACCACCACCACCACTGCTGCTGCCGCCCTGCCTACAGTGTACACTTATGTAAAATAGTGAACAATGGGAAATACAGGATGGAATGTACAGTATTATGAAAAGGATAGTTGCTACTAAACGTATTGCGTAGATGCTGAGTCGCAGATAGGCACAACAAAAAGAAATAAGCTTTCAGCCAACCAGGCCTTCATTGGAGATTGAACACACACGCGCAAACGCAACTCATATGCGCATGACTGCAGTCACTGGCTGCTGAAGCTACACTGCGAAAGCCGCATATGATGGGAGGTGCAACTGGGTGATGGGGGTAAGAAGGCTGGGGCAGGGATGGGGAGGGGTAGCAGGGTAGGTGTGGGGACAGTAAAGTGCTGCTTGCAGGAGCATATGGGAATGTGGTGGAGAGAGGGTAGGGCAGCTAGGTGCTGTCGGGAGGGGGGGGGAGGGGGGTGAGTAGGGAGAAGAAAAGCAGAGATGTAGAAAGACTCTGTGTGATTTCGTGGAATAGAGGGCTGTGTAGTACTGGAATGGGAACAGAGAAAGGGCTAGCTGGGTAACAACAATGACTAATGAAGGTGGAGGCCAGGACTGTTACGGGGACTTAGGATACTGCAGGGAGAGTTCACACCAGCTCAATTCAGAAAAGCTGGTGTTAGTGCGAACGTTCCATATGGCACAGGATGTGAAGCAGTCTTTGAAATGAAGAATGTCATGTTGGACGGTGTGCTCAGCATCAGTGTGGTCCAGTTGTTTTTTGGCGATAGTTTGTCAGTGGCCATTCATGCAGACAGACAGCATGTTGGTTGTCATGCCCATGTAGAATACAGCACAGTGGCTGCAGCTAAGATTGTAAATCAAATCATAGGTTTCATAGGCGGGCCTGCCTTTAATGGGGTTGGTGGTGGTGGTGGTGGTGGTGGTAGGATGTATGGGACAGGTCTTGCGTCTAGGTCTATTCAGGGTATGAGGCAAGGGGTTGGAAACAGGAGTTGTATAGGGATGGACAAGGATACTGTGTAGGTTTGATGGGCTGTGGAATAGCACTGTGGGAGGGGTGGGAAGGATAATGAGTAGGAAATTCCTCATTTCATGACGTAGCTAAAGCTAGTCAAAACCCTGTCAGAGAATGTGGTTCAGTTGTTCCAGTCCTTGGTGCTACTGAGTCACGAGGGGAATGCTCCTCTGTAGCTGGACGGTGGGACTTTGGAGGTAGTGGGTGGGGGGATAAGGCCTAGCAGATATGTTTTTGTACAATGTTTGGAGGGTAATTATAGTATGTGAAGGCCGCAGGGAGACCCTCGGTCTATTTTGAGAGGAACTGTTTGTCACTGTGATATGATGGCCACAGGTGGCTAGGTTGTATGGAAGTGACTTCTTGGTATGGAATGGGTGGTAACTGTCAAAGTGGAGTATTGCTGTTATTTGGTGGGTTTGATATGGACAGGGGTAGTGATTGAGCCATCTTTGAGATGGAGGTCAACATTGAGGGATGTGACTTACTGCGTTGAGTAGGACCAGTCATTTCAGTGACCGCTTCACAGCCTGTTCCATCTGGATCCTTCCCACCAACTCCAGCTTTTCTGAAATGCGCAGGTGGGAACTCTCGCAGCCGTCTATCTTATGTTTCCATAATCCTCCTGGTTTCAACCTTAATTAGTTTTTGACCTCACCTTCTAGCCCCTTCCCTGTTTTCATTCCTGTGCTACACAGTTCTCATTCCACCAACTGACCCACAATCTTTTTACCTCTTCCCCCCCCCCCCCCCCCCCCTTCCAGACTCTGTCTATCCTGTCGACATACACCTAGCTGCCCTACCCTCTCTCAGCTTCATCCCTGTATGCTCCTGCAAGCAGTATTTTACTGTCGCCCATACCACCCCCTGCGGGTTCGGGAGTTCGAATCGGTCCGCGGTATTCCTGCCTGTCGTAAGAGGCGACTAAAAGGAGTCTCAAACTTTTCGGCCTTATATGACGGTCCCCTGTTGGGTTTGACCTCCATCTCTCAAAATTTTCCGAAGAGCGAGCAGATTGGGGAAGGGTGCCTTACTTGGTGCATTGTGTCCATCTTACGATCAGACTTTTTGCCAGCTTATACACCGTTGAATTTCAGTCCTGTCCGCTCTCCATCTCTTGGGCATGACTCTGTTTCTGCGTGCAGATTATACCTTGTACTGTGCAGTGCCTCTTTCTGCACCGGCAGCGACCATGGACCACATGTTACCTAACATCCAGCACGGTAGCCAGTCCGTTGTGGTGGGGCCGCCATGTACCCTGTTGGTTGTAGCCCCCTGACAACACAGGGATCACTCTACTGATGCCTGCGCCGTTAACTCCCCACGTATGCCAAGGAGTAGATGCCTATCCTCCTGGGGTATCGGGACTCCCGGCAACGGCCATCCTGCCAGGTGGCTCTTGCCGTGCCTGGGTGGCGCCCGTGGGGAGGGCCCTTGGTTGGAGTAGGTGGCATCAGGGCGGATGACCCGCAATGAAGCGTGGTACATCGTCTCTCGCTGGTGGCCATCCGCCAGCAGTCTCTAAGCGTTCTCGGGCTCAGTTTAACGCTCAGAAGTATGATCCGAAAACGTTCACCTCTCTGGCCACACCGTGGGAGGAACGTAAGTCTCAGGATGGCAGTAGCAGTTATTCGCCCTGCTTCTTAGTTTGTACGAGGGCTGATGGGGAGTCTTTTCTCTCCACAAAGCCTCAGTTCTTCGTCGAGCATTTAGAGGAGGTGGAGGGCTTGTCAAAAATGCGCTCTGGGTCAGTCCTGATACAAACGGCATCCTCTGCCCAGTCACGACAGTTACTCGCTTGTGACAAGTTGGGGGATGTTGCCATTATGATCACACCCCATAAGAGTTTAAATATGGTCCAGGGAGTTATTTACCATAGGGATCTTCTTTTGCAGTCTGATGAAGAGCTGCACGCCAATTTAGAGCATCGAGGTGTACATTTCGTCCGGCGCGTTCATCGGAGTCCAAAGGAAAATCAGATTGCTACCGGTGCCTTCATCTTGGCCTTCGAAGGGGATACCTTACAGGAAAAGGTCAAGGTGATGGTCTACCGATGTGACGTTAAGCCCTATATCCCTCCCCCAATGCGGTGCTTTAAGTGCTGGAAGTTCGGCCACATATCTTCTCGCTGCACTTCCAGCCTCACATGTCGAGATTGCAGACGCCCATCACATCCCAATACTCCATGTGCCCCGCCTCCCATCTGTGTCAACTGCGGGGAGCACCATTCACCTTGCTCGCCAGACTGCCGAATTTTCCAGAAAGAGCGTAAAATCATGGAATACAAGACCCTGGACCGACTAATCTATACTGAGGCCAAAAGGAAATACGACCGACTCCATCCTGTGAGAATGACATCTTCCTACACTGCTGCTACAACACCTGTGCTAGCCCCGTCTGTTTCTCAAATTGTGGCCGGATCGACGAGTAGTACAACTCCTCTTGCCCCCTCGCCAGTGGGGGGCTCTACCCACCGGGTTGCTCCTGCGCCACCTACCTCAGGAGCAACACCATCCCACCCATCGGGGACGTCCGTCCCCACTTCTATGCCGGAGAAGTGTCCAACTTCTTCGGCTTCTCACGCTTGCAAGGGATCCCTTGGGTCCCTCCCTTCCCAGGTTTCCGCCAGCGAGAAGGCTGACGACCGACAGTGGCGTAAGTGCCCGCAATCAGCTGGTCGTAGGGCTTCACGATCCTCCTCCGTCCCGGAGACTGAATCGGTGAAGCCCTCCCAGTCGGTGCGACCCAAGGAACGGCGTGAGAAACCCAAGAAGAGCTCTCAGCCCAAGGAACTCGCGGTGGCAGCTATCCCACCGCAACCTTCCAGCTCTGCGTCTGAGGATGCGGTGGAGATTCTGGCGTCCGCTGAGGACCTCGATCTCGCCGGTCCATCAGACGCCATGGAAAGCACTATCACAGGTGCTAAATCGGAGGCAGCAGGTGAGCCAGCGGCGTAATCTCCCTTCCCAGTCCCATCACGCCTTTCTCAGCCATGGACAACACCATCCTTCAGTGGAACTGCAGCGGTTTCTTCCACCATCTAGCTGAGCTCCGCCAACTTATCAGCCTTCACCCTTTCCTCTGCATTGCTCTGCAGGAAACTTGGTTTACGGCAATGCGAACCCCCGCCCTCCGTGACTACCGGGGTTATTATAAGAACCGGGCAGCTTATGAAAGGGTGTCTGGTGGCATCTTCATATATGTCCTGAACTCTCTTCACAGCAAGTCTGTACCTCTCCAAACACCTTTAGAGGCTGTCGCTGTTCGGGTGTGGACGCCACAGGCTGTTACCGTCTGCAGTCTTTACCTTCCACTGGATGGTGATGTCGCACAGCATGTCCTGGCTGCTCTGATAGCCCAATTGCCGCCACCTTTCTTGTTACTGGGCGACTTTAACGCCCATAACCATCTGTGGGGTGGGTCGGTGGCAACAGGTCGAGGCACCATCGTTGAGCATTCATTGGAGCAGCTCGATCTCTCGATATTAAATGATGGTGCCTTCACACACTTCAGTGTGGCGCATGGCACATACTTCGCCATTGACCTTTCGATCTGTAGCCCTAGCCTCTTACCGTCTGTCCAATGGAGAGTGCATGACGACCTTTGTGGTAGTGACCACTTTCCGATCTTTCTGTCACTACCAGAGCGTCAGTCTTCTGGGCGCCCTAGCAGATGGGCTCTGAATAAGGCTGACTGGGACTTGTTCTCCTCCACTGCCGCTATTGAGCCTCTCTCTAACGATGACATTGATGCAGTGGTTCAATCGGTCACCAACGGCATCGTTACTGCCGCCGAATCTGCCATTCCCCATTCTTCTGGGTCCCCTCGGCGGCGGACTGTGCCTTGGTGGTCGCCTGAGATTGCTGAAGCGATTAAAGCTCGCCGGCGGGCGCTCCAGCGTTACAAGCGACATCCCTCAATCGAACACCTTATCGCCTTCAAACGGCTGCGTGCGCGAGCCCGCCGCATTATCCGCCAACGCAAGCAGGAGTGCTGGGAGCTGTATGTGTCCACCGTTGGCCTCCATGTCACTTCATCACAGGTCTGGGCCAAGATTCGCCGCCTCTATGGCTATCGGACCCCTGTCAGCGTCCCTGTGCTCTCACTGAATGGAGCAGTTTGTACTGACTCCGACGTCATTGCAAACCGCTTGGCAGAGCACTTTGCTCTGAATTCCGCTTCTGCCAACTACCCCTTGGGCTTCCGCTCCATTAAAGAGCGGATAGAACGTCGGAATCTTTCTTTTCGCACCCACCATCCTGAATTGTACAATGTTCCATTCAGTGAGTGGGAATTCCGCAGTGCCCTCGCCGCTTTTCCTGATACTGCTCCTGGCCCAGATAGCATCCACTCTCAGATGCTGAAACACCTTTCAGTGGACTGCCAGCGACGCCTCCTTGACCTTTACAACCGCATTTGGGTCGAGGGTGAGTTTCCATCGCAATGGCGGGAAAGTCTTGTCCCCATTCTGAAACCGGGGAAGAACCCTTTGGAGGGGGACAGCTAACGTCCCATTAGCCTCACCAACGTTCTTTGCAAGTTGCTTGAACGGATGGTGAGCCGGCGCTTGAATTGGGTACTGGAGTCTCGGGGCCTTCTGGCTCCGTCTCAGGGTGGGTTCCATAAAGGCCGCTCCGTCGCCGACAAACTGGTGAGCCTGGAGTCGGCCATCCGTACTGCCTTTGCCCGCTGTCAGCATCTGGTCGCTGTCTTTTTCGACATGCGGAAGGCGTATGATACAACATGGCGTCATCTCATTCTTTCTACGTTTCATGGATGGGGCCTTCGGGGCCCTCTGCCGATCTATATCCGCAATTTTCTGTCGTATCGTACCTTCTGCGTGCACGTCGCGGCCTCATCTAGTTCCTTCCAAGTCCAGGAGAACGGTGTGCCACAGGGTTCTGTTCTAAGTGTCTGTCTGTTTTTAATAGCCATTAACTGGCTCGCTGCGGCCGTGGGAAATTCTATCTGCGCTTCGCTGTATGCTGACGACTTCTGCCTTTACTACAGCTCTATTGGCATTGCAGCTGCTGAAAGTCAATTACAGGGCGCAATCCGCAAGGCGCAGTCTTGGGCTGTAGCGCATGGTTTTCAGTTTTCGGCAGCCAAGACCTGCGTTATGCATTTCTGCCGGCGACGCACTGTTCACCCAGAGCCGCGGCTTTATCTTGACGGCGAGCTTCTTTCAGTGGTGGAGTCACATAGGTTTTTGGGGGTGGTTTTTGATGCCCCGTTGACTTGGCTGCCTCATATTCAGCAGCTTAAACAGGCGTGTTGGCGGCATCGAAACGCTATGCGATGCCTGAGCCACACCGGGTGGGGCGCCGACCGATCTACTCTACTACGACTTTACCAGGCATTGATCCAGTCCCGTCTGGACTATGGGAGTCTGGCTTATGGCTCAGCATCCCCATCTGCGTTGTGGCTGCTGGACCCAATCCTCCACAGTGGGATACGCCTTGCCACTGGTGCCTTCCGGACCAGCCCTGTGGACAGCATACTTGTGGAGGCAGGTGTCTCTCCACTGCGGTTACGACGCCAACAATTACTGGCTGCTTATTCTGCCCATGTTTTTAGCTCGCCCGGGCATCCAAATTATCGTGTCCTGTTCCCGCAGTCAGTCGTCCGTCTGCCAGAACGTCGGCCCCGGTTGGGTTGTCCGATCGCCGTACGCGTCAAACAGCTTCTCTATGGGCTTGAGTGTTTCCCTGTACCACCTCCTTTCCGGGCCCCTCTGCGTACACCCCCATGGTGTGTGCCTCGCCCTTGCCTTCGGCTCAACTTGGCACAGGGCCCGAAGGACTCAGTCCCTCCGGTGGCCTTCCGACGCCGCTTTTATTCCATCCTGGCCACGTATCAGGGCTCTGGCGTTGTCTATACCGACGGTTCGATGGTTGCTGGTCGTGTCGGTTATGCACTAACTCTAGGGGACCATTCTGAACAATGTTCATTGCCGGCTGGCTGCAGTGTTTACACTGCTGAGCAGGTCGCCATCTTTCGTGCCCTATAGTATATCCGCTCCTGCTCAGGTGAGTCCTTCATTATCTGTAGCGATTCCCTGAGCGGTTTACGAGCTCTCGACCAGTGTTTTCCTCGTTCTCGTCTGGTGATGGCTATCCAGGAGTCCCTGCATACTCTTGCCCGTTGCGGCAGATCTGTGGTCTTCGTTTGGACCCCGGGCTATGTTGGGATACCCGGAAATGAAACTGTTGACCGCCTGGCAAAAGAGTCCACTAGTGCACCATCTCTGGAGATTGGCCTCCCGACGACTGATTTGCGGGCACTATTACGCCGCAAAGTTTTCAATTTATGGGACACTGATTGGCGCAACCTGCCCGTGCCAAACAAACTCCGCTGTATCAAGGAGACGACTACTGTGTGGCGGTCATCCATGCGAGCTAACCGCAGGGAATCAGTCGTCCTTTGTCGGCTCCGCATTGGCCACACCCGACTCACGCACAGTTATTTACTGTGTCGTGAGGATCCCCCTCTTTGTCGTTGTGGGGCGTCCTTGACGGTAGTCCATATTTTGTTGGAGTGCGCCCTTTTAACTGTGCTCAGGCAGACTTTTGCGCTGCCTGATACGCTCTCTGCCTGTACGCTCTCTGACAACTCTTCCATAGCGGACATAGTGCTGCGTTTTATTCGGGCAGGGGGATTTTATCGCTTAATGTAAGTGTGTGTTTTTGTGTTGATTCTGGCCTATGGCCTACGATTTGTCTGATTTTTTTTCATGTGTTTCTCGGTGGTTGGCTTTTCCCCTTTTGTTTGTACGGACGGCCAACCACCTTCACACTCTGCGTGATTTTAGTTCGTCTTGTCTGGTCTTTGTCTACGTTTCTCTTGTTCTGTGTCGTCTGTCTTATCGTCTGTTGATCGTTTTTATCCTCTGTGAGTGTTTTTAGTATTTGGAAAAAGGAACCGATGACCGTAGCAGTCTGGTCCCTTTAACCCCCACAAACCAACCAACCAACCCACCATACCCTGCTTTCCCTTCCCCTCGCTGCCCCAGCCTCGTCCTTATCCCTACCACGCGGTTGCGTCTCCCATCATGTGCAGCTGCTTGCAGTGTGGGATAGTCAGCTATAAACTGCAGTCATGTATGTAAGTTTGGAGCGCGCGCAGGTGTGTGAGTATAACTCATTTCTTTCCTACTTATTGCAGAACATTAGCTGGTAGATATTTAGGTTTACTTTGTTTTAGATATGAAAATGATCTAGAGCAGGGGTCTCCGGCCCGTGAGAGCCGGCAAACCGGCCTGCTATCCGGCCCTCCAAATATTTGAGGTGGTACTCTATCAGCTACACTCCAAACAAATACTTTCAGAAACGACT
The DNA here is from genome assembly GCF_023897955.1 of Schistocerca gregaria. Taxonomy (NCBI): domain Eukaryota; kingdom Metazoa; phylum Arthropoda; class Insecta; order Orthoptera; family Acrididae; genus Schistocerca; species Schistocerca gregaria. Next base: position 276,947,084 of record NC_064924.1, on the reverse strand, counting down.
TCCTGATACGTAAATCTATATTCAATGTTAACAAATTTCTCTTCTTCAGAAACGCTTTCCTTGCCAGTGCTAGTCTACATTTTATATCCTCTCTACTTCGACCATCATCAGTTATTTTACTTCCTAAATAGCAAAACTACTTTAAGTGTCTCATTTCCTAATCTAATTCCCTCAGCATCACCCGATTTAATTTGACTACATTCCATTATCCTCGTTTTGCTTTTGTTGATGTTCATCTTATATCCTCTTTTCAAGACACTGTCCATTCCGTTCAACTGCTCTTCCAAGTCCTTTGCCGTCTCTGACAGAATTACAATGTCATCGGCAAACCTCAAAGTTTTTACTCCTTCTCCATGAATTTTAATACCAACTCCAAATTTTTCTTTTGTTTCCTTTACTGCTTGCTCAATATACAGATTGAATAACATCGGGGAGAGGCTACAACCCTGTCTCACTCCTTTCCCAACCACTGCTTCCCTTTCATGCCCCTCGACTCTAATAACTGCCATCTGGTTTCTGTACAAATTGTAAATAGCCTTTCGCTCCCTGTATTTTACCCCTGCCACCTTCAGAATTTGAAAGAGAGTATTCCAGTCAACATTATCAAAAGCTTTCTCTAAGTCTACAAATGCTAGAAACGTAGGTTTGCCTTTTCTTAATCTTTCTTCTAAGATAAGTCGTAAGGTCAGTATTGCCTCAAGTGTTCCAACATTTCTACGGAATCCAAACTGATCTTCCCCGAGGTCGGCTTCTACTAGTGTTTCCATTTGTCTGTAGACAATTTGCGTTAGTATTTTGCAGCCGTGACTTATTAAACTGATAGTTCGGTAATTTTCACATCTGTCGACACTTGCTTTCTTTGGGATTGGAATTATTATATTCTTCTTAAAGTCTGACGGCATTTCGCCTGTCTCATACATCCTGCTCACCAGATGGTAGAGTTTTGCCAGGACTGGCTCTCCCAAGGCTATCAGTAGTTCTGATGGAATGTTGTCTACTCCCGGGGCCTTGTTTCGACTCAGGTCTTTCAGTGCTCTGTCAAACTCTTCACGTAGTATTGTATCTCCCATTTCATCTTCATCTACATCCTCTTCCATTTCCATAATATTGTCCTCAAATACATGCCCTTGTATAGACCCTCTATATACTCCTTCCACCTTTCTGCTTTCCCTTCTTTGCTTAGAATTGGGTTTCCATCTGAGCTCTTGATATTTATACAAGTGGTTCTTTTTTCTCCAAAGGTCTCTTTAATTTTCCTGTAGGCAGTATCTATCTTAGCCCTAGTGAGATAAGCTTCTGCATCCTTACATTTGTCTTCTAGCCATCCCTGCTTAGCCATTTTGCACTTCCTGTCGATCTCATTTTTGAGACGTTTGTATTCCTTTTTCCCTGCTTCATTTACTGCATTTTTATATTTTCTGCTTTCATCAATTAAATTCAATATTTCTTCTGTTACCCAAGGATTTCTAGCAGCCCTCGTCTTTTTACCTACTTTATCCTCTGCTGCCTTCACTACTTCATCCCTCAGAGCTACCCATTCTTCTTCTACTGTGTTTCTTTCCCCCATTGTTGTCAATTGTTCCCTTATGCTCTCCTTGAAACTCTGTACAATCTCTGGTTCTTTCAGCTTATCCAGATCCCATGTCCTTAAATTCACACCTTTTTGCAGTTTCTTCAGTTTTAACCTACAGGTCATAACCAATATATTGTGGTCAGAGTCCATATCTGCCCCTGGAAATGTCCTACAATTTCAAACCTGATTCCTAAATCTCTGTCTTACCATTATATAATCTATCTGATACCTTTTAGTATCTCCAGGATTCTTCCATGTATACAACCTTCTTTTATGGTTCTTGAACCAAGTGTTAGCTATGATTAAGTTATGCTCTGTGCAAAATTCTACCAGACGGCTTCCTCTTTCATTTCTTAGCCTCAATCCATAATCACCTACTATGTTTCCTTCTCTCCCTTTTCCTACTGATGAATTCCAGTCACCCATGACTATTAAATTTTCGTCTCCCATCACTACCTGAATAATTTCTTTTATCTCATCATACATTTCATCAATTTCTTCATCATCTGCAGAGCTAGTTGGCATATAAACTTGTACTACTGTAGTAGGCATGGGCTTCGTGTCTATCTTGGCCACAATAATGCGTTCACTATGCTGTTTGTAGTAGCTTACCCGTACTCCTATTTTTTTTATTCATTATTAAACCTACTCCTGCATTACCCCTATTTGATTTTGTGTTTATAACCCTGTATTCACCTGACCAAAAGTCTTGTTCTTCCTGCCACCGAACTTCACTAGTTCCCACTATATCTAACTTTAACTTATCCATTTCCCTTTTTAAATTTTGTAACCTACCTGCCCGATTAAGGGATCTGACATTCCACACTCCGATCTATAGAACGCCAGTTTTCTTTCTCCTGATAACGACGTCCTCTTGAGTAGTCCCCGCCCAGAGATCCGAATGGGGGACTATTTTACCTCCGGAATATTTTACCCAAGAGGACGCCATCATCATTTAACCATACAGTAAACTGCATGCCCTCGGGAAAAATTACGGCTGTAGTTTCCCCTTGCTTTCAGCCGTTTACAGTACCAGCACAGCAAGGCCATTTTGGTTAGTGTTACAAGGCCAGATCAGTCATTCATCCAGACTGTTGCCCATGCAACTGCTGAAAAGGCTGTGCCCCTCTTCAGGAACCACATGTTTGTCTGGCCTCTCAACAGATACCCCTCCGTTGTGGTTGCACCTACGGTACGGCAATCTGTATCGCTGAGACACGCAAGCCTCCCCACCAACGGCAAGGTCCATGGTTCATGGGGGGGGGGGGGGGGGGGCAACAGTCTGGATGATTGACTGATCTGGCCTTGCAACATTAACCAAAACGGCCTTGCTGTGCTGGTACTGCGAACGGCTGAAAGCAAGGGGAAACTACAGCCGTAATTTTTCCTGAGGACATGCAGCTTTAATTGGCTTTAATATTATTAAATACTGTCCAAAGAGAACAAAGGTACTAAATAACCAAAATAACTTGAAAAGGAAACAGAGTTGCAAATGATTCACTCCAGAACTTGCAGCCCATAGGAAGGTTACAATCATCCTTCATAAAAAAGCCAAACAGGGAAACCAGGCAGATAAAGGTAGGTATACCAGGCCAAACAAGTCTATAGAAAGGAAATAAAAGCAGCCAAGATAAGAGCCAATGAAAATTTTATCAATAATTCTAAAAAAAAGTGTAAAGCTGCCTGGGCAGTTATCAATAAAGAATTAGGAAGAAAAGTAAGAAAGGATCAATGCCTATTGCACCTAACATACTTAATGAGTTCTTTGTAAATAGTGTTAAAAATATTACTCCCACTGACAAACACGAGTTAACATGTAAACATAGAGTGAGCAACTATACTGCAGATAGAACTAGGGGATTAAATTTTAGTTGGAAACAAGTCACCCTTAGGGAAGTGTCTGAAATAATTGCAAAATTGAGTAACTCCAAAACCGAGGATTATTACTGTTTCTCTAATGCAATATTGAAACAAATCTCAGCACAATATTGCTAATGTTAACTTATCTCATAAATTGCATCCTTGAGGAGGGAGTCTTTCCAGATTGTTTAAAAATGACTATCACGGTTCCAATCCACAAGAAAGGGCACAGAGACTGTCCAAATAACTACAGACCAGTTTCGATTGTCCCTATTTTATCAACAGTCATTGAATATTGCATGAAAACACAACTGTTGAAGTACTTTGAAATGAACAATTTATTTAACAATGCTCAGTTTGGATTTAGAACAGGTAAATCAACCATTAAAGCTGTAGACAATATCATCAACGAGATTGTTACCAATTTCAAGCTTCATTTAATTACTTGTGTTACACTCTTAGACCTCAGTAAGGCTGTCGTCACTATTTCCCATGAGATCTTATTTTCTAAGTTAAAACTGTACGGAATAAAGGGCTCACAGTTATCGCTAATAGAATCATACCTTGATAACAGGCAACAAGTGGTCATAATTTAGAACCAACTATCTGACATACTCAAAATAGAAACCAGAGTTATTCAAGGATCAGTAATTGCCCCATTTCTCTTTCTAGTGTATATCAATGACATACCACATAACTTGCCAGACAAATCAATTCTATATGCTGATGACATCACCTTAATAACATCAGATGGAAATCTGGAAACTTTACAGGACAAAAATACAGACATGGTAGAAAACTCCACCACATGGTTTCAAAGCAATAAATTGGTCTTAAATGGCAATAAAACAGAGACAATATATTTTCATTTGAGTGAGTTGAAACAAGAAGGGACGGTAAACACATCTGTCAAACTGCTAGGAATTTATTTAGATCCGAATTTGAACTGGGGCGAACAAACATGACAACTATGCGAGAAACTGTCCAGAGTAGTTTTTTATTGCGCAAGCTGAGAACTTGTCAGTAAGAGCCAAATGTTAGAGGCATACTGTGCATTTTTCCACTCACACCTGATCTGTGGCATAATACGTTGGGGAAACTCTTCAGGGGCTCAGGAAGTTTTTAAGTGGCAGAAGAGGGCAGTTAGAGGTATAAAGGGCTTACCTGACAATGAATCATGCAGACCAGTATTCAGGGAGCTGAAAATAATGACTTTCTCTGCAATATTCATATACCACTGTCTGATACACATCAAAGAAAACCAGAGTAACTTCACAGTAAGCGGGAGGTACATTCACACAACATAAGAAATAAACATTACATTGACACGCCCCAGGTAAGACCAAAAAAAAAACTGCCATAACTATTAAGCTATTCAACAAACTGCCTATAACACTGAGGGAAATGCCAGTACAGCAACTAGGGAAGAAACTAAAAAATTGGCTGGTTCTGAATACAACCTACAACATTTTGGAATTCGAAGAAAACTTGAGATGCCTCCAGAATGAATTATGGTTATAGCATGTAGTGAAAATATAGGCAGTATCATATTCTGTGACAAATTTGATCCAAGGAGATGTATAACTGTAAATACTTTTCTGTATATTTTTTAAAAACTAATTGGTACCTTAAAAAAGCTGTATGTATGTATTGTATTTTTTTTATACCTTTCCTTGTGTTTTTGACAGTCTATTACAACACTAAGTTCTTTAACGACAATAAAAATTTGATTTGATTTGATAAATTGGTGTCAGTGACCGTGAACTTGTTCACTGGATGTATATATCTAGTGGGACAGTTCATGAAGGGAAATTATTCTGTGTGGTATATACTGAAGAAACAGACTACTGCATAATAGATAGGAAAGAAAGCCTAAGACTGCTGATAAACAGGTGCTGAATGAAATGTGTTTGACTATCAAGAGAGCATTACATGAAGCCTTCAGGGACTACAACAGCAGACTCTCACCAAATTACCTCTCACAAAACCAAAAGAAATTGTGATCATCTGTAAAGATTGTCACTGGCATAAAGGTTAGTTTCCAAATACTCCTGGATGACACACATGCTGAAATATAGGGTAGCAAAGCAAAATGCAAATGCTGAACTTCATTAGCAACTGTTCCTTTACTAAGGATGATAGAGAAGTGCTAGTCTTTTACGTGTCACACCACTTCACAAATGAATGCTGTAAAGTGGGACTGAGAAACGGGGGGTGTCAGCTGAGAACTGCTAGATGTACATCTGGTAATCGGGGGCTCAAGGATGGAACAGTTTGAAAAAAAAATCTAAAACATAGTGCCGCACTGAGCGCCTAGGCAGACGGTGATGCAACCCGCCTGGCTGGGTGCCAGGCCTGCGCACCAGCAGTTGTGTGCTGTCAGTGAGACTACAGTGCGTGTACACTATAACACTCTCTCGCTGGTGCATGCAGAGTCTTTCCGTTATCAGTCACGTTACGTAACCAAGGTCACGCGTTCCCTTTATTTGCGGGCAGTGCACACCAGTGGAACCATTTCGCTGTGAGCTCTATCTGCAACAGCATTGAAGTACTACGCCTCGTTGACGTGTGCCCGTCAATGCCGCCACCGCATGCCTGTCTACAAACACATAGTTAGTCTAGAAAATAAACTTGGCACCAATGGCACTGCACAGTCTGTTATTCTGAATGGACCTATGTTCTTTCGTGGTTGTCGAATAAATTTCTCACTGGACGTCACCATGGGAGCAGCTGGCAAGGGGTGGTTAACACTTGCTATAATCCGCTGTGAAAATGCTTCCCTTTCTGGACTTGAATCCTTCGCTGATTGAAATATCATCGCCTACAAGACTTGGCATTCTGGAATAGATCCCAAGAACTCAGGTAGACCTAGTTTTGTATATAGTAATATGACTTTCTGGGACTGAGAAATAGTTCAAATCAGTAAAATTAAACAAGGCTCAAGGACACAGAGGAATTTGTCAGACTATACACAGAATTTTCAACTGAGTTAGATCTTTAAACATAATAACCGTAGATTCCATGAACAAAGAAGTATGTCTGTTGACAGGAAAAAACATGGGTCCACTCGCCTACAAGATGGGTAGCAGAAGTGATCAGCCAGACTACCACCTGATTTCACTGACGCTGGCTGTTGTGGAATCCTAATACATTTTCCCAGCTCACACATTATGAGGTGAGGTGTCTCGAACCAAGGCCTCCGCCATGTCAACCAATACGAAGTCCAAAAAACCTCAGTCCTGTGAAACCCAATTGCATTTTCGTTACATGACGTCCTGAAAACCATGGATCAAGGCACTCAAGTAGATGCAATGTTTCTTGACTCCCAAAAAGCATTTGACTTAGTAAGACACCAACAACTATTAACAGAAGTACAATTCCTTGGGATATCAAGCGAAATTTGTTATTAAATTAAGAATTTCTTGCTAGGTAGATCACAGCATTTTGTCGTGCATGGAGATTTGTCAGGTGAAGTAAAAGTAATTTTAGGCATGCCCCAGGGAAGTGTGTTGGGTCACCTATTGATTGTATGGGAATGCATTGACAATAATAACCAGACTTTGTGTAGAAATTTCAGTTATCTGTAATGAAATAATAGCTTAAACATTAACTGAGTTTTCCGTTGATGCTTGGCAGAACATGATAATAATATTAAAAAGGAAAATGCTTCCTAGTATTTTGAAAAGTTATATTTATTTGGTCATGAACAGTCTTTCGGCTTTTCAGGCCACCTTCAGGTGTCAACTGAATGTTTCAAATAGAGATAAGTGTGATGTGCAACTTATACAGATATTATTTGTACAAAAGATACAAAAATGACAGTGTTTACACAGGAAAATATTACAATTACATTAACTAATAAAGGGGTAAACCGAGTTTTTATGTGGAGATAGATACAGCAAATGATGAGAAACAAAATGAATTTACAGTTTGAATCTAGTATGTGTAATGAGAACTTAATTTAGGAAGGGGAAAAATGGAAATTGAGTCTCATTCGCTGGCATTCTGTGCTGTTTGTTTCTTGATTTCCGCTACTTCCAGTAGTGGTATCTTTCTGCTTTTTTGACCAAATGTAAAACTTCACATTCTACATCATATGGATGGTTTTCTACTGCAAATAACGGATATCAAGAAACACATGGTACAGAATGCCAGATTGGCGTTAAATGATCAGACTGTTTTCATTTTCCCCCTTGCTAACTAAAGTTTTCATTACGAATACTAGATCCAAACTGTAAATTCATTTTATTTCTCATCATTTGCTATATGTATGTCCAAATAAAAAATTTGTTTACATCTTTATTAGTTAATGTAATCGTTGTAATATTTTGCTGTTTAAACATTTGACTATTTTTGTGTCTTGTGTACAAATAATATCTGTGCAAATCACACACCATGTTTATCTCTGTTTGCAACATTCAATTGTCACCTGAAGATGGCCCGAGAAGCCGAAAGTCAATTCGTGACCAAATAAATATAATTTTGCAGAACATTAGGAAGTTTTTCCGTTTTTAACATTTGCAATAATAGATGAATAAAGTTGCACAAACAGCCGGTTAGACCTCGATTAGCTTCCAAATTGGTGCAAAGATTGGTAGCTTGTTGCAAGTGTTCAGAAATATAAAATTGTGACCTTCACAAACTGAGTGCAAATGTTATCCTATGATTACATCATCAATGAGTCACCATTGGAAAAGGTTCTCTTGTTCAGATATCTGATTGTAACAACTGATGGGAATACGAAATGGAAGTATTGCATATGCAAGATTGTGGATAAGACAGATGGCAGACTCCGGTTCATTGACAGGATGCTGAGCAAAATGCAACGTCTACAAAGGAAAATGCATGCAAATCACTTGGTTGTTCTAGCTTAGAATTTGCTCAAGTGTGTGGGACCCCTATCAAATAGGACTGATGGGAGATTTGATTGTATACAAAGAAGGTTGAAATGAATGGCTGCAGGTCTGTTTGGTTCATGAGAGAGTGTTGAGGAAATGTTGAAGTCCTAAATTGGCACACACTTGAAAGCAGATGTAAACTATCCAGTGAAAACCTACTTTTAAAGTTTCAAGAACCAGTATTAAGAATCTAGAGATACTTCAGCTCTGTACTTATTGGTCCCATCTTGGCCACAAAGATAAGATTACACTAAGTACAGCACCTGTGCTCCAAAAGCCAGTGGAACAGAAAGAAACCCTAACATGTGTTCCACAGGAAAAGGGAGAAGTCCCCAGCAGTGGCATTGAACTCTTGAAACCATCTGTATGGTCCTCAGATGCAGAAGGTTGTGGATCCAAATCTTGTCACACGCTCTATAAAAAGATCAGGGGACCGGGAAAGATCTTGCATCATTATTACAGAGAATCAGCAACACTGTTGCAGGAGCCCGAGTAGTGGTACGGGTGACAACAATTGTAGCACGAGGTGCATTGCGACCAATACAGCTGACTGAAGAGAGCATTGTCAGCGCTTCTACTTTACAGAGTTTTAGTTGATAAGAGAATGCGTGCTTTAGTGCTCAAACAGACTGACCCGCACCAGGAGATGGTTTTTGAAATGTTTATTAAAGACTGAAAAAATAACAATTACCACACACTTCATGCAAGACATCGTTCGTTTAGTGAGACAGTTTCTTGGATTTTCACCTACTGGTTGTGCGAATCATTCGTTATGGGAGGTGATCGATGAGCAAGGTTCGACTGTAATAAAAAAAAATTATGGCGGGGAAGACACCAGGCATGTGTGACCCGTTACTGTGGTCCGGATTGCTGGTATTCGCAGGTTGGTGTCAGTCCACGGGCTGTGGTGTGGAGACCGTTCCTGTAGAGCATGATGCGAAATTCTGTTTTTTTTTGTGGCAAGGTGGGTCCACCAGGTTGGATGGTTGCAGGGTGTGATACCTGAGACCTTAACTTACATCACCATGTAGGTGACTTTGGGCATGTGTGTAGGTGATTTTGTTGACAGGATTCCACTTTGGAATTTGTTAGGCAACCACCTCAAGTTAGAGAATATTAGCTGAACACCCTACTATGAGTCTTGACAACTTCCTCCAGTTAATCCGCTTACAGGCTTGGGAACCTCGAGAAAGTACATTATATGGGACTACAGTTGCCTAAATATCGGGTGTGATTTCTGGGTGATATGGATCTCTAGGATAAGCAACTGACCCTTGCTTACAATAGACTTTGATGAATTTACATGTTAATTCAAAATGAGCTTATAAGTTTTAAAGATAAGTTATGTGAAAGAGAGCTTTGCAACGTTTGCTCATCAGGCTATAATAAGATAGTTTTGGGCATATCTAAAAAATATCAAAATTTAAATAAGGTGTTTTGTAGAGATATAAAATTGCTGTTTCACATGAATACTGATCAAATTACGTTGGAGGTGCTGTTTCCAAGATGGAGTTAAAAATGCCTAAATACCAAGGAAGAATTGATTTGGATTAAATTTTGCTACCTGTTTACCCCAATAACCATCCACGTATATAAGCTAAATTTTACAGATCCCATGGAGTGGCTCACGAGAACAAACCTCCCCCAAAGGCAGAGCTTTCTATGGCAGGATTCTCTTTTTCATGAAATAATTGTGCTCGACATCGAACATTTTTAATTGCTATGATATTTACTTACAATTTTGAGAGCCCCTGGTGTGATGAATACTATGTCAAAGCTCTTAAAACTTGTCTACCTTAATGTTGTTGTCTTTAGTCTGACAACGGATTTATTGCAGCTATTTACACTACTGTGTACTGCAAGTGCTTGTTCGTCTATGAATAACTGCCACAACCACATCCATTTGATTCTGCTTACTGTATTTGACTTTTAAACTCTCTGTTCAATTTTTACCTTCCACTTTTCCCTCCATTACCAAATTAATGGGTCCTTCATACTTAAGGATGTATCTTATCAATTGATCTCTACTTTCACTCAAATTGTGCCATAAATTTCTAGTTTCCCTGATTAAAGGCAGTTCCGCCTCATTAGGTATGAAAATTATACACTTAATCTTCAGCATTCTTCTGTAATGACACATTTCAAAAGCTTCTATTCTCGTTCGGTCTGGACTGATTATTGTCCATGTTTTGCTTCTTTACAATGCTATACTGCAAATATCTTTTGGAAATACAGTCTAAAACCTAAATGTGTGTTAATGTAAAAAAAAAAAATTCCTGTTTCTCAGAAATGCTTTTCGTACCATAGCCACTCTGCTTTTTATATCCTTGCTACTTCGGCCATCATCCGTTATTTTGCTGAAAAAATAGCAAAACTTGTGTACTACTTTCAGTACCTCATTTCCCAATCAAAAAAATTAAGTATCAAATCATTTGATCAGTTTTATTGTCACTGCTTTACATTTTTGTCCAATGTATAATTTCTTTTAAGACATTCGGCTGCTTGTCAAAATCATTTGTTGTCTCTGACAGAATTAGAATGTCAGGAACAAACCTCAAAGTTTTTATTTCTTCTCCCTGAAGTTTATCTAATACTATCCAAACTATTGAACTAGTGTGCCAAATCACAGTATGAACACTGATCAACCAGAACAGTATCACCACCTGCCTTATAGCCGATATGTCCACCTTTGGCACGGATAATATGGGCGACACATTGTGGCATGGTAGCAGTGAGGCCTTGTTAGGTTGCTAGAGGGAGTTGTATATCTGCACATGCAAGTCACCTAATTGCTGTAAATTCAGGGAAGGGGAGGGGGGCATTGAACTCTGACACTGCATTCTATCATATCCCAAATGTGTTCAATTGGGCTCAGATTGAGAGAGTTGGGGGGGCCCAGCACATCAATTGGAACTCGCGACTCTGTCCCTTGAACCCCTTTATCACATTCCTGGCCTTGTGGCATGGCATTATCTTGTTGAAAAATGTCACTGCCGTCAAAAAACATGATTGTCATGAAGGGGTGTACATGTTCTGCAACCAGTGTTCGATGCTCCTTGGCCATCATGATGCCTTGCATGAGCTTCTCTGGACCCATGGATGCCCATGTAAATGTTATCCAGAGCATAATTTGAGCCGCTGCCAGCTTGTCCTTGTCCCACAGAACAGGTGTAAAAGAGCTGCTCCCCTAGAAGACACCGAGCGAGGTGGCGCAGTGGTTAGCACACTGGACTCGCATTCGGGAGGACGACGGTTCAATCCCGTCTCCGGCCATCATATTTAGGTTTTCCGTGATTTCTCTAAATGCTTCCTTTGAAAGGGCACGGCCGATTTCCTTCCCTAACTCGAGCTTGCGCTCCGTCTCTAATGACCTCGTTGTCGACGGCACGTTAAACACTAACCACCACCACCACCACCACCACCACCTAGAAGACGATGGATTCGCGTCCTTCCATCAACTTTATAAAGAAGGTATCGGGATTCCTCAGACTATGCAGTGCTCTGCCACTGCACCAATGTCCAGTGCTGGTGGTCATGTGCCCATTTCATTCGTAGTTGCCGATGTCAGGGTGTTGGCATTGACACACACGTGGGTCATCGGCTGTGGGCCCTTCGATAAGAGTGTTCGGCACACTGTGTTCATGTGTGAACTCCGTCCAGTGTTAGTCTGATGTTAATTCCGCCGTAGTTCGCTGCCTGTCCTGTTATACCAGTCTGCCTAACCTACAGATATCTGACATCTGTAATGAGGGGTGGCCACCCAACCTCATGACGTCTGGACATAGTTTAACTTTGGTTTTGCCATGTGTTGAAGACACTCTCAACAACACTCGCCAAATGCCTGACAAGTTGTGCAGTTTCCGAAATGCTCGTGCCGAGACTCTGGGCCATGACAATCTGCCCTTGGTGAAACTCGGATCGCAAGGCTTCCCTATTCTCCCATTCTCACTGATACTACATGCACTGTGCATGTGCCATGTGAGGCTATTATCGTCTGGACAGGTTTATATTGATAGTACGTCGATGGACATAACGTTCCAGCTGATCGGTGTAGCTTAACTCTGCAATGAGAGAGATCATTTTAAAACTTTTATATCCTCATCTTGAAATTTCAGCAGCCTTGACTTCGACGGCTTCTGAAGGCAGAGTACTATAAATATAGAGCTAAGAATTTGTGGAATTGCTTATAACATATATAGGCATCTTGATACCATGTATGATCATAATATGAAGTGAGGGTGATTTCTAAAATTGGGCAGTTCACATGGAATAACCAGATATGTATTCAGAAGGTACTGACATTCTATTATCTGCTGGTTTGTACGAATATACAGGTTTCTTGTAGAAATGAGAGGAGTAAATCTTATATGTTATATGTTAATGAAGTTCATAATTTTATTATTTCTTCCATAAGCTACTTTGTAAATACATCCAGCCTCTTATTGATTTGCAATAGTTCCTATATGCGAATTTACTGTACAGGAGCTTCAAGAATTGAATGGGGTATATGATTTACTGGAATAAGAACCTTGCTTGACTGAAATAATGGAATCAATATAACATTTTAAACTATTGTTGCATACATCTATTTACACCCACACTGACATATTTAATTCTTTTTTGCAGAAAGGGACAAAAAAGTGAGTGAGATGAAAGAAGTATGGGAAGCACATTGCCAGGCTATGCACCGCTACAAGAAAAATCTGAACATATATATTGACATCAATGATGAGGACAGCAAAATTTTTACGGTATACTTTTTTAAAACTGACAAAGAATCTGGCAGTGAGTACAGTGTTAAATTACAACGAAAAGAGGATCTTTGGCAAAGTAAGTATACACATCTTCTGTACCGATACGGAGAGAATAAAGATAAGCAAAGCACAATTCAGAAGAAATCTTACTGAAATAGAAATTTTTCGTATTTGTAAAACCACATCTATTCCACTTATCTCGCATCCCCAGCCTTGACAGCCAGTGCCTTGTTTAATGTTGCAGTGTATTCTCGATATTGTTTCCAAGTCTCTGAATTTGTTGTCATATGTAATCTGATGTACCTTCCTTCTCTTACATAAATTCTCAATCTGTATGTCAGACATCATGCCAAATAAGTCTGTTTGTTTCCAGCTTTGAACATATTTTTGCTCTTCATGAGTCTAATGATTTAGGGCTGTCATACCATGTAAAGTTCGTTTTATTTTTGATGAAGGGTCCTTGCCAAGTGATTTTGTTCTATTCTTTTCCATTAGAAAATGGTTAGCACGAACATGTTGGCTTTTAGCCCATTCTTCTAATATGTGATCTGTTATTTCTCATCATACACAAAGTTTACTATTGAAGGATTGTTGATGGATTTTTGTTCTGCTTTAGCTATAAAATTTCTCTGTAATGCTAATATTTATCAGACTCTTGACCTTGAATGAATCCATGAAATATTATGTTGTGTAGTTTTCAAACATACCTTACTGTTTTGACTGAGATGTCTTCCATATTCACAATCTTTTTTCCTATGGAGTGTACACCTGCACTGTATCCTTGCTCTGTTCCTCTATGAAAAAACATAGTGATTTCAGTTGTATTTAGTCTTCATTTTTTGCCAAAGTTTTGACAACCAGACTGTTGCATTCATCTACATTCGCAACTCCACTAGCCTATATTTGGACCCTATGCCAAATACAATAAAAGCAATAGGTTTTAAGAGGCTTATGTTGTTGTTTTCCTATAATGTACTCAAATTGTGTGAATCACAATTCAGCTAAACTTTTTGTTTTTACCAATCAAATACTATTTACGAGTAAATGTATTCTAAGAAAAATGTAAAAAATTTAAGATGTCTGAAAGGGTCTCTGCAGGTTGTTCAGTTGACTACTTAAACCAGTATTCATAGTGCTTGCTTGGGCGAGACCATACTACTTTTACTGTATGTGCATTTCCCAAAAAGGGAAGCAAAAATATTAAAAAGAAATCAATGCATATCAAAAACAAGTCAAACAAAGCATCTTCTTTAGTTGGTGTAGTTGCCAATTTTTGATTCTTATCCAGCTAAAAGCTACATAATTTAGTGCTGTTCATTTAAGTATAAGATTTCTGTTGCTGTAGTGGTTCAAACCTGAATCTGCTCAATTTATGTTCTGTTATTAGATATTTTGTTTCAATAATTCTCTGTTAGTATTTAGTTGTATTTCTTAGATATGACTATTTATGGTAATTGGACACTACCAGCATAGTCACTTTCTCCTATCTCTGGCAGAAGTGATGTTTAGAGCTATGTAGTAAAAAGCCCTGACTTGTCAAAGGTGTCTCAACTTAATCACTTTTGAAAAGCGATAAATTATGTATCCTTACTTCCTCCAGCTTATAGTAATTGTAAAAGATTTGTCAGTAGCAGACAAGGTTAACATGTTGCTGCTGGAATGTAGAAATGTCAACTGTATCCAACTGATCTTCAGACAGCCCATATACTCCTTCATAAGACTCTTTGAATAAATGTGCTCTTACTGCAGAATATTCCACAGACCTCGTGTTTCATTTCCACTGAAACTGTGATGTAAATTCTTGTGAAATGTTGTTGCTATTCCAGCTATGTTTACATATCTCTCATTAATCTAGAATGAAATTTTCTCTCTACAGCGGAGTGTGCGCTGATATGAAACTTACTGGCAGATTAAAATTGTGTGCTGGACCGAGACTCGAACTCGGGACGTTTGCCTTTTGCGGGCAAGTGCTCTACGAACTGAGCTACCCAAGCACAACTCACACCCCGCCCTCACAGCCTTACTTCTACCAGTACCTCATCTCCTACCTTCCAAACTTTACAGAAGCTGTCCTGCGAACCTTGCAGCACTAGCACTCCTGAAAGAAAGGATATTGTAGAGACGTGGCTTAGCCACAGCCTAGTGTATGTTTCTAGAATGAAATGTTCACTCTAAAGTGGAGTGTGCACTGATATGAAACTTCCTGGTAGATAAAAACTGTGTGCTGGATCGAGACTCGAACTCGGGACCTTTGCCTTTCGTGGGCAAGTGCTCTGTAAAGTTTGGAAGGTAGGAGACGAGGTACTGGCAAAAGTAAAGCTGTGAGGATGGAACGTGAGTCGTGCTTGGGTAGCTCAGTTGGTAGAGCACTTACCCGCGAAAGGCAAAGGTCCCGAGTTCGAGTCTCGGTCCAGCACACGGTTTTAATCTGCCACAAAGTTTCATCTCTCATTAAGTTCATATCAATAAACACGTATGTTTGAAAGAACAGGCAAAATGATGATAAGATTTTTGTATTGTTACACCCCAAGGCCCCTCTTTCCCTACTGTTAGTAGGGTCCGTAGCTTTCTTTGTGGGTATGTGCATGGTTGGCATGAGGCTATATGCCATTGCAGCGTATTTCTTTCCCCATCATATGCTGAAATTCCACCATTCTCAGATTCTCCTTGGACACTGTTACCTCAGTGTCCGTATGACTTCCTTTGGTTCTGACTCGGACTACTCCGCTTGCTTTCTTATTTCAGCCTTTTGGCAAAATAAACTATCGACCATCTTTTCAAATGTGACTTGTCTTTTTATCCTTTTTTCCGAAATTTTAACTTGTCTGGAGCATATAAGAAAAGACTCCTTAGATCACATGCAAACTATGGTAGTCAATGGTCATCTACACATTCTCACTATGTGAATCAGTACTACTGCCAAAAAGTCAAAGTGATAGGGGTCATCACCACCTACCCTCTCAAGTGTTGCCCATTTACAGCCCACAGCTTGCATGGTTGATTCGTGAGCTGCTACCTTACCACATACGCCAAAGAGCAAATGCATGCCCTTTTGGAGCATCAGAATTCTGAGCAGTGGTCGTCAAGCCAAATGGACACGATTTTTCCCTTGTGGCAGCTATGGGAACAGCTCTCAAATGGACTAGGCACCGTGCAAATGAAAAGAATTAAACTTGCAGCAATAACAGCTGTGTAGAGACCCATAATCCCCTCTGACTTTGGACCTTCCATAGCCACCCGCCATTTGGATGATGAACAGGCTATGCAATGAGAATCCAAACAATTTACTCGCAAGGGGAGGCCACGATGTTGGGATCACAGATTTATTTTGTACATCTTTAGTAGGCCATTAAAACAACATAATGTGCAAGTAGTAAGATGCACTATGGCAGTTCCGAGAAAACTGCAAGAGAAGTTGGATGTGTCTGTTATGTGGCTTATGTATGTGTGTAGGTGCCACATGTTAGAGCTTATTGTGATCAGGTAATTAGCGTTCGAGCTTTATAAGGCAAACAAATATGAGGCGATGCTTCAACTCCTGCTCAAACTTAATTATTAATCTATTTTTCATCACTTCTCATATTTAATTTATATAACTTTTGAGAGGTAATGTTATGGAAAAAAGGCCATGTGTATTTGCATGGAGTTTCAATTTATGTTTCCCATGTCTGCATGACAAATACCATCCTACCACGTGTGATATCGCAAGCACATATGATGAGTAATTGTACATTACCCTTGTGATCTTTCACATTGTGACTTACTGATTGTGAATAACGTCATTTGCGTAATTATTTATCAAAATTGACTTGGGCTTCCCAAGCCCATCCCTTGTTATTGAAAATTTAATTACAGAGAGTAAATAGCCAAGCAACATATGAAATTCACTACAACTTCATGAAAATGCACATGGTTTTTTTTCTCCCCTTTTTCCCCACTATATTACGAATGAAATGTCATATAAATTAAATAATGTAACCAGTGATGAAAAAAAAAGATTAAAATAAGTGTTAGCAGGACTCGAACCGTTGCCTCAGCTACAACCGTATTGCAACATGCGAATGCTAATCACTTGACCACAGTGACTTCTCACGGCCAGTACCTTCATACAGATACATCAGTTACCTAATAGACATGTAAAACTTCTCTTGTGATTTTCTTAGAATTGTCAGGTTACTGTTCCTTACTACTTGTACATTATATTGTTTTAATGGCTTACTAAAGGTGTACAGCATTTGAAGTAAATCTGTGATCCCAACGTTGTGACTTTCCCATGTCTGTGATAAGTTTACACTAAGACAAATAATGACTCCATCACACCAACAAAACTGTGAATTCCAAAGATCAGTTTGGCAAAGCAGTTACCCTGGAAAAACTGGAGAATGGATCCTTATTTATTACAGTGGTGACTGAAGTGCACTCTTGAGCACTCTGGACCTACACCAAGCTAAGAGAGCTTGCTGTCATACACCAAGCTCAGAGGACTTCCTGTCACTATTACCCCATACAAAAAGTATAAGATGAGCCAAGATATTATCTTTCACAGAGAGCTAATGATCCACTCTGCCAGATAACTTGGAACAAACATGAAAGTAGCAATCATTTTGAAACTTCCTGGCAGATTAAAACTGTGTGCCCGACCGAGACTTAAACTCTGTCGGGCACACAGTTTTAATCTGCCAGGAAGTTTCACATCAGCGCACACTCCGCTGCAGAGTGAAAATCTCATTCTGGAAACATTCATTTTGTTTGCCAGGAAAACCAGATCTACACATGTGCCTTAATGTTGTCATTTGAAGGACAATTATTACCTGAAAAGATTTGACTTTAAGCCCTATGGGGTGCCACTCATGAGCTGCTTCTGATGTCTCTGTTTTGGTCACTTATGATGTCACTGATCTTCATGACCCATCTGAGGAAACTATAGCAGAATTGCACATGATGATTGCTCATCTGCAGTTTGTGGTCTAGTGGTTAGTGTTGCTGCCTCTGGATCATGGGGTCCCGGGTTCATTTCCTGGCTAGGTTGGGGATTTTTCTCTGCCTGGGAACTGGGTGTTTGTGTTATCATCATCATTTCATCATCAGTGGGGAAAGTGGTAAGGCTGGACAGTGAAAATATTGGGAATTTGTATGGGCCTGATAACTCCACAGTGGAGCGCCCCTCAAACCAAATACTGACATCGTCGTCAAGCGATTGCACAGGTGAACAATGTGCTTTGTTCGTAAATTGCATGGACAGTCACATTTCCTGGCAAGTTTGTTTGATTTTTAAAAAGGAAAGTAAGTTACAAGAAGACACACGTACTGCGAAGTGCTTTTGAAGTGCCCCATCCCAGAGAGAGAGAGCTAGTATGATAACAAATTCTATAAAAATTATAGCTAGCAGGTAATCTGTTCAATCGTGGACTGTCCGCTAAATCAGTAAGCCACTGGAGGAGGAGATTAGCACATCCCTTGAACTCCACCAATACCGAGTCAGTGGATACAACTCTCCTCTTGCAGCTGGAAACCCTCTATCCTTGATGCAAAGGACAGCCTCCTCCCATAATTAAACTGGACCTGCACATAAATAACGATCGGTAGGAGAATATATTAAGCACCAGGACATAAAACAGTTAAATTGTCCTGTTACCTGGGCATAAAACTTGACAAGTCTTCAAAAAATAAAATTTTCCAGAGAAGAAAAGAAAGGATAACAAGTAAACCAAAAGCCTCTTTCACTGGTGCTCTTAGACTGAATCATCCCTTATAGTGAAATACCTGAAAATGTGGATATTACACCTATTGTATGGGTACCCAGCCAACGAACAACAATGTAACCTATCTGTCTTTCTCTTTCACTATACCTGTTCTCCCCCTATAGTTGATCATGGAATGGAATTGTAGTGGTCATTATCACCATCTGGCTAAACTCAGTTTGTTCCTCTTCTCCACCATACATGCTGCATACTGCAAGTATTGTGATTATTGGAAGAGCACCTTCCTGCAATAAAAAACTGCTATCTTTGGAAATAATTGAACAAAGATGAAAAAGGCTTCAGTAAGCATTGGCACATTAGTACTTATTTTCATTGTTTCCAACAAGAAGTGTCTAGTAACGACAGTTTAGTCAGCTATCAGCAGCCTTTAGTGAATTAGCAGTCTAGTTAAAAGTTGATTATTAACTCTCTACAGTAAATTGTTGATTTCTTAGGGTGGATAGGATGTGTGACTGCTGTGTACGGACGCAGGAGGAGCTGGCCACTGTTAACTATTTGTAGTGTCGTTCCCAGAACCAATTGCAGTCCTCTGGTTTGGAGCCGAGTGTAAGGCTTAAACCAGAGGCTCAGACGATTCTGCGGAGATTATGGGTGCAAATTTCCCGACCTCTGCTATCAGGTGGAGAAATGTATGATCCCCCTGTATAGGTCAGGTGTGTACTAGACGCAGGAAGCAGCTACAAGGGTAGCGGAGTATGTGTGGAGTGCACATGTGGGTTTTTTAGGTTAGAGAATTCCCTCCCTAGGCCCGACAAGACATCTCGTGAGACGCGACAATGTAGCAGTAGGCAAAACGCAACAGGGAATGACAATGTTAATGTGGTAATAGTAAACTGCAGGAGTGTCTATAGAAAAGTCCCAGAACTGCTCTCATTAATAAATGGTCACAATGCCCACATAGTACTAGGGACAGAAAGTTGGCTGAAACCAGATGTAAACAGTAATGAAATTCTAAACTCAGATTGGAATGTATACCGCAGAGACAGGCTAGACAATGAAGGGGGAGGTGTCTTTAAAGCGATAAAAAGTGCAATAGTATTGAAGGAAATTAACGGAGATATGAAATGTGAAATAATTTGGGTGAAGGTCATGGTTAAAGCAGGCTCAAACATGGTAATTGGATGTCTCTATAGGCCCCCTGGCTCAACAGCTGTTGTGCAGAACACCTGAAGGAAAATTTGGAAAATATTTTGAGTAGATTTCCCAACCATGTTATAGTTCTGGGTGGAGATTTTAATTTACCAGATATAGACAGGGAGACTCAAACGTTTATAACGGGTGGCAGGGCCAAAGAACCCAGTGAATTTTTTTTAAAGTGCATTATCTGAAAACTACCTTGAGCAGTTAAAACAGAGAACCGACTTGTGGCGATAACATATTAGACCTTCTAGTGACAAACAGACCTGAACTATTTGAAACAGTTAACGCAGAACAGGTAATCAGTGATGATAAAGCAGTTATAGCATCGATGATTCCAGCCGTAAATATAAAAAAGGTAGGAAGATTATTCTAATTAGCAAAAGTGACAAAAAGCAGATTTCAGAGTACTTTATGGCTCAACACAAAAGTTTTGTCTCAAGTGCAGATAGTGTTGAGGATCAGTGGAAAAATTCAAAACCAGGGTACAATATGCATTAGATGAGAATGTGCCAAGCAAAATCGTAATAGAAGGAAAAGAGCCACCGTGATACAATAGAGTTACAAAACTGCTACGGAAGCAAAGGGAACTTCACAGCAAACATAGACATAGCCAAAGCCTTGCAGACAAACAAAAATTACACGGAGTGAAATGTAGTGTGAGGAGGGCTATGCGAGAAGTGTTCAATGGATTCAAAAGTAAAGTTCTATGTACTGACTTGGCAGAAAATCCGAAGAAATTTTGGTCTTATGTCAAAGCGGTGGGTGGATCAAACCAAAATGTCCAGACACTATGTGACCAAAATGATACTGAAACAGAGGATGACAGACCAGAGGCCGAAATACTAAATGTCTTTTTCCAAAGCTGTTTCACAGAGGAAGACTGCACTGTAGGTTCTTCTCTAGATTGTCGCGCAGATGACAAAATCGTAGATATTGAAATAGATGACAGGGGGACACAAAAACAATTACAATTGCTAAAAAGAGGAAAGGCCACTGGACCTGATAGGATACCAGTTCGATTTTACACAGACTACGTGAAGGAACTTGAAGGAACTTGGCGCCCCCCCCCCCTTTCTTGCAGCAGTGTACCATAGGTCTCTTAGAGGAGAC
Organism: Schistocerca gregaria; assembly: GCF_023897955.1. Taxonomy (NCBI): domain Eukaryota; kingdom Metazoa; phylum Arthropoda; class Insecta; order Orthoptera; family Acrididae; genus Schistocerca; species Schistocerca gregaria. The sequence goes on along the minus strand of NC_064924.1, from coordinate 276,925,987 downwards.
CCATTCCAAAAAGGCACAGGTCATCCCTGTTTTCAAGAAGGGACGTCGAACAGATGTGCCGAACTATAGGCGTATATCTCTTATGTTCGAGTATAATGACTTTTCTGGAGACTAGAAATCTACTCTGTAGGAATCAGCATGGATTTCGAAAAAGATGATCATATGAAACCCAGATCGCGCTATTTGTTCACGAGACTCAGAGAGTCATAGACACAGGTTCGCAGGTAGATGCCGTGTTTCTTGACTTCCGCAAGACGTTTGATACAGATCCCCACAGTCATTTAATGAACAAAGTAAGAGCATATGGACTATTGGAACAATTGTGTGATTGGATTGAAGAGTTCCTAGATAACAGAATGCAGCATGTTATTCTCAATGGAGAGATGTCTTCCGAAGTAAGAGTGATTTCAGATGTGCCGCAGGGGAGTGTCGTAGGACCATTGCTATTCACAATATATATATATAAATGACCTTGTGGATAACATCAGAAGTTCACTGAGGCTTTTTGCGGATGATGCTGTAGTATATTGAGGGGTTGTAACAATGGAAAATTGTACTGAAATGCAGGAGGATCTGCAATGAATTGACGCATGGTGCAGGGAATGGCAATTGAATCTCAATGTAGACAAGTGTAAAGTGCTGCGAATACATAGAAAGAAAGATCCTTTATCATTTAGCTACAATATAGCAGGTCAGCAACTGGAAGCAGTAGGCATTAGGAGTGATTTAAAATGGAATGACCTTATAAAATTAATCGTCAGTAAAGCAGATGCCAGAGTAAGATTCATTGGAAGAATCCTAAGGAAATGCAGTCTGGAAACAAAAGAAGTAGGTTACAGTACACTTGTTCGTTCACTGTTTAAATACAGCTCACCGGTGTGGAATCCGTACCAGATAGGGTTGATAGAAGATCCAACAGAGAGCAGCGCACTTCGTTAGAGGATCATTTAGTAATTGCGAAAGCGTTACGGAGGTGATAGATAAACTCCAGTGGAAGACTCTGCTAAAGAGACGTTCAGTAGCTCGGTACGGGCTTTTGTTGAAGTTTCGAAAACATACCTTCACCGAGGACTCAAGCAGTATATTGCTCCCTCCTGCGTATATCTCACGAAGAGACCATGAGGATAAAATCAGAGAGACTAGAGCCCACACAGAAGCATACTGACAATCTTTCTTTCCACGAACAATACGAGACTGGAATAGAAGGTAGAACCGATTGAGGTACTCAAGGTACTCTCTGCCACTCACTGTTGGGTGTCTGCGGAATATGGATGTAGATGTTAGTAGAGTCGTCCACTTTTAGCGAGCTTATAGTACCCGATACCGTACTCAAGGATGCTGCCTTTAGTATCGAACACTATGCCTGTGTAATGATTTGCAGCTTATACCTTCCTCAAGTAGAGGCATATTTTATCAGGAGTTGGGAGAACTATTTCATTTATCACTCCTGCCCTTTACATTGCTGAGTGTTTTCAGCACTCGCAATTATCTATTGGACAGCAAGATTACAAATTCTTAAGGTCAATGACTCGAATGACTTCTCCCGGATTGCAGCACATGAGGAATACATGAATCCCCGTTGCCTTTTAGTGTTACTCATGCCATCTTTTCTGCAATCAACTCAACGCTCTGCAGTTCTACTCTCACACCTATGATACAGTGACTTGTCCTTAGTGTCAGTTACTCATCAATACCACATTTAAAATCCACTGATACTCTTATGCGGTGATCCCTTTGAAAAGTGTGTTCGGACAGATACTCCTCTGAAGCCTTTATAATTACAGAGGAACTTTGAATTACGTTTTTTGTGATTCTACACTGTAAATTCGTAGCCCCTTGTGAGATACCCATACGATCAAGGGTAAAAATGTCCCAGTTTTTTGTTTCTTGCTACTGACGTTTACCTTATTTCCTCATTATTACTTGAAATCTCGCTTGACTTTGACCTGTTTTCTTCCTATTGACATTTGATGTGTCTGAACAAGTTGTAAGTGGCACAAAAGACAGACGGTTTGCATCAAGGGTGGTGGCAGAATTAAGGGAATATTTTAGACCATTGTGGAGAGGGGAGATGTGAGAGACATGCTGACGTTATCCACGATCGGTGGTGCCAACAAAACGTGCAACATTTAGCTTCACTGCAGTTTTGATACAGCTGCAGCTGGATTGCGGCAGCAATGGAAAAAGGGGACAGTCAGTGCGAAGTGTTCTGGACTAAGCCACCTTTTCATGTACCACTTATAACTCAGTCTCATCTTCTTGCATATATTTCTGATGTACTTCAGCAACAATATCAATCATCAACATTTTAATTCCAGGCACTGAATCTTAAAGAAAATGTTCGGTCAGAATCAAGGAAACGTCGGCCATTTCTGTATGGTGACTTCTTATTGGCTGGTGAAATATTACATCACAACAAGGTTGTGGATTTTCCCACACGAGCATCATGGATTTTGATATAATTTTGTATGAACAATTGCACATGTTTTCAAAGAACATTGGTATACTTTCATAATCATTAATTCAATACTTCTTGATATATAGTCATTTGTTTGACCCTGTAGTGCAGCTATCAATAGTGCACCCTTGAGTTTTCAGAAGTTTTGAGGCATATTATCTCCAGCAATATTTTCTTTCAAGAAATAAAACTAGGTCATCTTGTACAATGTTTTGCGCTCTGTTAAGTGAAATAATAATAATAAAAAAATCCCTGAGTGATTTGCATGTGAGTAATTTGAAGCAAAGTCCGTCAGAAATATAGATGCACCAAAAGAGTGTGAAGTTTAGCTTTTTATATCTCCAGAAGTAATTGTGGGACACACCTGAAACATTGCCCCTAATAAGTTAACAATACAAGGTCTCACAATATAAAATTTCATTTCCTTATTACTTTCCAGTTATTGAGGGAAAAGTTGACGATTATTATAAAAAACACCAGAAATGGCAATTTCACCTAATTTTACAAGTCTTCTGCAAATTCTTTTAAACAGTTTACATTAGGAAAAACCATGTTCCAAACCACCTAAAAACTATGTTTGGTTTTGCAATGTGAGCTTATAGGGCCCGAAAAAAAGAATGACAAGATGGATGTGCATTGAAAATGGGGCCCATATTATGATGGTACTCAAATCTGACACAGTTTATTATGTTTTACATTTGTTCATTATTCCCTTGGGAAGATATCAAAAGTCTTGATGACTAGGAAGTGAGATAAAGTCTGAATAACTCTAAAAACTTCCAAAAAAGGGGTGTATTTTGTCAAGACACTTCAAGACATATTACAGTCGACAAAGGCATCGTAAATATCATTACCACCCCACCCCCTCCCCCCACCTACCCCTCTTCCCTCCCAGAATAGTGTACCATTGTTCCACAGTGTGGGTATGGGTGAAGGTGTGGGGGAGGTTTGTGCCATGGTGCTATTGATGGAGTTGGTTGTGGTGTGATGGCAGATGGTGCCAACCAACCCATATTTCAACCTTCCTGAACCACCGAGAACGTCTGTCAAAGTGCTGAGGTAGGATATCCAACCAGTGGCGCAGGTGGGTGCAGTGAGGGTACTGTTGTGGACATCAAAGTTTTTATGGCTGATACAGACTCAATATTCGTCACTGCTGTCGTCGCTGTGAACTGTGATTGCCAATACTGCAGTAGTGGCTGTGTAGGCAGGGAGTGATTAGCTTCCATGGCAGTATCGTCTGATGGCCTATGCACCTGAATGTCAGAACCGGCGAGAGCTGATGGGCACAGCAGGCTCGGTTGCAGAGAGTGTGTCTGAAAATGAAAATCTAAAAGTGGGTCACAGCAGTCACAAAAACATAGTTGATTTTGATGCCATCAGTGGGTGCCTGTTTAACCATGAGTGGTATAATGAAGTGACTATGATGGATTCCCAGTTTTGGAGCTTGTTAATGACATGATAGAAAACTTAGTCCTTTGTGTGGAACTTTGTTGCGAAGTTGGCATCTAAAGCATGCTGTTGAGGGTAGAATAGATGCAGCAGAGGTAACGAACATGTGGTAATTCTGCCGGTGAAGCATTGTGAAATGGCATGCAATAGGTGCTGAGAAACAGCAACAACCAAGTGTTTTCCATCCCTTTTTGTTGGCAAAAATGTTGAAATTTCTATAGAGAAAACTGATGACCAGTGCCCGAAACTCTTGTTCATGACAAACATTCTAAACAAGACATTCTAAATGAAAGAGCTTTTATAGCGCTAGTCCTCGTTGTCGAATTCAGTGAATTATGAATGGATACCTATAGCAAGCATCAGTGATAATCGGCCACAATGTGCTCCAGAAGGGACAAGCAAAATCGGTGTGGATGCATTGCCAAGGACTGCTAGGTTGAGGCCAATTAAAAAATTCGTGGTGCGGCAGTGCCTGTTGCATGGCAAGTTGTCTGCATTTGAATGCTGTGCCATAGAGTGATACAGAATTTTATACTGGTAATTTATATGATGTAGTGATCAGCTTTGTAGCTTCTGTGCTGTACAGTCAGGCACATCTTTTGTTGTACGAAAAAGAGCAGCCAGCGGCTTGTGACCCATCATGAGAAAAAAAATTTCTACCTTGCAGATACTGACGAAGTTTCTTGACGGCGCAGGTGATGGCTAAGCTTCAGTTCACACAGAAATGGGTGGACACAGAGGCTTTGGTAGCGGTGAGTCAGGGATGTGACACAGACAGGACATGAGCACTCAACATTGAAGAGACACTGTCAGACAGAATGGGACCATTGTGCTGAGAGTGGATCAGAATATGCAGTCTTCATAACACAAAGCTATTGATGCACCAGATCTTCCGTAATTCATAAATGTTGCGCAACGAAGATCATCTCTTTCCCAAAATCTGATCACTCATAAATATCTCACAGTAGTAGACCAGAAATCTTTGTTACAGGGCATAGTTTCCTATCACATTATAGAGATTTAGCCCTTATAGTGAGTAACAAAATGTCCCCTCTGCCAGACAACTTTATTCCAGTCATTGTCAGTGTCAAGGACAACAAATCCATTCCATGCAAGATAGAACCAGAGGATTTCAGGTATCTTAGTGCACTAGACCAAGGGTGGCACACAGCCTCATTCAAAGTAACAGAGTATGTCTGGCTACACTTGTCATATGATAGACCTGCTACACTAAGGAGAAAGGAAAGTCATAATGCCCAGAAAAGTTAATGATAAGTTTTCTATATCTTGTGTGATAAAACAGGCATATTTTCCTGTGTCAAAAATATGGTTCTGATTGTTGTTATTCTGATTGATTATAACACAGAAATAACATTTATAGCTAATATTCTCACAAAATATCTTGTTATTTATACGTAATTAAAGCTCAAAAATCATTAAATATCAAGATATCGTTACACGATCGAAAATGCTCTGTTATTACCTGATGTTCAGGTGGCATCACAGGCTACGAGTGATACGAAGCTATATGTTTGTTAAGGAGTGTTAGACGAAGTTGCTAGGGTTTTACATAACATTTCTGCAAACAGTTTAACTGTTTAGTGACAGAAAGTTCAATTATAATTTTTAAGTAACAATGGAAAGGAATTCTATGAATGCTGATAATGGAAGCCTAGAGAAACGTTGTGTATTTATGCCCCACCCATTTTGAGCGGTGAAATGTGCAGTGACAGACATTATGTTCTCTGCTCCCTGCATCATTAAACTTGCTCATAACAAAAGAATTGTAGAACTTTGGCAAATGGGTATATTGTAACTAGATTGTCAACTGTCGGTCATGACTGTGACCCAAAGCACAATAAAATTATTCTTGGCAAAATGTATTGCTGATTTCCTATGTTGTAGAAACTCAGCAGGGAGACAACCTATAGCAGGTGTTTAGTGGCGTAACGAATAGCGCATCAGACTGCAGATAAAGAGGTCATATGATCAAATCCTGGAAGCATTATACATTTTTTAAATTTTTACATGAAATATGAAAATAGCATTAGCAAAAGCAAATGTAGCAATTGTTTTGATTGTGGGATTCTTTTAATATATAATTTGACATTAGTCTTAGTCTCAGAAATGGACAACAGAAGATAAATGCGTTTACTTTGCGAACAGACAGTTGATGTTTTTGGAAAGGATTGCCAATACTGAAGATATAACCACACTCCCAGAGTACAAAGAGATGTAGAACGATGAGGTTATACGGAGCGATATAAAGTGTTTACGACATCAGAGATATAAAGTGTATACAACATGCAGATGACACAAACATAAGGGGTGTGATGTTAGTGAGCATAAACTGATGTTAACATCTGAAGCAGACTTACTTCACCGTTATGTAAGATGATGACACTGCAAAAGTTTAAACAATAAAGATCCTAACTGGACAGTTCGAAGATAAAAACATTGTTTCTAATAAAGTATAAAGTATGTGGTCACATTAGCTAGAAAATATCATTTTGAAAGTGATGTTTGTTAACGGCAATTGCAAATGTAAGGGCATGTAAACAGCAAAGAAAACACAACAATGTTCTGTTTCTGATCAGTGCGATGAAGTTTTGTAAGTGTGATTTGGTTTTCACATCAGAGGACTGTCGAGTCATTTTACAAATAAGTTAAGAATATTCTTTCAAGTTAGATTTGAACATGCGATCTTTGGGCATTGTCCTACAAAATTTGATAGTCTACCCCTCTAACTACTGAACAACTGAGGTTTCATTGGATAACAGCTGCAATCTACGTGAAAATTCTATGAGATGGCGTGGCCATGTGGATGCACTTTTAATAACTTTACTCATGTCTTGAGCACACTTTTGTTTTTCATCAATTTTACACATTTTGATTTTCTGTCATTTTTAAAGGCATTACTATGAGAGTCATAAAAACAGTAGATACCTTCTCGAGCATGAGACAAGTGCAAACTTGTGATGAAAAATAAAAGTGTGGTCAAGACATAAGTAAAGTTATTAAAAGTAGTTGGGTAAAATGGCAATTTTCACTAATTGTTTAATTTCATTGAATCACGCAATCTTTCATTGTAACAGTGGGAGAGCATATATCAGAGGCAAGTTAATGTTAACTTCACTGTGCAACATATTTTTAGTTCACTAACTGGACTTGTGTGTCATCGTGGTGGCAATTTGCCGGCACAGTGCAACCACATTTTACGCATCTTATTCTCTGGAACACTCAAAAACAACTTTTTAGAAGTTTTCAAACATGTATTTGTACAGAAGTGTAAATTGCAAAACAAGACATCACTGAATTAGCATTTTGGCAGTAGGAGCAGTGAGCTAGCCAGTGACATCACAGACACGAGTCGATTGGAGCGTTTTAGTGAGCTTTAAAATTATTTGAATTTCATTTCCATTTTTATAAAAGAATATTCAAATTTGAGAGGGGGAAAAGTGTGGTAGGAGCATAAAATGGCGTAATTAATAATTTAAGTCAATTTTCAGAAAACAGTCAAAATACCCTATTCTGCCAGTAAAAAGTCGTGAGAAGAAAGCCGTACTTGAGAAGTGCCAGAATATGCCAGTTGATAAAATGAATTTTCAATGAGCAAGTAAAAAGTGAATAGTAGATTTGCACATGTCGGAACACAGTGATTGAGGACAGTGCAGCTGCAACAGGAATAGTCTTAAATTTGTCCTTATTTTCTGTTGCTGTTTGTGCAGATGTGTATTCAAATAAATGCTGTGTATTTTGACCAGTGTTGTTGTACTTTCTCGAAATAAGGTTTCTATATCTGCAATAAGTAACACAGAAAAACTCGAGTGTTTGAGCAGCACAATATTGCAAATGCACAGATTCGGCGTCATTTGTTTGGGGAAAAAAATGTAGTGCTGTTTTTTTTTTTTTAACTGTTACAAAAATCCTTAAAATGGCATTTTATCTCGTGTGCACTGCCTGCATTAAGAAAGCCCAAATAGGTATGCATGAAATAGTAGAACACACAATACTTTAGATACGTCAATAAGATATATCAGTAGTAAAAGCCATTTTTCATTCATTGCTTGCTGAAACACATGCCTTTTGTTCGACAGTATGTGAGCAAAAATAGTTATTGAATGTTTCATGAATGAAACTGGTAGCGTAGGCAAGAAAAAGTTATGTGTACAGTATGTAGCCAGCTCTGCTGCTGGATTTATGATTGTCTACCTCTATTGCTATGTTCTAAAACCCACCAAACATAAACTGGCCAGCGACTATGTTCTTCACTGCAAACTTTTCCAAATATGCCCAATAGTTTACATATTTGGATAGTTACAAAATAATGACTGACAATAATGAAAATAAATCCAGTGCACTATCAAGTTGTGATGTCAGACTGTATGATGTGAAAAAAAACTTTCTGAATAGTTTCTTCAAAATTGAATGAGAAAGACTGCATTGTAGAGAACATGAACAAATCCCAAAACAGTGGTTTTTAAATTTTTATGTGATAAAAATGTTACTGAGAAACAATGTACACAAGTCGACGTAGCTTTGCTTCATCTACATAGTTTCTTATTTATTTATTTTTGAGTCACATAGGATAGGATGACTCCAAATTAACTGTCTTGCGTGTCGTGTCCTCAAATGAGGACCCTTAAATTTCAGGTCATTTTTGTCATCATTCACATCTGAGGTGATCGTAAAAGCACAGGCACCTCATATGAGGACTTACAATAGTTGCAAGAATGTCTCCTAGATGGCAGTGTTGGTGGTTGGCACGTGGGAACCTTAGATTTGTCACTCCATTTTTGGTATAATCACAGAGCTGTGTTGTGAAAGTTTGACATTGTTCTGTGAGAGAAGTACTGCTGTCTCTGGAGAGCTATGTGTTATAATAAGTTTGGTAATACTTATTACAAATTATTTGACACTTTTTGCAGATATCTAAATCGTATAAATGTTTTTCATAAAAATTACTTGTCATTATTTGAGGACTTTATGTGCCAAGATGACTTTACACTACTGTCTTCAGTACATACAGAATATTGTCTTTTTTCTCCTCTGTTTTATAGTACCTTATTTTACTGTATGTAGCACTCGGTCACATAGTCAGTTTTGGTATATACTAACATAGATAGTGGCTGTAGCCAAACATCAGAAAATTAGTTCGAAATGCATACATGATTTTATAGTTATTTTCCAAAAAGTGAGTAAATCTATATTATTCCTTTAGGATGACAGACAGGCTGCATTCATCAGCCGAGATATTCGAGGTTGATAGAATTTGTTCAAATAAAGAACGAAGTAAGAACTTTCGCCAGATTATAAGTGCTGCGGAAATTCTACAAGTTCTGGTAGCTGACTCAGATGATGATTTGGGTTCGAGTGATGACTCTGACAATGACCCATCATTTGAAGTGGACCTCATCACTGATACTTGTAATATATCTTCAGAAGCAAGTGACACTGACAATGAAAATTTTCCAAACAATGAAACAAGTGCAACAAATCATACTGAGGTTGAAAGTTAAATTTGCAGAGATCCTTCTGAACCAGGAATATCAACAAAATGTCCTAAAAGGCATGTGATTTGGTTCAGTGAATTGGACAAGTCAGTTATTGTGCCTCCATTTACTGGAAAAGCAAAAGTGTGCATTACTGGAGAAAGTCCCCTTGATTTCTTTATAGAGCTATTTCCAAAGAAACTCATAGCTGCAGTAGTTGAGCAAGCCAACTTACATGTGCATCAGAAACGAAAAGAATATTTCCCTACTTCTGTTTCTCAACTGAAGATATATTTTGGAATAACACTCGTAATGCCGGCCGTGCGGTTCTAGGCGCTGCAGTCCGGAACCGCAGGGCTGCTACGGTCGCAGGTTCGAATCCTGCCTCGGGCATGGATGTGTGTGATGTCCTTAGGTTAGTTAGGTTTACGTTGTTCTAAGTTCTAGGGGACTGACGACCTAAGATGTTAAGTCCCATAGTGCTCAGAGCTATTTGAACCATTTGAACACTCGTAAGGACTTACTTGAGATATCCAAGAATACGACAGTATTGGTCTGAGGAAACTGGCTTATGCATGAACTTGATTGCTGATTCTATGTGGCGCAGGAGATATGAAGAACTGTGCTGTTTCCTACATTTCAAAGATGTTTCTACAATTCCTCCCTACAATCCTGACAAAGCTATCTGATTACAATCAATTTTGGAAGCCCTTCATGATAACTATCACAAGGCTCTCAAACCTGAAGAATTTCACAGTGTTGTTGAGATGGTGATTTCGTTCAAAGGGACATCATCATTGAGCAGTACTGTCCCAAAAAGCCCAAGAAATGGGGCTACAAAATGTGGGTGCGTGCAGGTGTGTCTGGTTATGTTTATTGCTTCGAACTGTTTCAGTGCACTGGAGGAGGACACAGTAATATCTCTGAATGTGGGGCAGCAGGAGATTTTGTGCTCCATGTGTCATGACATTCATGGAAAGAACCACAAAGTCCATGCTGACAGTCTCTTCAGTAGCATTCCCTTGGTGCTAAAACTGAAAGAGCTAAACATATGGTATGTTGGTACCATTCGCAATAACAGACTGGAGGGAGCAGATAAAAAACTGACGTTGGGAAAAGATTTACAGAAGAAGGGATGTGGCAGTTCCTCAGTAGTGACATCAACAGAAGGCGTTACTGTCACAAGATGGATTGACAATTCATCTGTAACCGTTATATCGTCATATGCTGGAAGAGAACCTGACAGTGTTGCAACCCGATTTTCTCGAAAGGAAAAGAAGTTTATAGAGATCAAAAGACCCAACTGCATTGGAGGAGTTGACTTAATGGTTTCTTTGGTGGCCCTCTATAGAAGTGACACCAGAAATCTTAGGTGGTGCTTGAGGATTTTCTGCCACATGCTAAATGTGACTGTACTAAATGCACGGTTACTCTGGAGGATGAGTGAAAAAGAAAGTATGGATTTGTTGCCATTCAAAAGTAGAGTCGCCTCTGGGCTAATATACAAAGTGAAAGCAGAGATTACAAGAAAGAGCAGAGGCAGGCTTTCAGCTGAAAGCCCATTACTGTATGTGCAATCAAAATAGAGAGCCTGTCATACGGTACCCAATGAATTACGCTTCAATGGTGGATCACACTGGTCAGCGAAGTCAGGTGGTTCGATCGGGACTGCCGTTGGAAAACCTGTTACATTTGTGAAAAGTGTAAAGTTGCTGTGTGACCTGAGAGCATCAAACAATTTCATTGTCGACAAAATAGTTCACAATGTTCATGTATTCTTTGGTATTACTAATAAATATTCTGTGTAAAACATTGTAGTTTTTGGGCTCATTGTCCTCATATGAGGATGCCTTGCTGTTGGTCTATGAAATTATTATTATTATTATTATTATTATTATTATTATTATTATTAGATAAATTATGATGAAGTCTGTGTAAGGGAGGTCTTAAGGAACCAAATAATGTATTAGAAATTATTTTCAACGTTGGGTTGATGATTTGTGCATGAGAAGGTTAATGAGAACAGCAGTGCACCACTTGGACATCTCCGCCACATGCCCCTTTGGTATACTACATGTGGTGACAGACAGACATGGCGCGGACCACGATGAGGTGCATTTCTGCCACGCCACGTCTATGCGATTTGCTTAATTTGTTAATACGGAGGTGATGTGAAACAGCCCCCCATGTCTCCACCAAATGTCTGCACCGTGCTAAGACTTCCTTTTCCAGCTGACTGTAGTTGACTTGGGCCATGGTCAACATCTTAGATGCAAATTTTGTGGATCATTCACTGTTTCTAACCTTTTGGGATAAAACCACCCCTATTGCATCAACTGCAAGCACTAGTGGTTGTTGCAGGTTGAAACGAATAATGCATGGGTGACTAGGCAATGCGTTTTTCAACTTATGAAATGATTGTTTGCATTCTCCTGTCGATTAGAAAGGGGGATTTTTACACCAGAGGTGTTTTGGTGATAACCAGATGAGGTGCCCATTGATGAGCAGGAATATGTGTAAACACACAAATTTGTTCCAACCTTTTGAGTTCGGAAGCAGCTTGATTGCAAATGGCGGGAGGCACCAGATGTGCTGGTAGAACTTGGGTCAAGTATTTGAGTGTAATGTCTGCTTGAAAATTATTCTTTGCATGCCCCAATGTGTCACTGAAAAATTGTCCACATTGATGAATGCTGGCATGGGAAACGTGCACATCAATAGCATGCATGTAGTACTGAATATCTAATCCAAACAAATCAACTGCACCCATGCTAGAAATATTGGGACTCCAGCATGATTGAACTACTATGAATGGCACTGATGTAGTTGTATTATCTCATTCTTTTCCATGCAAAATGCATGTTCCAAGAAAAATTACTGTGTCTGTTGTAGGCTGTGAGGTGCACACATGAACTGAGTGTGTTCCAGTTGCCTGTAAGCAGTGTGATTAATCAGTGTGATTGAAGCACCACTATATAACTGAAATGGTACAGTTTGATTGCAGAAGAATCTATTGTGTGAGAGACAGAGCTTTTCACTTTTTGTGCATGTGAGGAGACTTGGTTAGGTGGCTTGCAGCTGTCGTCAGCATGAGCTATGTAGGGGGTGACTGTGTAGAACTAGTTGCAGTGAGTGTTTTGCCAACAGGCACAAATTCTGCAGCCTATTGTACTTCCTACCTTTGGTTACATCATTGAGACAAGGATTGTGCCACTTTAGAATCTCAAAACGTATTCTGTGGTCCACAACATTCTGAATAACGGCATCATGAAGCATTTCATCTTGAAAAGAAGCTCCACAAGTGCAGTTGAGTGTAATGTCTAGTCATGCCCTGGGGTTCAGCGATCCATGTCTTTGTAAGACTGATTACTATGATGATGTGTTTCAAAAAGTTTGAAACATACAGCAGCTGCATGAATCTGAACTTCAAAAAATTCTTATACTTTCCAAACAAATTCATCACAGGGTAGCGTTTGGGCTTCTTTTAGTATGCCTGTCAGCGGATGTAGAGATGCATGCAGATGAGCAGGCTTAGTTATCAAAACGGAACAGTACAGAATGCTGTTACAGAGGGAGCACGTGAAGCATGGCATGGGGAGAGGCACTGACTTGGGTGTTCAGTTGTTGGCGGTGATAAGTCTTTCCCGGAAGTTCTTATGCTGATTTCAGCTATCTCAGACCAGTCTCTCTCCTCCCCCTGAGATTACCTTTTTCGATCCTTCTATAGCCAAAGTCACTAAGAGTGCTGAATCACATGAACTTATGGGAGTGGTGTGGGACATACTTTTTGCAATTGGCAGATGGCAAAGTTAGATGTGCTTCATAGTGATCCAATAGTACACCATTTGGTGAGCTCAGTGTCCTTGCCTTCCACTTGAATGATGTGTGTTGATGCCATTGATGATTAGAGTGCAGAGGTTTCACAGCACTGCCTGCCTTTGCCCATGCCAAGCTTGGTGAGTACCTGTCAATCAAAATGTCATAATCCGCACCTCAGAACATTTGTCAGGTTCTTTGTCAGTTTCCTTTTGTACCTATTCCCACTCAATGGGCACACCGGTATTTGTGTCCTGATTGTCATTTAGTGCATTTTTGACAGAAATGCTGACCATTTGTGTGGTCTGCTGCAAAATATGTCAGTTTGTGATAGCAAGCTGTGGGACAGATGTCAGTCTCCAGTGTTTCCCCTGGACTCGGAGGCCATCTCTGATCCCCCTAAGCATCGCTCCATCATATTATGCTGTCATTGGTAGTGGATAGTCGACTGATTGTTTGGCAGGTTAACACAGCAGCAAAGGTCAGCCTTATTAATGTAGATACATACACACTCTTGGGCTGCCCTGTGCTGCGACAGCCACTACATCAAGTTGTGTCTTACAGTGAACAGTGAATTCCTTTGAGGCAGCAATCTTGCATCTTTGCTTGTTATAAAAATGTGGAATGGCAACTTATATTGTTAGCAGTAAATCCACAGTTTGGGCAAAATGTTTTTCAGTTAGACCCTTTTCCATTTTGGCTTCAGGGTAGCTGATAAGTCTCAGTGGTCCCCTTTCCAGATCTGGATTCCATGTTATTATCATAAGAGTGGCTGTTTGTGAATGCTGTGGCTTGGGCAGAAAATTTCGAGACAGACATCTCACTTAAGTAATTGTTGATACCTAACTTTTGTTATCCCTACCCTATACCCTTTGCCGTGTGCAACAGTCAATACTGAGTCAGATTGGCAACAGGAATTTCAGTCTCTCAAGCTGTTTGTGTTCTGCTTTCAGTTTGGCTTCCTTTATGCCAGATAAACTGTTGATGCATCACAGTCTGGTGTTGATGTGGTTCTGTCCCTTCGGAAGAAGTCAGGTGGCACCAAGTAGCCCATCACTTAAGCATTTAAGATACTTTTTGCGGTGCAACATAACTACTCACAAATGGAAAAGGAGTTGCTAGCATGGAGCCTAGTTATTCATCAACGACCACAAGCCCCTAATTTCCTTATTCAGCTATTGCTGTGGGTTACTGGATTGGACTGCCCACAGGTCGCAGAGGTAGGTTGCGATTCTCTTTCTCAGCAATTACTGTTAAGACATTATTTGCCTGTCCGCTGCCCAGCATGCTAAAGCAAATGCACTACTACAGTTGTGGGTTGGCCCCAATCGGATTTAAATTGACAGAAGGCTCTAGTTCTTGGTTTGAATGGTACCTTTCAGCAAACAGTGCTTGGTTTTTCCTTTGATGGTGCTGGAGGCTGTAGCTGCCACTGCTGCCGACCCACTTTTTCAGAAAACCATTTCCCCTGTCCAGACGTGTTGGCCCGAGTGCACTCCTTCGGTATCAGATTCAGTGTGGTGTACATTTTTTTCTGCTAGGGGATTGGTTCCTAGTTGTCCAGGAGGTCCTCATGCTTGCCACAAACGAGCAAAGTTGTTGAGTGGTCATCTATCCAGTGTAGCACCCTTGGAAACTCCAGTTGCTGCATGCATTATACTGGGCCGTGTAAGACTTTGCTGCATGTCACATTTGCAGTTTTGTATTGAAGCAGTGCACAGAGATAGTCAATATAGGTAAAGATTTCTTTGTAAAGGCAAAGCAGGAAAAGGAATTGAGTGACACTCTTGCAGCAAGTGGCAGCTTTGGGCAATATGCTTGGGAGCCCTGTGTGCAAGTGACAATCTCCAGCTACAATGTGGCCACTAGTGCTGACCAGCTGTTACTATAAAACAGTGTCCTTAAACTGCAGAATGTTGCAGCCCAAGAGTAAGGCAACAAAATTAGCTTTAGTTATGAAAATGAGATGATATAGGAACGCTGTGCATAAAGTTCATGAGGGGAGGTATCTTCATGGAGAATTTCATATTTGTATCATCAACTACAGAGATCACCATACAAATTCTTCGAATATACAAGAATGAGCTGTCTGTCTCATCAATAAAGCTGCTACCACACCCGCTGTTTTCACCAGACTTGGCCCCTTCCGACTACCATTTGTTTTCATCAATGGGACACGCATTGGCTGAGGAACACTTTGATTCCTTCGAAGAAGTCAAAAATTGGGTGTCTGATTGGTTTGATTCAAAAGACAAACATTTCTATTGTCGTGGTGTCCACAAATTGCCAGAAAGGTGATAAAAATGTATAGAATGCCATGGTCAGTACTTTAAATAAAATGTTTTTACTTTTCAATTCAAAATCAGTGTTTTGTTTTCACAGAAAAAAAAACAAAAAAAAATGCTCATATCATACCGGTACACCTGCTACTGTTACTTGTCCACCTCTGGAATGCCTTTTTTCCAACTGTCCATTTGGGACCTGTGTAGAGTGTGTGCTGAAGTCACTCATTGTGGAGCCAGTACAACCCCAAATCCAGGGTTTTAACTATCTGCTGCCCTGGTTGCTGGAGAGATGCAGAGTGGTTTCAGATTTGGTATTGTATAGGAGAGATAGCATTCCTGCTTCTGTTTTTAATGTGATATTCTCTGATGTTTTATCTGAGTACCACGACCATATAGCTGTTTTTAAGAGTGGGTCTAAGCAGGGGGGCCCTAGTGGTTGCTCTGTTAGTTTCCCGGATCATGTCCTCAAGGTCAGACTGCCTCCAGAATTTACCGTCTTCGACACAGAATTATATGCGATCTTGTGAGCACTGTAGCAGATGAGACGTTCTCCCAGTGTTAGATTTCTCATCTGCTCAGATTCTCTGAGCGCACTGTACTCTCTCCAACATTTGTACCTGGCAGATACAGTAGTCTCTAATGTACAGGATGTCCTCCTACAGCTACGACGACTGGGGAAGGAGGTGTCCTTCTGCTGGGTACCTGGGCACATTGGAATTGCGGGGAATGAAAGGGCGGGTTGAACAGCCAAGGAGGCATGTCGTGATCCTCTGGTATTTCGGTGTGCTATCCCCCTGCATGCTATCACCTTGCTGTTGAGGTACAAAGTCATGTGTCGGTGGAAAGACAAGTGGCTGACAGTGATTGATAACAAACTCCAGGTCATCAAGCCCACAGCTCGGCCATGGAGTATTTCCTTCTAGCCACGCCGGTGAGACAAGGTCCTTCTTACTTGTCTTTGCATAGGCTACAGCCGTATGACACATGGATTCTTTCTGCAGTGAGAGAACCCTCTAATGTGTGGTGCTTATGGTGTGCAGATCACGGTGCACCACATTTTATTGGACTGCATTTTATTTGCTGACAAGTGAACTGCGGTGGATTTGCTTGCGGATCTGCTGTCTATTTTATGTAATGATTAAACAAATGTGGTTAGAGTTTTAAAGTTTTGTGAAATGTCCAACGTGTTAAACAAGATTTTAGGGAGATGTTCTTAATGTGTCAAAGGGTGGCTGGCTCTCTGGTCAAATCTGAAACCACTCTGCATCTCTCCAGCAACCAGGGCAGCAGATAGTTAAATCCCTGGATTTGGGGTTGTACTGGCTCCACAATGAGTGACTTCGGCACACACTGGTCAGCCAGTCGCATGTCCCTGTGCTTTTCTTTTAGTTCTTCTGTGTTTTTCTTTCTCTCTTCCCTCCTAATTGGTTTTTGTGCATGTGATACAGAGTGACTCTGTGGTCATTTCGAGTGCATGCATGTACAAATCTTTTAGTTCATCTCCACATTCATTTTTCATAAGAGTAAGGGTGCTGATGAGCTCGCCATTGGACACCCATCAGAGCTACACACGCGCACGCGCGCACACACACACACACACACACACACACACACACACACACACACACACTCTCTCTCTCTCTCTCTCTCTCTCTCTCTCTCTCTCTCTCTCTCTCTCTCACTCACTCTTTCCACAAACACTTGTGCAAAGTCTGTTGGAGCATCTGCCATCGACAGAAGTACAGTTAGTTGCTGGGCATAGAGGGTGAGGTCATCAGAAGGCGGAGCTGCCCGATTTGCAGCGGCCGGGGAGACCATCCACAGCTGTTGCACCTGACCCAGCTCCTTCGGACTTCCACTTGTTTGGGCCATTAAAGAATGCAATTCATGGAAGACATTTTGGGGACGATGAGGAGGCGATTCACATAGTGAAGCACTGGCTCCACCACCAGGACAAGGATTAGTACAGACAGGGCATGCACGCCCCTTTTTCGCACTGGAGGAAGGCCGTAGAATGGGATGGAGATTATGTGGAAAGATAGGGTGTGTAGGTAAAACACCATTCTTTCATGTGCGTAATTCCCGTTATGTTCAATAAAGAATTGTTGAAGGAAAAAAAATGTGGTGCATTACTGTTCTGGGCAATCCTCGTATATCGTCATTGCTCATATTAGATGCTATAAAGCTCGAAAGCTTGTGGGTTAAGGAAGTCAAACCTACCATTTCTTGGTTTCCAGTAAAATTGAGCAGGTAATTTATAGGGCCCAAAAACATTCCTCCTGACCGATGTTATCTTTTGGTCCTCTAATAGGTATGCTAATCAGATCAGACTCGGATAAACATGTAATTATTGCCCCAAGTTAAAATCCAAAATGGGTAATTGCTCCTATGAGCACTCACCCTTTCAGGTTTGGAACATGGACTGCATCTCAAGATCATACTGTCACACTAAAACAGAGGGAGATTACACTTGAAAGATTGTTTTCCTGTAATGCAACTATTATTTACATATAGCAGAATTTAATGGTGCAGACTTTCACTACTTTGTATTAAATTTTGACATTAAAAATGGAAAATGTTGTGTGAAACTTAATTTGTGGTTAAACCATTCTAGGTAACACAAAGGAAACTTAAATAGTTAAATGCTATTAAAATATGTTCGTACAGTAAATAAAATTTATATTATACTATACGTAAATACATACACATCAATTTGCGTTTTTTAAATGTTATGTATTTTTTTTGTCCACAGTGGTTTCTATGAACACACATCTGCCAATAGACAAGAAATTACAAGAACATTTGGCTCAGTCAAATGATATACAAGGATTCTTGGTGTGTGTCCGAAATCAATTCAAACGTCACAGAGATAGGAAACCTTAAGAAAAATGCAAATGCTAGTGAAGTAATTTTCTAGTTAAACCATTTTAGATAACACAAAGGAGACTTATATTTAAAGGCTATTAAAATATATTTTTTATTATATCTTACAGAAATATATATATGTACATGCGTGTGCGTGTACACACACACACACACACACACACACACACACACACACACACACACACACACACACACACGTCTATGATCCTACACTTGGCTCAGTCAAAAGATAATACAATGATTCTCTGCCCTAATTACATTTTCATATTAAGCTTGAGCACTTGTGTAGGGCTTTTTGTACATGAGTAAAGATCCAAATAAAAACATTCCTGCTTCACATGAATTCTGGAGTTTATTAGAAAGACACTTCAAAATACTGAAAACTGAATATTGTATATTATGCTATACAACCACTGAACCCCCTGCGATAATAATATATCATGACTGAGTCAGAACTGAGACAGAAATAATAAGCTGTGTGGTTACAGCTGCCATCCTATTTATAATCTTTAAATGTGAATTTAATGACAATGAATCTTATGTTGTTGTAAATTTTAATTTTACAGTCATTATATAAGACTAGAGATTCAATTATCTTTATTAAATTCACTGACTTATAATTATTTTACAAAATTTATTTGCAAAACTAATGTGCAATCATTTTCATATTATATACATACTGTTTGTCTTTGTTATTTCTTTCTTATCTTAGTTTACAAAATGCTTTCAAGTAGAAAGTAGTAATTATTCATTACATGCAATCATTTTAACTCTGTTTTATATCACTTGACACATTTTCATTTGATAAATAAAACTTTCACGTGGTGCAAAACAATGAAGTACCTGCCAGCTGCATTATTATTATTATTATTATTATTATCAACATCATCATATATTGATTATAAATTACATAATGATTGATATTTTAAGTTAGGACAAACCAAAATACAGTAGGCCCGCAATAATCTGACATTTGACAGTTTGACGTGCTCGGTAGTCCAATGCTACGTTGGAGCTTGGCACTGCGCTTGCTCCATACACATTCAGGCACACATTTATCACGACATTCACCTCCTCCCATCTGCCTCATGCCTCACACCAATACAAATGTGCTTTTGAGAGTGCTCCTTTCATGTTGTTAGTAAATTTAAATTTTGCTATGTGGCGTAATTGTCCTGTTTTAATTTTTGTGTTGAAAAGAATTGTGTGATTACAAGCACAAGTGCAAATGCTAAACATAGGTATAAAACTTTAACTCTTACTGATAAATAGGAACTTATTAAAAGCTATGACCATGTTGAACCTTCAACTTCCATCTCTAAATCTTTTGATATCAGCGACGTATCATTTACGAAATAGGAAAAAATAGGGGTAAAATTGAATAATTTGTAAAAACTGTAGATGATGACTCACAGAAAAATCTTCACATGAGTGAATACCGTAAAGTAGGTTTGGTTTTAAAACAAATCCCAACTTTCTTATCATGAAATGAGCAACAATTAATTTGGGAGTTCGTAAAGCACCTGTGTCTTTGTTGTAGAAAGCAATTTTCAGGAATAACTTCTGGAAGAAGTGGGGACTTCTGCTAGCTGGAGGTAAAAGCATGCATCAACAAAGTGGAATCCTCGCACATGGTGACAGTGATTCTGTGATACATTGGGAGCGGCAATATGGAAATGAAGCCTTCTCTTCCCTATTTCGAGATAATACAAAATGGTCTGGCCTTCTTTGAACTTTTTCAGTAACCTCCATCAAGCCTATCTGGCAAAGATCCCATACATCACTGCAATATTCTAGCAGAGCAAGGCCGAGCATAATGTTGGCTGTCTCTTTAGTGGATTTGTTGCATTTTATAAGTGTTCTGCAACCAAAATGCAGTCTTGAGTTCGCCTTTTCCACAACATTATTTATGTCATGGTTCCAGTTGCTCATAAATTCCATTGCTCATAAATTCCATTGCTCATAAATTTTATCCCTAGGTACTTAGTTGAATTGAGAGACTTCAGATTGCTAATTTGTCATGTACCTGAAATTTAAGGGATTCCTTTGGGTGCTTGTCATATGGATGATCTCACACTTCCCATTCCTTAAGACCAATTGTCACTTTTGTATAATACAAATACTTTGTCTAAATAATTATGTATTTGGAAACAAAGTTGATGTGACTTACCAAACAAAAGCGCTGGCAGGTCGATAGATACACAAACATACACACAATTTCAAGCTTTGGCAACCAACGGTTGCTTCTTCAGGAAAGAGGGAAGGAGAGGGAAAGACAAAAGGATGTGGGTTTTAAGGGAGAGGGAAAGGAGTCATTCCAGTCCCGGGAGGGGAAAAAAGGACAGGCATACACCTGCACACACACATATCCATCCGCACTTACACCTGGTATATGTGCGGATGGATATGTGTGTGTGTGTGTGTGTGTGTGTGTGTGTGTGTGTGTGTGTGTGTGTATACCTGTCCTTTTTTCCCCTAAGGTAAGTCTTTGCGCTCCCGGGATTGGAATGACTCCTTACCCTCTCCCTTAAAACCCATATCCTTTCATCTTTCCCTCTCCTTCCCTCTTTCCTGAAGAAGCAACCGTTGGTTGCGAAAGCTTGAAATTTGTGTGTATGTTTGTGTCTGTTTGTGTATCTATCGACCTGACAGCACTTTTGTTTGGTAAGTCACATCAACTTTGTTTTTAGTTATATTTTTCCCACGTGGAATGTTTCCCTCTATTATAATTATGTATTTGGGTTTGATATGATAACGTTATTAAATGGTAAATGACAGCACCATCTGCAAACAGTTTAAGAGGGCTACTCTTATTGTCTCCTACATAATTTGTGTAGATTTAGAAGCAACACAGGGCCTGTAACACTTCTTTGGAAACAGAGATATCATTTCTGTTCGTGTCAGTTACTATAAACCTTGCAGACTAGAAATTATGAATCACGTTACATAACTGAGATGAGACTCCATAGGTGAGCAATTTGATTAGAAGCAGCTTGTGAAAAACAGCTTAAAAAGCCTTCTGGATATCTAGAAATATGGAATCAACTTGAGACACCCTGTTGATCGCACGTGTCACTGCATGTAAACAAAAAGATATTTTTGTTTTACTAGAATCTCCCCCCCCCCCCCCTCCCGAATCCATGCTGACTATTTGTCAATAGATAATTTTCTCCAAGGTAATTCATAATGTTCAAACAAAGTAGATGTTCCAAAATCCTACCGCAAATAAGCTTTTGTGATAAGAGTCTGTAATGCAGTGGATTACTCCTGTTTCCTTTCTTGAGTATTGGTGTAACCTGTGCAGTTTTCCAGTCTTTACGTATGGATTTTTCATTGAGTATGCGGTTGTATATGATTCACTTCGAAAGGAATCTGATTGGTATACAATATGATCTGGAAGACTTCATTTACTAAGTGATTTAAGTTGCATCTTTACCCAGAGAATATCTGCTTCTAAGTTATGTTGGCAGCAGTTCTTGATTTGAATTCTGGAATATTTAGCTCATCTTTGTTGGTGGAAGAATTTCTGAAAACCGTATTTAGCATCTCCACTGTAGTGGCACTGTCATTGCTAATATTTCCATCTAGATCACCAGTCTAGGTATTGGTTGTATGCCTGCATGTTGAGAAAATGTAACAGAAAAGATTCAGACGAAAAAAGTATGGCCGACTCCCGGATATGGTCCCAATGGTTGTTGTGGAAAATGTTCTCGACATTCTCTGTCCCATACGCCAAGTGGTAGGGTAAGAAATACAGCAGTTTGTGACAGCAAGGATTGTCGGATCAGGTAAGCAAGAAGTAATAGCTATGAATGTCTCCCCATACATTGGAAGGAAATGGAGAATGTTGAAGAATAGGTACATCAATTTTTAACACCAATCTTTGCCACTACTCGAATGTACCAGGGAGAAGGGAGTTTGCCAACTTGGACTTGTCACAGCTGTCAACTGCCGACCCATCAATGGACCATTGGCGGTAAACAAACTCCTCCATCGACTAAAATGTCCCACAGAAGAAGAGACATTGGGGCAATAGTGGGCAATATGCTGATATATTCAAATAACTTACAGGAATGCATCCGGATGGATTGTCAACAACCACTAATATTTCAAGAAGAGCACACCCTCTCATTTTCAAAGCAACGCGTTTTTATACATTTGCTCTGTGAACACCCTGGACACTGCACATTACTGCAGAGAAAGAAGGTGAATTTTTGGTGACTACTGTACTACAGAATGCGAACCATCACAACTGTCCTATTCATGCTGATCAACTGCAGACCATTGTAGTCAGCCCTTGGGATGAACAATAACATCTCAGTTTACAAGCCGCGTCACTTCACATGAAACACTCAAACTTCTGATAGCAGATGCAGCTATCATCATCATGAGTTAAAATCGACAACTGCCAGGGCTGGTACAGTGTTCTGCTAATATAGATAGTATGGCAGCCTCTCAAACCTGCATCATATTTGCAACTGCTGCTCCTGCTTCCCTACAATCATGAAGCCTCCACCTTTGCTTTCACTCAGTGTCGAAAGCCTGCCTCCAAGCTCTAATGTGTCCCCCTGGTCTCTCTTAAAATTTCTGGTTTCACTCGAATTTCAGCCATTTCTTTGATAACAGGATCCCAGTGAAACGATGTTTGAGCCAAAACTTTCTTTTTATTTTCTTTTCTCTTCATTTTTTTCTAATTTTATTTTACTTCCAGTTTTTAGGCAGTATTTAGCTTCCAGAACTCGAAGACCTATGTGTCCTTTAACAGGGCATAAAATGCCTCTTTCCTTGGAGGTGGGCAAAAACACTGGTCTCAATCCATGTCTCTTCAGCATGTGTCCTATCTTGCAAGCAGTTGCTTCACAGTATGGAAGCAATGCAGCTGGCTTGGCATCTTTCATTGGTGGCACTTGAAAGCTTTCACAATTTATCCCTTATTGTTACCATTTTCTTTGTATGTGCTTCAAATGCTGAAAATCAGACTCCAGGTGGCCATTGTCAGAAATTGTCTGTGCCCTTTGCACCATGTTCAGGACTCTGAATCCCTGCCAGACTTCATGGACGTCGAAGACCCCTAAAGGTCTCTGCACCATCGTGCCGTAGGCTGTGGTGGCATGCGCCTCCTGGCCCGCATTTAGATTGAGGGCGCCACAGTGGAGCACGTGGTTGCAGCGGCCAATAGCGGTGTCCCCAATAGCATATACTTACCGTATTTACTCAAATCTAAGCCGCACCTAAAAAATGAGACTCCAAATCAAGGGAAAAAAAAATTCCCGAATCTTAGCCGCACCAGAAATCTGAGACTCGAAATTCAAGGGGAAAGAGAAGTTTTAGGCTGCACCTCCAAATCGAAACAAAGTTGGTCCATTGTAATATGAGACACAATTTAGGTTGAATGAATGACGATACAGCTACAGTAGTTTGGTTCGAGTCGTAAGCTTAGCAGTTAAGCGTTACCAGGTAGCCATTGCTATGCATCAGGCACTCCATCCGTATTTATACGGGTACCCTTCCTTTTCATGTGCTTCGTCTGGTTTGAATTGATTGCTTATTTTTCTTTGATCTGATAAGTGCCGTTCTCTTTGTTACAGGTGTTTACGCCACTCTAAGCTGAAAATGCACTATTGTACTGTGTGATGCATTGTTTGTCGCATTCTGATAATGAGTGTTTACAGCCTGTTGCCGCTCGCAGCATGGCTTGCTTTTGTGCACACTTCCGCCGCTTACAATTTAAAAAAAGGAGAGGGATCATCTCATTAGCGAAACAATGGCAAGAGACTGCTATTTGTTACAACCTACATCGCTGCTTTTTTTGATAATGATCAACAAGAACCAAATAATAGACTGCGTATGATAGCACATGTTCTGAATGAGAGTTTAGCGAAATTTTTTCTCTATTTGAAAATCTTTGCAGGTGCCTCTTTAGTACGTTACATTCTGCACAGAAATTAGAGTCATCTTAGATTTAAAAATCTAGTCAATTGTCATGCTTCATTTCTGACTGTATCACTATTAGGCATAAGAATAATATGAATATAAACATAACATGATTTGTATATTCTTCTGCGTTTGCTGTTGTCTCACTCTAGTTTCGTAGTTTATTAGCCAGGCAGGATTTAAATGAGATAGCAGCAAACACGAAAGAATACATGGCAAAATGTTTATATTCATATTATACTTACGACGAAGAGAATATTGCATGTGATTCACAATTCATAAAAGTACCTATTAGCAACCATCTCTTCTCACAGGTAGGAAAAAAATCAGGATGTAGAGTTGATCATATTGACAAATATCCCAAACAGTCTTGCCAGTCGGATTTTCATAGTACATTGAACTATTGCTACATTTGAAGATGAACAATACGGAATTTGTATTTTCTTCTTTCGATAATGTATGAAAATGCAGTGGTCGAAACTCAGGGCGGAGAAAAAAAACTCTCCTTCCACCTCTTTTTTTTTAAATTTATTTACTGGCGCAGAGGTTTTGGCGCCAGTATTTATCTTCGTGCCTGCAAAGCATGTCTGTGTAGCACTACATATATTTGACGGCAAAAATTAGTTTTGGCGGCACCTACCAACATTTTTCAGAACTTTCACTTGCTTTGCACTCGATTCTAAGCCTCAGGCGGTTTTGTGGCTTACAAAAACCAGAATAAAAGTGCGGCTTAGATTTGAGTAAATACGGTAAGCACCTGCTTCTCGCTCAGCCTACCAGTCTAACCTTGCATACGTCTCGGGACATATCGCCTCACCTTAGACAGCGTATTTACTTACGTGTTTTGTTTACGAGTGGATGTGATTGTCTAGATAGGTTTTCTTGACTCTGTTGTTTCGTTCTTGTTGTTGTTGTAAGGTCCTTCGTTGGTCGTGTCCGTCCCCTCCCATTGTGTTGTTGTTCGCGGGCCGCTCTGTGGGTCCTGCCGCATTTTCCGTCACTTCAACCCGCGACTGTTCCGATCGCCGTTACAAGGACCATTTTCTTTATATGGGGTGGGGAAAATAGTTAGCGTTCAAGCACTGGTCAGTGTGTGTAGATCTCCTGTATGATGAATGACGAAGCCAGCATCCTGCCTTTGTTTAACTAAAACATCCAAGAATGGAAGGTTGCCATCCCTCTCCAATTTTCTGGTAAAATTAATTTAGGGATGGACACTTCATGTGGTTGACGAACTGATGTAGTGCATATTCACCATGAGACAATAACAGAAAGGTGTCGTCAGCATACTGTAGGAAACAAAATGGATGTACACTCGCAGAGTTCAGAGCTTTCTCCTGAAAGTGGTCCATGAAAAAGCTGATGAAAGCTAGAGACTGTGGGCACCCCATGCTTGTGCCATATATCATCTCATAATATTTGTTGCATACAGAGAGAATGTTGTTGTTACAGCATGGAAGAACAACTTGACAATCTTGGCTGGAAACTATTGGGCCCAAAGATGCAGCTTATCTTGTATCAGCGCTGTCGTAAAAACTGATACGACATACAGACTAACGATTTTGTTCCATTAGCCTATCTTTTATTTTCCTTGGGGTCTCAACAAATGACTGTGAGTTAACAATGTGATGTTTATTTTGTCCCAATGTGCTAATAACCCTGCCAGATGTTTTGCCAATAAGTAGGTGGATGAACTAATTGCAGTAACGGTAGGCCTTGGAGGAGCATTTTCCTTATGTATCATTGGCAATCCATAAAGCCTGGGAGGTCGGGTGTCATGTGGCACTTATTTATTTGCCACATGCTGTCAGACGTCCCAGGCTTTATTTGAGGTGTGACTGGAAAGTTTTAGGAATGGGCTTATAATTGTACAGTGCTGGTACTTACATGCTACTTTGAAGCATCTCCTTTTAAATAGTCCCCTTTTGTCTGAACACACTGACTCCAATGGTGTTTCCACTTTTGGAAACATTCCTGGCAATTTTTTTCCTGAAGTGTGGTAAGGACGATCTCCGTATTTACCTGGATGTCTTCAATTGAGTCAAATCGTTTCCCTTTCAGTGAAAATTTCTGTTTAGGAAACAGGTAGAAGTCCTCAAGAGCCAAATGTGGGAATATGGCAGTTGTAGAAGCACAGGAATTTTGAATTTGGTCAAAAATTCAACAATGGAGAAAGCACGATGTGCTGGAGCACTGTCATGGTGTAGCACCCAACTCCTGTCTTTCCGCAATGCAGGCCTTTTCTTCCACACTCTTCCGCACAAACGCTCAAGGACACATTTGTAGTAGGTTAATTGTCTGTCTCCCAGGGGTAAATTCATGATGCACAATACTGGCACAATTGAAAAAAATCACCAACATTGTTTTCTCCTTCAACCGACTTTGCTGTGCTTTTTTCAGTTGTGGTGATCCTGGAGTCTTCCTTTGCAAAGGTTGCACTTCGGTTTCAGGATCATATCCATATACTCACATTTGTCACCTCTAATTACCCTATTTAACAAATCTAAGTCATTTTTAGTCTGATTAATAAGTTCTTGGCACACTTCAAGTCAGTATTGTCTCTGGTCACTTGACAACACTTCTGGAATAAATTTTGCAGACACTCGACGCATATTCAGATCTTCATTTAAAATTGACTGAACATCATAGGAGCTTAAATTTAGTTCATCAGCCATCTCCCTGATTGTTAAGTCTATGATAAGAACACACTAAGATACGAACTTTCACAACATTTTCTTTCGTTTTTGAGGTGGAAGGGCAGTCGGACTATGGTTCATCTTCAAATGATTCGCGGCCATTTTTAGATCTGTTGAACCAGACAAAAACATTTGACTGGCTCATACAATTATCTCTAATAGTTCATAAGTCTCAGAAGCTGATTTCCCAGTTTTAAAACAAAATTTCACACAAACTTGTTGCTCTGTTCTTACGTCAATTTTCACGTAGACAGAATCCAGCAACAAGCCCTAAAAGACGCACACTCAGCCAGCTGCCACAACGAAGTGAATAAAGGAAACACAGTTCCCTGTCAAAGGGCGTTCAAGGACAAGGCATTGACTCACTCCCACCGAACCAGTAAGTAGTAGTGGATCCATTCTTCAAACTTTCCAATCACGCCTTGTATGTGATTCAAAGTGATGTGGCTCGTAAACCGAGAAGATTTTATTGAAATGTGCCACTGCAGAAGACTGAAAGGACACTATGGGAAGAAGCCCACACCATGCCCTGGATGAGGCGCTCCCGAAAATGTAACTGTTGCCCATTGCTGTAAAGAGATTCCAGCCATGCGCTTAGCTACCTACCAAATTCAGAAAAAGCAACAAGGGAGCTATCGAATCCAGCATGTCAAAACCTGCCCTTAAAATTTTTGTACAGGAAGAATAAATCTAAAAATACAATATCAGAATTCTAGCTCCTAAGACACACTGCAAGTATTGAAAAAAAAATAGGGTTGAAATTTGCAGCC
This sequence comes from Schistocerca gregaria, assembly GCF_023897955.1. Lineage (NCBI taxonomy): Eukaryota > Metazoa > Arthropoda > Insecta > Orthoptera > Acrididae > Schistocerca > Schistocerca gregaria. The sequence continues at coordinate 276,898,198 of NC_064924.1, read as the reverse complement.
CATCAGGGAGCTGGAGAAAGCACACCCCTGCTGTAGCTGACTGCATGTGCAACATGGAGGGCACAAATCCTTGGTTGACAGTACGTCAGGAAACAGATAATGAGGCACAATGCTAACATAATTTGTAAAGCAAATTTTAGTTTCCATTGATAGTTACTCTGACACAATTGTCCAGACTTGCTATCACTGGAATTTGCTACTAATTTAATAATGTTGTTGTGGTCTTCAGTCCAGAAACTGGTTTGATGCAGCTCTCCATGCTACTGTATCCTATGCAAGCATCTTCATCTCTGAAGAACTACTGCAGCCTACATCCTTCTGAATCTGCTGAGTGTATTCATCTCTTGGTCTGCCTCTACGATTTTTACCCTCCAATACTAAATTGGTGGCCTCTTGATGCCTCACAACGTGTCCTACCAACCAATCCTCCCTCCTAGTCTAGCTGTGCAACAGAATCCTCTTCTCTCCAATTTTATTCAGTACTGTCTCTTTACTTACATGATCTACGCATCTAATCTTCAGCATACTTCTGCAGCACCACATTTCAAAAGCTTTTATTCTCTTCTTGTCTAAACTAGTTATCGTCCAGGTTACATATCCATACATGGCTACACTCCATACAAATACTTTCAGAAACGCTTTCCTTGCCATTGCCAGTCTACATTTTATATCCTCTCTACTTCGACCATCATCAGTTATTTTGCTCCCCAAATAACAAAATTCATCTGCTACTTTGTGTCTCATTTCCTCATCTAATTACCTCAGCATCACCTGATTTAATTAGACTATATTCCATTATCCTTGTTTTGCTTTTGTTGATGTTCATCTTATATCCTCCTTTCAAGACACTGTCCATTCCATTCAGCTCTCTTCCAGGTCCTTTGCTGTCTCTGACAGAATTTCAAAGTCATCAGGAAACTTAAAGCTTTTTGTTTGTTTTCCATTGACTTTAATTCCTAATCCAAAATTTTCTTTTGTTTCCTTTACTGCTTGCTCAATATACAGATTGAATAAGATCGGGGATAGGCTACAACCCTGTCTCACTCCATTCTCAACCAATGCTTCCCTTTCATGTTCCTCGACTCTTATAACCGCCATCCTGTTTCTGTACAAATTTTAAATAGCCTGTTGCTCCCTGTATTTTACCCTTGCCACCTTCGGAATTTGAAAGAGAGTATTCCAGTTGACATTGTCAAAATCTTTTACTAAGTCTACAAATTCCAGATGCGTAGGATTGCCTTTCCGTATCCTATCTTCTAAGATAAATCATAAGATCAGTATTGCCTTGCATGTTCCAACATTTCTACGGAATCCAAGCTGATGTTCGACGAGGTCAGCTCCTATCAGTTTTTCTTGTTATTTGTCAACACCTGCATTCTTTGAGATTGGGATTATTATATTCTTCTTCAAGTCTGAATGTATTTCACCTGTCTCATACATCTTGCTCACCAGATGGAAGATTTTTGTAATGACTGGCCCTCCCAAAGCTATCAGTAGTTCTAATGGAATATTGTCTACTCCCAGGGCCTTGTTTTGACTTGGGTCTTTCAGTGCTCTGTCAAATTCTTCACACAGTATCACATCTCCCATTTCATCTTCATCCACGTCCTCTTCCATTTCCGTAATATTGGCCTCAAGTACATCGCCCTTGTATAGACCCTTCACGTACTCCTGCCACCTTTCCTTCTTCGCTTATGACTGGTTTCCCATCTGAGCATTTGATATTCATACAGGTAGTTCTCTTTTCTCCAAAGGTCTCTTTCATTTTCCTGTAGGTGGCATTATCTTACCCCCTAGTGATATATGCTGCCACATCCTTACATTTGTCCACTAGCCATCCCTGCTTAGCCATTTTGCACTTCCTGTCGATCTCATTTTTGAGAAGTTTGTCTCGCTTTTCACCAGTTTCATTTAATGCATTTTTATATTTTTTTCTTTCATCAATTAAATTCAATATCTCTCCTGTTACCCAAGGATTTCTACTGCCTTCATCTTTTTACCTACTTGATCCTCTGCTGCCTTCACTATTTCATCTCTCAAAGCTACCCATCCTTCTTCTACTGATTTCTTTTCACCTGTTCTTGTCAGCAGTTCCCTAATGCTCTCTCTGAAACTCTTGTTCTTTCAGTTTATCCAGGTCCCATCTCCTTAAATTCTTACCTTTTGCAGTTTCTTCAGTTTTAGTCTACAGTTCATAACCAACAAATTGCGATCAGAGTCCACATCTGCCCCAATTTAAAACCTGGTTCCTAAATCTCTGTCTTACCAATATATAATCTATCTGAAACCTTTCAGTGTCTCCAACCTCTTCGACGTATAGAACCCTCTGTCATGATTCCTACACCAAGTGTTAGCTATGATTAAGTTATGCTTTGTGGGAAATCCCACAATTGAATTCCAGTCCCCCGTGACTATTAAATTTTCGTCTCCCTTAACTATCTGAATATTTTCTTTTATCACGTCGTACATTTCTTCAATTTCTTCTTCATCTGTGCAGCTAGTTGGTATATAAACTTGTACTACTCTACATCTACATCTACATCCATACTCTGCAAGCCCCCTGACGATGTGTGGCGGAGGGTACCCTGAGTACCTCTATCGGTTCTCCCTTCTATTCCAGTCTCGTATTGCTCGTGGAAAGGACTGTCGGTATGCTTCTGTGTGGGCTCTAATCTCTCTGATTTTATCCTCATGGTCTCTTCGCGAGATATACGTAGGAGGGAGCAATATACTGCTTGACTCTTCGGTGAAGGCATGTTCTCGAAACTTTAACAAAAGCCCATACCAAGCTACTGAGCGTCTTCCACTGGAGATTATCTATCATCTCCGTAACACTTTCGCAATTACTAAATGATCTTGTAACGAAGCGCGCTGCCCTCCGTTGTATCTTCTCTATCTCTTCTATCAACCCTATCTGGTACAGATCCCACATTGCTGAGCAGTATTCGAGCAGTGGGCGAACAAGCATTCTGTAAACTACTTCCTTTGTTTTCGGATTGCATTTCCTTAGGATTCTTTCAATGAATCTCAGTCTGGCATCTGCTTTACCGACGATCAACTTTATATGATCATTCCATTTTAAATTACTCTTAATGCGTACTTCCAGATAATTGATGGAATTAACTGCTTCCAGTTGCTGATCTGCTATTTTGTAGCTAAATGATAAGGAATCTATCTTTCTACGTATTCGCAGCACATTACACTTGTCTACATTGAGATTCAATTGCCATTCCCTGCACCATGCGTCAATTCGCTGCAGATCCTCCTGCATTTCAGTACAATTTTCCATTGTTACAACCTCTCGATACACCACAGCATCATCTGCAAAAAGCCTCAGTGAACTACCGATGTCATCCACCAGGTCATTTATGTATACTGTGAATAGCAACGGTCCTATGACACTCCCCTGTGGCACACCTGAAATCGCTCTTACTTCGGAAGACTTCTATCCATTGAGAATGACATGCGGCATTCTGTTATCTAGGAACTCCTCAATCCAATCACACAATTGGTCTGATAGTCCATATGCTCTTACTTTGTTCATGAAACGACTGCGAGGAACTTTATCGAACGCCTTGCTGAAGTCAAGAAACACGGCATCTACCTGTGAACCCGTGTCTATGGCCCTCTGAGTCTCATGGACGAATAGCGCGAGCTGGGTTTCATACGACCGTCTTTTTTGAAACCCATGCTGATTCCTACAGAGTAGATTTCTAGTCTCCAGTAAAGTCATTATACTCGAACATAATACGTGTTCCAAAATTCTACAACTGATCGACGTTAGAGATATAGGTCTATAGTTATGCACATCTGTTCGACGTCCCTTCTTGAAAACGGGGATGACCTGTGCCCTTTTCCAATCCTTTGGAACACTTCGCTCTTCTAGAGACCTACGGTACACCGCTGCAAGAAGGGAGGCAAGTTCCTTCGCGTCCTCTGTGTAAAATCAAACTGGTATCCCATCAGGTCCAGTGGCCTTTCCTCTTTTGAGCGATTTTAATTGTTTCTCTATCCCTCTATCGTCTATTTCGATATCTATCATTTTGTCCTCTGTGCGACAATCTAGAGAAGGAACTACAGCTTTGGAAGAAGACATTTAGTATTTCGGCCTTTAGTCTGTCATCCTTTGTTTCAGTACCATTTTGGTCACAGAGTGTCTGGACATTTTGTTTTGATCCACCAACCGCTTTGACATAAGACCAAAATTTCTTAGGATTTTCTGCCAAGTCAGTACATAGAACTTTACTTTCGAATACATTGAACGCCTCTCGCATAGCCCTCCTCACACTACATTTCGCTTCGCGTAATTTTTGTTTGTCTGCAAGACTTTGGCTATGTTTATGTTTGCTGTGTAGTTCCTTTGCTTCCGTAGCAGTTTTCTAACTCGGTTGTTGTACCACTGTGGTAGGTGTGGGCTTCATGTCTGTCTTGGCTACAATAATGCATTCACTATGCTGTTCAGAGTAGCTTGTTCGTGTTTATATTTTTTTTATTCACTATAAAACTTATTCCTGCATTATCCTGTTACTTGATTTTATGTTTATAACCCTGTACTCACCTGACCAGAAGTCTCGTGCCTCCTACCTCCAAACTTCACTAATTCACGCTATATCTAACTTCAACCTATCCATTTCCCTTTTTAAATTTTCTAACCTACCTACCTTCCCAATTAAGAATCTGACATTACATGCTCCGATCTCTAGAACGCCAGTTGTGTTTGTGCGATTTCTTCCTGAATAGTCCCCGCCTGGAGATCTGAATAGGGGACAATTTTACTTCCAGAATATTGTACCCAAGAGAATGCCATCATCGTTTAACCATACAATAAAGCTGCATGCCCTGGGCAAAGATTATGACTGTAGTTTCCCCTTGCTTTCAGCCATTCGTAGTACCAGCACAGTGAGGCCATTTTGGTTGATGTTACAAGGCCAGATCAGTCAATCATCCAGATTGTTGCCCCTGCAACTACTGAAAAGGCTGCTGCCCTTCTTCAGGAACCAAATGTTATATAGCCTCTTAGCAGATACCCCTCCATTGTGGTTGCATCTATGGCACGGCTATCTGTGTCGCTGAGGCACAGAAGCCTCTCCACCAATAGCATGGCCCACAGTTCATGGGGGGACTCATTTAATATTCATAATAATTAGCAGTTGCCTTTATGGTATCTCTTAAGTTTTAACAGTGGAGATAAAACTGAATTATTTTCATTATGATTTCTTTCTATATGCTTCTAACAGCATCTGTCTTTGTGCAGTTTCCAGATTTTCACAGTAATGTGCAATCCAGTTAATGTTTCCTATCTTTCACAGACAAAATTTGAAGAATGCGGTGTACAGTCCAAATCACATTCTTCTCCTGAAGTCCTGCATATGTGTTATTTATTCGTTAATTGCTTGAGCATTCATTTGAATTATATCGACATTTAGTTAAAAATTGTGGAAACATGAGCGATCGGGAAACAACTCTGAAAATTCCCTGAAATGTGGTATGAATGATGACTGTTGTGATAATTAAAATCCAGAAAAAAAACCAAAAAAGATGTACAGTAATAGCTTTCAATGGGAAAGAAAAGGCCATAACTTTTTTAGTTAAACAAAGGAGAGAGAAAACGCTTATGCATTAGCAGTGTGCAAAGTTGGATCATTTCATAAAATCTGATCATGAATTGTATGAATGGAAGAAAGATTTACACAAATAAAAGATATGTCAAAATGAAACCTGCAAAAGTGGGAAAGAAAAACTGTTTGAAGGATTTAGAAGTGCTCAAAAGTTGGTGCACCATTACAGAAGGAGATTTACGAGACTTAGTGATCTGAATTGCAATTGAGATGAACAACACTGATTTCCAGGCTTTTTCAACCTGTTTAGACAGTTTCAGGGAATTACATAGAAAAGGAAGTTACGAAAAAGTGTTGACTTCAAGTAAACATATGCAGGACATATCATTAGTAGATAATACGAGCTGTGGCACGTCCAAGTTGTGAGGGACTGGCAACGGCATGAAGTAGGGGATTGCCTATAGGAGCAAGGTACAGTGGGGACTGTATGCCCCGGGAGCGCTGCGGGAGCTGTGAAGGTCCTACAGGAACCCTAAAAAAGTGACAGCAAGCCAGTAGTGGATTGTGATTTCTGCTTTATAAAATAGAATGAGCCTCAGAAAGGACAGATTTAATCAACAGCGAACTGGCTATAAACAAGGACTAAGATTTGGAACATTAAATATACAAAGATTGACTGGAAAGGTGGAGGAGATGGTAGACATGATGGAAGGAAGGAAGTTAGACCTATTGGGGTTAGCTGAAACTAGATGGAAAGGAGAAGGAAAGAGAGAACTGAGGAAAGGCTACCGACTGTGCTGGAGTGGAAATGAGGGGGGAAGGAGAAATGGAGTTGGAATAGTAGTAAGAGATGGATTAAAAGAGGATGTGAAGATAATAAGTGATAGGATGATGAAGACCAAAATATCACTTAGGGGACGACAATAGAGGTAATACAAATGTATGCACCGGAGGTGGGTTACACTTCTGAGGAGAAACAAGAGTTTGAAGAGGAAATGCAGAACCAGATGGGAAGGAAGAATATCATAGTAATGGGAGATTTTAACACAATGTTGGAAGAGAAAGACAAGGCTGCGAAAGTGTGCTTGGACCAGAGGGTTGGGACTGCCGAAATGAGGAAGGTGCAAGACTATTTGAGTTCTGTCAAAGGAATGGCTTGCTGGTTGGAAACTCTTGGTTTAGGAAAAGAGAGAGCCATAAGATTACCTGGTACAGTCAAGACTAAAAGAGAAACTTGATAGTTGACTACTTCCTGTACAGTAGTGAGATGAATAGGAACATCATTGACATTAAGGTAATACCCTCAAAGGCCTTGGATAGTGATCACCGTTTGCTGGTAATGAACCTGAGAAGGTCTAAGCATAATAAAGGGACAGAAAACCAGGAAAGAAATATAAGGGTACGGAAGTTGAAGGAGGAAGAAAGCAGGCTACAGTACCTACAAGTAGTAAAGGAAAGCATTCCAAAGGATGAACTACAAATTGTAGAAGGGGAATGGGGTAGATTCAAGGGAACATTCGTAAGGTGTGGCAGAAGCAATATGTGGGAGGACAAGCAACAACAAAAAGAGATGGAAAGAAACACCTTTGTGGGATATAAAACGAAGGATATAGTACAGAAGAAGAATAGAGCCTTTAGGGTATGGTTCCAGAAGAGAACAGTGGAGACAAGGGAAGAGTATCAGGCAAGCAAGAAAGAAGCAAAAAGAGTGGTGGCCGGGGAAAGAAGAAAGTGGATGGAACAGTGGACTAGAATGATGGAGGAGGATAGAGAAGATTAAAAAAAAAAAAAGATGTTATATGGGATGATTCAAAGTAAGAGGAAGAACGGTACGACAGATTATGCTCGAATGGTGAAAAAAAGTGGACAAGATATAGAGAATAAGGAGGAACTCAAGAATATGTGGAAGGAGTATTCTGAATAACACCTGAACCTGAATGGAGACCTGGATGAGGAGGAACAAGCCAAGGAGAGAAAAAAGAGGAGAAACAACAAATAGTAAAAGACCTTACATGGGGAGAACTGGAAGAGGCATCAGGCAAGATGAAGGGATGGAAGTCACCAGGTCCCAATGAGCTAAGTGTAGAGATGGTGAGAGCAGCAAGAGAGGTGGGGGTACAATGGTTATATGGAGTAATGAAAATATTGTGGAGACAGTTGATGATCCCAGAAGACTTGGAAGAAAGGAATAATTCTCCCGATATTTAAGAAGGCAAATAGAAAAGAGTGCAAGAACTATCGGGGGATAACATGGATGGGTCATTGTGCAAAGATTTTTGAGAAAATTTTAGAAGCAAGAATTCGGGCAAAATTAGAAGGAAGCATGAGAGAAGAGCAACATGGCTTCAGAACAGGAAGGTCCATGGTGGATCTAATTTTTGCTGTAAGACAACTGCAGGAACGGCACTATGAACATGGAATAGATCTACTGATGACCTTCGTGGACATTGAAAAAGCATATGATAGTGTGAGTAGAAGCAAAGTGTGGAAAGTCCCGGAGAACAGAGGAGTAGCAAAACAGACTGTTTGGAGGATAAGGGAAATGTACCATGGAAGCGTGAGCTGTGTGAAAGTGGGAGGAGAGAGATCAGCTTGGATTGAAAAGAGTAATGGCTTGATGCAGGGAAGTGCACTTTCACCATTAGTTTTCATTGAAGTTCAAATGGCTCTGAGCACTATGGGACTCAACATCTTAGGTCATAAGTCCCCTAGAACTTAGAACTACTTAAACCGAACTAACCTAAGGACAGCACACACACCCATGCCCGAGGCAGGATTCGAACCTGCGACCGTAGCAGCCCCGCGGTTCCGGACTGCAGCGCCAGAACCGCACGGCCACCACGGCTGGCTTTCATTGTAATGATGGGTGATAAAATGAGTACAGTAGCACAAGTAACTGGTGAAAGGAAGAAGAAAGCTATGGTGTTCGCAGATGATCTGATGATTTGGAGCAGGGCCTCCCAACGTGGGGTCCACCAGCTTTTTCTAGGGAGTCTGCGGTCACCTTTCACCAAATCGTGTAAAATAATGAGTAAAATTATTGAATAAAAATGTGAAAATCAAATTCGTCACTATTATTTTTTCATGTGAAAAACGCGAGTACTTTTACTTCAGGTCGTATTCCGAAGCAGCCTTTGCAGTTGCTAAGTGAGGACACATACACAGTTTAGTGCCAGAGAATGCGGTTTCTCTGATTGACTGTTTCGCAACAATATGGGGGTTGTTTGTGCGCCGGCTCAAAGCGATAGATGCGCTGAAACCTTTTACGCATGCGCGGAGCGAGCTTTGTAGACCAATCACAGCGCTTGCTGGCATGTATGCGGCCCCAGGCATCATTAAATGTTAAACTTGCTTTGTCAGTGCACTACGTATTTCATAAGTCGATTTTTGACCAGTTTATTACTTCTAACATGGATCGGTGGCTGAAGTTAGGCTCATTGAAGAAGAGTGCAGTTTCTGCATCACCTTCACAATAAGGGAAGTTTCCTGTTGAAATGAATGAGGAGGGAGGACGACTATAGGAAGAACAATCACAAGAAGCTCCACAGCCGGATTTGTTATGTGAAAACGGTGCAAGTATCCTGTGGAAGTGGAATAACCAAGAAGTGTAAGTATAACAAAAGCTATTTAGAAATGAGCTTTATGGAGACAAAGTAGGGTAAAGCTCGGTGTGTAATTTGTGCGAGAGTCCTTCCAAACAGTTCAATGGTTCCAGTTAAATTGAAGGTACTCACTCAGATTTCCAGGCTAAAGATATCGATTTTTTCTAAAGGAAGTGTGCTGAACTGGCTGCTTCTCAGCATTGCATGAAAACTGGTGCAAAAACAATCAATGAAAATTCATTAAAAGCTTCTTTCTTGGTTAGTTATCGAGTGGCCAAAACAGGCAAAGCTCATATCATTGCAGAAAATCTCATAAAGCCGTTTGTTAACGATATTGTTTATTGCATGCTAGATGAAAAGGCAGTAAAGCTTGTATCTTCGGTGCCATTGTCAAACAATACTGTCATGAGACGCATTGCTGACATTTCAAATGATGTGAAAGACACTCTTGTTTCTCGCATCCAACACAATTCATTTTCTCTGCAGGTAGATGAATCCACTGATATTGCAGGATTAGCTATTTTATTGGCTTTTTTCCGTTATTAACATTCTGGATGTTTTGAGGAGGACCTCTTATTGTGCAGACCACTACCTGCCAACACAACAGGTGCTGAAATATTTTGTCAATTGGATGATTTTTTAAGGACTAACGAAGTTTCATGGTCTAATTGCATAGATGTGTGCACAGATGGAGCAAAAGCTATGATGGGTCCTACAGTCAGAGCAATAACGAAGATAAAAGAAAACGCCAAGAATTGCAGCAGTAGTCATTGTGCTCTCCACAGATGCGCTTTAGCTACGAAACAAATGCCTGTTTTGTTCAAGAAAGTTTTAGGCGGATCAATTCAAATCATTAACTACATAAAATCAAGGCTGTTGAAGTCAAGACTTTTCACAATAGTGTGTGAAGACATGGGAAGCCTTCATTGTTCCCTGCTTCTCCAGTCAGGAGTGAGGTGGCGCTTACATGATTGTACGAATTAAGATTGGAAGTCTTAGCTTTCCTTTTGGAGCATAACACAAAATTAGACCTTATTAATGACGAAAATTGTCAGTGTATACTTGCCTATTTGTTAGATATTTTCTCCAAAATGAACAAAATTAGTATTTAACTCCAAGTGCAAAGTGAAACAAAGGTCACTGCTATCGACAGAGTTCCAGCATTCAAGAGGAAAATCAATTTTTGGGCAGAGATTTTTGAGGAGGGGGAGGTCAAGTGTTTTCCTCTTCTCAAGGAGTTTTTGAAAAACAAAACATTGGCGCTAGGGAAGAGTTTGCTTCATCAAATCCTGGAACATCTCTGAAGTTTGATGTCATTGTTGGAGCATTATTTCCCAAAAGCTGAAGATGAGAAGCTGCAGAAATGCGAATGGGTGGTCAACCCATTCACTGTAACCAAAAAGCCAAACATTCTATCATTAAATGAATATGAGTTGTTGATAGAAATTGCCACAGACCCTACCTTGAAATCAAGGTTTGACACTGATGGTTACTCACACTTTTGGATCCGTTTGAATAACAAGAAATACTACCCCCGTTTGCCACAACATACATGTGTGAACTGGATTCTCGATCTATGCTGCCCACAGAACTAAGTACCAAAGCTGTCTAGATGCAGAATCAGACATCCATCTCCAGTTGTCAAGAATTGAACCCAACTTTTCAAAATTGTGTCAGCAGAAGCACCTTCAGTCATCACATTAGGATTCCATTATTATTCCTACAGACTCATCTATAGTAAAGAAGAAAGCATTTTACTTCGTAGATGCTCAGTGGACGTACCTGAACTCTAACTCTGTAGGAATTTTGTTTCTGTCTTCTATCATTCACAAAGTAATTATTAACTGAATTCTGTTGCCATTTATATTTTTGTCACGAAAATTAAAATGATCTCTAAAGCTAATTTCTTTTCTTTATAATAAATTCCGTCCTTTCATTTAATAATATGGCCTGCTTATACTTCAAGTACAATTACTTGCTATTACTATGACACTATATTGTGGCAACTGGCTGCTAGTGAAAACAAATGAGGTCTTTACATGTGCCACCTTGTAAAAGGTAAACCACCTCTGCCAGAATTATTTCCTTTGAGGAAAAAAGTCTTACGGTCTGTGGAATGCTTTGTCTTCTTATATAGAAATAAGAGTGTCCATTTGTTTGTTTTCCTTATTTCTTTACAGTCGAGACTGACTGCCGCAATATAGTGTCCAAGTAGTAGTTGAAGTTGTCAGCTGTGGCTAAACTATTGCCACGCTGCCTGCCAGTTGCCAGCTACCAACTGACAATCCACTGTTGCAACATGGCCTGCTAGCAGCCGGCTATTGACTGACAGCTGCCATTCAGTAGATACAAAAAGACTTAAAAATAACTAAACTTTCCAAGCTGTTTACATTGGCACGAAAATTGATTGTGGAACTGGAAAACGGCTTTATAAAAGTGTTTACCTGACAAACCAAAAGTGGAACTGGGACATCAGCTTATGAAATCCAGTTTTGGAAATGCATGTAAACTGGGTGAATGTATTCCCACACATTGCACAACAGATGTCACAGTAGTCCTTTAAAGGTAATTCCTTGGCCCCTTTTATTCCGTGATGTGTTTGTATCCCGAATCATGGATCTGCCTCTTTTCTTCACAGCCACGCAGAATGGCCGCGCAGTCTAAGACGCCATGTTGTCGTGAGTTGAGCAGCCTCTACTGCCGGACGTTCGAGTCCTCCCTCGGGCGTGTGTGTGTGTGTGTGTGTGTGTGTGTGTGTGTGTGTGTGTGTGTGTGTGTGTGTGTGTGTGTGTGTGTGTGCTTAGCAGAAGTGAAACTTAGGTTAATAGTGTGTAAGACTAGGGACTGATGACCTCAGCACAGCTAAGTCCCATAGACTTTACATGCATTTGAACATTTTTCTTCGGATTTCACAGAAACCCTGCACACGCAAAACGCGCGCGTGAGCGACTGTTACGAAATATGCACAACAGTAGCCAAACAGTGGAAGTGAAGAGACCACAAGCGCAACGAACAGTTTGGATGGCGTTGATTGCTCTTGCAGAAAGACAGTTCCAACGTGTGAAATGTCAATTACCAAGTAATTTTAATGAGGCTATAGTGTGTTGAACAAAGGGAATAAATCCACTAGTAAGTGTGTGGATACAGTGGGAATTCAAATTGAATCGTTAATTTCAAGTTGTTTTCATTCATCTCTAAACCAAAGACTATTGATTCTTTGGGGGGGGGGGGGGGGAGGAGAGGGGGAGGGTCATTGGGAACATGGCTTTTGCATTAAGAAGCTTCCAGTTCCCATGGGTTTTGCTCTGAAATTTAAAGTTACTGTCCTCTTGACTGACTGGGGATACACCATGGATTTTCTACTGGAGAAGGGGTCCACTGGCTGAAAAGGTTGAGGAGCCCTGATTTGGAGGAATGAGGAGGAGGAAGTACAAGAGCAGTTGGACATATGGGAATGAACAGTACAAGAATATGGAATGAAATTTAGTGTAAGAAAGAGTGAGATGATTATCACAACAAGAAAGGAGGAGAGAGGAACCACGGGAATAACAATTGGTGGGGAACGATTGAGGAGAGTGGGGAGTTTCAAGTATCTAGGAAGCTTGATACAGGAAGATGGAAAAAAGGACAGAGAAATAAATGGGCTGGGGAGAAAAGCAGAAGCATTTTGGAACTGTCAGAAGCCTGATATGGAGCAAAGATGTACCCCAAATCAGTAAAGAGGTTATATACCAGTCATACTATGCCCCGATCCTGACATGCATCAGAAACCTGGGTTATGAAAGATAGAGAGAGAAGCAAAGTACAAGCTAGTGAGATGAAATTCTTGAGAAACAGTATTAGAGTGACAAAGATAGATAGGTTAAGAAATGAGAGAATCAGACAATTAATGGAACCATTACAGGAGGAGATGGAAAAATCAAGGCTGAGATGGTATGGACACGTTAAGAGAATGGTGGAGAAGAAGATACGCAGGATGATACACTAGATGAAACTCGAAGAAACGATACAAAGAGGAAGACTGAGCAACAGATTGCTGAAAGGAGTAGAGGAAGGCGTCCAGAAGAAAGGAGAAGACTGGAACAAGGCGAAGACGGAGACATGATGGCAAGGCAGAAGACGATGGAGAGGCTTATGTCCCAAACAGACCCAGTCAGAGGCTGAAAAATGTCAAAGAAGATTATTATTATGATGATGGCGACAACAAGGTGTGGCAATAAAGAAACCGCACTAGTTATTGTGCTCATGTCTTGCTTCATCGATGACGAGGAGGAGAGTGTGGGGAATAGCTTTGAGACTCTCCCTGACATGCATACAAAATTTTATGTAACTGTGGTGGTTAGTTTGGCTGTGAGCCGTCTTAGAAACGGGTTGTGTGTCAGAACTCTGTCAAAATTTTGCTTTGCTCCAAAATGTAACAGTGTGTTAACATCAAATTCCTCACAAAACTTGGAAAATCCACTACAGAAACTTGAGTTTTGTTGAAACAAGTTTATGGGTATCACTGCCTATTTCGTACGCAAATTTATGAGTGGGTTAAGAGGGTCAAGGGCACAAGGGAAGACATCAAAGATGATCCGAAATCGGGCCGTCCTTCCACTTCGAAAACTGAACAAAATGTGGAGAAGATAAGTAGAATTGTTCGAGAAGACTGCGGCCTGAGCATTCAAGCAATTTCAGAACTTGCCTGAATCAATAAGGAAACTGTTAAACAGATTTTGCATGATAATATGGACACGACAAAGGTTTGTGCTAAATTGGTGTCAACCGCACACAAGAGGAAAAGCAACATGGAGTGGACTGCTGTGCTGATACTCCTGAGAACATTGAAAATTGACCTGATTTCCTCAGCAAAGTAATTATGTGTGATGAAACATAGATATTCCAATATGTTCCAGAGACTCTTTTTAAGTGGCAAATGATGCATTGGAAAAGAAGAAAGTGTGCTTGAACGAATGAAAATTCAAAGCAATGATGGCTGCCCCCCTCCGATATCCAAGAGGTTATCTACAATGATTGGATGCCTGAAGATCAGACTGTCAGTGAAGCTTATAATAACTGTTCTGAAGACCCTCTGTGACTGTGTGCAATGAAGGAGACCAGATCTGTGGAAGAATTGCTAATGGATTCTTCGTCAAGACAATGCGGTGGCCATAACGCGATGTCTATGAAGAGGTTTTTGGTGAAAAACTACATTCCAGTGGTGGAACAGCCACCTTATTTGCTTGACGTAGCACCATGCAACTTCTTTCTCTTCTCGAAACTGAAATCTGCACTCAAAGAAACAAGGTTTGAGTTCGTGCATGCAGTGAGAGAAAAAGTTAAGAGAGTCCTCAACAGCATAACAGAAAAAGACTTACAGCAGTGCTTCCAACAGTGGAAAATTCGCACAGAGGGGTAAAGGGATTTGGGAGGGGACTACATTGAAGGGGACAACATTTCAGTTGTGCAAGTTTTTTTTCAAAAAAGAGTAGGAGCAGGAGTCCGGCTTCCTTATTACCGCACCTTTTACTGTAGAAAAATTCGTAGCTGACGTGAAGACGAAGCTTCTTGTTATCTTCTAAAATGCTGCATGTAAAGCCAGTCAGTCAGGTTTTGTGCAGACCGCACTTTTATAATTTCATGGGGAGGGGGGTTGCGGGGAGTCATTCACTTTGGTACCCCTGTTTTTAGTAGGATAATGAGAAGACTGTTAATATAATTTGGATTCCATCTGGAACTAATAGTGTGATTTAGCCCCTTGTTAAGAAACTTTTTCAACAGTCTAAACATTGGGGGAAGGCGGTACTAGCTAATATCTGAGTGCACTCTGGGGTAATGCTCACAGAAAGGTTGGCAACTACTGGCCTAAACAGCTGGAATGTTGACACTGCATTTCTTTTCAGTGTATTCTTCCTGTGAGAAAAATTTCAGGTTAGTAAGTGATGCAACCATCTATGGAGGTAAGGCTGGCACAGATGGAAATCTTCCATGGGCAACAGTTAGCAAAATTTCAGGAAATCTCGTCAAGTTGATCATCAGAGGCCAGCCTGTCTGGCTGTTAGTCAAATGGGGCTTGCTTTTCCCTTTGCTGAATGCCTATCGTCGCCCACTCAGTAAGACTGTCTTCCAATATGTGAAAGTGGTTGAGCTGAAGGTCACAAATGGAGGAATATTTCCAACTGACAGGAACATGTGTTGGAAGAAATAACTATCAATGATAGATCACATCTCTGTGAATTGTCCGTTTAGCAGAATGTAGTCATAATATTATTCTTAGATGGGAATTCTTGCAGGCAGCACTAATGGTCAAAGAATTAGGGAGGTCAAAGCTCCACATTGATGATGTTATTCCAGTAAGCACGATTAGAAAAGATTGCTGTGGATGGTTGTTTGCTGTTGAAGACATTGTTATTCCACTGTCATCAATTACATGAGTTCGAGTCATCAGTCGAGATGCTCAGTTAAACTGTGAAGATTTTGTTGATTACAAAAAGCTACTCATGCTCACAACAGAAGTCTTCCCCCAGGCAGTTGAATTTACAAATCATCACTGTAATACTCACATGTTGATCGAACCTATAGGCACAAATGTAGCAGCCCACCTCTGAATTTCTTTGATGTCTTCCTTTACTCTGGCGTGGTAGGGATCTCAAACACTTGAACAGTACTCAAGAAAGATCACACTAGTGTGTTATATACTGTCTTGGTCTCATTTACAGATGAGTCACACTTCTCTGATATTCTCCCAATAAACTGAAGTCTGCCTGTCGGCTGCATCATTTCTGTGTATAGAGAATAACAGTCGTCCTATCTCACTTCTGTTGGGCCCTTCTGACGATACCCTTGTTTCGATGAACACTTGCCATGAAGGACAGTGTAGTGGGTTCTTCTACTTAAGAAGTCCTCAAGCCACTAATGTGTCTGGGAACCTATCCTGTATGCTCAAACTTTTGCTAAAAGTCTGCAGTGGGGAACCGCATCAAATACCTTTTGGAACTCTATAGAAATATGGAATGTGCCTGTTGCATTTCGTCCATAGTTAGCAGGTATAGTGAGAAAAGGGCAAGTTGAATTTTACATGAGTGACACTTTCTAAAACTGTGCTGGTTCGTGGACAGAAGCTTTTCCATCTTGAGGAAATTTGTTATATTTGAACTGAGAATATGTTCAAGAATTCTGCGGCAAACCGATCTCAAGAATATTGGTGTGTAATTTTGTGGGTCCGATCTTTTAGCCTTGTTATATGCAGGAATCATCTGTGCTTCTTTCCAGTAGTGTGAGACTTTGTGCTGGACGAGATTTGCAATAAATGCAAGTGAGGGGCTGTGCTATAGAGAACTCTTCGTAAAACCAAATTGGTATCATACTGGAACTAAATGATGTCCAGGACTCATTTTGCTAACTGATGCAGACAACTGCTTATCTGCTTGTTCTAGCAAAAATACTCTCCTAGCCTTCCTGATGGATTTTTTAGCTTTAGTTAGTTAAATGATGATGGCGTCCTCTTGGGTAAAATATTCTGAAGGTAAGATAGTCTCCCATTCGAATCTCCAGGAGGGAACTTCTCAGGATGATGACATCAGCAAAACAAACCTGGTGCTCTATGGATTGCTGCGTGGAATGTCAGATCCTGTAATCAGGCAGGTTGGTTAAAAAATTTAAAAAGGGAAACGGATAGGTTAAAGTGAGATATGTGGGTATTTGTGAAGTTCGGTCGCAGGAGGAACAAGATTTCTGGTCATGTGAGTACAGGGTTATAAATACAAAAACAAATAGGGTAATGCAGGACTAAGTTTAACAATGATAAAAAATATGTACACGGATAAGCTACTATGAACAGCATAGTGAATGCATTGTTGTAGGCAAGATAGATATGAAGCCCACATCTGCCACGGCAGTACAAGTTTATATGCCCACTAGCTGTGCAGATGAAGAAATTAAAGAAATGTATGATGCCGATTAAAGAAATTATTCAGATAGTTAAGAGAGAAGAAAATTTAATAGTCATGGAGGACTGGAATTTGATAGTAGGAAAAGAAAGGGAGGGAAAAGTAGTAGGTGAATATGGGCACAGGTATGGATAGAGGAAATCGCCTGGTAGTATTTTGCACAGAGCATAATTTAATCATAGCTAACACTTGGTGTAAGAATCATGACAGAGTTTCTATACATGGAAGAGGTCTGGAGACACTGAAAGGTTCCAGGTAGATTATATACTGGTAAGACAGAGATTTAGGAACCAGATTTCAAATTGTAAGACATTTCCAGAGGCAGATGTGGATTCTGATTGCAATTTGTTGTTTATGAACTGTAGACTAAAACTGAAGAAACTGCAAAAAGGTAGGAATTTAAGGATATGAGACCTGGATAAACTGAAAGAACAAGACTTTCAGACAAAGCATCAGGGAACTGCTGACAAGAACAGGGGAAAGAAATCAGTAGAAGAAGAATGGGTAGCTTTGAGAGATGAAATAGTGAAGGCAGCAGAGGATCAAGTACGTAAAAAGATGAAGGCAGTAGAAATACTTGGGTAACAAGAGATATTGAATTTAATTGATGAAAGGAAAAAATATAAAAAATGCAGTAAATGAAGTGGTGAAAAGGAATACAAACATCTCAAAAATGATAACGACAGGAAGTGCAAAATGGCTAAGCAGGGATGTCCAGTGGACAAATATAAGGATGTGGAAGCATTTATCACTAGGGGTAAGATAATGCCACTTACAGTAAAATTAAAGAGACCTTTGGAGAAAAGAGAACCACCTGTATGAATGTCAGTTGCTCAGATGGGAAACCAGTCATAAGCGAAAAAGGAAAGGTGGAAGGAGTACGTGGACGGTCTCTACATGGGCGATGTACTTGAGGCCAATATTATGGAAATGGAAGAGGACATGGATGAAGATGAAATGGGAGATGTGATACTGTGTGAAGAATTTGACAGAGCACTGAAAGACCCAAGTCGAAACAAGGCCCTGGGAGTAGACAACATTCCATTAGAACTACTGATAGCTTTGAGAGACCCAGCCATTACAAAATTCTTCCATCTGGTGAGCAAGATGTATGAGACAGGTGAAATACATTCAGACTTGAAGAAGAATATAATAATCTCAATCTCAAAGAATGCAGGTGTTGACAGGTGTGAAAATTACCGAACTGTCAGTTTAATAAGTCATGGTTGCAAAATACTAACACGATTCTTTACAAATAAAAGGAAAACTTATAGAAGCTGACCTCATGGAACATCAGCTTGGATTCCATAGATATGTTGGAACATGCAAGGCAATACTGTCCGTACAATTTATCTTAGAAGATAGGATACGGAAAGGCAATCCTACGTGTCTGGAATTTGTAGACTTGGTAAAAGCTTTTGACAATGTCAACTGGAATACTCTTTCAAATTCCGAAGGTGGCAGGTATAAAATACAGGGAGCGAAAGGCTATTTACAAGATGGTTCTCATAAGAGTTGAGGAGCATGTAAGGGAAGCAGTGGTTGAGAATGGAGTGAGGCAGGGTTGTAGCCTATCCCTATCTTACTCAATCTGTATATTGAGCAAGCAGTAAAGGAAACAAAAGAATTTTGGAGTAGGAATTAAAATCCATGGAGAAGAAATAAAAACTTTGTGGTTTCCCGATGATGTTGTAATTCTGTCAGAGACAACAAAGGACCTGGAACAGCAGCTGAACAGAATGGACAGTGTCTTGTAAGGAGGATATGAGACAAACATCAAAAAAGCAAAATCAGGATAATGGAATGTAGTCGAAGTAAATCAGGTGATGCTCAGGGAGTTACAGGGTGCGGCAGTCAAACCTTCATTTGTTATTAGTGTGCTGAAGTGTTGGAAGTAGTGGGGGCGAGTAACCATGGTCGCCACTGCGTTCCACAACACAAAGCATTTCAGTAGCCACAGAGCAGTGGACTAAGCAACAGTGGTCATTTGCAATGAAAGCATTCTACTAAAGCGGTAGCTATGTAGCTGTTCAGTGTCATTTCCGGGCGCATTTTCAAATTAATCGTAATAGGCTGGTGCATTCAGTTAATTCAATAAAAACTTCGTTGAAAACTTTGAAAACGTCAGTGAAACAACAAGGAAAAGAGGCGGCAGAGTGAAGACAGTGTGTACTCCCACGAATGTGGAACGTGTAAGAATTGCTGTGGGAAGAAGCCCCCAGATGTCAGCGTGTAGACCGAGTACTGCGCTTGGAATTTCTGGCAGGACTGTCTTAAGGATTTTGAGGTTAGACTTACATCACCACCCATACAAAATCAGGGTGTATACGACCTGGGACAACCAGGAGATCTGGGAAAAACCCGGGAATTTTTTCATCCGGAAAAAAAAACCGGGATATTTTTAGAATTCCGGGAATTTTTCATTGTTTTACTTTACAGTTAATTTTTTGTAATTTTGACTGGTAAGAACCTAATCTCTAACAAAGCATATTACTGTATCCCGCTACTGCAGAATAATACTTCAACAATAAATCATAAACGAGAGAAAAAAAATGAAAATAACTTAAATTGCATAGGAAATGTGCCATCTGCAACAACTGCACACAGTGCTCATGCAAGCGTCTGCCAATTGAAAATGTGTCAAAGGCTTTAGGAAGTCTATGCAGTGCTTCATAACAACAAATTGCCTCCAATGAGCGTGAAGTCACAACTGTTTACATTGGATTCGTTCTAGAGTTATGAGCCGGCTCGTGCGCATGCACAGTTGAGTCACATTTGAGTAGCAGATTCTTCCGCTTCCGGCTACAAGAATGTTGCTGTTGGCTGTGCAAGAAGTTGCAGCAAGCAGCTAGATGCTACCAGGAAAAGGGGGCGCCAAATTCATATTCTTGAGGGGAAAAAAAACTTGTTTCACAAAGCGCCTAGCATCCAGCGCACGTTTGACTATCGATTATTCATATGAGTTTGAAACGCTTCCCTGTTGGTTTTTGAACAGAGTTTAAATTGATTTCTGAATGAATCTTAAGTCGACTTTTGGATGCATGCATTGTGTACATGATGACTCTTGTCAGAAGAATCCTTGTCATCTAGAAATAAACTTTCGCAGACGAAAGGGGACGGGGCTATACTAGCTGAGGGAGTAAAGCCGAACGGATGAATGCCAATCGCTGTCTGATTATGTGGTTGGTTGGGTTTGCAAATGATCAGTATTGTTATAATTACTAGTGAAATCCATACATTCAGACTACCAGAATGGAAATAAACGATTGACAGGAATAACAGGTGAGAAAGATTACTTATTATCTTCTCGGTGTATCCAAGAAAATGAAATTTTGCCTGAACATTTTTGGCCAGATCGATACACTAGTAAGGACCAGTAGTACAGTCCCCGGCTAGCAGCCAGTAAGTTCCGTTCTGGAAGAACGCGGAAAACATTGTTCGAAGACGTAATAACACCTAACCGGAAAATAATCGCGGGATAAGTAAACCTGTGATTCTGGCAGGGTTAGTGAAGTTGATCGCCGAACAAATTTTGACAGTGGCACCATTAAACGATTCCAAATTTATATAAAAATTTCGTGATACTACTTTATGATCTCATGCTTGAGAAGCTGGTGCGTATGAATGAAATGTGAAACTATTTCCTAACAGAAAACTTTTTGCTTGTAGTAGGCCTAATAGGCATTTGTTATTGGTACTTCGTGAATTATATTCTGTAGTGTTATAAAAATGGCCATTTGTGCCAAAACAGTCTCGTTTATTTGGTGCGTTACAAAATTGCTGCCATATTAGAAAAGCCTATTTTGTTTTATCTGGCAGACAGTGACAAAATAGACGTAATCAGATCGAGAAACCACACCAGTCGTGGGTGTTATTTGCATTAACAGCTTTTTCAGTATTAGGTAACAACATTTTGATTTTTCATGTAGCAAATCGTTTGACGAACTTTGATGAGGTAATAGATTCTTTCGCAGGAAGGAAAGCACGCCATGTAAAGCTGTATCAAGATTAGAGAGAAATAAAATGCTAGGAGCTAAAGTTTGAAGAAATGTGTAATTTCTTGCTTATCTCTTGTCAGTATTGGTTTTATATATCCTATATTTAATTTTGTGTCGCACAAAATAGCAAGTTATTAACTAATAAGCAATAAAGAGTTCAGAATTTCTAAAGAGTTGTTCTCTCGATTACAAGTAATCCCAGCCGCTATTAATTGGGAGATTTTTTAAAGAGGGGCCGACTGGGAGCAGGAGAGGCACCACAGGACATTTCAATTTCCACTCTTCTGAATATAGTTTGGACGTGTGGTAGAAAAATGCTTCATGAAGAGGCGTGGTACTGCACTTTTATCACACTTAAGACCAAGTGATATATCTTACATTTCCTCGCATACATATGTTTTATATTTCAGACTTTTCAGAAAGATGTGCGCAAACAGATGTACATATTTTGAAAATTCGATTTTTTGTTAGTATTGACCCGCTTCGCAAATGTCGTAGATCCGGGGCTGATGCGCAGAGCAGTCTGAGGAATGGTGGGTAGTCTCCACGTGACCCGTGTTTACATTTAGTGATTTTGCTATTCCCCTTTGCTTAGTCGCACGTCAAATGAAAACAAAACAGATATCTGTGGCCGGGAGCTATCAAGTGAATTACAACACATTCACATAGTTACGGAAGGTTGAAATATGTCATTAGTTTCAGATTTTACATTATTTCCACCTTTATGCCATAATAAAGAACCGAACATGATATAATTCAGTACTGGTGCTCAAAGAAAATTTACATCCTGAAAACCACACTGAAAAGGTTAACATCAGGTCGAGGTCTACTTCATTGGGAATCTGGACATACGAATGTGCCCTTTAGGTATGCACTTTAAATGCGCACATTTTAATATGGTTCACGAAATTCCGATGCTCTTGCAGTATCCTCTGATGTCTTGTGTCTTTTATGCCATAATGTATGATCTTTTAACATTTTACACGTACGCACATACGGGCTTCCTACGTCATGATAGCTACACAAGTGCGGTGTCGCCTGTTATCTGCGCTCTCTGGCAACTGCTGAAACGAACTTATTTCTAATAGGTCGCGGAAAAATTGTTGCGAATAGTGTTTGAAATGCGTTATTTTCAAAGTAAGTATCCTTTTACCTAAGTTGAACTATGTGCAAGAATGTACCATGAGTTTATTAAACCACAGAGTGTTTGAGTCTCATTTAAAAATCAACTCTTTGATGACGAGCCATTTAGAAGAATTTCAAACCCTGAAGATCAGACATTTATGTCATTATTAAAAATTTTACCAGCACATTTATGTGATATATCTTAAAGTGTAACACGCACAAAAAAGTTCAACAGTATATGCTAAAGCTTAGCTTCTCTTGCAGCTTGAGTCCAGTATTGTATGTGAAAGCTTTGCTTTTCTTGTAGCAACACTATGTATAGTAATTTAAACTATTAACTTTCCCTGTTTGTGTGTTCGTGCTACTTAACAGTGATGCTGCTGTTTGCTGCCTACATCACATGTCCTATGCTCTGAATATCCGCTGTCATCGGCTGGCGAGATCACGTGACATGAGTTACGAATGGCTTACAAAAGCACATCGAAATCTCGATTTCAATGATTCGGAAAATAACATGCGGTGTTTGATGGAATTCCTATGTATACTTTCATAATACGAAAATACACAGCGTATGTGTTGCTGCACATCAAAGATATTTCCAAAACGTGTCTTTTTCCCTGGGTTTCGTTTTCTAAAGTGCCGGGAAATTGTACATCCGTGTATAAAACCATAACCATTCAAAGGATTGACAAGGAAAAATATACTGTCAACCAGGAGAACGTGGATTTTTAACCGGGAAATCCGGGAATTTTTTTTTTCCTTGGCCACGTATACACCCTGAAAATCCAAGTGGTTGACGCTTTGAATTAACGACTTTGTGGACAGAATTTCTGTGAAACTCTTTTTCAAACGATTGAAGAAAACAAGGAGCTTGTTCACTAACTCTGGATGAGTGACGAGTCACATTTTCACCTCAATGGATATGTAAACAAACAGAACTTTAGATGATCAGAACCCTCACCAGCTCCATGAAAAACCCCTGCACTCGACCAGTGTAACAGTTTGGTGTGCAATGTCCTCATCAGGAATAACAGACCTTTACTTTTTGAGAATGAAAAACAGCAATTTGTTACTGTCAATGCTGAGCACTATTCAACAATGTTAAGGACATTCTTCATACCTCAGCTTTCTCAGTATGCAGTGAATGATGAAACATTATTTCAACAAGATGGAGCAACAAGTCACACAGCCCACGTGAGCATTAATGTCCTCAAAGAAGTTTTTCTTAACCAGGTGATTCCTAAGAATGGAGTGATGGCATGCCCCTTCCCTGTTCACCCGACATTACAGCTTGTGATTTTTTCTTATGGGGTTACCTTAAGAGAAAAGTGTACATACAAAGACCTCATAATGTTGGTGATGTCAAAGCAAGAATCTGGCTGGAAATTGAGAGAATTCCTCAGGGTATTTTCCGTCATGTGATGGACAGCTTTGTAAATCGCCTGTGAGAATGCCGTGATTGAGAAGGGTGTCATCTTGCTGATGTTATTTTCAAACAATGAAAAAAAATGTGTTGATGTGTCTTAAATGCTTTTTAACGTAGAATAAGATTTTATGAATAAAATTTTGATATCTACATTGTTTATTTTACAGTGATTTAAAAAATGTAGGTTTGACTGTCTCACCCTGTCGATTAGGAAATGACACACTGAGAGTGGTAGATTAGTTTTGCTATTTGGGGAGCAAAATAACTGACGATAGTTGAAGCGAAGTGGAGAAGATGTAAAATGTAGACTGACTGTGGCAAGGAAAATGTTTCTGAAGAATAAAAATTTGTTAACATCGAGTATGGATTTAAGTGTCAGGAAGTTTTTTTTATGAAAGTATTTATATGGAGTGTAGCCATGTGTGGACTTGAAACAAGGAAGATAATTAGTTTACACAAGAAGACAATACGAAGAAGGTTTTGGAATGTGGTGTTACAGAAGAATGCTGAAGATTAGATGGGTCGATCATGTAAGTAATGAGGCAGTACTGTATAAAATTGGAGAGAAGAGGAATTTTTACATAACTTGACTAGGAGGGGGGGGGGGGGGGGGATTGGTTGGTAGAATACGTTGTGAGGCATCAAGGGATCACCAATTTAGTATTGGAGGGCAATGTGGAGGGTAAAAATCGTAGAGGGAGACCAAGAGATGAATACACTAAGCAGATTCAGAAGGATTTAGGTTGCAGTAGTTCTTCAAGGATGAAGATGTTTGCACAGCACAGAGCAGCATGGAGAGCTGCTTCAAACCAGTCTCTGGACCACAACAACAACAACAGTCATTGTCACTATGATGACATTATAATCACACTTGCCTATCTCTTTCCTGAATCACCGATGAAGTCAGGCATGTTTTGAGGCTACAAGGTATAAAATATTTCCATTGTGTGTGGGCTGTCGAACTAGCTGCTCAAGACAGTTTTTGGAAAATGCATGTAAAAGTGTTCCACAAGATTGCGTGCCCACACAGCCTGCATTCTATCTGTAGATGTCAGAGTTTGTAATCAGTAGATTAAAGTCCCCTGCAACTAGAAACATAACTGTGCAATTTCTTCAGTGAAAAAAATAATAGCTTTTCGATTTGAGTGTAATTTCAGTTCACCTGCATTAACATCTTGGAAGGAAATGCTATTGGGTGTTCTACTCCAGTGACTTTTTCAGCAAAAACTGTCCCCAGTCCCTAGTCAGACATATCTTTTTACACTAGTACGATATGGAAGAATTAGATGCCATATGGCATGTTGGGTGGAGTAGTGCCTGTTTCAGGTCCTGAGAAGTCTTCTCACATCTGGAAGACCATTGGCACTTAACATCACTGTGGAGAAACTGATACAATGATTCAGCAATACCTGCCACATGAGGAATGAATTTTCTGTAATAATGCAGTTGGCTGAACACGGATTTAATTGCTTGGAATCTCTGGAGGCCGCTAGTTTCTTCATGGCCTCAACATTCTGCAGACTTTTAAGTGTATCTGAAAGCAAGTCCCAGATATTTCACGTGCAACGCGAAGAAAAATTTTTCCTTATTGTCTTTCAAATTAGCTCATTGGATCTCAATGAGCTAGGAGTCCCAATTACTTACTAGATCCTGTGCATTTTTAATAGTGACAATGATATCATATAGTTTGTTACCTGCAGAATGTGCCATGCGAGGTGTTCCAAACAGGGTTGGAAGATGACTGGTGCTCTAGTGGTTATGAAAGATAGACAGTTATACCAAAGAGATGTGTGCTTTATTGTTGGTGATGCTGGTTGATGGACTTGAGAAAACTGAGGCATATTTTGAGAAAAGATCATTCAAGTAGGAGCTTGTAACAAATGTTTACTTGTTGAACCAAGGATTTGCAAGCCAAGGGCATCGAACAAATCCAATTCCAAATTTTTTGTGGCTTACACGAGTCCGCAATGAGGATATGGGCTGTCAGAGAGGCTGCCTTGTACTGAACCCAAGTGCGTAACTAGAGCCTTTAATGTGTCAGTTCTATAGCTCTTCAGCTGGTCTGATTAAATTTGTGGAGGAAGGGTCACAGGTAGCAGTACATGGTTGAAGATCCAATATCAATTTGAAAAAAAGATTTGAGGTGGTGTTGGTCACTTCCAGTGTCAATGACTTATACCAGAGATAGGAAGAATGGCCTGGACATGGAGGACATTAGAACCATAGATGCAAGCAGTGTTGTCTGAATCAGATATTCATCTTCAAGGCTGATTGCCACACTTTAGCTTTCTGTTCTTTTTTGAACAGGCTGTTCATTTCACCCTGTGAAAGCAGCAATACCGATGCGGATGTATTACAAAACAATTACTACATTATGATAATTGCTGGGGGCATTGTTTACCCATGGGGAATATGCCCAAGGGAGGCATGGTCACTGAACGAGGTGGCGCAGTGATTAGTGCACTGGATTCGCATTCTGGAGGACATCGGTTCAATCCCACATCTGGCCCTCCTGTTTTAGGTTTTCTGTGATTTCCCTAAATCGCCTCAGGCAAATGCCAGGATGGTTTGGGCACAGCCGACTTCCTTCCCCATCCTTCTCTATTTGATGAGACCAAGGACCACTAGTTTGGCCCCCCCCTCCCTCCCCCCCCCTCCCAATCAACCAAAGGCATGGTCAGTGAAGCTGGCCAGCTTTGGGGGCAGAGTGGAGTGACCAATCAGGTTGGTTGCAAAGACCAGTAGTTGTTCCTGCAGAGTGACTAAGGGCCTGACTAACTGTTCAAAAGCATTGGTGAGGGAAGGCACATAGCTAAAGAAGGATCGTTGATCTTTAAGTGGTCATAATGAAGTCTTTCATCTTGACAGTGAACCACGATCGTAGCCCTAACCAACAATTCTTTGTATGATTGCTTGCACTGAGGGTTAGAACACTTGAAATTGCAGTGTCTTCAAAGGCCTTGCAACTGAGCTAAACTGTCTGTTTTGACTCTAGATTTTTGTCAAAAGCCTGGAATGCAGAGAGTACCATCTGAAGTCCCTTCACCAATGAATTGATGCGAGACAACTGTGCTGAGATTTCTGGTGGTGTGGTGTTGATGGCAGGCATCCGTAACATCAATTCTTCAGTGTGTTGCATATTTTGGAGATGCAGTAGTACGACTTGAGTGATAACTTCCATAGATGTCGACACCCTGGAACATAGAACAAATGTTAGTCTGCCAGAAGTGTGGAAGCCACTCAAAATAACACATCCTACCTGGGGCGACCACAAGCATGAAAATTTAGGTCCCATAAATAAACCTCATCACCATTTGAAGTGGTCCAAGTCAGCTCTGTGGCACAGAGAAACTCAAGCCCAGGCAAACAGTGTAAACCATGTTTATTAAAATTAACATTAACTTCAGTTCTTCAGAGCATAGGTGCACAACATAGATAGCAATTGACAATTAAGTCTCTGTTTTGAAGTGGAAAAGCAATGTATCTTCGATGTACTGTTAGCCACAGAAAACAGTCATAGTTTAGATTCAGTATGTTGGTACATGAGGAACAGAATGGCTAGTAACACAAAAAACACTGCATCAAGCCAAAATACCAAGTCCAGGAGTTCCACAGAGGCAAAGTCTTGACATAGCCGGAAGATGGCAGCTGACTGCTCCACTTCGCAGTGGAGGAGAAGATTCACAGTAAGTGGGCTTACATTAGGTGCCAGATTGCAGAATGACTCCAGGAGACCTGATTATGGACCTGCAGCACTGATCGGCATAATTATCCAGAGTGCTCATCCATGAAGAACTGGCTTTCTTCAGCCATGCAGACCTTGACCCTGTGGATGCGATTAGGTCCTTGCTGACTGCACACTCTCATGTCGATACCACTGCCTGTGACGTGGTACAGGCCACCTGCAATGCAATGCTGTTATGCACAGGGGCTTCATGTTACAAAGTGCCCAGTTCTTCCTAAATACCATTGTGAAGTGTCTTTGTAAGAACGATTACCTGTAAGAGTTTCATTCACAGTCAATGAAAATACATTGATCTCTTAGGAAAAAATCCAGTTTATTGTCTTTTGATCTACTGCTGTTACAACTTACATTGTACTCCGGTTGGTTGCGTAGGATTTTCAACACATCAAACATCTACATCTACATTTATACTTCGCAAGCCACCCAACGGTGTGTGGCGGAGGTCACTTTACGTGCCACGCTAAAGCTTTTCATGATCATATCAACTTGATACTAGATGCTTTGAGATCAGATGACATTGATGGTTAAGACAACATGATTGCTCCTCATACTACTGTAGCATGGTTTTCATCTTATAACACAGTCAGTTGTTTGGCTCTTGTGCAGAGAAATTTGCTATAATAACTCATAAAAAAATTGGTCACTGTGGTGTAGTTATGAGTGCTAGTGGTACTTATAGTTGTGCATTCATTCCATAGATTCAAACAGTAGATCCCCTGGCGAATTCAGCATGGTAACACCAGTAGGTTGATACTACATTTACAAGTATGTCACCAGGTACCTGTAGTAATAGCAGTAGTAGTAGCAGTAGTAGTAAATTTAACCATAGATTCTCATCTAGCTGTACACACTGCACACATTTTTGATGGATGTATATTATTGCTCAACTAACTAATTTTTGCTGTAGAAATTACTTGCTGCAATGGAAATTTGAAACTGATGTAGATGAAGGGTTAAACTCCAATCATCCTTTGTATAAACAGAAAGCAATCTGATGGTCAAACAAGCATTATGTTTTGAAGTGATTTTTTAGGGATCACTTGCTGATAGTGTTCTATGTTACACATGAGACATCTAAAATTTCCAGTGGATTTTTAAATGACTGACAGCTGAGGCATCTGGACGTGTGAGCAATACGCTAAAGCTTTTCATGATCATAATCAACTGGTGGGGTAGTGGGACTTCTCTTTATGAACTTACAACTTTCAAATGTTGATATAATGCCTCCGACAAGTGTCATTGTGAAGATCTTTTGCTGGTCAAGACACCCAGTCGCAGGAGATGTGATGTAAAATGACTCACATCTGGAGATTTACAAGTCTGATAGATCATAGGCCATTCAGATGTGTTTGACTGTAGTGAAATAGTTAAGTAATTTTTCAGCTTAGAATTATCAAGGTCGTAGGAAGTGTTATTTCATAAAGGCTATTCTAAACTATTTTGGATGAAATTTTAGCTTTGAATATTTAATAACATGAAATGGAAATATGGCAGGAAATTAAACAGTTCATGTGCTGCGCAGTGGAGACTACATAACACTTTACGCAATACATCTACATGTTACAGCAAAATTTGTAACAAATTATCCCATGTTTCATCAAAAGTTATAACAAAATGCCCAATGTTACACCAAAAACTGTAAGAAATTTCTCCATGTTACAGCGAAGTTCTAACAAATTGCCCAGTGTTTCAGGAAAAATTTTAATAAAATGCCGCCTGTCTCAGCAAAAGTGAAATTGAAAAAATTCCCCACGTTACAGTAAAATTGTAACAAAGCCTCCCATGATACTCGTACATAAAAAGTTGTAACAAATTACCCAACATATCACAATCATACAGCAAAATTCACTGAATGTATGGAAACAGCAGATTTCCATGAGAGCCTTAGGTCAGACCACAGAACTACCACAGCAGTTGGTACAAGTTGTGCACACTCATGCACAAATTGTGCTGATATGCAGGCTATTAGTAGCTGTAATGTCATAAGTTTCAGAATGTTCAATGCTGTTGCCACATACCTCTTAGTTTCAACAGCCATATCCTAAATCATTTTCCCTGAGGTCACATGGTTTAACGGGTGTTTGATGAATTTACAGCTCACAAACATTCCATAGCTATCTCTCTGTGTGGATGTCAGAATTAACTTGTTTTATTGAGTTCTTGTCACAGTGAAAGTAGGTGACTTGTGCTAAGTATACAATCCAAGATGATCAATAAGTTTGAAATCCAAGAGGGCGATCCGGTATGGCAAATCTATGGTGTTACAATTCAGGACATGACTGCTAACGTCAGAATCCAAAATGCCGATGGTAGGTGGTGGATGATAGGATACAGGCACTGTCCGCAACATTACCACTTTCTGTGGCCCTGCAGCTGCCTACCTCCACCTGTCATCCTCGGCACCCAGGCTGCCAACTGGTAGATTCAACACTTATGCTCTGTGCACTGTAGTGAAATGTTCATCATCATGAAGCATCATCAGGATCTGTCACTTCCAGACAGAAAAAACTGAGTCACACATTTGGATGTAAGTACTAATCCATTCCTCTCTCGCTTATTATTATTATTATTATTATTATTATTATTATTATTATTATTATTATTCATTATGTGAATATGCATAAAAATTATTTAACATTATTCTGATGTATTTGATACAAATGTTCTATATTGTTAGTGTATAGATTTTTGTACTTTGTGAAGTGTGGGAAATAAATCATTATCATTAAAGCATTGTCACTCTGTTTTTCCACATCAACCCTATTTATCACTCTCGGATATTTTCAAAATAGCTGCTTTTATATGCTTTAAATTCAGCTTGTATTGCATGCTAACTAATTGGAGCACTGACTTAGGCCTGCTTCTGTAAATTCAACTTGTTTGGAATTTCTGTCTAGAAGTAATACTAGCTGACTGAGGTGTAACATACATACAGACACTTGTCTAACTTTCCTCCTTGTCATGAACTTTATGTTCCAACACACTTGACATCATCAGGGCATTTAAAACATGTTCACTGTTCATTAAGTGTGTACAGGTGATCTGTATTGCAGTGTAAAAGCTGCACAGATTCATATCACTTGGACACTTTAAATATGTACACCATGTTTGATCTTGAGATGTTAACTTCGTCATATCAGCTTCCAAACATGTCCATGTGGATGCATTGTCGTTGCTGAAAATGGTCATGCAATCCTTGGTGTAGTTCAGATTGCCTCACAATTGATCCTGCTCCACATCACAAAACTGCATATTTGCGCATTGCCAGACATCTCTATTTCTACTCTAACTTCAAAACCTATACAAGTGCTAAATCAACATTAACTTGCTTAGATTCATTGGCAGTCAACTGATAAGTAGTGTGGATCAACAGCATTCTGAAACAGCTTAGCTGAGGCTCAGTGAGTGATGCAAACATTGGATATAGTGGAAACTTAGTCTGCAAACAATCCTGTGTCCTGCTCCTATATAACATACGTCAACTAAAGTTTTGCATCAGCCCCTGCATGCTGTGGAAATGTGTTGCTATTGCGACTGCTCCTGCACTGATCAGGTCATCCCAACATTGTTTGTAAACACACACTTTTACCATGAGCACTACCTATGGTAGAATGCCACACTCAAATGGACTGCAGCATTTAATTTGAGAGTAAATCACTATTAGGGATGCATTAGAGATGATGTATATTGGTAGATGAGGAGGCCATACAATGTCCTGAATGAGGATCATCTTTAACTTCCGCCCAACCTTTTTTAAACCATTTGAACCACACGTAACACCGAGTGCGATTAAAGAACTGATCACTGTAGACTTCCTGCTTCATTTGGTGTGTCTCTGTAAAAGTTTTCTTGAGTTTCATGCAAAATGTAAGGCAGGCGGGTTGCTCCTCTGCCTCTGTCATCTCGAAATCCGCAAACTGTGCGACCCAGCGTTCTGCTCAACTCAGCACTGAAAGATAACTAACATACATACAACAATGAAGCTTCCGGCAGCTATACAGTAAACACAGGCGTGTACACGGATGCCAACGGCATTTCGTTCCAACACAACATTGGCGCAAAATTACGAATGTTCGAGGATTTTTTTTAACAGACCTCATATTTCGTGATAGTCGGTATCTTGACCAGCAAAAGATCCCCTCCACAATCGCACATGCTGAGGGAGTTATATCGGCATTTGCCATAAAATTGTTTAAAAATCCTAATGTAACCTTGTACGTTCATAAAAAGAAGTCCCACTGCCCAGTTGATTATGATCATGAAAACCTTTCGCATATTGCTCACACGTCTAGATTCCTCAGGTGTCAGCCATTTAGAAATCCGCTCGAATTGTCCGATGCCTTATGTGTAACGTAAAACACTTGCAATTTAGCGAGGGATCCCTAAAATATCACTTCAAAACCTAATGATCACCTGAACATTATTAGATCGCTTTCTGTGTACACGAAAGATGATTGGAGTTTAACGCTTCGTCTCCATCAATATCAAATGTCCATCGCAGCAAGTCGTTTCTACAGCAAAAATCAGTTAGTTGTAGAATAATACAGTCATCCATCAAAAATGTGTGCAGTGTGTACAGCTAGATGAGAATCGATGGTGACATACTTGAATCTGTAGTATTAACCTACTGGTACTAGCATGCTGAATTCGTCCGGGGTCTATGGAACGTATGTACAACTATAACTACTACTAGCACCAACGACCTATATATGTACCTCCTTGACTAGCCCCCCTAACTGCGCCACAACAACCACATATTTTATGAATTATTATAGCACATTTCTCTGCACAAGCGGCGTATAATTGACTGTGCTATAAGACGCAAATCGTGCTACAGTGATATGAGGGAGCAATCATGTTTATGTCTTAACCATAAAATTCGTCTGATCTGAAAGCAATTGCGACACTATTAGATGTCAGTTTAGCATCGGCAATTTGTGGGCGATGTGTGCACACGTAATGTCAGATGCCTTTAGAAATCTGGAAGAATCCTTTGTTCACCTTTAATCTATCGAAAATTCTAAGCAGCCGTGTGCGGCGCAGTGTAAGTTGTAACGGCATTTGATCAAGACACTGAGCTGGATTTTTCTATACAAATTGGTGCATTTTCATTGACTCTGAATGTAAGTAATACAAGGAATAATTTTTCAGTTATATTCACAGTGGTATTTAGGAAAGAACGCTGCATTTTATAACACGAATTAGGCTTTATGTTGGTGATAATTTATTGTAGACGGAACGTCCAGAACCTTTATGCAGCCGAATACTGACACTCTTATATGGAGTTACACTGCATGTTCTCTGTCATTTATGTCCATGTATGTTGTGTTGAAAACATCAGGTGGCTATAAAGCAGTTAAAATTTAGGCCTTCTCAACTTCCACATTGGTGGTTCCACAACCCTTTTTTTTACACTCATGTTTTCATGATGACGACGTGAATGTTGTGTTTTGTTAAGTTTTTTTCGATGTGGTTGACTAATCCTGTGTTTGCAAGTTTCTATACATTTGATGCCACTTTGCTCACACTATTTTGACCTCTAGCGTAGTTTCCTTGTTAAAGTGCTCTGAGCTGTAGTCTTAGGTGTGCCACCGTAACTTCATATTAGTGCATACTCTACAAACCAACATACAGCTCATAGTGTAAGGCACTTTGCATCGCTGATAGTCATTCAAACTGCGTTTCCAGTCGCAAGTGGAGTGACTGGATAACGACCATGTGCTTCTGTATTAGTCCTGTTTTCTCCTGTCTTAGTAGTCCTCACAGAATATGTACCCTTACGGTCTTAAATCGTGTATGTTTTTGGATTTTAGTATAAACGATAGTGTCCTGGTCAGTAATCTTTGATCTTCTCCCTCATAGCACTGCTGGTGTCCAACAACACTGTCATTAGAATTTGCCAAAAAACTTATCAAACCATCAAGTAAAGATACTTTAGCGAAGGGAAAACGAGTTTTGAATACTCCTGTCTTCAATTTCCTTACATGTGATGTGAACTGTTTTCTCCTGCCTGTCGAAACTGTTTATCCTGTAAACTTTCACATTAATATGAAGCTGGTATCTGTACAGGTATTACTGGTGATCTTGCAGCCGTCGAAGAACGAAGTTATAATGAAATTTAGACCTTTCGCGGCTAACAGGCGTTGATAAATATCAATGGGGACAGTTGAAAAATGTGTGCCGCTACCGCGACTCGAACCCGGGACCTCCTGCTTACATGGCAGACGCACTATCCGTCTTTTTTTCTGATCTCATTTTGTTCGTAATTGTTCGCTGGATATTTTCGGGGCGGACGCCCCATTACACCTGTTGTAGTTCATCGTTGATCCATTCACTCCGTTATTATTGAAACGTCCCCTTAGAAAAATTGTAACAAGACTGGTCTATGTGTAACGTCCTCTTTGAACAATTATACACGACTGTGCTTAAACTGACACACAATAGTTTTTAGCGCAACGCAATCTGACTTTCAATAAATCCTACAAAAGAATGGCCCTGACTAACATTAACCTATACCTTTCACAAATCACTTACCTCACCAAAAATCTTCGTTACTCGAACTACTGCAATACAGCGAGCACCACTACTGCCAGATAAATAAAAGATTCAAACTACGGAAGTCACTAACTACTGATAGGCACAGTTAGCAAATGAAAGATTTTAATAGAGAACAAACAATGTATTTACCTTAATAGTCATCATATATATATAATCAGTTCATGACACCAATTCTTACAAATTTCAAAACTCCGCCATCTCTCTCCCCACGTCCACCACTGCTGGCGGCTCACCTCCAACTGCGCAACGCTACGCGCTATTAGCATCCAGCTGCCGCTGCCCAACACTACAATGGCAGACAACAATGCAAACTAGCCACAGACTGCGCACAGCACAGCCAGTGATTTTTCATCCAGAGCGCTATGTGGCGTTACCAATAAGAAAACCTAAACAGCCTAGTTACATTATTATTATTATTATTATTATTATTACAGAGGGCAGCTAACCCTCTGGTCAAACACGTGTCTGAGCCACTGAGGCCACAGAGGATAGTGCGACTGCAGGGACTTACCTCTGGCACGCTCCCCGTGAGACCCCCATCTCCAACTTTACTGCCCACACACTAAATTTGTAGTACCCCTGCCCACTATACTCAGTCAATCTACCGATTTCCATTGATATTTATCAACACCTGTAAGCAGCTAAAGGTCTAGATTTCATTATAACTTCATAGCTGATAGCCACTGACCACCGGTACTCTGGGTGGACTTCGTTGTACTGACAACACCATTCCACGCTAAATGAATGTTTGGGGGCTCTTTTCACGTGCCGTTTCCATACCGTGCTGACAGGATGCTCTGTGTGGGCCAACATCTAACACTGATGACATTTTTTTCATGTTGAAATGCTATGCACATGAATCCTACTGAGCACTCTCATGAAAAATGTCGTTCTTTCCGTCTTTTACTTTCCCGATATTTTCGGTAGTATTGATTTGATTTGTAACAAGGCAGCTCATGATAAGTTTACTAGCTGTCATACATTAATTTTTTATTGTGATTTTTAAAATAAACATACTACCCTTGTTTTGGGCTTCTGAGCCATTTGTCCAAGTCTCCAAGGGGCCAAATGTATTTATTTTCTGCAGTACATCTTCGTGGACTTTGGTTATATTGTATTTCCTGCCATTTTTCAATCTGGATTAAAGCATAAGTGTGCTTCTTGCATTTTCTCAAATTTCCTCGCCATTTTAACTTGTCATATAGGCTGCGATGCCAGAGGGATTGTGGGGTTGGCTGCAGTGCCACCAGAAATCGCATACTACACTACTGGCCATTAAAATTGCTACACCGAGAAGAAATGCAGATGATAATCGGGTATTCTTAGGACAAATATATTGTACTATAACTGACATGTGATTACATTTTCACACAATTTCGGTGGGTAGATCCTGAGAAATTAGTACCCAGGGATCGAATGAAGGGTAAAGCCATGGGTCGCAACACATGTGAAATGTAACGTCCACCGTTCCAAGTACCGTCAATGCGAACAAGAGGTGACCGAGACGTGTAACCAATGGCCTCCATAGCATCACGCCGGGTGATACGCCAGTATGGCGATGACGAATACATGCTTACAATGTGCGTTTACCGCGATGTCGCCAAACAGGGATGCGACTATCATGATGCTGTAAACAGAACCTGGATTCATCCGAAAAAATGACGTTTTACCATTCGTGCACCCAGGTTCGTCGTTGAGTACACCATCGCAGGCGCTCCTGTCTGTGATGCAGAGTCAAGGGTCATCGCAGCCATGATCTCCAAGCTGGTAGTCCATGCTGCTGCAAACGTCGTCGAGCTGTTCGTGCAGATGGTTGTTGCCTTGCAAACGTCCCCATCTGCTGATTCAGGGATTGAGACGTGGCTGCACGATCCGCTACAGCCATGCGGATAAGATGCCTGTCATCTCGACTGCTAGTGATACGAGGGCATTGGGATCCAGCACGGCGTTCCTTATTACCCTCCTGAACCCACCGATTCCATATTCTGCTATATTCTGCTAACAGTCAATGGATCTCGACCAACGCGAGAAGCAATGTCGCAATCCGATAAACCGCAATGGCGATGGGCTACAATCCGACCTTTATCAAAGTCGGAAACATGATGGTACGCATTTTCCTTCTTACACGAGGCATCACAACAACGTTTCACTAGGCAACGCCGGTCAACTGCTGTTTGTGTATGAGAAATTGGTTGGAAACTTTCCTCATGTAAGCACGTTGTAGGTGTGGCCACAGGCGCCAACCTTGTGTGAATTCCCTGAAAAGCTAATCATTTCCATATCACAGCATCTTCTTCCTGTCGGTTAGATTTCGCGTCTGTAGCACCTCATCTTCGTGGTGTAACAATTTTAATGACCAGTAGTGTAATAGCGGAAGTAGGAATTACAATGCTGCATTTAAAATTAGGCAGTCCTATCAGCAGTAAGCATCATACAGCATACCTGCCCAGTTAACACTAGTGCATGATTTAGGAGGGCTGGTTCCAGTTCTCTGATGGTGTTACCATCAGGTGGCAGCAGTGGCAAAGGTGAGTTGGCTGCACTTGGCATGTTGCAAGACATGGGGCTGTTGTCGAGGTCTTACTAGCAGTGAACTTTACTATCTGCGTGTTTTGAGACTGGATAAAGAGTTCTCTCGCAGGTGTGATATTTGTTTTAAAGACATAAACATTCATGTCCTATGACAGCACTGGCGGCCGTTATTGAAGCACAGCATAAGTGGACTTTAACTTAGGGCAAGTTAGCTTCAAACTTAGTGTGACAAATATGTGAATTGTGGCATGAGAGACCAATTTAAATATAGGATTAGATCCTGCTCTTAGCGCAAATGGCCAGTCAGCCATGCATGTGCACCTGTATCCCTCACTAACACCATCTTGCACTGTGATGACATTGTGGTGGGGGGGACTGGCAGCATTTCAGGGTGTACCAGTATCTTCAGGTGCGCTATTGTGGGTCACCATCTTGGATTCTGACATCACGGGCTTTACCAGTATCCCCGGTCCGCCATCCTGGATTCTGATGTCATAGGGCTGCACATGTATGTGCAGTTTCACCATATTGGATTCTGATGTCATAGAGCTGGGGAAATGCACAACCATGCAGGCTGCATCCATGTCCTTACGTCCACTGTTGTAGAGTGTGATGTCATGGGGCTGGGAAAATTTGCCAGCCATGAGGTCTGCCATTTTGGATTTCTGAATTTCACAGCAAGAGGACAATGTCCCATCTACGATTTTTGAATGTCATGCCAATTTCTCCTTAGGAAAATATCCTACTTCACAGTAATAACATAGGAATGGAGGAAAATCCTCTAGCACAGTTGGACAATTTTTGAATTTTCTGCCATTTTATACATAGGGCAACTAACTTGGGTCAAAGGATGGGGGAGGTGGAGAAACCTGACACCTTACAGATAAGTGGTGGAGGAGGTGGGGGGGGGGGGGGGAGGGAGAGGAATCCGGAAATAATGCAGACAGCACTACTACAGTGTACACCACTATTGGGTAAACTGACAAGAACATGATATGACAGTTATATTACATCACAGAGTCGACATCGTATGATCTATGTTAATGTTGTAATCTTAAACTGCCGAAAACTTTCTTCGAACAGTTTGACAGTGAACGGAAAAAGGTATTACTCTGTACGTGAGCACCTGTTTCAGTTAGGGGGAAACGACTGTTAAAACAAGATATTTCTGCCCAAATTTTATAGACTACACAACTATAGCTCGCAACTGTCGATTTGTATGAAATGCCTTATGCACAAAAATAATAAGCTTCCGAAATACTAAAAAGCTAAACGAATTACGGGCGGAACTCGTAAACGTCCCACCGTACCCTGTTTTACACGACACACACAAGTTTTGGCACAGTCTTGGAAGGATACTGGAGAAATGACGAAAAAAATTTAGAATCTAGAATTCTGTAGCGGATTTATCTGAACATGGTCGCGCTTGTACACTAAGGAGAAACAAGAAATCACTTATAAAAGAAATAATCATGGAGCACAACAAAGCATGTCTTCTCTTTGAGGCAGGTAAAAGTGCTGTTCCTGATAACAGACCTAAATGTGGTATCTGAAGGCAACACATATAACTGACGCGAGAAACTGACCGCAAATACCACAACACATAAGGTAACTAAATTTGTCAGACTTTTGGGAATAGCTTTCATCTTACATAGACCAAAACAAGGAATTTACAACGATTAACAAATATATATTCTTGCGATGTTAACTGGAAGGTGAGTTGAAGTACTGATTGGTGCCATCAATAGCCGTGTTATCTGAAATATAAGAAGAAATAAAGTGGACGGCTGCAGAAGATATGCCCAGTGCATTTACGTCAGAATGATTGAAGAGGAGAATTGTATGTGCCGCTTCTTGGTAGAACAACATAAAATAAATGAAAAGGAAGCAGTTCTGTGTGTTATACAGCATTAATTTATTTAGTTAATCGGTTTTCGGCTTACAAAGCCATCATCATACTGTAAAAGAGTATCGTTGTCACGCGCGCGCGCGCGCGCCCACACACACACACACACACACACACACCAGAGTAAATGTCACCTTCGACAGTGCACTGGTGATGCAATTTGAAAAAGGTAAACATGAAAAACAACGCCTATATAACATTTTACATTGAGTTAACAATCCTAATAAAATAAGTGGTATTCGCCGAGACTATTAAAGAATGGCTTCACGAGGTATTATATGGAAAGTGATACGAAAACAGAATGAAAGACAAAATTGACAATGACTACAACAGAATGTATGGAGTACATAGGTAATCACAGTAAAACAAATACAGAAAAATGAAGGAATAAAAAGAAAAAGACAGTGTGGAAAATTGTGGAATACTGAGACGATTAAATTAAATTTGGAAGAGGGAAGTACTGAGCCGTGTTTCGCCATTCGGTATTAAATGACTGTGATCCAAATGTTTTTTGTTTTCCAACAGGTTCAGGTTTCGGACTTTGTTTGCTATGTGGACGACATAGGACTGCGGCCGGTATCTGTGGCACTGTTTCAGTACTGGCTCAGCAAATGTGGAATCACAGTTCTGCAACCTCCAGCTGTATTCATGTTGAAGAAGCTTTAAGTAACAATTTGCACTCGAGCACTTAACTTAGACTATATGAATCGTTTTTTTTAAGACGATAGAAAGCAAAACAAAGGAATTAACACCGCTCTCTTGTCGCAGCCAGTAGGCATCTACACTCTTGGGTCATTCGTTGTCCTAGAAGGACGTAATATTTTGTGTGGCTCCACAGTTCGCCATTTGATACTTATTTGCAGAAAAGAGGCTCAGAATTAATAAGTCGCTCTCATTTGTGAATTATCTGCAATTATTTACCTACAATTTTACGTGTCATTCATATCGTAATGTATATGTTATAATGAATACATGTTTTATTTAATCGTATGGTTTCTCTGTTTTAGTAGTTTTAGTCACTCCATTGTCATGATTGAAGCCGAGGTCAGATATCAGACTTTGTCTATAAAAATATATATAATGAGCCCTGGCTACGTTCCGTACATCTTCGGACGTGCGAAGCTCGATAAATTCACGGCGTGAATTGCATTTACTTCACTGTGTGACCTCAATGAACAATGCTACGTAAGATTTTATGAAACTTCAAGAAATTCAATTCCAATCTTAAAGGCGAGACAAAACTTTAATCTCTCAATTACTTATCCAAACAACAAACAAATAATAATTATTATTACAAATTATTATTATATGTTACTATTTTATATTTATTTGTTAAAAAGCCTAATTGCTATGTCTGCCAGATTGACCAATATGAAACTTATCATATCAGGTCAAGTAATTTTGTATACCGATACGTCACTGTTGGAATACACTTCGCTGTGGTGTTCTTCACGCAGTGGAAAATATTCAGTCATAAACCAGTTCTTAAATATGCCTCCTAAGCACAAAATACAGGTAACGCTTCTAACTAGCTAACCGTTCTTTCATAGTCTCCTATCTCAAAAGCACGTGCATACGAATGTGACGGACAGCCGTGAAAAGGACGTTGTCCGCGGTCGTCGTCGAGTTTGTAGGACTTGAAGCCGCGACCCGCGTGGGACGGCGTTGACCGGTGAAAGTCAAGGGGCGGCGGAGGAGAACGCTGGCTAGGGTGGAGGGGGAACACGAGGCCGCCGTATACGGCAAGAGTAGCCCCTTTGGACTCTTCGCCACAGCACAGCAAGCCACCAGCCACCTTCGCTAGTTGCTACCGCAATCCAAGGCAGAGGCCGCATCTCGCATTTTATAACGTCGCCGGCAGGGATATTAAGAGTAGTGTTTGACCTAACACTTTCGTATTATATTGGCACAAACATGATAAATAGACTTAACGCTTCTCATTTTCTGTTTTAGCTGCGTTCAAATACAAATTTATTGGTTATTAGTTTCGAGCGCAACGTTCATTTCAGACTAGTACTTATTGTCAAGATAAACGTCTTTAATATCAACCATTACGGACGCGGCAATACTGCAGACATCTCAGATCACAACCCCCGGACCTCTGCATAAACATCAACAAGACACTCTTGCAGTTCGAAGCTGATTAGCTGGAAGCCTGGTGCAGCGTGCGCTGTGAGATGGGACAGAAGTAGTCGACTTTAATGTTAAGACGAGGATCCGTAGTCCATTTCGTTTTCATTCCGCTTTGTTTTATTAATGCTGCAATTGCGTCGGTAGACTTTTTAGCGTTTTAATCTCATCAGCAAAGCTTTAGCACCTGATGATGTTAAGCTGCGTGTTGGACAGAAATATGGGTAAATACTAGAAATTATTATTGTAAAGACGATCATTAGAGCCAAAATATAAAATAAAAACCCTGAAAAAAACTTACCAGCCTTCATGTGTACAATGTGGTTCACAGTGATAAAGAAATAATTCATGAATGTTTCCACATTACAGAACCCTTTCTCACTTCCATAGTAAAATCTGTTATTAGTCCTGCAATAATCGCAAGTCCATAGGGCTAATTATAATTTGTTACGGCTGTGCTGGGGTATAATAAAATTAAAATCATGCGAAAATGATCACTTGCATAAGGCACCAATTCTTGTATGAAATCAGGACTGTTAAGCAGAAGAGACTAAATGCTATGAACAAGCCTTAATGCCATTTATATCGAGTATTGCTCTTAAATTAAATTTTGTTGTGGTACTGTTTATCAGAGGACCTCATAATAGCAGATTCCAGTAGAAGATGCAATTCTCGTTAGTATGTACACGCCCAGCTGCGAGTCAACAGGTTTAGGAACAGATTTTGTCTGCTGAGCTGAGCGAGCAAGCGAGTTCAAGCCTACCTCCATGACGTGTGGGCCTCGGATAAAGACGGCTAGCGTCTCTCGTTAGGTCTCCTCACAGCCGACGATTTGCAGCCCCCTTCCGAGGATTGATCAGGCCCTCTGCTGCTGAACGGTGTAGAGGGTCTAATCGAGAGACTTCGTCGGGTCTGCAACGAGATCGGCTCTAGACTCCTAGGCCTACACCACACAGTGTATATGTGGAATACACGCGGTGTTTTTGTAAATTTAAATTAGTCGATATTTCGAGACTCTCAGTTAAAAAAAAGGATGAACCAATTACTGCAACAGAACAGATAGAAAATGCACGGAATGAGAATCCCAGAATACTGGTTGTTAACTGCGGAGCCGAAACTAGGATTTTTACCCACAGTGGGCAAGCTCAAATTTGCCGTCCCTTCTTCTCCCCTCCTCCCCATAAAAATCAATAACTTTGTAACAGTAATTTAGGTCATATATTTCGAAATAAATATCACCATCTACATATATAATCTGCAAGCTGTCTATGGTGCACGGCGGAGGGTACCGTTTACCACTGTTAGTCATTTCCTTTCTTGTTCCACTCTCGAATAGAGCGAGGGGGAAACGACTGTCTATATGCCTCCGTACGTGCCCTAATCTCTCTGATCATATCTTCGTGTCCCTTAAGCGAAATGTACGTTGGCGGCAGTAGAATCGTCAACCTCAAACTCTGGCTCCATAAATTTTTTCAGTAGTGCTTCTCGAAAAGAACGTCGCCTTCCGTCCAGTGATTCTCATTCGACTCCCCGAAGCGTCTCCGTAATACTTGCATGTTGTTCGGATCTACCGATAACAAATCCAGGAGCTTGCCTCTGAATTGCTTTAATTTCATAACATTAACTTACTTTATTGACTGACTTAAGCACAAAAGCTACATCTACATCTATACTCTGCAAACAATCGTTCGGGAAGCATGATTGTTTGAATGCTTCTGTGCGTGCGGTAATTTCTCTACTCTTATTCTTACGGTCTTATGTGAGCGATACGTAAGGACTGTATGTAGTATATTCCTACA
This sequence comes from Schistocerca gregaria, assembly GCF_023897955.1. Taxonomy (NCBI): domain Eukaryota; kingdom Metazoa; phylum Arthropoda; class Insecta; order Orthoptera; family Acrididae; genus Schistocerca; species Schistocerca gregaria. Next base: position 276,855,888 of record NC_064924.1, on the reverse strand, counting down.
GTCATCATTTAAAGCCAGTTCTTGAAACTTTGTTAACAGACTTTCTCGAGATAGTTTACGTATAACTTCAAGAGCCTTCCAGTTCAGTTCCTGCAGTATCTCCGTGACAGTCTTCCAAGGATCAAACAAACCAGTGACCATTCGTGCTGCCCTTCTCTGTATACGTTCAATATCCCCTATTAGTCCTATTTGATACGGGTTCCACGCACTTTAGCAATATTCTAGAACCGGCCGCGCAAGTGATTTGTAAACAGTCTCCTTTGTAGACTGATTGCGTTTCCTCAGTACTCAACCAAAAAACCGAAGTCTACCACGTGCTTTATTCACACTGAGCCTGTGGATCATTCCATTTTACACCCCTACAAAGTGTTACCCCCAGATATTTGTATGAGTTGGGCGATTCCCACAGTGACTCATTGATATTATAGTCATAGGATAATACGTCTTTTACGTTTCTGAGCATTTAAAGCAAGTTACCAATCATTGCACCACTTTGAAATCTTATCAAGATCTGACTGAATATTTATGCAGTTTCTTTCAAACAGCACTTCATTATTGACGACTGCATCATCTGCAAAAAGTCTGAGGTTACTGTTGATGTTGTCTGCCAGGTCATTAATATACAACACAAACAGCAAGAGTCCCAACACCCTTGCCTGGGGCACACCTGAAGTTACTTCAATATCTGACGATAGCTCTCCATCCAAGGTGACAGGCTGGGTCCTACCTATCAAAAAGTCCTCAGTCCAGTCACAAATATTGCTTGATGCCTCATATGATCGTAGTTTTGACAATATGTATAGGTATGGTACTGAGTCAAATGCTTTTCGGAAATCAAGAAGTACTGCGTCTACCTGATTGCCTTGATCTAAAGCTTTCAGTATGTCATGTGAGAAAAGTGTGACGTGGGTTTCACGTGATCGATGTTCTTTGAATCCATGCTGACTGGCACTGAAGAGATGCCTCATTATGTTTGAGCTCAGAATATGTTTTAAGATTCTACAACAAATTGATATCAAGGATATTGGACGGTAGTTTTGCGGATCACTTCTACTGTCTTTCTTGTGGACAAGTGTGACATGCCCTTTTCAAAGAAATGGTTACAGGTCTTTGTTCAAGGGATTTGCGATAGGTTATAGTTAGAAGAGGGGCTAACTCAGCCGCAGTTCAATACAGAATCTGACAGGAATTGCAACGTGCCCCTGAGCTTTGTCCAGTTTTAACGATTTCAGCTCTTTCTTAACACCAATGACACTAATACTTACTTCATTCATCTTTTCCATGGCACGAGGATTAGACTGAGGCAATTTTGTTGAGTTTTTCTTTTTAAAGTAAAAAAAAAGAAAAAAAAACAAAGTGCTTAACTTCAAGATGTAAAACATGATTTCTCATTACACAAATATTAAATTTAAATCCACTTTCCGATCTTTTTTGACAGCAAAAATATTTATGATCTCATCATAGTTTACGGATGCAGCTCTTTTGTGATCTATGGAGACTACACTCAGATTTATTAACCTTTGTTGAGCAGTAATGGTTCTCGAATAACGTTTAATTAAATTCACTTTGCTGATACCTTTCTCCGGAGGATACAGAAAAATTTTAAGGCTGTAGTGAGGTTGAGATACCGCTCTGCCAGTTTATTTGTATAAATTAAACTTAATGTACATGATGCAGTGGCATCTTGGAAGCCTCTCCCTATTGCCTATGCATGTTGTTTAAACTTTCAATTTCAAAAATAAATTTTTTCTTGTTAAGATCTTCTACGTAGGTACCTGTCAGTACCGCTGCACTGATCGTCAAGCCCTCTACTTCCAGGTCTTCAATTTAGACACCACGCAAAAAACTAAAGTTTGCACTAGTTTTCTCCAGAGCCTTCATCCTGGTACTCAACTGCATTATCACTCTGTCAATTACGTCTGACAGGGACATCCTGACCAAATCTTCCTGTGAATGATCAAATACTTCATTCTCGCCAAGCTCCTCGGCCATTTTTTATTTCCTCCAATTTTTTTGTGAATTTCATTGATATCGCATTATTTTCTACAAGTACTTTGAAGCCTCAGAAATAGATTCGGAGGTACAAGAGTCTGCAGAGGCTTTACGAAAACTTAAAAAGCCTTGAATATTTGGAGCAGCTTTACCAGTCGTAAGGTCACCTTTTTGCAGAAACTGATTATACCAGAAAGAAGTTAATGCAATAAATTTGAGTTTTCTCATATTATTCAAAACAGATTTTGCCTCAGTTTTTGTTTCTGGTGTTAACAGGTTGTAAGTTTCAACTTCTTTCAGACCTTTTATAACTTCCTAAGAATGCTTATAAACAGCTTCGACCGCCTCTACTCTCGTAAACCACCTAGTCGTGGCCTGGGATTTTAATGTTATGGGAACATATATTTGTAAAATTTCCCATCTGCAAGTTGAAGTCACAAAGAATAGGTACAAGGGCGTGCTGGAAAGTAATGCCTCCGATTTTTTTTATGTGAAAACTCTTAAAGCTTTTCATGTAAAACAAACGTTATTAATACTCTACTCCTTATTCTCCATGTCTACATATTTGCAGCTCTATGCTGCTAGAGAACTCCGAATGGTAGTGTGTAAAATGACGGTGAGTAACGTAACTATGTTGGTGCGTGAGAAACAGCTTGCTGTAATCGAGTATCGAATTCGAACAGTTTGTCCACACGTGGAGCAATCTCTCCTTCAACCTGACAATAGCACATCACACACGAGCGCTGCATCTACAACAACCCGACGCCTTAGGTTCACTGTCACCAGTCATCCTCCATACAGTCTCCACTTGGTCTCATCCAATTTCCATCTCTTTCTATTCGAGGACTTCACTTTAACAGTGATGAAACAGTGTAAGCATAAGTCAGGCTGAGGCTCCATCAATAATGTCTAACACTCTACAGTGACGGTATCGACAAACTGATCTCTCGTTGGGAGAAATGTGTTCGTCTCTAGGGTGACTGTGTTGAGAAATAAATATGTAGGCATGAAGAATAAACATATAGAATGTTAATGACGTATGTTTTATTAAAAAATTACAAGTGTTTTAACATAAAAATTCAGAGGCATTACTTTTCAGCGCGCCCTCATATAAACACGATGGGCAGTTAAAAAAAAAAAAAGTTTGAGCTTCGGCAGGTGTGTCGCCTGCATGTGCTCCCACTAAATTTAAAGAGTGAGCAACACATGATACAAAATAGATCAATTCATTCGTCTCAAGTGTTCTTAATTGGATCCCTTTGTACTTTCCAGCCATGTCTGCCCTCTTGCCATAAAACTGGCATCCGCAGTATTTCATTTTCGACCCAGTTTGTTCTATTTTTTGTAGTATCACTTGACTAAGACATCCTTCGTTTTCAGAATGAGATTTTCACTCTGCAGCGGAGTGTGCGCTGATATGAAACTTCCTGGCAGATTGGAACTGTGTGCGCGACCGAGACTCGAACTCGGGACCTTTGCCTTTCACGGGCAAGTGCTCTACCAACTGAGCTACCGAAGCACGACTCACGCCCGGTACTCACACCTTTACAGTTTTAATCTGCCAGGAAGTTTCATATCAGCGCACACTCCGCCGCAGAGTGAAAATCTCATTCTGGAAACATCCCCCAGGCTGTGGCTAAGCCATGTCTCGACAATATCCTTTCTTTCAGGAGTGCTAGTTCTGCAAGGTTCGCAGGAGAGCTACTGTAAAGTTTGGAAGGTAGGAGGGTACTTGCAGAAGTAAAGCTGTGAGTACGGGGCGTGAGTCGTGCTTCGGTAGCTCAGTTGGTAGAGAGCTTCCCCGCGAAAGGCAAAGGTCCCGAGTTCGAGTCTCGGTCGGGCATACAGTTTTAATCTGCCAGGACGTTTCATCCTTCGTTTTATCTCTCTAAAGAAATCAATAAAACTTCCACAACCTCTGATACATTTAAATTGACTTAGTGAACTACTTGAGTCATTTGCTCATTGTGGCTGACATCTGGAGTGCAGCCAAACAGCAATGAAAAGTATTTAGCATCTAAAATATCTTTATGTCTTGTGTTATTTTTTGGCAATTCGCCAAGAAATTGTTCTTGTATATTTTTGTAAAAATTGCTGATCTGCCCTTTCTTGCGGCGTTCAGTATGCTGACGTAGGGGGCCACTATAGTGTGATATGAGATCAATGACGTTTGGAAATTTTCCGCTCTCTCATCATCATCATCATTTAAAACTGATTATGCCTTTCAGCGTTCAGTCTGGAACATAGCCCCCTTACCAAATTCCTCCATGATCCCCTATCCAGTGCTAACATTGGTGCCACTTCTGATGTTAAACCTATTACTGCAAAATCATTCTTAACCGAATCCAGGTACCTTCTCCTTGGTCTGCCCCGACTCCTCCTACCCTCTACTGCTGAACCCATGAGTCTCTTGGGTAACCTTGCTTCTCGCATGCGTGTAACATGACCCCAACACCTAAGCCTGTTCATCCTGACTGCTACATCTATAGAGTTCATTCTCAGTTTTTCTTTGATTTCCTCATTGTGGACATCCTCCTGCCATTGTTCCCATCTACTAGTACCTGCAATCATCATAGCTACTTTCATATCCGTAACCTCAACCTTGTTGATAAGGTAACCTGAATCCACCCAGCTTCCGCTCCCATACAACAAAGTTGGTCGAAAGATTGAGTGGTGCACAGATAACTTAGTCTTGGTACTGACTTCCTTCTTGCAGAAGAGAGTAGATCGTAGCTGTTCACTCACTGCATTAGCTTTGCTACACCTCGCTTCCAGTTCTTTCACTATGTTGCCATCCTGTGAGAATATACATTCTAAGTACTTGAAACTGTCCAACTCTTCTAACTTTGTTCCTCCTATTTGGCACTCAATCCGTTTATATCTCTTTCCCACTGACATTACTTTCGTTTTGGAGATGCTAATCTTCATACCATAGTCCTTACATTTCTGATCTAGCTCTGAAATATTACTTTGCAAACTTTCAACCGAATCTACCACCACAACTAAGTCATCCGCATATGCAAGACTGCTTATTTTGTGTTCACATATCTTGATCTCACCCAGCCAGTCTATTGTTTTCAACATATGATCCATAAATAATATGAACAACAGTGGAGACAGGCTGCAGCCTTGTCTTACCCCTGAAACTACTCTGAACCATGAACTCAATTTACCGTCAACTCTAACTGCTGCCTGACTATCCATGTAAAGACCTTTAATTGCATGCAAAAGTTTGCCTCCTATTCCATAATCTCGTAGAACAGACAATAACTTCCTCCTAGGAACCCGGTCATATGCCTTTTCTAGATCTATAAAGCATAGATACAATTCCCTGTTCCACTCATAACACTTCTCCATTATTTGCCGTAAGCTAAAGATCTGGTCCTGACAACCTCTAAGAGGCCTAAACCCACACTGATTTTCATCCAACTAATACTCGCACTTTCCTTTCAACAATACCTGAGAAGATTTTACCCACAAAGCTGATTAAAGAGATACCTCTTTAGTTGTTACAATCTATTCTGTTTCCATGTTTAAAAATTGGTGTGATTACTGCCTTTGTCCAGTCTGATGGAACCTGTCCTGACTCCCAGGCCATTTCAATTATCCTGTGTAGCCATTTAAGACCTGACATTCCACTGTATTTGATGAGTTCCGACTTAATTTCATCCACTCCAGCTGCTTTATTGCACTGCAAACTATTGACCATTTTCTCCACTTCCTCAAATGTGATCCTATTTCCATCATCATTCTTATCCCATTCTACCTCGAAATCTGAAACATTGCTGATCGTATTTTGAACTACATTGAGCAACTCTTCAAAATATTCCCTCCATCTGCCCAAGGCATCCACAGGATTCACCAGCAGTTTTCCTGACCTGTCCAAAATACTTGTTATTTCCTTCTTACCTCCCTTTCGAAGACTGCTAATTACACTCCAGAATGGTTTTCCAGCAGCATGACCCATAGTCTCCAACCTGTTTCCAAAGTCTTCCCAAGATTTCTTCTTGGATGCTGCAATTATCTGTTTGGTTTTGTTTCTTTCTTCAACATAACTTTCTCTGTCTACCTGAGTTCTAGTATGTAGACATTTTTGATACGCCTTCTTTTTGCTTTTACAGGCTGCCTTGACTGTGTCATTCCACCAAGCTGTTTACTTCATCCTACTTTTACACACTACTGTTCCAAGACATTCTTTAGCCACTTCTAGTACTGTGTCCCTGTACCTTGTTCATTCCTTTTCCAATGACTGTAATTGACTACATTCAACTAACTGGTACCTTTCTGAGATCGCTGTTATGTACTTGTGCCTGATTTCCTTATCCTGAAGTTTCTCCACTCTTATCCTCCTACATATGGACATGACCTCCTGCACTTTCGGCCTCACAATCCCAATTTCACTGCAGATTAAATAATGATCAGTGTCATCAAAGAATCCCCTGAATACACGTGTGTCCCTCACAGCCTTCTTGAATACCTGATCTGTTATTATATAGTCAATGACAGATCTGGTTCCCTTGCCTTCCCAAGTATACCGGTGAATGTTCTTATGTTTAAGATAGGAGTTTGTGATTACTAAGCCCACACTGGCACAGAAATCCAAGAGTTGTTTCCCGTTCCTGTTGGCCTCCATATCCTCTCCATATTCACCCATAACCTTTTCATACCCTTCTGTTCGATTTCCAATCCTGGCATTAAAATCCCCCATGAGCAGAACACTGTCCTTGTCCTTTATTCTAACAACTACATCAGTGAGTGCCTCATAAAAACTATCCATCTTATCTTGATCTGTCCCTTCACAATGCGAATATACTGACACAATCCTAATTTTCTTGCTAGACACTGTCAAATCTATCCACATCAGTCGTTCGTTTACATGCCTTACTGCAACTACGCTGGGTTCCATTTCTTTCCTGATGTAAAGCCCTACACCCCATTGTGCTATTCCTGCTTTGACTCCTGACAGGTAGACCTTGTATTCTCCCACTTCCTCTTCATTCTCACCCCTTACCCGAATGTCACTAACTGCTAAAACGTCCAGCCCCATCTTACTTGCAGCCTCTGCCAGCTCTACCTTCTTCCCAGAGTAGCCCCCATTGATATTAATAGCTCCCCATCTCATTACCATTTGTTTGCCAAGTCGTATCTTAGGAGTCCCTGGTTTGTCAGTTAGAGGTGGGACTCCGTCACCTCCAAAGGTCCGAGGCATTTTGCTCTGATTGTTGCCAGCATCAAATCCAAAGTATCAGGGAAGCAGGTTGCTAGCCTTACTTGCCCCGAGTCCCATTGAGTTTTACCCCTAACGGTTGAGGGACTAACCGGTGGATTTGGTAGTCTTTGCCGTATGAGCACAAAAGTGACCACGGCTCAGAATATGACTGAGATGCCGAGCCTTATTCCAAAGTAACTGGTATCCCGACTGTCGGGACCACTTACTTGGCCACTCATACGTTGCACGTGGTTCATGAACTAGGACATGACTACAGGAACCCACACCATGAACCACTTTTCCGCTCTCTGGATTATCAAAATCACCGACTTCTTTTGTTCCTCTAAACCGACTCCCTTGCTTTTGCTAGAAAAACGAAAGCGTCAATAATCCACTACAACACTGCTTTCCAATGAGATCCCTTTATTTTTGTCTGGTCTTGCAGCTCTCTATGAATGCCCTCGACTTTGAGAAGAGACTCTAGAGCCTCCAAAGAACAAAAACAAAGTTTATGATCTGGGGAATTTTCGTGCCCAGGTACTAAGCGTTTTCCAATTAACCATCCCTTCCTCTTTAGCTAAGAATGATTTTAATTCAGAATCTGAACCTAAGTGAGAAAATAACCTACAAGGAACACAATGTAGACCATTTATGCTCTCATTATGGCTTAGCCATGATGTTTCACTTTCGTCTCATTTTTTAAAACCTTTCGAAGCCAATCTTTATTTAAATTACGACCTCCCCAGTAGCTTTTACTGATGTCAGGACCACGTTCGTTTTCTACTCCCATTTTTACAGCACTGAGGTTCGCCAATGACATAGTAATTCTGTCAGAGACAGCAAAGGACTTATAAGAGCAATTGAGTGGAGTGGATAGTGTTTTGAAAGGAGGATATAAGATGAACACCAACAAAAGCAAAACGAGAATCATGGAATGTAGTCGAATTAAGTCGGGTGACGCTGAGGGAATTAGATTAGGAAATGAGACACTTAAAGTAGTAAAGGGGTTTTGCTATTTGGGGAGCAAAATAACTGATGATGGTCCAAGTGGAGAGGATATAAAATGTAGACTGGCAATGGCAAGGAAAGCGTTTCTGAAGAAGAGAAATTTGTTAACATCGAATATAGATTTAAGTGACAGGAAGTCGTTTCTGAAAGTATTTGTATGGAGCATAGCTATGAATGGAAGTTAAACATGGACGATAACTAGTTTGGACAAGAAGAGAATAGAAGCTTTCGAAATGTGGTGCTAAAGAAGAATTCTGAAGATAAGATGGGTAGATCATATAACTAATGAGGGGGTATTGGATAGAATTGGAGAGAAGAGAAGTTTGTGGCACAACTTGACTAGAAGAAGGGATCGGTTGGTAGGACATGTTCTGAGGCATCAAGGGATCACCAATTTAGTATTGGAGGGCAGCATGGAGGGTAAAAATAGTAGAGGGGGACCAAGAGATGAATACACTAACCAGATTCAGAAGGTTGTAGGTTGCAGTAGGTACTGGGAGGTGAAGAAGCTTGCACAGGATCGAGTAGCATGGAGAGCTGCATCAAACCAGTCTCAGGACTGAAGACCACAACAACATCTTTCAATATCAAAAAACTTTTTCAGCCATGTGCCAGGATCGTTAAAGTCAAATTCAAACTCACAACTTTTACTCTTTTTATGAAGACCAGCTGAGGTGAGTTTTAAAATTTTCCCGGCAAATTGAATGTTCAAACAAATTTCGGCTTGCAGCCGGTCGTCGTGTAATTCATCGCACGATCTGACTCGGCACACATCAGACATCTTCAGTTGAGCCATCGAAGATTGAAGAAGACTTTTGTTTTGGGGAAGTTGCGGTTCAGCTTCACGGGTTTAGAGCAGTCTAGCAGTCTTAGTGTAGGGGTAAGATCTTCCTACAGTAACATCATTGCAATGATATCATTATATTGCACGTTTAAGGTGTGGCTGTGGAACTTGAAGTTCGAGTTCAGTGTTGGCGGTAAGAAGTGACAACTACATTGGTAGTTATAGTGGTGGGCGTGCGAAGGGTTTCACATAATGAGTGGCCATGTCAAAGCTGTTACATTATGAGTGGCCATACCAGGGCTCCCGTTAGCCGTAGTCCGAATCGGAGACCTCGAGGAAGACAGTGGCGGTACCAGTGCCGGGGAGTCGTAATACCGCCGTGTTGCAAGCCATTGATCGTGCCGGGCAGGGGGTCCACTTAAGCAAAGAAACGCCTTGCTTTCACTCGAATGGTCGTCTTTACAGGGACCGTGTTTGTCTCCTCGTGCAGAGGAACAATCCTCGTTAGTGGAGAGGTATGAAGGCTCCGTCGAAGCGCCTTATTCCGCAAGCGCTGGAAGGTCTGCACCCTGGAGGCACTAATCGTGGCCCACGCAGTGGAGCCACAGGTGAGGGAAGGGTGGACAATCGTACGGTACAGTCGGAGCTTGGTGTCTTAAGTTCAAATCACTGCTGACGAAGAGTACAATGCTTTTTTATCAGCTCCCGTCCCTTTTGGGTGGCGAAGACTTACCCGTTCCGCAATATTTAGCGCGCTGCGAGTGTTCCGTGCAGGCGTCAATATCAAGTTGAAAGACGGCCCACACTTCCCGGCGGCAGCGCCCTCGCTGGTGGAACTGCGGAACTCAGCTGTCCTCTGGAATACCGTTCGCCGCGACTGTTGGCACACCCTGTCGTATTCGACTAGAACAAATGTGGAGGTGATGGGGTTCCATGCACTGTCCAACTGGTAGTTACTCTCTCGGTTCACCAGCTTTTCCGCCAGAAGTATTTCCACGGATTCTTTAATAATGGAGTCCTACAAAAATGTGGTCAGAATCGTAGTTATGTCTTACACAACTGAATGCCCAGTGGACATTCACTGTGTGGCAATAGCGCACTTGCTCGACTGCAAACGGCGAGTGCGGCGTTCTTTCACAGCACGTGTGGTCTGATCCGTGAAAGTCATACAAAGTACACTACTGGCCATTAAAATTGCTACACCAAGAAGAAATGCAGATAATAAACGGGTATTCATTCGACAAACATATTATACTGGACCTGACATGTGATTACATTTTCACCCTATTTGGGTGCATAGATCCTGAGATAACTATACTCAGAACAACCACCTCTGGCCGCAATAACGGCCTTGATACGCCTGGGCATTGAGTCAATCAGAGCTTGGATGGCGTGTACAGGTATAGCCACCCATGCAGCTTCAACACGATACCACAGTTCATCAAGAGTAGTGAGTGACATGTTGTGACGAGGACGAGCCAGTTGCTCGACCACCATTGACCAGACGTTGCAAATTAGTGAGAGATCTGGAGAACGTGCTGGCCAGAGCAGCAGTCGAACATTTTCTGTATCCAGAAAGGCCCGTACAGGACCGGCAACATGCGGTCTTGCATTATCCTGCTGAAATGTAGTATTTCTCAGGGATCGAATGAAGGATAGAGCCACGGATCGTAACACATGTGAAATATAACGTCCACCGTTCCAAGTGCAGTCAATGCGAACAAGAGGTGACCGAGACGTGGAACCAATGGCACCCCACACCATCACGCCGGGTGATACGCCAGTATGGCGATGACGAATACACGCTTCCAAGGTGCGTTCACCGCGATGTCGCCAAACACGGATGCGACCATCATGATGCTGTAAACAGTACCTGGATTCATCCGAAAAACTGACATTTTGCCATTCGTGCACCCAGGTTCGTCGTTGAGTACACCATCGCAGGCGCCCCTGTCTGTGATTCAGCATCAAGGGTAACCGCAGCCATGGTCTTCGAGCTGATAGCCCATGCTGCTGCAAACGTCGTCGAACTGTTTGTGCAGATGGTTGTTGTCTTGCAAACATCCCCATCTGTTGACTCAGGGATCGAGACGTGGCTGCACGATCCGTTACAGCCATGCGGATAAGATGCCTTTCATCTCGACTGCTACTGATACGAGGCCGTTGGAATCCAGCACGGCGTTCCGTATTACCTTCCTGAATCCACCGATTCCATATTCTACAACAATCATTGGATCTCGACCAACGCTAGGAGCAATGTCGCGATACGATAAACCGCAATGGCGATAGGCTACAATCCGACCTTTATCAAAGTTGGAAACGTGATGGTACGCGTTTCTCCTCCTTAGATGAGGCAGCACAACAACGTTTCACCAGGCAACCCCGGCCAACTGTTCTTTGTGTATGAGCAAGCGGTTGGAAACTTTCCTCATGTCAGCATGTTGTAGGTGTCGCCACCGTCGTCAACCTTGTGTGAAAGCTGTGAAAAGCTAATCATTTGCATATCACAGCATCTTCTTCCTGTCGGTTAAATTTCGCGTCTGTAGCACGTCATCTTCATCTTCGTGGTGTAGCAATTTTAATGGCCAGTAGTGTATTTCACTGCCGCATATCAAGCAGCTCCCGGTCATAAGCACTCCAAATGCGTTACAATAACAAGTCGTCCTTCACTGATCCTAAAAGGGTTGCAACCTTAGACGGTGGACAGAAAATCACTTTCACCTGAAATATGCCAGAGGATTCTTGCTATTTTAAACGAAATATTGTCCACAAAAAAATTAAACTAATGATTTTGCCGGCGTGTCCTCTTTATCTACTTCCTGGTTTTAGCTGACAGCGCCTTGTTAATCTGCTGTGTGTAATATCCATTTTTCTGAACGCTGTTTTTAAAAGGTGGGTTAGCTCTTCAGGGAGACAATGTGAGCTCTGTGTACGAGTGTTTCAAGCACGCTCGTAGTTTGCGATGTGTGATGACGACTCGATGCTTGCAAATACAAGTCAGTATGAGTGGGCTTACAGTAAACTGAATGCCCCAGAGAACCATAATTCTTTCGTCTGACCAAGACGTCCAAGAAAGTCAGACAAAGATCTTTCTCTATTTCCATAGTGAACCGAATGTTGTTATGAAACGATTTGAAGTGGTGAAAAAACTCCATCACACGTCCTCATATGTCAAAAATATAATTGGTTTAAGGACAGTTGATTCAAGCGCTCTCTCCTTGAAATCCTCCACAAAAAGGTTAGTCATCAAGGGAGACATAGGGCTCCCCATGACGAAACTGTCAGTCAGTTCAAAATATTCTTGGTTGAACATAAAACAGGTAGAGGATAGAGCATGCTGAAACATAGCAGTGATGTCCAGCTGAAACTTTTTGGCAATTAGTGCCAAAGCTGCGAGAGGAATCTTTCGAAAAAGTGATAATACATCAAAGCCAACTCAACGGTCAGAACTGCTTAGACGGAGAGCCCCCAGTCTATTGATAAAGTCAGCTGAGTTACAGATGTGATGTGAGCAATTGCCCATCAACGGTGTCGGCAAAGAAGCGAGATATTTGGCTAACCATATGTAGAAGCTCCAGTGTTTCTCACTATTAAACGTAATGGAACATTTTCCTTATGAATTTTTGGAAGGTCGTGCAGTCTTAGTGGTTTACAGCCATGTGGTCTTAACCGCTTGATGATCTCTTGAGGTAAAGAGAAAGTATTGAGTAATGTTGTAGAATTTTGGAACACGTATTATGTTCGAGTACAATGACTTTTCTGGAGACTAATAATCTACTCTGTAGGAATCAGCATGGGTTTCGAAAAAGACGATCGTGTGAAACCCAGCTCGCGCTATTCGTCCACGAGACTCAGAGGGCCATAGACACGGGTTCCCAAGTAAAAACCGTGCTTCTTGACTTCCGCAAGGCGTTCTATACATTTCCCCACAGTCGCCTAATGAACAAAGTAAGGGCATGTAGACTATCAGAACAATTGTATGACTGGATTGAAGATTTCGTAGATAAGCGAACGCAGCATGTCATTCTCAATGGAGGGAAGTCTTCCGAAGTAAGAATGATTTCAGGTGTGCCGCAAGGGAGTGTCGTAGGACCGTTGCTATTCTCATTATATATAAATGACCTTGTGGATAACATCGTAAGTTCACTGAGGCTTATTGCGGATGATGCTGTAGTATATCGAGAGGCTGTAACAATGGAAAATTGTTCTGAAATGCAGGAGGATCTGCAACGAATTGACGCACGGTTCAGGAAATGGCAATTGAATCTCAATGTAGACAAATGTAATGTGCTGCGAATACATAGAAAAAAGATCCTTTGTCATTTAGCTACAATATAGCAGGTCAGCAACTGGAAGCAGTTAATTCCGTAAATTATCTGGGAGTAGGCATTAGGAGTGATTTAAAATGGAATGATCATATAAAGTTGATCTTCGGTAAAGGAGATGCCAGACTGAGATTCATTGGAAGAGTCCTAAGGAAACGCAATCCGAAAACAAAGGAGATAAGTTGCTGTACACTTGTTCGCCCACTGCTTGAATATTGCTCACCAGTGTGGGATCCTTACCAGATAGGGTTGATAGATAGAGAAGATCCAACGGAGAGCGGCGCGCTTCGTTACAGGATCATTTGGTAATCGCGAAAGCGTTGCGGAGATGATAGATAAACTCCAGTGGAAGACTTTGCAGGAGAGGCGCTCAGTAGCTCGGTACGGGCTTTTGTTGAAGTTCCGGAATATACCTTCATCGAGTTGTCAAGCAGTATATTGCTCCCTCCTACGTATATCTCTCGAAGAGACCATGAGGATAAAATTAGAGACTAGAGCCCACACAGAGGCATAACGGCAATCTTTCTTTCCACGAACAATACGAGACTGGAATAGATGGGAGAACCGATAGAGGTACTCAAAGTACCCTACCGCCACACACCGCCAGGTGGTTTGCCGAGTGTGGATGTAAATGTAGATGAAATGGGAAAACGTCTGACGGAACAGCATATAAACCGAGATAGTGGCTACAAGCTGGACAGTGCGTGGAACCAGTCATCTCCACGATGACGACAGAGTGCACCAGCAGTCGCGCAAGCATTAATGCAGAGGACAGCTGGGTTCCGTTGTTCCACCACCAATGGCGCTGCCGCCAGGAAGTGTTGTCCGTCTGTCAGCTTGATTTTGACGCATGCGCGGAATACTCGCAGTGATGTATATATTGCAGAACGGGCAAGTCTTTGTCAGTCTTCGATGGGTCACCTGAAGATGACTGACAGGCGCCCATTCGAAATATTGTGCGATGAATTAAACTACTGTTGGCTCAAAACTCGAAATTTCTATGAACAGACGAGTTAATATTACAGGAATAGGTGTTTGATATTCGTATTCCATGAGTCGTCTAGTCTGTCTAACTCGTATCATCTTGGTGCTTAATTTCAAATTCTCCTGAAGCTAAAAAATATAAAATCGATACTAAACTTATGAGTGTTCTTGTATGTGAGTAATTTGTTTATGTCTTTTTCTCTTGTGTTATATTAACCGTGACGGTAAAGGGTTAATCCCTGTTAAAAATGACACAAAAAAACGGACACAAAAAGAAATTTATCCACTCGTAGTCGGCTATGGTCGCATGAGATAATGCAATAAAAATGTACCATTATTTGCTTCAAGCTTAGATACATAATTTCATTCGTAAAATCTTCCAGCACCTGATTGAACATATGCCTACGAAAGTGGAAGCTGTCATCAAGGTTAAGGGTGGGCCAACATCATATTGAATTCCAGCATTACCGATGGAGGGCGCCACGAACTTGTAAGTCAGTTTGAGCCAGGTGTCCGGATACTTCTGATCGCATAGTGTACAACATCCATTTTTATAACACGTATTTATTATTAGTAGCTAATCAGTTGGTTCTACTGAGAAATTCATCAGTTGAGTAGAAGACGTTGGCCACCAATAAGTCCTTTAGGCAGTTCTTAAACTGATCTTTATCTGCAGTTAAACTTTTTATGCCTGCTGGCAAGTTAATGAATATGCGAGTTCTTGAACAAAGGACATCTTTGGACCAAAGTGTGTAACTTTAAATCTTTGTGAAGACCATTCTTGTTTCTCTGTTGGTACTATGAATTGAGCTGTTGGTTTGAAAAAAAGATGTATTTTAATGAGAAATTTTATTAAGGAATAAATACGTTGGGGAGCAGTAGTTAATATCCCTATTTCCCCAAACAAGCCTCTGCACGTTGTCCATATCATACATAATTCTCATTAGGCAATTTTGGATCCGAGAAATTTTAGCTTCGTTTGATGAGTTACTCAAACATAATATCATGTTACATTATGGGATGAAAGTAAGCATAGTATTCCAGACTATTCATTTTTATGTTCCCTATGTCTGACTACTTCCGCTTTGCAAATATAGATTTGTTTAGGTGCTTCAGCAGTTCTGTGGTGTGCTCCTTCCAGCCGAATTTATTACCAAGCTGTAATCCCAAGAATTCAACACTTTTAACTTCTTCTGTCTGTTTGTCATCGTATATTAGGCATGTACTGGTGTGAAACCTGTTACAAGTTGTGAACTGTTGCAAGAGTGTGTTTTTTTAAAGTTTAGTGACAAAGAATTGGCTAGGAGCCATTTATTTATGTCCACGAAAATGTGACTAACCGATTTTTCTGCTACACTGGATTTGCTATTTACTGCAATGTTTGTACCACCCGCAAACACAACAAACTTGGCATCTGGTAATGTTACTAATGAGAGGTCATTGATATTCACAACAAAACGTAAGGGGTCTAAGATAAAACCCCGTGGGCGGACGAGTGTACATTCACGTAAATCCCACGTTGTTTATAAGCTAGTTAATAGGATCAGCCGCCTTTGCCGACTTGCGCCAGAAATTCGTCTTTGACTTCACTGACGAGAGGTTGTTTTCCTTTTGAGAAGTTAGCATTCGCTGCTTGCTAGGCAGAAAGTAAAGGTTAGAATGCAGTGGCCAGAGGAAAAAAAAAGTGTTCCCACAGAGTTTGGGAGCAAAAATAATTTGGACAGGAAGTGAAGCAGTTTTCAGTATAAAATGCATACCAGTCAGTGTAATTAATGACGGACGGTGGATTTATTAATTTCGGGGCAGCGTCCAGTTTCTGTTGATCGTTCTGGTCACCGGCTAGCGTGTGACCGGTTCTGCTTGCATCTCAAATCTGAGAACCAGTTCGTTGTGGAAGTGATTCATTTAACGCAGTCTTCCGGACGTGGGAACTGATACGCCGTTAGCAACTGTCCTTTTGGATGAACATCAGTGTCGCGTTAAATTTTGAACGACCAGGAGAAGATTAGCATTATGTGTCAGATACGTCGCAACAACTCACAATATATGATCCGTTGGTCCAATTTGCTGTACGAAATGAAACGTGATATACACCACAGTAAAAGATGTACGTGCTTTGGTGAAAATCTATATAAAGTGGATAGTTCGTGTTTGGCCACATTTTTATTTATACACTGCTGGAAATGGAAAAAAGAACACATTGACACCGGTGTTTCAGACCCACCATACTTGCTCCGGACACTGCGAGAGGGCTGTACAAGCAATGATCACACGCACGGCACAGCGGACACACCAGGAACCGCGGTGTTGGCCGTCGAATGGCGCTAGCTGCGCAGCATTTGTGCACCGCCGCCGTCAGTGTCAGCCAGTTTGCCGTGGCATACGGAGATCCATCGCAGTCTTTAACACTGGTAGCATGCCGCGACAGCGTGGACGTGAACCGTATGTGCAGTTGACGGACTTTGAGCGAGGGCGTATAGTGGGCATGCGGGAGGCCGGGTGGACGTACCGCCGAATTGCTCAACACGTGGGGCGTGAGGTCTCCACAGTACATCGATGTTGTCGCCAGTGGTCGGCGGAAGGTGCACGTGCCCGTCGACCTTTGACCGGACCGCAGCGACGCACGGATGCACGCCAAGACCGTAGGATCCTACGCAGTGCCGTAGGGGACCGCACCGCCACTTCCCAGCAAATTAGGGACACTGTTTCTCCTGGAGTATCGGCGAGGACCATTCGCAACCGTCTCCATGAAGCTGGGCTACGGTCCCGCACACCGTTAGGCCGTCTTCCGCTCACGCCCCAACATCGTGCAGCCCGCCTCCAGTGGTGTCGCGACAGGCGTGAATGGAGGGACGAATGGAGACGTGTCGTCTTCAGTGATGAGAGTCGCTTCTGCCTTGGTGCCAATGATGGTCGTATGCGTGTTTGGCGCCGTGCAGGTGAGCGCCACATCAGGACTGCATACGACCGAGGCACACAGGGCCAACACCCAGTATCATGGTGTTGGGAGCGATCTCCTACACTGGCGTACACCTCTGGTGATCGTCGAGGGGACACTGAATAGTGCACGGTACATCCAAACCGTCATCGAACCCATCGTTCTACCATTCCTAGACCGGTAAGGGAACTTGCTGTTCCAACAGGACAATGTACGTCCGCATGTATCCCGTGCCACCCAACGTGCTCTAGAAGGTGTAAGACAACTACCCTGGCCAGCAAGATCTCCGGATCTGTCCCCCATTGAGCACGTTTGGGACTGGATGAAGCGTCGTCTCACGCGGTCTGCACGTCCAGCACGAACGCTGGTCCAACTGAGGCGCCAGGTGGAAATGGCATGGCAAGCCGTTCCACAGGACTACATCCAGCATCTCTACGATCGTCTCCATGGGAGAATAGCAGCCTGCATTGCTGCGAAAGGTGGATATACACTGTACTAGTGCCGACATTGTGCATGCTCTGTTGCCTGTGTCTATGTGCCTGTGGTTTGGTCAGTGTGATCATGTGATGTATCTGAACCCAGGAATGTGTCAATAAAGTTTCCCCTTCCTGGGACAATGAATTCACGGTGTTCTTATTTCAATTTCCAGGAGTGTATAAGCTGATAACTTACGTTTTACAGCCTTAATTAGATCTAAAAGGGATAGTTATAAAGTTGTAGTATCATCTCCAAAAAATAAACTTTCGTAATTAATTTTTGGTTTGCTTGGAGGTACATGTCTGCACATACTGAAATCCCTGCGCCACAGTACCGTAACAATCCACTAGAGGATTCAAAAGAAAATGGCGCTGCCTATTTGTGACGGGATAGCTATTATTTTATACGAAGTGTGGCGATGTGATTTCACTATGGTGTGAACAACCTGAACCGAAGACGATAGGAGCCGTGTATAGACTTTTGTGAGATTTAGAGACGCCAAACTGCGATAAACATTTTAGCAGACGAATTAAAAGAGCAGTTCATTCACACATTCAGTTTTGGAAGCTACTGCTGCCGTTTCTTTAGTTGAAAATGAGAACCTACCAACTTCATACTCGCTATTACGAAAAATGAAAATATGCTCCAACAATTGTAGATAAATGTCTTTTATGTTGAAGTACCCCATCTTTTTGTGGCACTGTGGTACGGAGTCCACACTAGTATTCGATAAATAAGTTCTAAGATCGGATGAAGAAGACTAGGGCGTAGCATAAGTAACAGACGATTCCGGGGGCAGCAGTGTTCATTTCCTACAGTGCCTTTTACCTATAAAGAGCTGTCAGAGACAGTCTGAAAAGCTTGTAAGGATGTTCCAGGGTAGATTGCGCTGAAAAATAAATGTTAAAAAAAATTCTCTATTTTGCGCCATTTCTGAGTTAATTAACACTGAAGAATCAGGCCGTTGAGTGCGTGAATTCAAGTAACCCTCCAGAGATACTGTTGCAAACGTGTACTTCGCTTGGTTTCCTAAAACCGAACAAGAGAATGATAAAAAAATGGACATAGGACTGTAGTAAGAATCGAACCCAAACCAAAGCCTAAGCAGTCTCGTGCGCTATCCATCTACGCTATGAGAAGAACTGACACTAATTGTATATGGCTGGCCACTTGAATTTGCGCGAGCAAAAGCCTAATCGGCTAACCTTAATGCTAATTAACACGGAAACAGCGCAACGTATCGAATATTTTTCTGAATAATTATTTCGTAGCACAACCAACCCTGTCACAGTCTTAATTTAGACTGTTTCTGACCACCTTATGGAAAGTGCAAAGCACTTTGAAATATGTGGCAGAGAGTACTTTTCATTGTAGCTCGTAATTGTGCTTCTTCACATTTCATTCACGTTTGGAGCACGGAAAGGACGATTGCTTAGTAGCCGCTGTGCACGCCCTAAATAGTCTAATATTATCTTCCTGCTCTCTACACAGTGATATTACATGGCTGAAAATCTCTAGATTCTTTACTTATTACTCGTCCTTGAATTCTCTCGCTGTATAATTCGAGTTTCTCTTTAATCGTCTGTCATTTCATGTTTTCACCATTTTGGTGACGCTCTTCCAAAGATCATGCACAACTGTGACCGTTCGTGTTGCCCTTTTTTGTTACGTTTAACGCCCCCTGCTAAGGCTATATTACACGGAGCATATTTGTTCGCTCCATTACAGCGTCTTTTGTCGCCCAGCGTATAGGCGAATAGGAATGAACGAGCTGACCCAATAACACGCAGCGACTTCAAACGCTAGCGTCTACGTAACAGTTGAAACACAACGAAGCATATGTTCTTTCGTTATTGAGGTTAGTTGATAACCAAGTGTAAAGTATGAAATGGAATTGTAACCAAATTCGCAAATTTCTGGAAATTTGTCCCAGTTTTCTAATACGAGGGTGAGCCAAATGAAAACCTTAAATATTTGTTATTAGATATCATTTATTGTGCAGTAGTGGAACAAAGCTGTATCACTTTTCAACAAAATATCCTCCACGCTCAATGCAAGTCCTCCAGCGCTTACAAAGTGCATAAATTACTCTAGAAAAAAATTCTTTTGATAGTCCGCACAACCACTCATGCACCGTGTGGCGTACGCCTTTATCAGAACGGAAATTCTTTCCTCCCATTGCGGCTTTGAGTGGTCCAAACATATGGAAATAACTTGGGGCAAGGTCTGGTGAGTATGGTGGATGAGGAAGACGCTCAAAATGCAGGTCTGTGATTGTTGCAACTGTTGTACAGGCAGTGTTGGGCCTTGCATTGTCATGCTGCAAAAGGACACCTGTTGACAGCAATCCACGTCGCTTTGATTTGACTTCAGGCCGCAGATGATTTTTTAGGAGATCTGTGTATGATACAGTGATGCACTGTTGACAGTGGACCCTCTAGGCATGCTAAAAAATAACGCCTTTTTCGTCCCAAAAGAGAGTCAGCATAACCTTCCCTGCTGATGGTTCTGTTCGAAACTTCTTTGGTTTTGGTGATGGCGCCATTCCTTGCTCGCTTTCTTCGTTTCCTGCTGGTGGAAGTGAACCTAGGTTTCGTCCCCAGTAACGATTCTTGCAAGGAAGCCATCACCTTCTCGTTCAAAGCGCCGAAGTAGTTCTTCACAAGCATCAACACATCGTTCTCTCATTTCAGGAGTCAGCTGCCGTGGCATCTACCTTGCGGACACTTTGTGAAACTAGAGCACATCATGCACAATGTGGTGTGCTGACCCATGACATATCTGTAAACATGCTGCATTGTCATTGAGTGTCACTCGGCGGTTTTACTTCACTATGGCTTCAACTGCTGCAATGTTATGTGGAGTCACAACTCGTCGTGGCTGACCTGGACGAGGAGCATCTTCCACTGAAGTCACACCATTTGCGAACTTCCTACTCCATTCGTAGACTTGCTGCTGTGACAAGCATGCATCACCGTACTGAACCTTCATTCGTCGATGAATTTTTATAGGTTTCACACGTTCACTACGCAAAAACCGAATAGCAGATCGCTGTTCTTCCCTGAGCAAGTCGCAAGTGGGGCGGCCATCTTTATACTGATACTGCGATGGTATGTGTTCATCTGCACTATGCTGCCACCTGCAGGCCACTCTGCACGCTGTTTGTAGCATGCTTACCAACTTACAGGGTAGCGGGGCGATATTTCGATTTGTTATTAGAAATTTAAGGTTTTCATTTGACTCACCCTCGTATTATTGAACATTAGTGATAAGGATTATATAAATACGAAACTCAAAGATACTCGATTTAACCACTTGTTTGAGGATTGAGGGTCTCTTGGGTGATATGGATGCTGAATGTCTCAAAACCAAAATCAAAACAATAAAAGATGTTTACCCCAAGAAACTGGCAAAAATTCTTCATTCCATGAAAAGTGGTCAAGAAACAGACCATGTTTATTACCAAACCTTGGGTTGGTTTGAAACGCAGAACTCCTCAGAGAGGCGATATCTACGCTGGAAACACACTCAAACCTGGCAAGTTCAAATTATTTGTAAGCACAAATAATTTCCAATTATGTTGTTATAATTTACAGTAATTTTATTTATAAGTAGATCTCGTTAAATTGATAACGTTATAAGAATCAATAGGCTACATATTTTGGAAAGTTTAGTTATCGACAAACTGTTTTCAGAACTTATGCAAGACTTGTCATTCAACTTCACTCATTGTCATATCAAATTTTGAGGCTTACATTATTAAAGTGGTTCGTAAACTCCAACTTTTCCCACTGCCACGGTAGAGATCCGTCCTGCAAGAAATAGTCAGTTTATGCCCATCGCACATTTTCGGCTTCTCTTTGATAATTGTTGCTTCCCAAATGAGCCACTGATTGCAGAGCAACTGTATACTCGCGTATGCCCCTGGAATACCCCCAGCCCTATCGAAATGTTCTTTGTCAGCGTCTTGTGCTTGGAAATAGCTTGAATATGTCGTTCTTAACCAGTTATGTAGACTGCAAGCAACCTATATCACTTTATCTATTGTAGAATTTTTAAGTTCAATTGAACTAAGAAATATTCTAAACCGCTGTACAAGTCTGCCAAAAGGATTCTCCACTACACGTCCAGCTCTCAGTAGTCTGTAATTAAATACTTTTTCTGCGTTTGATAAGCTACTTCTACTGTAAGGCTTCATTAAATTATTTCGCAAGGGAAACACATCACCTATGATCACTGATTTTTCTTGTATGTCAAGTTGGTTATTCTGCATTGCTATATTGGGAAAAGAGTCATGGGAAACACACTGTCACTAGCACATCCATTTCCACCACATCTAAATATCGGAAACACTAATCAGGTTCAACAGTCTCTTTTGCCTGGCACCTGTAAATAATAATAATAATAATAATTTTTTCAGGAAAAAAACCAATCGACAGAGGAATTCCTAGAACAGGATGAGTATGAATTTAGTACTAATAATTCGCAATTGGTATCGTCTCTTGAAGCGACAACTACCTTAATTAAGCGCTCACCAGAAAAAAATGAAGCCCCTAGCAATGCCAGCACGGGAAATGAAAAAGAATTCACCATCATTCATTGACGAACCATTACATAAGTTCAGTAATATTGTCGACAAGGTCCAAATCGAAGACACAGTTCACCATTTCGAAAAATATGTTGTTGTTGTGGTCCTCAGTCCTGAGACTGGTTTGATGCACCTCTCCATGCTACTCTATCCTGCGCAAGCTTCTTCATCTCCCAGTACCTACTGCAACCTACATCCTTCTGAATCTGCTTAGTGTATTCATCTCTTGGTCTCCCTCTACGATTTTTACCCTCCACGTTGCCCTCCAATGCTAAATTTGTGATCCCTTGATGCCTCAGAACATGTTCTACCAGCCGATCACTTCTTCTAGTCAAGTTGTGCCACAAACTTCTCTTCTCCACAATCCTATTCAATACCTCCTCATCAGTTACGTGATCTACCCACCTAATCTTCAACATTCTTCTGTAGCACCACATTTCGAAAGCTTCTATTCTCTTCTTGTCCAAACTATTTATCGTTCATGTTTCACTTCCATACATGGCTACACTCCATACAAATACTTACAGAAACGACTTCCTGACACTTAAATCTATACTCGATGTTAACAAATTTCTCAACTTCAGTCTTTTTATATCCTCTCTACTTCGACCATCATCAGTTATTTTGTTCCCCAAATAGCAAAACCCCTTTACTACTTTAAGTGTCTCGTTTCCTAATCTAATTCCCTCAGCATTACCCGACTTAATTACCGAGCGAGGTGGCGCAGTGGTTAAACACTCGACTCGCATTCGGGAGGACGACGGTTCAATCCCGCGTCCGGCCATCCTGATTTAGGTTTTCCGTGATTTCCCTAAATCACTCCAGGCAAATGCCGGGATGGTTCCTCTGAAAGGGCATGGCCGACTTTCTTCCCCATCCTTCCCTAATCCGATGAGACCGATGACCACGCTGTCTGGTCTCCTTCACCAACCAACCAACCAACCCGACTTAATTCGACTACATTCCATTATCCTTGTTTTGCTTTTGTTGATGTTCATCTTATATCCTCCTTTCAAGACACTGTCCATTTCATTCAATTGCTCTTCCAAGTCCTTCGCTGCCTCTGACAGAATTACAATGTCATCGGCAAACCTCAAAGTTTTTATTTCTTCTCCATGGATTTTAAGACCTACTCCGAATTTTTCTTTTGTTTCCTTTACTACTTGCTCAATATACAGATTGAATAACATCGGAGAGAGGTTACAACCCTGTCTTACTCCCTTCCCAACCACTGCTTCACTTTCATGTCCCTCGACTCTTATAAGTGCCATCTGGTTTCTGTACAAATTGTAAATAGCCTTTCGCTCCCTGTATTTTACCCCTGCCACCTTTAGAATTTGAAAGAGAGTATTCCAGTCAACATTGTCAAAAGCTTTCTCTACGTCTACAAATGCTAGAAACAGCTGTGGCTTATTAAACTGATTGTTCGGTAATTTTCACATCTGTCAACACCTGTTTTCTTTGGGGTTGGAATTATTATATTCTTCTTGAAGTCTGAGGATATTTGGCCCGTTTCATACATCTTGCTCGCCAGATGGTAGAGTTTTGTCAGGACTAGCTCTCCAAAGGCCGTCAGTAGTTCCAATGGAATGTTGTGTAGTCTGGGGGCCTTGTTTCGACTCAGGTCTTTCAGTGCTCTGTCAAACTCTTCACGCAGTATCGCATCTCCCATTTCATCCTCATCTACATCCTCTTCCATTTCCATAATATTGTCCTCAAGTACATCGCCCTTGTATAGACCCTCTATATACTGCTTCCACCTTTCTACTTTCCCTTCTTTGCTTAGAACTGGGTTTCCATCTGAGCTCTTGATGTTCATGCAAGTGGTTCTCTTTTCTCCAAAGGTCTCTTTAATTTTCCTGTAGGCAGTATCTATCTTACCCCTAGTGAGATAAGCCTCTACATCCTTACATTTGTCCTCTAGCCATCCCTGCTTAGCCGTTTTGCACTTCCTGCCGATCTCATTTTTGAGGCGTTTGTATTCCTTTTTGCCTGCTTCATTTACTGCATGCTCTGTGCAAAATTCTACCAGGCGGCTTCCTCTTTCATTTCTTAGCCCCAACCCATAGTCACGTACTACGTTTCCTTCTCTCCCTTTTCCTACACTCGAATTCCAGTCACCCATGACTATTAAATATTCGTCACCCTTCACTATCTGAATAATTTATTTTATTTCATCATACATTTCTTCAATTTCTTCGTCATCTGCAGAGCTAGTTGGGATATAAACTTGTGCTACTGCAGTAGGTGTGGGCTTCGTATCTATCTTGGCCACAATAATGCGTTCACTATGCTGTTTGTAGTAGATTACCCGCATTCCTATTTTCCTATTCATTATTAAACCTACTCCTGCATTACCCCTATTTGATTTTGTGTTTAGAACCCTTAGTCACCTGACCAGAAGTCTTGTTCCTCCTGCCACCGAACTTCACTAATTCCCACTATATCTAACCTTAACTTATTCATTTCCCTTTTTAAATTTTCTAACCTACCTGCCTGATTAAGAGATCTGACATTCCACACTCCGATCCATAGAACGCCAGTTTCCTTTCTCCTGATAACGACATCCTCTTGAGTAGTCCCCACCCGGAGATCCGAATGGGGGACTATTTTACCTCCAAAATATTTTACCCAAGAGGATGCCATCATCATTTAATCATACAGTAGAGCTGCATGCCCTCGGGAAATATTACGGCAGTAGTTTCCCCTTGCTTTCAGCCGTTCGCAGTACCAACACAGCAAGGCCGTTTTGGTTATTGTTACAAGGCCAGATCAGTCAATCATCCAGACTGTTGCCCCTGCAACTACTGAAAAGGCTGCTGCCCCTCTTCAGGAACCACACGTTTGTCTGGCCTCTCAACAGATACCCCTCTGTTGTGGTTGCACCTGCTATCTGTATCGCTGAGGCACGCAAGCCTCCACACCAACGGCAAGGTCCGTGGTTCACGGGGGGGGTGGGAGGGGGGGGGGGGTTACTCTTCATAGTCGTGCGGTTAGGGGCGGCACGTCACGAATCACGCGGCCCCTCCCACCGGAAGTTCGAGGCCTCCCTCGGGCATGGGTGTGTATGTTGTTCTTAGTATAAGTTAGTTTAAGTAGTGTGTAAGTCTAGGGACTGATGACCTCAGCAGTTTGGTCCCTTAGGAATTCACACACAGTAAATAGCCGAGAAGTGTCAGATTTGGCGGCCGTGCTGGCCATGGGGCAGATCAACCTCTACCAGTCCCTCGATTGGAATATGCGACGTTGAGTTGATTCTGCACATCGACATCTAAGAGTGCTGGAGCTTCGTCGTGCTGCAGCCAGTTGTTCACCCAAACATTTAATGTCACTATACCCAAAAGAGTAGGCAAAACATTTCTATTAAATTTGAGTAAGACTGGTCTCTTTGGCATTGGATGTGGCCCAATGATATGGTCACCAATTATCCCTGCCCGAATGTTAATACCAACTTTTTGTTGGTGATTTTGAATCACCTGCGCACGCGGATTTACGTCTGCCCAAACATACATGTTGTGCTCGTTTAATATGCCGTCTCAAGTAAATGTGCATGCATCTGAGAATTGCATTGTGGTAATATCACTGCACAAACTGTACCTGTCGTGGGTAGTGGTCCTTTTCTGCAGATAACACGCATGGAGACGGTGTTCACGGAAAACATTCCACAAGGCACTTTTATCCATAGCACCTGTGCCACCTGCCGAGTGCTAGTGGCTGCGTCGTCAGCGAACATTGTCAGCACGTCCTCCTCCAGCTGTAGTGTTTGAACCGAGCGTGGACGACCCACATCATGTTTCGGCACCACTCAGAGGACAAAGATTAGACTGACGACTGTTGTAACACCCCCCCCCCCCCCCCCGCCCCACACTCAAAAAAGTGTAACCTCTCCACAATAAAATAATATTCACATTAAGCGTAAGCTACCCAACAGTGAAAATATGTATAGCATTGACATTTAGTGTAACCTAGCAACAATATATATATATATATATATATATATATATATATATATATATATATTACATTTAACCTCCCACAATAAAAATATGTATATGGCATTTGCATTTAGTGTAACCTCTCCACAGATAAAAACTATTTACAATAACCTCCCAACAGTAAAAAATATAAGTATATAATTCACATTCAGTGTAACCTTCCAACAGATACACTCCAACACCTCCCAACAGTAAAATTTCGTAACCTACCAATAATACAATGTCACTGACTTCTCAATAAAATTGTCGCTCACTTTTAACCTTTCAATAATGACTGTGAATTTAAACTGGTGAATTTTGGGCGTCAGCAGCGCTGCGTCATGGCCCTGAAAGATCATTCTGATTAAATTGAAAATTCTTACCTTAATAAGGTCGCCGGATAACGCGTATATATCTGCTCTTATTAGAAATGTTTCTGGCACAGCCCTGTGCATTGCTGGCCGATAGATTTGTCATGTATAAAAAGAAACAACTGATTCTTCTTAACAATAATCGGGATAACCATGGATTGGAGAAATTAGTAAGTTCTTTAAATTGAAATGAATGATTGTCAAAAGTTAATTTTTATAAAAAAGATTATTATTAAGAGATTTTTAAAGCATTTACATGGAACTTGATATAACGATACTACATATGCGCGAGGATGCTTTTACCTTACATTATATGGCTCAGGCTCCGCCATCGCTCCCCACGACCGGCCCAGCCAACTCGATACACACGACTGCTCGCTAGCAACTACTTACTCCTACTGCTACAACAGTTCCTACTGCTGACAACACCGCTCTCTGGCCTGAGATTCTTTTATACCTTTCATAGCGCAGACAGCGCATGAGCAATCCATCGAAATTACATCTGCTCGAGTGCGCTAGCAACAAATTCCTTGATCATGGACCTCTTACACAGTATTCGCAAATACTAAGCACAAGGTGCTACTACTTTACTGCACAACTGACACACTTCAGGCAGAAAATATCTAGTTGCATGTTTCCGGCTTTTCTGAGACGTCTGTCGATGGCCACGAACATGGATGGTGTGGGGTGTATCTGTTTGGAAAACGTTCCGCATACAGATTTGCACCAGCTCTCCCAATGGAATGCAAGCACCATGTCGGTCATTTCGGCAACTGTGTACTGGTACATGTCACACTACTGCGAACAACGTTACTGCACCAGCTGACTACACGAGGCCCGCAGTATGATGCGCAGGAATGTTATCAGGCTCAGGTCGTTCTTCTCAGATTTCGGTGGTCTCTAGCGGCCATGCCGTGCTTTTCCAGATGGGGGTTCCTTCTTGAAAACCCATCTATTTGCGTTCCCACACAACTTACTAAGCTTTCTCGTTGTTTTCTTGGGACACCCTGTATAAGGACAGCCGCGCGGGATTAGCCGAGCGGTTTGGGGCGCAGCAGTCAAAGACTGTGCGGCTGGTCCCGGCGGAGGTTCGAGTACTCCCTTGGGCATGGGTGTGTGTGTTTGCCATTAGGATAATTTAGGTTAATTATTGTGTAAGCTTAGGGACTGATGGCCTTAGCAGTTAAGTCCCATAAGATTTCACACACACACACACACACACACACACACACACACACACACACACACACTGTATAAGAACAACTGGATTTTACTGTTATATAAAATAGTCTACCAAAAACGCTAAAGTTAACATTATAACATTGAGCCAATTGACAACAGGTACTACGAAAAATGGCTGTCATCTATGGGCAATCATAGATAATCGAGGAGACGCCTTCGATAACCAAGGCAAAGGCCTGTAGAATATCGATATGTTCACCCTGCCGAGGCGCCAGCGACTTTGCGCTCTCTTTTTCTCGCATGGAACAGAAAACACGGGAGTCGTCTGTAAAACTTGCTAGCCATACGCAACGGATTGGCAAAATGGCCGTACGAGCCGCGATATGACAGTGTCGGGACGAAAGATCTTCCAGCGACGATGGGTTGAAGATATCCGGACCCCAATGAAGCACAAAGCTGGAACAAACCCAGTTGGAACTATCCAGCAGTAGACACCAATATCTCGCTCTTAGGGCTCCTGCTCCGCTCCGCCCGCTGACCTAGGATATAACATCAGTTAGTAACTGTACTTATTTTTTTAGATTTAAATTATAATTAGTGTTTAGAAATACCTCTAATTTTATAGAGTATGGTCTGGTGATCATCTGAAATAGAACGAAACCAGTCACCAATTTTAAATTTAAGTTTATATGCGATCAAGATTGCCTTTTAATTTTTATTACATAATGTTTGAAGATCGCTGATATTTTCCAACTATGATTATAAATATGCTGACAGTCTTGTCTCACAGTGGGACAAGTGTATTAACAATTTTGCCAGTCACTTTCGAAATAATTAAAGTTTACTTTCTTTTTTGCCCATCTGTCCTGTTTTCGTTTGACTACTCCTTATAAAATGGGATGCACGAATATTTTGTACGCTGTCTCTTTGTAGACGTCCTCTTTAATAGTTTTTGGAGAGCTCTGCTTAACTCTTGCTGTGTCTGGTGTCACATGCGATACACAGCTGTATATATAGATGGCGCCACAACGCAGGGCAGGTCTCCAGCGGGGCATCGTGTAGTTGCGGTTAGCCGCCACAGAGGGCTCATAATATGTTTCCGCCGTAATTTATACTGATAGTCCGTTCCATTTGCCACAGTTACGCTCTTACGTCACAGAGGGCGCTGATAAGGACTACAACCTGCTTCCGCTTGGCGTCAGATAAATAGTGATTAAAATTCTTCTGGGTATTATGCCGCGTCATTGCTAAAAACTAACAAAAATAATAAACTAAAACCAACGTTTCGGCCGAATTGCAACAGCCTTCCTCAGGGCACGACTGGTTTTACACGAGGATAGGTGCTTCTATTTATTACAGACTATCGATGTCTGACGTCACTGTTGTCAATCTTTTAATTGGCCCTCTAATATGATTGGCTAGTCATGACGTAAGGGAAGATGGAAGAAAAGAGGCTATTCGTGGATGTCCATGTCGAGAACGATTGGTAGCTGTCCGCCAATCAGCGTTCGGCTTCTGGACGGCAAGTTTTCCTCCTGGTGTGCGCGGACGTGGACCGGCAGTTGCTCTACAGCTGTGTGTGCAGATACGCCCGTGTCCCGTTTAGCTTCTGCCCCGCGACCGCTCGCGGCCCGTTGGACTAGGATGGCCGGCAGCCAGGACGCCGGGAGTTTGTAGCCATCTTCTCTGTTGATGTTGTCAGGCTGCTTAACAATTTCGATCGCCTCCTGTATTTTGCGTTCTCGCATCCACGATTTTTTCGCCAGTACTCGGCCTTCCTGGAACCTGATAGGTTGTCCACAGTCACGGTGGTGTTCCGCTATCGCCGATTTATTACGTTGTGGTAGTCGTACATAGCGTTCGTGTTCTGCCACTCGTAAGCTGACAGGTCTCCCTGTTTCTCCTATGTAGGCAGCTCCGCACTCGCACCGTAGCTCGTAAACACCTGCAGTGTTAAGATTGTTGACTACATCTTTGGTGGAACCTATTTTCGTGGATCCTGTGACTGCTTCGAAAAATCGGTTTGAAACCTCGTCGGCGGAGGACGTAGCCTAGCCGTTCACTAACGCATTTACATGTGGTAAGTGTACCAGTGGAAGCTTCACTTCTTTGCCTGCTTCTCGTGTTCTGCTCCCTTTGGTTTTAGCTACCTTTCTTATGATGTTGTCATCGCCGGCCGCGGTGGTCTCGCGGTTCTAGGCGCGCAGTCCGGAACCGTGCGACTGCTACGGTCGCAGGTTCGAATCCTGCCTCGGGCATGGATGTGTGTGATGTCCTTAGGTTAGTTAGGTTTAAGTAGTTCTAAATTCTAGGGGACTAATGACCACAGCAGTTGAGTCCCTTAGTGCTCAGAGCCCTTTGAACCATGTTGTCATCATAGCCATTGGCACGAAACCTATGTTGTAGCTCCTTTAATTCATCTTTGATGTTATTTTCATCGCTTATCCGGTTGGCTCGGGCAGTTAACGTATGCAGAACAGAATACTTTTGATCTGGGTGGTGGTGGCTCTCCGCGTGCCGGTACCGATTAGTGTGCTTTGGTTTCCGGTTTACTTTGTGTACCAGTTTACCTTCGGCAGCTCTGTCTAATTTCACATCCAGAAATGCTATTGTTTTCAGTCTCATGTATGAAATTTATATTTTTGTAGGCTACTTAAGTAAGAGAAAGGTGGAAGGAGTATATAGAGGGTCTATACAAGGGCGATGTACTTGAGGACAATATTATGGAAATGGAAGAGGATGTAGATGAAGATGAAATGGAAGATACGATACTGCGTGAAGAGTTTGACAGAGCACTGAAAGACCTGAGTCGAAACAAGGCCCCTGGAGTAGACAACATTCCATTAGAACTACTGACGGCCTTGGGAGAGCCAGTCATGACAAAACTCTACCATCTGGTGAGGAAAATGTACAAGACAGGCGAAATACTCTCAGACTTCAAGAAGAATATAATAATTCCAATCCCAAAGAAAGCAGGTGCTGATAGATGTGAAAATTACCGAACTATCAGTTTAATAAGTCACAGCTGCAAAATACTAACGTGAATTCTTTACAGACGAATGGAAAAACTGGTAGAAGCCGACCTCGGGGAGGATCAGTTTGGATTCCGTAGAAATGTTGGAACACGTGAGGCATAACTGACCTTACGACTTATCGTAGAAGAAAGATTAAGGAAAGGCAAACCTACGTTTCTAACATTTATAGACTTGGAGAAAGCTTTTGACAATGTTGATTGGAATACTCTCTTTCAAATTCTAAAGGTGGCAGGGGTAAAATACAGGGAGCGAAAGGCTATTTACAATTTGCACAGCAACCACATGGCAGTTATAAGAGTCGAGGGGCATGAAAGGGAAGCAAGTGGTTGGGAAGGGAGTAAGACAGGGTTGTAGCCTCTCCCCGATGTTATTCAATTTGTATATTGAGCAAGCAGTAAAGGAAACAAAAGAAAAATTTGGAGTAGGTATTAAAATCGAGGGAGAAGAAATAAAAACTCTGAAGTTCGCCGATGTCATTGTAATTCTGTCAGAGACAGCATAGGACTTGGAAGAGCAGTTGAACGGAATGGACAGTGTCTTGAAAGGAGGATATAAGATGAACATCAACAGAAGCAAAACAAGGATTATGGAATGTAGTCGAATTAAGTCGGGTGATGCTAAGGGAATTAGATTAGGAAATGAGACACTTAAAGTAGTAAAGGAGTTTTGCTATTTGGGGAGCAAAATAACTGATGATGGTCGAAGTAGAGAGGATATAAAATGTAGACTGGCAATGGCAAGGAAAGCGTTTCTGAAGAAGAGAAATTTGTTAACATCCAGTATAGATTTAAGTGTCAGGAAGTCGTTTCTGTAAGTATTTGTATGGAGTGTAGCCATGTATGGAAGTGAAACATGGACGATAAATAGTTTGGACGAGAAGAGAATAGAAGATTTCGAAATGTGGTGCTACAGAAGAATGTTGAAGATTAGGTGGGTAGATCACGTAACTGATGAGGAGGTATTGAATAGGATTGGGGAGAAGAGAAGTTTGTGGCACAACTTGACTAGAAGAAGGGATCGGTTGGTAAAAATCGTAGAGGGAGACCAAGAGGTGAATACACTAAGCAGATTCAGAAGGATGTAGGTTGCAGTAGGTACTGGGAGATGAAGAAGCTTGCGCAGGATAGAGTAGCATGGAGAGCTGCATCAAACCAGTTTCAGGACTGAAGACCACCACAACAACAACAACAGCTTAAGTGGTGGAGGAAGTTTCCCAATTCCGCTTCACTGTGAGGCCACATAACGAATGTGTCGTCCACATATCATAGCCAACAACTGGGACGTAACGGAGCAGAAGCTAGGGCCGTTTGCTCAAAGGCTTCCATGAAGATATCCGTAGCTAAAGGGCAGAGCGGGGAGCCCCTTGCCACTCCTTCTAAATGTTCGTAATGTTTTCCCCGCCAGGTGTAGTATGTAGATGACAGGTATATTCACACCATATCGCAGGTATCTGGTGGGATCCGATCCAGTAGAATGGCGTACCCTTCTCAATAGGTACGTTAGTGAAGAGAGACTTGATGTCAAAACTGACCATAATGTCTGATGGCTTTAATCGCTGTTCCCTAATTAGTTGTATGATGTGGGAAGAGGCTTTCACGTGAGAGTCTGTTTGTCCCACAAGACGGCGTAACTTGGGTGCCAGATGTTTCGCAACATAATACGCAGGTGAATCAATTCCGTTCACTATGTGCCTTAACGGATAATCCTCCTTATGGAGCTTAGGTACTCCGTAGATTCTTGGAGGAACAGGCACCATGGTGATTAGTCTCTTGGCTGTGTCAGGATCAATTCTCTACACGAGGGCCTTCGTATTTCTGCCTATCATCGCCGTCGGGTCACTCCTTAGTACTCTCTAAATGGGATCGCTTAGCAGTTCGTCCATCTTCTTTTATATTCAGAAGTGTCCATCAGGACCATAGCGTTTCCTTTGTCCGCAAGTAGGACCGCAATATCCTTGTTATTCCTGAGCTCCTTTATGGCCTGTCTTTCTTCACGTGTGATATTGGCTCTGGGTGGTTTTGCTGTTTGTAAAATTCTTACAGTTTCCTGCCTTATCTTTTCTGCTTCGACACGTGGTACTTGGTGGAGTGACTCCTCCACAGGTTGAATGATCTCTTCTGTGGGAATCTTTGTCGGCGTAACTGCGAAGTTTAACCCTTTGGACAGAACTGACGTCGCTGCGTTGCTGATGGTTTGTGATGAGATGTTAACCACAGTACGACCTGAATCCAGATTTAGCTGTGAGTGGGTTTGTTTCCCGTTAGCTCATCAATTTTTTTTCTGTTGACTGCTGACCAAGTACTCCTCCATGCAGGCCTGGTTGTGGGTTATTCGATCGATGTTATCCCAGTACTTCGCTGATAACGTAGTTGACAGCCATAAATGCATGCTGTACAGTTGCCTGTTATTGTAGTCTATGATCAGTCCGGAACCGCGCTGCTGCTACGTCGCAGATTCGAATCCTGCCTCGGGCATGGATGTGTGTGATGTCCATAGGTTAGTTGGGTTTAAGTAGTTCTAAGTCTAGGGGACTGATGACGTCAGATGTTAAGTCCTATAGTGCTCAGAGCCATTTTTGTAGTCTATGAAGCTCCGGAGGTGTTGTATCCTCTCTCTTAATAATGCATGGCTGGCCCGATAGTAAATGGTTCTTGCTCTTCTCGTATCGATCTGAGGCCGTACCCTGATGAATATCGCGGTGACATGATGATCTCGGCACCTTTTAAGGAACGCCAGATCATTCAGCAGTTTCACCTTCCTCTTCCTCAGAAG
Organism: Schistocerca gregaria; assembly: GCF_023897955.1. Classification (NCBI taxonomy): domain Eukaryota; kingdom Metazoa; phylum Arthropoda; class Insecta; order Orthoptera; family Acrididae; genus Schistocerca; species Schistocerca gregaria. Next base: position 276,822,249 of record NC_064924.1, on the reverse strand, counting down.
CCCCAGTTTCCGTACTTGTTGGTAGATTTCCTGCCCATACAGGTCACTGATATAAGAACGTAGGCTTCCGCGGCCGGTGTCATAGTGATTAAAATTCTTCTGGGTATTATGCCGTCATTGCTAAAAACTAAAAACAATAACAAACTAAAACCGACGTTTCAGCCGAATTGCAACGGCCTTCCTCAGGGCATGACTGGTTTTGCATGGGGATAGGTGCTTCTACTTATTAGAGTCTATCGATGTCTGACGTCACTCTCGTAAAACTTTTAATTGGCCCGCTAATATGATTGGCTAGTCATGACGTAAGGGAAGATGGAAGGATAGAGCCTGTTCGTGGATGTCTATGTCGTCAACGATTGGTAGCTGTCCGCCAATCAGCGTTCGCCTTCTGGTCGGCAAGTTTTCCTCCTGGTGTGCGCGGAAGTGGACTGACAGTTACTCTATAGCTGTTTGTGAAGATACGTCCGAGTCCCGTGTAGCTTCTGCCCCGCGACCGCTCGCGGCCCCTTGGACTAGGATGGCCGGCAGCCAGGACGCTGGGAGTTTGTAGCCATCTTCTCTGTTGATGTTGTCAGGCTGCTTTAGCAATGACGCGGTATAATACCTAGAAGAATTTTAATAACTATGACACTGGCCACGGAACCTACGTTCTTATGTCAGATAAATAGTTTGCAAATGAACATTTATCCGATGACTGCGGTTTTATGCGGACGCACAGCTTCACTTCCCCTGCTGCCATCAGTCACCAACAACTGTCATCAGTTGCCACAGTCATTGCACGCTGTCAAAGCGTACGCCGAGTGTCTCAGTGTGCACTAGAGTCAGGACTTAAGATTTCACAAATGGCTCTGAGCACCATGGGACGCAACATCTGTGGTCATCAGTCCCCTAGAACTCAGAACTACTTAAACCTAACTAACCTAAGGACATCACACACGTCCATGCCCGAGGCAGGATTCGAACCTGCGACCGTAGCAGCCACGCGGTTCCGGACTGAAGTGCCTAGAACCGCACGGCCACCATGGAAGTCTAAGATTTCACAGACAGCAGAGCTAGGTTAGTTAGTCACCCTCCAACCCGCCATGTCGAAACCTGTCCTGAAATTTTTTATACGGAAAAAATACGACGGAAGGAACAGAATGTCAAAATTTTAGCTGCTAAGACACAGTGCAGGTATTTTTTAAAAAGTCGAAATTGCCAAATTCGTAGCTCACCAAGTGATTGGAGAAATGTGTACTCCTGTCGTAGATGTAGCAGGCAGCACTTGTACAACACGGCAGGCACACATCATTGGGACACAGATAACAAGGCAATATAGTTTCCGTTGATAGTTTCTGTGACGCAATTGTTCAGAGTTATTATTCGTTCGAATTTGTCACTCATTTAGTTTCCAAAATAATTAGTAATTATCTTTGTGGTATCGCTAAGTGCTAAAAATGGAGATGAACCGAATTAATTTTCTTTGTGATTTCTTTGTATATGCTTGCTGATAGCATCTGCTTTCGTGGAAATTCCAGAGCTTCACAATAAAGTGGAATCCATTTAACATTTTCAACCCCGCTGTCGCAATCATCCTATTTTCGTACATACGTGTTATTTGTTAGTTAATGTCTTGGCCATTAATTGGAATTGTGTCGACATTCGTTAGAAACTGTGGAAACCTGAGAGCAAACAGGAATTAACTTGATCGATTCCGTGAATTGTCGTTCGAATGATGATTTTCGTTCCAATTAATAGCCAGAATAAAAACCGAAAACCTTCCATGCCCAAAGAAAGCATGTACAGTAATTGCTTTCAGTGAGAAAGAAAAGGCTGTAAATTTTTAGTAAACGATGGAGGGAGAAAAGGCTTATACATAAGCAATGCGCAGAGCCAGTTTCGTTTCGTAAAATCTGAACGTGAATTGTATAAATGGATAAAAAGATTTATACGAAGACGAAATATACGCCAAAATAAAACTCGCAAAAATGTCACAGAAAAACTGTTTGAATGATTTAGAACTGAGAGTCAATGCACCGTTTCCGATGGAGATCAACAATGCTGAGCGCTCTGAACTGCGATGGAGATGGACATTACTGATTTCCAGGCTTCTTAGTCCTATTTAAACAGTTTCAGGAAATTATACGGAAAAGGAAGTCGCAAAATTATTAAGCTTACCTCAACTAAACATTTAGAAGAGATGTTATTAATAGGGAATACCACAAAGAAATGCATAGCTGACATGAAGACGAAACTTTTTTTATCCCCTGAAATGCTATGTATAAAGCCAAATAGTTAGGTTTTGGCAAACCGCACTTCATTATTTCGAGCAATAAAAAAGAGAGAGAGAAAGTCGGTTGCGCAGTCGATGAATGCTGTTACACATTCGTATACAATAATGCTAGTCGTAAGTCCTTGGCTTGCTTCTAAAAGGGCCAATGTCAATATTTGTCAGAACTTGTTTTAATGTTGTATGCCGTATAGTTTCACATGTTCTTCATAATGTTAAAACGGCCAATGTCCATGTCACGTAGGGTAAGGGGATTTCAAGATGTAAGCCCCAAAGCGTTTTATCAAGTTTCCAATCGGCATAAAAGGGCCAATCTTAACATTGGCCCTCCCTCTTATTTTACATTTGTTGTAAGAAGGGCTAATGTCGACATTGACCTTTTTTGCTGATAGATGGTTTCAACAATTGAAACAGTGCTGCGACATTGGACTGGCGGGAATACACAGTAATAAGAATTGTTCCTTAACAATTCCTCTAACCATTCGACGCGTTGTTAGTGAGGACTCTAGACAGTCTTGGTGGTCACAAACATCATGTTTCACAGAGGCGATAAGGAAGAGCTTGAGAAACAAACTGCACCTGAAATATCACCGCTCAAGTCGTCACTTTACCTTGAAGGTAAGTTTACTAAAATAAAGTAGTATCAGGAGCATTTATCCCTAATTTTTCCAACACAAGACCATAAATTTACTGGTAGTTCTACTTAATGCCAAACTAAAATATTATCAACCGCGTAATAAATTTATTTAATTTTTATTTTCTTTAAGGTCATCCCAGTACCAGTACAGAAGAAAATGCATGTTCGTCATTATTGGCAGACGTGATTTCAAGTTCTGATGAAGATGTATTTGAAGATTCTGATGAATATGTTCAAAGTAGTGATGAAAGCAGTGACGGAGGGAATATAGCTGTGAGAAAGACAGTTAAAAGATCTTCAAGGATTGAAGAAACTGATGTAATTCAACAGCAGCCAGGCAATGAAACAACAAAGTTCAGTGGGAGGGGGAGGAAGAAATGTGATCCACAGGATTCATCCAGAAAAAGAAAGTTAAACGAAAAATTATGGGAGCAAAATCGGAGGAAAGAACTGAAAACTGCAGGAAAGGAATATGTGACGTCGAAGGAAAATTTATACCTGCTAAAGTTCTGAAATAATCGTGCAAGTGGAGGAAAAATTGCGAAGTAAATGGCGATGAGAGAGAGAAAATGTTCATAGGATAATACAAATTGTCCCCAGAAGCTCAAAATCAGTTCATAGCTAATCATGTGTCTGAGGAAAAGAAGCATGTGTAGCGTGGAATGTATAAACCTGAAGGAACTGCAAGCAGGCGAAAATATTCCAGGAAGTTCTTTCTTTGCATACCTTCTTTGCAGACTAAGATAGTAGTATTTCAGAATATGTTCCTTAGTACATTTTCTTTAACACAAAAGAAGGTAAGGATAATTGTGGAGAAAATACTGGACTCTGAAGGAAGAGTATGTTCTGAAGATGGACGTGGTAAACATTCTGATCATCCAAAAGTTCCATCTGACGGTACTGGTTTAGTAAAAGAACACATTAACATGTTTCCTTCCTACGAAAGCCATTATTCTCGATCTCATTCTTCTAAAAAATATTTATCTTCATACTTGAGTATTTCAGCAATGCAACGGCTCTATCAAGAATTTTGGTAAACCAAAGGTATGAAACCAAGAAGTGAAGTGAGTCTGTTATCGAAGAGTTTTTGTGACCTGTTTCAATCTTAGCTTCTTAAACGAAAGACTGACACTCGTGCAAAATGTGACAATATGTCATGTTACTCAAGAATTGTACTGATGATATTGAACATCTTAAGGTTGAAGTGGAACGACAGCAACATTTGGATTTAGCGCAGGCTGCTTACGGTCAGAAATACAGTGATAAAAAGGAAGGTGAGCAGAATTTCAGTGTAGTAACCCTGGCCTCTGATTTGCAGAAATGTCTACCCACTCCTTTTCTAGGTGTGGGATTTTATAAAAGACAGTTTTTGGCCTTCAACTTGACCATCTATGAAAGAGACATAATGTTCTCCAGCGTATTACATTTGGAATGAAACAGTGGCAGGAAACGGTGTCCAAGAAACTTCTTGTCTATATAATTATTTGATGAAACTGGCCGATGAAATTGTTGAGGTACACCTGTACAGCGAATCGAGAATCTCAAAAACGCCGGTGTTGAGAATGCTACATCTACATCGATTGCACCCATACTATATTTCTATGCACCAGGAATTGCATGGTGACAACTTTGAACGTCGTGTACAGTTCTGCCACTGGGCACAAGAGAAATTACGGGACGATGACAGATTTTTTGTACGCGTCCTATTTAGCGACGAAGCGTCATTCACCACGAAAACCGGCATAAAATGCACTATTGGGCAACGGAAAATCACGATGGCTGCGACAAGCGGAACATCAGCGACCTTGGCGATTTAATGTATGGTGCGGAATTATGGGAACAAGGATAATTGGTCCCCATTTTATCGATGGCAATCTAAATGGTGCAATGTATGCTGATTTCCTACGTAATGTTCTACCGATGTTACTACAAGATGTTTCACTGCATGACAGAATGGCGATGTACTTGCAACATAATGGATGTCCGGCACATAGCTCGCGTGTCGTTGAAGCGGTATTGAATAGCATATTTCATGACAGGTGGATTGGTCGTCGAAGCACCATACCATGGCCCTCACATTCACCGTATCTGACGTCCCCGGATTTCTTTCTCTGGGGAAAGTTGAAGGATATTTTCTACCGTGATCCACCGACAATGCCTGACAACATGCGTCAGCGCATTGTCAACGCATGTGCGAACATTACGGAAGGCGAACTACTAGCAGTTGAGAGGTATGTCGTTACACGTATTGCCAAATGCATTGAGGTTGACAGACATCATTTTGAGCATTTATTGCATTAATGTGGTATTGACAGGTAATCACGCTGTAACAGCATGCGTTCTCAGAAGTGATAATTTCACTAAGGTACATGTATCACATTGGAACAACCGAAATAAAATGTTCAAACGTATCTACGTTCTGTATTTTAATTTTAAAAAAACCTACCTATTACCAACTGTTTGTCTAAAATTGTGAGCCATATGTTTGTGACTATTACAGCGCCATATATCACAAAGTGAAAATAGTGGTCCAACTAAGACATTCATATTTCTTTACGTTTTTTCTTTTCTTTTTGGTCATCAGTCTACTGACTGGTTTGATGCGGCCCGTCACGAATTCCTTTCCTGTGCTAACCTCTTCATCTCAGAGTAGCACTTGCAACCTACGTCCTCAATTATTTGCTTGACGTATTCCAATCTCTGTCTTCCTCTGCAGTTTTTGCCTTCTACAGCTCCCTCTAGTACCATGGAAGTCATTCCCTCATGTCTTAGCAGATGTCCTATCATCCTGTCCCTTCTCCTTGTCAGTGTTTTCCACATATTCCGTTCCTCTCCGATTCTGCGTAGAACCTCCTCATTCCTTACCTTATCAGTCCACCTAATTTTCAACATTCGTCTATAGCACTACATCTCAAATGCTTCGATTCTCTTCTGTTCCGGTTTTCCCACAGTCCATGTTTCACTACCATACAATGCTGTACTCCAGAAGTACATCCTCAGGAATTTCTTCCTCAAATTAAGGCCGGCATTTGATATTAGTAGACTTCTCTTGGCCAGAAATGCCTTTTTTGCCATAGCGAGTCTGCTTTTGATGTCCTCCTTGCTCCGTCCGTCATTGGTTATTTTACTGCCTAGGTAGCAGAATTCTTTAACTTCATTGACTTCGTGACCATCAATCCTGATGTTAAGTTTCTCGCTGTTCTCATTTCTACTACTTCTCATTACCTTCGTCTTTCTCCGATTTACTCTCAAACCATACTGTGTACTCATTAGGCTGTTCATTCTGTTCAGCAGATCATTTAATTCTTCTTCACTTTCACTCAGGATAGCAATGTCATCAGCGAATCGTATCATTGATATCCTTTCACCTTGTATTTTAATTCCACTCCTGAACCTTTCTTTTATTTCCATCATTGCTTCCTCGATGTACAGATTGAAGAGTAGGGGCGAAAGGCTACATACAGCCTTGTCTTACTCCCTTCTTAATACGAGCACTTCGTTCTTGATCGTCCACTCTTATTATTCCCTCTTGGTTGTTGTACATATTGTATGTGACCCGTTTCTCCCTATAGCTTACACCTACTTTTTTCAGAATCTTGAACAGCTTGCACCATTTTATATTGTCGAACGCTTTTTCCAGGTCGACAAATCCTATGAACGTGTCTTGATTTTTCTTTAGCCTTGCTTCCATTATTAGCCGTAACGTCAGAATTGCCTCTCTCGTGCCTTTACTTTTCATAAGCCAAACTGATCGTCACCTAGCGCATTCTCAATTTTCTTTTCCATTCTTCTGTATATTATTCTTGTAAGCAGCTTCGATGCATGAGCTGTTAAGCTGATTGTGCGACAATTCTCGCAGTTGTCAGCTCTTGCCGTCTTCGGAATTGTGTGGATGATGCTTTTCCGAAAGACAGATGGTATGTCGCCAGACTCATATATTCTACACACCAACGTGAATAGTCGTCTTATTGCCACTTCCCCTAATGATTTTAGAAATTCTGATGGAATGTTATGTATCCCTTCTACCTTATGTGACCGTAAGTCCTCCAAAGCTCTATTAAATTGCGAATTCTAATACTGGATCCCCTATCTCTTCTAAATCGACTCCTGTCTCTTTTTCTATCACATCAGACAAATCTTCACCCTCATAGAGGCTTTCAATGTATCCTTTCCACCTATCTTCTCTCTCCTCTGCATTTAACAGTGGAATTCCCGTTGCACTCTTAATGTTACCACCGTTGCTTTTAATGTCACCAAAGGTTGTTTTGACTTTCCTGTATGCTGAGTCTGTCCTTCCAAGAATCATATCTTTTTCGATGTCTTCACATTTTTCCTGCAGCCATTTCGTCTTAGCTTCCCTGCACTTCCTATTTATTTCATTCCTCAGCGACTTGTATTTCTGTATTCCTGATTTTCCCAGAACATGTTTGTACTTCCTCTTTTCATCAATCAACTGAAGTATTTCTTCTGTTACCATGGTTTCTTCGCAGCTACCTTCTTTCTTCCTATGTTTTCCTTCCCAACTTCTGTGATGGCCCTTTTTAGAGACGTCCATTCCTCTTCAACTGTGTTGGCTACTGCGCTATTCCTTATTGCTGTATCTATAGCGCTAGAGAACTTCAAACGTATCTCGTCATTCCTTAGAACTTCCGTATCCCACTTCTTAGCGTATTGATTCTTCCTAATGTCTTGAACTTCAGCCTACTCTTCATCACTACTATATTGTGATCTGAGTCTGTATCTGCTCCTGGGTACGCCTTACAATCCAGTATCTGATTTCGGAATCTCTGTCTGACCATGATGTAATCTAATTGAAATCTTCCCGTATCTCCCGGTCTTTTCCAAGTATACCTCCTCCTCTTGTGATTCTTGAACAGGGTATTCGCTATTACTAGCTGAAACTTGTTACAGAACTCAATTAGTCTTTCTCCTCTTTCATTCCTTGTCCCAAGCCCACATTCTCCTGTAACCTTTTCTTCTACTCCTTCCCCGCAACTGCATTCCAGTCGCCCATGACTATTAGATTTTCGTCCCCCTTTACATATTGCATTACCCTTTCAATACCCTCATACACTTTATCTGTTCATCTTCAGCTTGCGACGTCGGCATGTATACCTGAACTATCGTTGTCGGCGTTGGCCTGCTGTCGATTCTGATTAGAACAACCTGGTCACTGAACTGTTCACAGTAACACACCCTCTGCCCTACCTTCCTATTCATAACTAATCCTACACCTGTTATACCATTTTCTGCTGCTGTTGATATTACCTGATACTCATCTGACCAGAAATCCTTGTCTTCCTTCCACTTCACTTCACTGACCCCTACTATATCTAGATTGAGCCTTTGCATTTCCCGTTTCAGATTTTCTAGTTTCCCTATCACGTTCAAGCTTCTGACATTCCACGCCCCGACTCGTAGAACATTATCCTTTCGATGATTATTCACTCTTTTTCTCATGGTAACCTACCCCTTGGCAGTCCCCTCTGGGAGATCCGAATGGGGGACTACTCCGGAATCTTTTGCCAATGGAGAGATCATCATGACACTTCTTCAACTACAGGCCACATGTCCTGTGGATACACGTTACGTGTCTTTAATGCAGTAGTTTCCATTGCCTTCTGCATCCTCATGTCGTTGATCATTGCTGATTCTTCCGCCTTTAGGGGCAATTTCCCACCCCTAGGACAAGAGAGTGCCCTGAACCTCTATCCGCTCCTCCGCCCTCTTTGATAAAAGGCCGTTGGCAGAATGAGGCTGGCTTCTTATGCCGGAAGTCTTCGGCCGCCAATGCTGATTATTTATCGTAATTTAGGCAGTGGCGGGGATCGAACCCGGGACCGAAGACGTTTTGATTACGAATCAAAGACGCTACCTCTAGACCACGGGTAGGATAAATTACGTACTACACGAATATGTAATAAAAAATGGGGGTTCATATTTTAAAAAACGCAGTTGATATCCGTTTGACCTATGGCAGCGCAATCCAGGTGGCCAACCATTGCGCCATCTGGTTTCCCCCTTCAAGCTAGCCAAATTTCGTTCCTTGTAGTTTTTTCGTTTAACGCTTATTTCGAGAGATATTTGGCTCGGTCACGATCAATGGACCACCCTGTATGTATATACCTGCTGATCAAAAAGTCAGTAAAAATTTGAAAACTGAATACATCACGGAATAATGTAGATAGAGAGGTGCAAATTGACACAAATGTTTGGAATGACATGATGTTTTATTAGAACCAAAAAAATACAAAAGTTCAAAAAGTGTTCGACAGATGGCGCTTCGTCTCATCAGAATAGCAATAATTAGCATATCAAAGTAAGACAAAGCAAAGATGATGTTCTTTGCAGGAAATGCTCAAAATGTGCACCATCGTTCCTCAACAATAGCTGTAGTCAATGTATAATGTTGTGAACAGCACTGTAAAGCATGTCCGGAGTTATGGTGAGGCATTGGCGTCAGATGTTGTCTTTCAGCATCCCTAGAGATGTCGGTCGATCACGATACACTTGTGACTTCTGGTAACCCCAACGCCAGTAATCGCATGGACTGCGGTCTGGGGACCTGGCAGGCCAAGCATGACGAAAGTGGCAGCTGAGCACACGAACATCACCAAACGACGCGCGCAAGATATCTTTCACGCGCCGTCTGTCGGACATTTTGTGACCTTTTTTGTGTTCTAATAAAACCCCATGTCATTCCAAGCACGTGTGTCTATTTTTACCTCTCTATCTACATTATTCTGTGGTTTATTAAGTTTCCATATTTATGCTGACTTTTTGATCACCCTGTATATACATACAGTATTAATACGTCTGTTAGTCTCGTGAGCAAGAAGCAAGATTGGTTGTCCAAGACATTTTTTACGGGATATCAGTTGCTCTCTTCCACCCTTCACTGGGTATGCCCTTGAGAGCTCACACTGTTCGGAGAAGAAACATCGAGGAAAGCACTCGACGGTGGATGGAAGCGTGATAAGGAATGCACAACAGGTCGATACTTCCTGGATTAGACTCGTAAAAACGCTTTAGAAATGGCAAACTAAGGTATTCCATGCCATTGGTTGGAAGGCTGGTTTCTTTGGAGCGAGCAGCGGTAATTTCGGGGCGGTTGGCAGTTGGACAGCTGGCGACGCTGGCAGGTCTGCAGTGGCGCGTTGGCCACCTGGTCGAGCCTTCCGCCTGTGCGCAGCGGTGGCCTTCCGTATTAAGACGTGTCCGGCTGGCGGGAATGCCACCGGCGAGGCGGTGCCCTACAAGGCGTTAGCACTGCACCACCTGGCCAGCCGCACACATGTCCGTCTGGACCGCGGCCTGCGGGCGGGGTCAACGTCGTACTGCGGCCACCAGCCAGTTTCTAGACCGACAGTCGCTGCCAGCACCGAACACTGGTTGCTGGTTGGTTGTCTCACCTACCCGGAGCTACGTCTACAACTGTAAAGGCTTGAGCTACTGGTGGTTGCGCGATTTTGAATCGGTGGTCCTCCAGATATTCCTTTGTATTCAGCCCAGAGGCTGTTTACTGATAGCTGTATGTAGCATCTAAGAGTGGTGCTTTCTCAGCTGCCTATATACAGGGTGTTACAAAAAGGTAAGGCCAAACTTGCAGGAAACATTCCTCACACACAAAGAAAGAAAATATGTTATGTGGACTTGTGTCCGGAAACGCTTATTTTCTATGTTAGAGCTCATTTTATTACTTCTGTTCAAATCACATTAATCATGGAATGGAAACACACAGCAACAGAACGTACCAGCGTGACTTCAAACACTTTGTTACAGGAAATGTTCAAAATATCCTCCGTTAGCGAGGATACCTGCATCCACCCTCCGTCGCATAGAATCCCTCATGCGCTGATGCAGCCCTGGAGAATGGCGTATTGTATCACAGCCGTCCACAATACGAGCACGAAGAGTCTCTATAGTTGGTACCGGGGTTGCGTAGACAAGAGCTTTCAAATGCCCCCATAAATGAAAGTCAAGAGGGTTGAGGTGAGGAGAGCGTGGAAGCCATGGAATTGGTCCGCCTCTACCAATCCATCGGTCACCGAATCTGTTGTTGAGAAGCGTACGAACACTTCGACTGAAATGTGCAGGAGCTCCATCGTGCATGAACCACATGTTATGTCGTACTTGTAAAAGCACATGTTCTAGCAGCACAGGTAGATTATCCCGTATGAAATCATGATAACGTCCTCCATTGAGCGTAGGTGGAAGAACATGGGGCCCAATCAAGACATCACCAACAATGCCTGCCCAAACGTTCACAGAAAATCTGTGTTGATGACGTGATTGCACAATTGCGTGCGGATTCCCGTCAGCCCACACATGTTGATTGTGAAAATTTACAATTGGACCACGTTGGAATGAAGCTTCATCCGTAAAGAGAACATTTGCACTGAAATGAGGATTGACACATTGTTGGATGAACCATTCGCAGAAGTGTACCCGTGGAGGCCAATCAGCTGCTGATAGTGCCTGCACACACTGTACATGGTACGGAAACAACTGGTTCTCCCGTAGCACTCTTCATACAGTGACGTGGTCAATGTTACCTTGTACAGCAGCAACTTCTCTGACGCTGACATTAGGGTTATCGTCAACTGCACGAAGAATTGCCTCGTCCATTGCAGGTGTCCTCGTCGTTCTAGTCTTCCCCAGTCACGAGTCATAAGCTGGAATGTTCCGTGCTCCCTAAGATGCCGATCAATTGCTTCCAACGTCTTCCTGTCGGGACATCTTCGTTCTAGAAATCTGTCTCTATACAAACGTACCGCGCCACGCCCCTATTGCCCCGTGCTAATCCATACATCAAATGGGCAACTGCCAACTCCGCATTTGTAAACATTGCACTGACTGCAAAACCACGTTCGTGATGAACACTAAGTTGTTGATGCTACGTACTGATGTGCTTGATGCTAGTATTGTAGAGCAATGAGTCGCATGTCAACACAAGCACCGAAGTCAACATTACCTTCCTTCAATTGGGCCAACTGCCGGTGAATAGAGGAAGTACAGTACATACTGACGAAACTAAAAAGAGCTATAACATGGAAATTAAGCGTTTCCGGACACATGTCCACATAACATCTTTTCTTTATTTGTGTGTGAGGAATGTTTCCTGAAAGTTTGGCCGTACCTTTTTGTGACACCCTGTATACATCCTGACACAGAGGAAAACTTCTGCTGCTGGTCACTGTTTGGCAGTGAGTTTGTGATCCACTAAAAATTGCCTTCGGGTCAAGCCTATCAGTTGTAAATTGACAGCTTTATGGATAACAGAATATTGCTGCTGACTTCGTAAGGTGCGAGATGGTTTCTTAACTATCTGGACCCATAACTACAAAAGCAAAAGGTTGAGCTGCTGGTAGATGCCTGATGGGTAACTGGCAGTCCTTCAGATATTCCTTTCGATTCAGCCCAGGTGTTCTATTCTGACAGCTGTTAGTAACATCGAAGACTGATACTGAATCAATAGGATGCTGGGTGGATGTCTTAGCTGACGCTCCCTGACAATAATGACAGGTTCGGGCGTTCTGCCGTACATCCCAAGGGTGATGAACAGAATCAGCCGTATACTGAGCAAACACGGCGCATAGGCTATTTACAAACCGACCAAGAAGATCAAAGAGTGTCTGAGATCGAAAAAGGACAAAATGGAATCAGTAATTTTGGAGAACGTTTCTCGTGGAGTAGTCTAATTAGAAGCGTTGAAAATGGACACAAATAGTCTCGACTGCCAAAACAATTATTTAAATGGTAAACGGTTTCGGTCAGTTTTTGACCATCCTCAGACCGTCGTACTATGACGGCAGAAGGTGGCAGTGAATGGAGTCTTGTAACTCCGCGCAGCCCCATTCACCGCCACCGCCTACCATCATGGTATGAGTGTCTGAGGATGCTCAAAAACTGACCGTAACCGGCAACATCAAAATAAATGTCTTTGGGGTTGATAGTGTTTGTGTCCATTTTTGAAGCAGAAAGGAATGACTGAGCGATCCGACAATACCAACATCACCGAACGAAAACGATACTGCAAGTTGGGACAGGTGGAGAAATCGGCCATGGCGAAGTACACTCTGTGTCAAACCGACCACATAATAAAATTCGTCGACACTGAGGTTTTCACTGTGGAGAAAATCTAATAACGACCGCTGCAGGTAACAACGCGAGAATAATAGCGGTATTGACTAGGACAAAGCCATCAGACATACACTATATGACCAAAGCATCCGCACAATCCAATATAATGCGGAATTGATCACTAGGTGTCTCGGGAGGTGGAGCCGCCACTATGAAAGGAAGCGGGAAGTATTGCGATGTCAGTAGAGAATGGGTCGATCTGGAGAGATCAGACTTCGAACGTGAATTTGCCACTGTATATAGCGTGCTGTGTCAGACGCATGGTATATATTTGCCTTTATTATGGCTCGGCATCCGAACTCACGTGTGTTTTAAATCAAGTAAAAACGTATAATTTGATGTGTGTGATATCTTAGGCGATGTGTAAACACAACGTTCTATGTGCACGGTAAGCGCGAAGATGATAGAAGGCTGATGTATGTTGTAGCTGCGGAGCGATCAGTGGCCATCGCAAAGTCAGCGATGCAACGATAGAGCTACGAATCAGGCAACTGTCCTTCGAGTTTACCGAAGGCTGCTGCCGATAATACACTAGTTGTCAAAAGTCGATGTAGCGTTATGTTTTTGTTCTTCTTTAATGGTTCCCACATGATATTTATGAGTGAGATAAATATTTCACTTACAGGTCTCAGAGATCCCAGATGTACATTATGTGATCAAAAGCGTCCGGACACCTGGCTGAAAATGATCACAAGTTCGTGGCACCCTCCATCGGTACTGTTGGAATTCATTATGGCGTTGGCCCACCCTTAGCCTTTTTGACAGCTTCCACTCTCGCAGGCATACGTTCAGTCAGGTGCCGGAAGGTTTCTTGGTGAATGACAGCCCATTCTTCACGGAGTGCTGCACTGAGGAGAGGTATCGATGTCGATCGTTGAGGCCTGGCACGAAGTCGGCGTTCCAAAACATCCCAAAGGTGTTCTGTAGGATTCAGGTCAGAACTCTGTGCATGCCAGTCCATTACAGGGATGTTACTGTTGTGTAACCACTCCGCCAGAGGCTGTGCACTATGAACAGGTGCTCGATCGTGCTGAAAGATGTAATCGCCATCCCCGAATCGCTCTTCAACAGTGGGAAGCAAGAAGGTGCTTAAAACATCAATGTGGGCCTGTGCTGTGATAATGCCACGCAAAACAACAAGGGGTGCAAGCCTCTTCCATGAAAAACACCCTTACACCGCCGCCTCCGAATTTTACTATTGGCACTACACACGCTGGCAGATGACGTTCGCCGGGCATTCGCCATACCCACACTCTGCCATCGGATCGCCACTTTGTGTTCTGTGATTCGTCACTCCACACAACGTTTTTTCACTGTTTAATCGTCCAAAGTTTACGCTCCTTACACCAATCGAGGCGTGATGGCGGGATTGTGAGCAGCCACTCGAACATGAAATCCAAGTTTTCTCACCTCCCACCTAACTGTCATAGTACTTGCAGTGGGCGCTGATGCAGTTTGGAATTCCTGTGTGAGGGTCTGGATAGATGTCTGCCTATTACACATTACGACCCTCTTCAACTGTCGGCGGTCTCTGTCAGCCAACAGGCGAGGTCGGCCTGTACGCTTTTCTGTTATACGTGTTCCTTCACGTTTCCTCTTCACTATCACATCGGAAACAGCGGACTTATGGATATTTAGGAGTGTGGAACTCTCGCTTACAGACATATGACACAAGTGAACCCCAATCGCCAGACCACATTAAAAGTCCAAGAGTTCCGCGGAGCGCCCAATTCTGCTCCCTCCCGATGTCTGACTGCTGGTTCGTCAGTGTTTGAAGTGCATCGAGCGAGGTAATAACTCGAGTGTGTTTTGGTGGAATTTTGGGCCATAATATACACGGCGGACATCATTTACCCTGTTAGTTTCACGTACCCTTAACCGATGTTTAGTGCGCAACATAGTACAGCTGAAGCAGTAACGAACCGCACGTTACCAAACTGAGACTTGGAGAGTGATAAGTGACGAGTGGCCTATTTGCAAGTTGGGAATCGTAGCGGGTCGCTTCATGCCAACGCTTAAAGAGGCAAAGCTTTACTTTGATTGTTAATTATCAGGGCGAAAGAGATGGTGGCATTTACGATTTTTGTTTTATTTATGTTGATTGTGCTATTACCGATTTGTGGAGTGTTAGTTAGTTGCTCGCACTCTATTACTTCCGGCGAGAAAATGGTACTGAAATACATTAAAAGTTTCAAATAAAATGATATTACGTGACTGAAATGTGAAAGATTGTGTTGTTTCTATCTGAGCACTATGGGACTTAACATCTTTGGTTATCAGTCCGCTAGAACTTAGAACTACTTAAACCTAACTAACCTAAGGACAACACACAACACCCAGCCATCACGAGGCAGAGAAAATCCCTGACCCCGCTAGGAATCGAACCCGGGAACCCGGGCGAGGGAAGCGAGAACGCTACCGCACGACCACGAGATGCGGGCGAAAGATTGTGTTCTGAATTATAATTATTGAAGATAGATTTCGTAGTTCCGAATTCAGTATCATAGAATTTGTAATAAATATGTTAGGTTGACGTAGGCAATATCAGCTAGAAAGAGAGCTAGCATACAAGCGGAAAAAATCGCAACACCAAAAGAAACCGATGCAACTGCCAGACTGTTGAATGCAAGCATGCAAACGTGCCACCCCCTAACGCCAACATTGTCAAATCCACACTAACATGGCCGACCCCGTGTTGAAGTGGGACAAAGGCCCAAGAAAATGATGATGAAGAATCAAACTGGCTTCTGCATCATTCTATTTGTGACATGATTCGTACTACGAATAGAGATTTCATTATTACGTAATTGTCCAAATGTTGGAAAAATTATGTATTGATAATCTAATAAATTAACGTACACGTCATTTTTAATTCATTTTCTAATTAGCTCGGTTCATACAAAGGGATAGGATGGATATTACTTGGATAATGTAATTATTTACGTGTCAATATGCACGAAAACAATGTTATTCAAGCAATAAAATTCCAACTACGCTGGTCAGTCTATTACACTCCTAGTTATAGAAAGTCTAGATCTTACTTCACTTCATGATGTCGTTGGTTTGTCGAGTGGTTTCATTTAGCGGTAAATAGGGCACAGGTTGATCTTGTGATACAATACCCAATAACAAGGGCCTACAGTACTCTTGATGTTATGTGAATTACTCTTGCTGCATTTGTTCTGTGCCCAATAAATACCATAGCTTGCCCATATTAAACATCCGCCAAAGCAACCAATTCAGTTTTCACTGCTCTGCACTTGGAAACAGACTTTTTGTCTCCGCACTTTTGCATAGCCACACCGGCGAATACACACAAGCAACGACACCAACTGTCTCCTCGCGACTCCCAATTGCTACGTTTTTGGCGCGCTCGCACGCCCAGCGATAATGCGCCTACAGTTTATTACACTCTTTGAAAATAGCTTTTCCCTGACTAGGACAGTGTGTCTACTTACAAAATGTTGACTTTCCAAGCGTATTCTCTTTCATAAATAACAAATAGCATTTCAAACTTGACAACACGTTTACAACAATAATTTTCAGCGCAACTAATAAAGCAAACTTCGCAAAATACGTAAAAAATGTATGATCAGCCACAGAGATGTGGTGTTACAAATTCTCTTCATCAATGGCTGCACAACAGGTCGAATCACCAGACTGACGTACAGTTATGCAGTCAGGGTAGTCCTGCTCTCATACGAATTGCACCGTAGACTGTAGCTTCAGATGTAGGTGCAGTGTGTCTAGGCTGCAGACAGGTTGGTTACAGGCCCTCAATTGGCCTGCTCCTAACCAATACATGGCCATCAAGGCACCAAGGTAGAACCAGCTTTCATCAGAAAACACAACAGACCTCCACCCTGTCCTCCACTGAACTCTCGCTTGACATCACTTAAGTATCAAATGGTGGTGGTCTGGGGTCAGTGGAATGCACGCTAGACGGCGTCTGGCTCAGTGTTATCCTTGAAGTAACCGATTTGTAATATACGTTGTGTCACTGTGGTGTCAAATGATGCTGAAATTGCAACTGCAGATGCTGTACGATGCGCCTTAAAGGCGTTCTTGACTAACTTCAACTCACTACGTCCATTCTCAAAGGTAACTAACGCTCACGACCTTTACAGCGTTTATTTAAAGCAAAACCTCGTTTGCATCCTCATAGTGGCACTATTAGCGCCAATCTTATGCGACTGGCGTGAATTTATATGTATTTATATATTTATTTACGTTTAACTACTTCTGAGAAAAGGAAGAAAGGAAAAGAGTGATTTATTAATAATTCATAACTATTGCTATACTTAATTACAGATGAGTACTATATCAGTAGCACATCGGGAAAATTATCGCATTGAACAAATGATAGCGATTTATTACTGTCCATCAGAAGAACTCTTAAAGGTATCGTTTTAGATTTATTTTCTGCCTAAAGCTAATGTGAGGTTAAGATTTTTACGAATTTTTCAGTACTAGTAATCAGAGGCGGCCTTAGCCTTAGCCGCCTCTGATTACTAGTACTGAACTATTATCACACGTACAAAACAAAAATAGAATTGCTCATTCAGTGTGAAAAGCAAATAAGGAAAATATCTACAGAAAATCCACTTTCCGAGCTTTTGTACTTAGAAAATCATGACAATGTCACTGATTTCAACATTGATATCGTGTGCAACACAAATCAAGGATAAAGATGTTAGTCTACTTTGCTACAACGTCGACCTGAGGTAATTTTTTATTATTTTTAATTTAGATCTTTCTCTGTGAGCTGCTGTGATTGGTAATGTTGGATAAATTCTAAGTGTGATAGAAAATTTTTAAAAATAATGGAGTTAAAGCGTTTGAAAATAAATAATTTAATACGTCCAATGGGGTCGCGCAATCATGTACGAATAGTGGTAAAAGTTCTCTTTCATTAAACAGATAGTTTTCATCAACATCAGAATTTAGGCCACTGCTCAATTCATTTATTTTTTTAAAACTTGAAGAGATCTGTACGTTCTGCAGGAAGGAGAAAGCCGCGTGGTTTTCATTGAAAAGTTCAAAATATTCGTCAAATTTTGTTATAGAGGTGTCCAGCAAGTAATAGTAAAAATGTGTTTTGAAGTACGTTTCTGGGTCTATTAGTGGCTGATCTTAACCTCATAGATAAAGTGTTTTTCCTGGGACGGGGACGGGCTGGTGCGGGAAATTTTGTCCCGCCACCAACTCCTTCACTCCACTCACGTCTTGCGCTTACTGGTCATTTCTCTGAATGCGGATTAAGTCTGAAAGGCAAGTAATTCGTTTTTAGCTTGAGATATCATTTTGCCCTGGTCTGGAAGAACAACGGTT
Source organism: Schistocerca gregaria (assembly GCF_023897955.1). Classification (NCBI taxonomy): domain Eukaryota; kingdom Metazoa; phylum Arthropoda; class Insecta; order Orthoptera; family Acrididae; genus Schistocerca; species Schistocerca gregaria. The sequence continues at coordinate 276,803,869 of NC_064924.1, read as the reverse complement.
GATTTTTGTAAAGCTTTCCTGACAATTTTAATTTTGGACTGTATGCCGTACCAGACAACTATGGAGTAGATTAATTTAAACGACTTTAACTTTGCTATTAAAGAATTGGCCATTTTTGTACTTTCAGTGTCTGTGCTATCATCAGAGCAAATTTTATATAAATCACCATAGATCTTTCCTAAGTTGAAACGAAGTGCTTTCAACGCTTCGACTATGCTCTCCCACCGGGAAATGGACAATGGCTTTAAAGTGAAAGTAGGTACATTACTAAGAAACATATAGATTCCTTGAGCTACAGAGAAAAAGCTGTTATTTCTAGTGAACGTTTAGCAGCGTGATTCACTACTATACTGACACTGTGTGCCACGTAGGAGATGTAAAATTCACGTGCGTTAAGAGTCTTTTCTGAAGACCTGAATTTTTACCTCTCATATTGACAAAGAATCTAACAGAAATGTAGTTAACCCCTGGCCAGTACATCTACATCGATGCTCTGCATATCGACATACGTGCCTGGCAGAGGGTTCATCGAACCACCTTCACAATAATTCTCTATCGTTCCAATCTCGTACAGCGTGCGGAAAAAACGAGCACCTATATCTTTCTGTGTGAACTCTGATTTCCCTTATTTTATTATGATGATTGTTTCTCCCTATGTAAGTCGACGACTACAGAATATTTTCGCATTCGGAGGAGAAAGTTGGAGATTGGAATTTCGTGAGAAGATCCCGCTGCAACGAAAAACGCCATTGATTTGATGATGTCCACCCCAAATCCTGTATCATTTCCAGTGACACCCTATCCCCTTTTCCTGGATAAAACAAAACGTGATGCCCTTCTTTGAACTTTCTCGATTTTCTCTGTCAATCCTATCTGCTAAGGAACCCATACCGCGCAGCAGTATTCTAAAAGAGAACGAACAAGTGTAGTGTAGGCAGTCTATTTAGTAGATGTGTTACATTTTCTAAGTGTCCTGCCAATAAAACGCAGTCTTTGGTTAGCCTTCCCCGCAACATTTTCTATGTGTTCCTTGCAATTTAAGTTGTTCGTGATTGTAATTCATTGGTATTTAGTTGAATTTACGCCCTTTAAATTTGACTGATTCATCGTGTAACCGAAATTTAACGGGTTACTTTTAGCACACACGTTGATGATCTCACACATTTCGTTATTTAGTGTCAAGTTCCAAGTTTAGCACCACACAGATATCTTTTCTAAGTCCTTTTGAAATTTGTTTTGATCATCTGATGACTTTGCTCATATTGTCTTCTCAACGTTTATAGAGATAAGGAACAGCAAAGGGTCTATGATGCTACCTTGGGGACGCCAGAAATCATTTCTGTTTTACTCGATGACTTTCCGTCAGTTACTACGAACTGTGACCTCTATGACAGGAAATCACAAATCCAGTCACATAACTGAGACGATGTTCCATAAGCACGCAATTTAACTAAAAGCCGTTTGTATGGCACAGTGTTAAAAGCCTTCTGGTAATCTAGAAATATGGAGTCGATCTGAATTCCCTTGTCAATAACACTCAACACTTCGTGCGAGAAAAAAACTAGTTGTGTTTCACAAGAAAGATGTTCCTTGTGTTGACTATGTGTCAATAGACCGTTCTGTTCCAGGTAAGTCATGTTCGATCACAGTATATGTTCCAAAATCCTGCTCCATATCGACGTTAATGATATGGACCTGTAGTTTAGAGGATTACTCCTACTAGCCTTCTTGAATGTTGACAGTATTTGCGATAGCGAAAAATCCCAAATGTTCCTCTACTTCAACTTTTTTTGTGGAGGAATGAAGAAAAACAATTCTAACAACTATTGAAATCTGCTCTTCGTGTGCCAAGTCATATTTGCAATTTAAAATAATAGAAAAATATCTCGGCTGTTTTAAGTTAAAAATAATAGTGTTTTTAAATAAATAATTTCAGTTTGGATTTTACGACCGAGATAATGGCTAATGCGGGATTCTACTTTTTGGACGCGAGCGACGTGATCGTCTGACACGTCATCGAAATTAGAAACACATTCAACTAGTTTCAAAAAATTTCCGTTGTCAGGCTGGAAAAGTTTTTGTGATTTACCTCTAAAATCTAAACATTGACGTGCTAAAAAGTAAATTAGATGGATTATTCTTTCTATTACAGCCATCAGTCTTCCTTTCTCGTGTTCAGTTTCAGACTGGTTCATGGAGTCTACAGCCCTTACTTTAAAAATCTCAGTTTTTATATGCAGGCATGTTCTGACGCTCAACAGATAGTAACCTGCTTTAAATTCTCTTCTTTATCTAGCTTTCTTTTTCTGTTCTGTGCTCTAGAAAGTTTCTTTCTCCGATCACTTTCACCCATTAAAAAAAATTAAATGTTATATGTTCATGCTGTACTTAATATTCTCTATATTATCTACAACATATAATCTTTTTTCGTTGTCTATGATGAACATTTGTTGTCGGGCGTGGCTTATCTCGCGGATTCCAGAGGCAATATTTCGTGTAGTTATTGACCGAATTTAAGAATTTAGCATGCTGTCATAAACCACACATTAAGAGCTAAAACCTTACGTTAAGTTTAACACGCCAAGACAAGTGCTGCAGTTAGTGTATTTGTGTGAAGCTGATGGCGATAGAATATTCCAATTTCGTTCATTCATTACTCGAAAATGTTAACACTTAGGGACTTCCAACAAAATTTACATATAATTTCAAACCTTCACGAAACTTTTTCTCGCTGACACCCCCGCAAAATAATGGAAGGAAAAAAGTTTATTTTCGCTGTTAAAGCTGTAAAACATCGGCATCTACCGTGACGTTTACATTTATTACTTCTTTGTTACTAATGTTATTGTCAACACATCTTGTATAAAGTATAAATGAGTGCATCTGCAACGTTATATCATTGTACAGCAAATAGTTCAGCAGATATGACGTCGTAAATAATGAGAATGGTCAAATACGTGCTTGTGCTTAAAGTGGAGCGCAAATTATCTATTTATAATCATCCAGTATTTCATAATGAGAGTGCTTAGAGAGTTTTGGCAAACTTTACTCATAATTATTTCAACCCTTCTAGAAACTTTTCTTCACTTACTTGCTTATCGCCAATAATAATGGAATCAGAGAGCTATTATGTTTGTTGCATTGCAACTTAAATCGGGAATGTTTATACATATCACGAATGTTATGCAAGAAAACGTGAAATCGAAATTTAAGTAATACAGGGTGTATCAAAAGAATCAACCTATTTGGCACGTCTATATTTTTGAAACTAATAAACATAAACAATGAATTTTGTTTTTTAATGAACGGAAAACTCAAAAGCTTTTTTCATATCTTTTCATAGGTGTTCAGTATGCCCCCATTGAGATGCACGGCATATGTCAATGCGGTATTCAAATTGCTCCCACACTGCAGCGAGCTTGTCTTGAGTTACAGCTTCTACAGCTGCTGTTATGCGATGTCTCAGTTCCTTTGGAGGCACATGAACAGAGTCTTTTATATGCCCCGACAAGAAAGAAATCACACACTGACATGTCCGGTGACCTTGGAGGTCAGTAATGTAAGGCTGAATCATTTGGTACACTGCGACCTACCCATCGTTCAGTAATCCTTTGATTTAAAAATTCCCACACGTCCAGATGACAGTGTGGCGGTGCCGTTTCCTGTTGGCAAATGAAGTCGTTCGAATCAGTCTCCGAATTGTGGGAAAATAAAGTTTTCAAGCATATCGAAATATGTGCGTCCTGTAACAGTATTCTCGGCAAAGAAAAATGGACCATACAGCTTTTCCCATGAAACTGCACAAAACACATTAAATTTTGAAGAGACCCTTCCACGCTCTACAACTTCGTGTTGTTGTTTCGTACCCCATATTCAAACGTTATGACGTTTCACCTTTCCATTTAAATGGAATATTGCCTCGTCACTAAACACTAAGTGTGGAAGAAAACTGTCATCATCCATCTTGTTAAGAACAAAATCACGGTACTCCACACGTAGTTGTTTGTCCCCTTCACGAAGAGCTTGCAGTAGCTGAATTTTGAATGGCTTCATGTGTAAATGTCCATGCAACACACGCCAGACGGACATTGGCGGTTTGTTGAGCTGCCGAGCTTCATGCACGGCGAACGGATTTCTCGGACTCCTTGTAAAAATATTGCCTTTACACAAACAATCTGTTTCACGGAATTGTTCATGTCATCGTCTAATGCTCTATGCTGTAGGAGGATCGATACCATACTAAGTACGAAAGTCACGCTGAACAGTTATTACTGGCGCTCACTGAGCAAAACGTAGAACACAAAGCGGTTTCTGTTGTTGTTCCGACACCATTTGTACTAGAGCTGAAGTGGGCGCACACTGCTGATACCTAACGGGAGAGTTTGCTCTTTCCAGCAGTACTTTGTTCAAGCACTTATCTCAAAAAAATAATGGTTATGATTTTTTAAATCGGATGATTCTTTTGATACATCCTGTATAATAAATCTAACTTCCGTATAAACACGAGATTACCATCTGTGTTTGCAAACCATGATCGAGAGAACAAATTCTTACACATTGTTTCAGAACAGAAGCCTCACCGTCCATATGATGGACATTCCACTTTGGTTTCTGGAGGACCTGGTTCTGTCGCACTGCATACATAGATGCCGCTACGGATGCCGATACTCACGTGTCGTGTGGACCGGAACCGGAAGCAACGCAGGTTTGTCTGAACGCTGTCCGCAGCTCTGCGCCGGTTTCGACTGGCTCGCCCCAAACTGCCGTTTCCTACCCTCTCCGTACCAAACTGGAGGCTGCATCCTGTACAGAATACGAGTATTTCGAGCATTCAGTTTACACAAAGCAGGGCCCAAATAAACATGTGCGTCACAGGTGTTTGAAACCTGAGAGTACGAATTAATAACCACCATAGGACGAGGAATTCCGCCTTATGCAAGACACCTGCTTAGTTTTGTTTTACCCAGACATGTTTCAGCACTTTTTGTGCTATCTTCAGTGGGCTGTTTTTTCTTACGTACATGATGCTATTGGTCATTCATGTTGGTACCTAGTCTGCTACAAAATCTACAACTTCTCATGGCTTTGATGTTGTAGTGCGTTCTCGTGTGTTGTTGGCGAGGTGAATAGGCTGATTTCGTGACGTATGGTCGCTTGACATTGCACTTTCTCCGATTTTAAAAAACATAGGCAGAGTTTTCGCTGTCATTATGTGTTGTTGTAATGCTTTCCAATAGAAGGCTGTGTGACATTTGTACAGCGACTCCCTCTGTCTTTGCTATACAAAAGTAGAGTGCTGGGGTTAACACTCCACCATAGCACAACCACCTGAGTAATAAATCCATTGAGGACTCTTCAACACTTCTAAAGCTGACCATGTCGACTGCTGCTGATGTGATTGTGCAGGGAAACGAGAAGAAAACATTAACAACTAAAACAAAAACAAAAACCAAGACCTCGTGTTCTGGCAGGTGGCGACCATCTAGCGTTAAGGAGTGTGGTTATAAAAAATAGAATGGAGTGGACAGAATACCCCACGTGGATCGTCTACGACCTGATTCCTTTCCATCTGCTCCTACTCCTCGAACATATCCACATACTCTACACCTCCCACCGCCTTGATGCCCCTCATCCCCTGGTTGCTCCTCTCCTCTCCAACCCCCGCCCTCTGCCACACTTTCACTGTTGTGTCCTCCCTAGCTTCCATCTCTACACCCTTCATGTCCTTTCCCCTGGTGGCTTCCATGAACTCCCCCTCCTGGATGATGCCCTCTCTCCCCCCATTTATCCCTCCTATCAACTCTGTTCTTCACCTCCCCCTGCCTTCCTCTGTCCTTTCCCTGGGCTCTCTCTTCCCCCTCTTCCATCCTGTTTTTTCCCGCCTACCCTCTCTCTGCCTCTCTTCTCTCCCTGAGTCCTTTCTGCTCTCCCCTCCACCACCTTTCCCACTCCTTCTCGCGTCCACCCAGCACCCGCCTTTTCTATGTCCCCTCCTTCCATCAGCTCCCCCTTTTTCCTTTTCCTCTACTTCCCCCTTTTCCCCCTCGTAGGTCCGGGTCCTCCCCCCCCCCCCCCCCCCCTATCTGCGGCCGTGTTTAACTGTGTTGTGCTGTTATAAGTGAGTGTTCAGTGTTGTGCATCACCTGTCAGTGTTGCAAACAGCCGCCATAGTGTCTTTAGTTGTTTTTTTATCTCATGCGAACAGAAACCAGACTGTTGCCATGTTTTTTAATTGCGCCTGTCTACTTCTTGTGGGTCTTCATCCGCATCGTCACGGCAGTGTTTTTATATTTTAAATTCCACAACTTACCGCCATTTTACAATTTTTTTATAATTTCACTGCTTTATCGGCTGTTTTTGTTGTTTGCTTCTATTCTCATTATGTTTTTTAACTTTTCTGTGGCCGTAGAGCTGCATATTACGCTGCTGCCAGCCCGCTTCCCCACCACCCCCACTAGGGGGGTGGGGTGGCAATTGAAATCCAATAAAAACACACACAACGACGGAAGGAATCACTTGCGAGTTCCAAAGTCTTATCAGCTGTCCAGTTAGCACAATGATGGTGAATAAGGAGTTAAAAAGAATGGGGTACAATGGTCGAGTAACTCCTCATAGGCCATACATTTCTGTAGCTCATGCTAAGCGACCCTTGAGATGGTGTAAGGAGCTATGGTAGTCGACGGTGGTTGACTGCACCTTGTAGCAATCCAATAGAAGGGATTGGGTTGGTGAGTACCCAGAGAACGTTAACAGCCATCATGTGTAGTGCTGACAGTGAATTACGGAGGAGATGGTGTTACAGCTGGGGGTGTCTAAGGTGGTTTGGGTGTGGTCCCCCTTCTGTGATTAAGAAAACGGTAAATGCGGGAGGATATGAACACATTTTGCAGCAATGTTTACATGCAAACAGTAGAGGAGCGGTTGAGAGACAATGATTTCTTTGTATTAGCATGACCATGTGCACTCTCATAAAACAACTTCTGTGAGACAATGGTCTCCAGAAACTAACATTCCTGAAATAGATTAACTTTCTAGAATCCTGAGCTGAGCCCAATGGAACACCTTCGGGATGAGTTTGTACTTCGGCTTCGATTCAGGCTCTGGCGTGTAACATCACTACCTTTTCGGACGTCGGCTTTTGAGGACGGATGAACTGCCAATCCTCTACAGTCATTCAGACACATCATTGAAAGCGTCCCCAGCAGAGTTCACGCCGTCATCAAGACGAAGGGTGGACACTCTCCATACTAATGTTCATGACTAAGTGCCCGGATTATTTAGATCGGAAAGTGTGTGTAGAACTTCATAGATGTCTGTTTAGATTCAAGTGTAAATAATAAAATTTTGACATTCGTTTTTATTTACCCATGTTGTCGTAATAAAATGTACAGCCATCTACCTGTTTTTGATGAGTCAGATATATGTACAGTGTTTAAAAATCATTTTTTGAGCATTGCTGGTGACTTAAATAAAAGTTAGTTTCTATAGGGAATCATATAACTCTCTTCGAAAATGCCTTTCAGAGGCTGATGTCTGAAACACTCCTCTGTGATACTGACAAACGGGAGAGAGTCAGTAATTAAGTCACTGAAGACTAAGGACTCTCATGAATATGATGGAGTGCCTACAGAATGTTAAGGTACTGTGGTGCACGTGTTAGCCCTGTACTTAGCTATGTTTGTAATTTTTCCTATAAGAATGGTCAGTTTCCTTAACGATTAAAGTACTCAGTAGTAAAGCCGATTTATAAAAAGGGAGAAAGGGATGTTGTACACAATTTTAGAACTTTTTCTATGCCATCAATGTTTGCTCAAGCTATTGAAAAGTCTGTGTATGTGAGGATAATTGATCATTTTATTTCACATAATTTACTAACTGAAAATGCTATATTCTCCTTTCTCTATGAGCTACTGGATGGTATAAACAAAAGGTTTCGAACGCTAGGCATCTTTTTGATTATCTAAGGCGTTTGATTGAGTTGATCACAAGATATTGCACCAGAAGTTGGACCATTGTGGAACACGGGGAGTAGCTCACAATTGGTTCACCTGTTACTTTAACAAAAGACAGCAAAAAGTCATTATTCACTTTGTTGAGAATGGCTACGATGTGGAGTCCGAGTGGGGCATGGGGGTGTGCTCCAGGGAACAGTGCTGGGGCCATCCTTTTCCTTGTTTATATAAATGATATGCCCGCTAGTATTTCGGGTAATTCTAAAATATTTCTGTTTGCTGATGACACTAGTTCGGTAGTAAAGGATGTTGTGTGCAACATAGGCTCTGTTTCAAATAGTGCAGTTCATGGCATAGGTTCATGGCTTGTAGAAAGTAAACTAAAATTAAATCACAGTAAGAATCAGTTTTTACGGTTTCTAATACGCACTTCAACAAAACCCGACGTTTTAATGTCATAGAATGGGTATATGATTTGTTAGACTAAACAATTCAAATTTTTAGGTGTTCAGATAGAAAGTAAACTGTTGTGAAAAGCCCACATTCAGGATTTTGTTCAAAGAATTAATGCCACTATTTTTGCTATTCAAATGGTACCTGAAGTAAGTGATAGTTCGACACGAAAAGTAGTCTACTTTGTTTATTTTCATTCGCTTATGACGTATGGTATTATATTTTGGGCTAGCTCTTCCAATTCTAAAAGAATATTTTTGGCTCAGAAACTGACGGTTCGGGCAATAAGTGGTACAAATTCGCGAACCCCTTGTCGACCCCTGTTCATTAATCTGGGTATTTTGATATTGACCTCTCAAAATATATATTCTTTACTGTAGTTTCTTGTTAATAATATGAGTTTATTCCCAAGAATTAGCAGAAATCCATTCTGCATTTGGATCGCACTTCGTTAACTCTTGTGCAGAAACGTGTGCACTATGCTGCTGCATCGATTTTCAATAAGTTACCACGAGAATTCAAAAGTCTTAGCAGTAATCCACGCATTTTCAAATCGAAACTGAAGAGCTTCCGAAAAGTTCCTTGAAAAATTAAGCTGATTCCTGTGCTATAATGTTGACTGCGTGTACATAAACTTATTGCTTGTGTCTTTTTGGGTTCTTAAACATTTTATTTTAGCTGTTATTACTTTCATGTTGTAATTTCATGTACTGACACGTTCCATGACCTTGGAGATTTGCTCCTATGGGAAGAGTCGTGTAAAATAAAATAAAAAATGGAAAATGATAAACAGAGAACAGACGATTCAATAATAGTAAAACTGCGAGGTATGAATGCATGAAAAAATTGTCGTTGTTAAACAGCAAAATTTTGTTGTAGGAAGAATCCCCTTCCCGTTAATCACTCTCGTATGTCCGTCCTCACAAAGCAGACATAGGTATGAATAACTGGCAAATCTTGTACTTTATATTGTACTGAGTAATAATTTGGTATGTTTATCAAAAGTATCTACCGTCAATGTGGTCACCCATACAGCCATCAATTATGTTTTTGTGTTGTGTATTTTCTGTTTTAGTGATAGTGTGTCAGGAAGCCAACGTACAATGTTGGATAGCAAACAGACCGATCGCGTCTTGCTGTCTGAGCATTGTATTCCGAATAGAACCTGCATCTTTAAATACGAAGTCTGAATCACTTTTGCTGCCACTGTTTACGGGAGGAATTAAAGTAAGAATTTTGCATATCGAACAATTGTACGTTCATCAGCACACAAGGCCTGATACAATCACCAATTCGTAAGCTACTGCGATTTCATTTCTTGTTATCTTACAGGAATTCACATTAAATCTCAACGAGATAATTAGTATGTTTGGATGTAAATCCAATACATCGAGCTTTCGCTTCTGCGATGTGTGCTTCTCTCGGCCAAACCTTTTAATTCGTTCACTGCGTACTATTGAGCAGATTCAGTTGGCTTTGTTGTTGTCGTGGTCTTCAGTCCAAAGACTGGTTTGATGAAGCTCTCCATGCTATTCTATCCTGTGCAAGCCTCTTCAGCTCCGATTAAGTACTGCAACCTACATCCCTCTGAATCTCCTTACTTTATTTGTCTCTTGGCCTCCGTCTACGATTTTTACCCGCCACGCTTGCCTCCGGTACTAAATTGGTAATCCCTTCAAGCCTCAGAATGTGTCCTACTAACCGATCCCTTCTTTTAGGCAGGTTGTACCGCAATGTTCTCTTCTCCCCAATTCTATGCAGCGCTTCCTCATTAGTTACGTGATCTATCCATCTAATCCTCAGCATTCTTCTGTAGCATCACATTTCTAAAGCTTCTGTTCCCTTCTTGTCGCAACTGTTTATTGTCCATGTTTCACTTCCATACATGGCTACACTCCATACAAATACTTTTAGAAAGAACTTCCTGACAAATCTATACTCGATGTTGACAAATTTCTCTTCTTCAGAAATGCTTTTCTTGCCATTATCAGTATACATTTTATATCCTCCCTACTTTGACCATCATCAGTTATTTTGATTGTAAAATAGCAAAATTCATTTACTACTTTAAGTGTCCCATTTCCTAATCAAATTCCCTAATTTAATTGGACTACATTCCATTATCCTCGTTTTGCTTTTGTTTATGTTCATCTTATACTCTTCTTTCAAGATACTGTCCATTCCGTTCATGTGCTCTTCCAAGTCCTTTGCTGTCTCTGACGGAATTACAGTGCCTCGGCGAACCTCGAAGTTTTAATTTCTTCTCCCTGGACTTTAATTTATACTCTAAATTTTTCTTTTGTTTCCTTTACTACTTGCTCAATATATAGATTGAATAACATCGGGGATAAGCTACAAACCCTGTCTCACTCCCTTTCTCGTCACTGCTTTCCTTTCGTGCACCTCGACTCTTAACATTATCATTTTCAAATGTAGGTTGGAACTTAAATCGCCGGCCGCGGTGGTCTCGCGGTTCTAGGCGCGCAGTCCGGAACCGTGTGACTGCTACGGTCGCAGGTTCGAATCCTGCCTCGGGCATGGATGTGTGTGATGTCCTTAGGTTAGTTAGGTTTAAGTAGTTCTAAGTTCTAGGGGACTGATGACCACAGCAGTTGAGTCCCATAGTGCTCAGAGCCATTTGAACCATTTTGAACTTAAATAGCGGCAACATTGATGGAAACACGATGCTATGGAATCTACTACTGTCGCTGATAGCACACGTTGTTGACATGCCTACCTTACCTCCGAGCTAATGGACTCGCCCGCTCCACGTCACGGGTGTGCACTCAGTCGAGGGAAACAGTCACTTGTGAGGGAGCGGTCTAACGTAACGGCGTCACTATGTTTTCGAAACAGGAACAACTGAATTGGATCGAGATTGAATGTGCCAAAGGTCGTACAGCACGACAGGGTCATCAAGGAGTGCGGAGAATCGGTATTGCCGTAAAGAACATTGGAACGTTGGGTAAAAGCGTTCAACGAAGGTCGGAAAACTGTGGCAGACATTCATCGGGAGGGTCGTCCTAGCGTCTCTGAAGAAGTGCATGCTGTTGTCGCGTTAGTGGACTGTGATCGTCGCCATACGATTCGTGAGCTCGCCCACGAAACCGGATTAGCGCATACGACTGAGCTTCGCATCCTGAAGGAACGCCTGGGCACGCGAAAAATTGCATCGCGATGGGTTCCGCATGACTTGACGGAAATGCAGAAATGGATGCGTTACGACGTTGCTCAGACGCACTTGGAGCGCTATGAGCGCGAAGGAGTAACACTGGGTGACACATGGGCCACATCGTACGAGCCAAAACTGAAACGCCAATCCAACGAATGGAGTCATTATGGGTCGCCGCGAAAGTCAAAAGTGCGTCAGAGCCCAGTATGGTGAAAGTTATGGTGATTCTCATGTACGACTGTGGTGGTGTTACCCTAACGCATTACGTTCCTCCAAGGCAGACCGACAATGCACAGTATTACTGTTCGTTTTTCGAGTATCACCTGCGACCAGCTTTGCGAAAGAAGCGGCGTCACTTTCTGCGCAACCCACCCATCATTTTGCACTGCAATGCGCGGGCGCATACAGAGCAAGCTGCAGCTACTCTGTTCGGTCGATGGGACTGGGAAATACTGTACCATCCACCATACTCCCCGGACTTAAGGCCTTGTGACTTTGATTTGATTCCGAAAATGAAGAAACTACTTCTTGGCTTTCGCTTCAGAACCGTTCCAGAGGTTCGAAAGGCAGTAGACCGCTCCATTCGCACCAACAACAGAACAGGCTCTGATAACGGTATACTACGCCTTCCACATCGCAGACGACGGGGTCTACACAACGCTGGTGACTACTTTGAAGGGCAGTAACAGGTGCAAACATGTAACTATTTTGTATCGGTTGTGAATAAATAGTTGCCACCATTTAAGTTCCAACCTTCGTATTTTCTCAGTGCTGTCCGTCATTACTAGATCCACTCGCCTTTGTTTTTGGAAAACAATCTCTTCAACGCTTCAATCCCGAGACGCGTTCTTAGTGAACGAGCCTCGTCTTGCGCCCGCTGGCCAGAGGTCCACCGCCACGCCTGCGGTCGGGTCACGTGCCCGGCTCTGCCTATCCCCGCACTATCCCGCGCATTCGCTCTGCTCGCTACCCGTATCGGCGTGTTTTTGCGGCACAAAACCGCTGTTTGTTCTCTCTTCAGAGTTGAAAACTTTTTCCTTACGGAACTTTACAGCGCTACGCAGTCAGCAATTTTCTACCGCGTAACTTCTGCGGTCGGAGTCGGAAACGTTTCTTTGCAGGTTGATCCAACAGCGAAGAAAAGGACTCTATGTTTGCTCGAGTGATTTTCGATGGAGTTGTTTTTGCATCTGATTTTATTCTGCACGTAATTAACACGGTTTGCTATCAGTGTATTCATTCTGCACTGTTTGAAATTTGTCTGCTTAGTAACTTAATTCGTTCTCGCCTAACAAAGAAAGTAAAACATTCCTACATCTACGTACAAGCTCCCCATGCCAGAGTATGGTGGAAAGCGGAAGGTACCCAATACTACTACTATTAGCAATTTACTTTACTGTTCCACTCGAAAATAGAGCGAAGGGAAAGCACTGTCTATATGCCTCCTTGCGAAACGTAATTTCCCTTACAATATCGTGGTGCTCCGTCGCGAAATGCACGTTGGCGGAAGTACAATCCTTCTGCAGTCAGCTTCGAACACCGGTTCTCTAAATTTTTTCAATAGTGTTTTGTGCGAAAGGAACGCCATCTTCTCGCCAGGGATTCCCACCTGAGTTCAGGAATCATCTCCGTAATGCCCACGTACTGATCGAATCTACCGGTAAGACTTATCGCCTCTGAATTGCTGTCTTCCTTTAAGGGGGGTGGGACGTCAAACGGGACGATTTGGAGCGGGAGAGACACCACAGGAATTTTTAATTTCCAGTGTCTATACTTTTAAAAATAAATTCATAAAATTTTGTCAGAATGACCAGAAAGGATTCAGAATTTACACTTATAGTGGTGGAAGTTCAAAAAATATAAGAAAATAATTTATTTTTTTACATTTGTATTTCACCCTTTTTCACTTACCATGGGCTGCATTTGTTGCTATAGGTACACTTTTCTTCATAAGTAAGAGAGATTCTTCGATGAATTTTGCACAGCATACAAACCATACTTACAGGTGTATGAAATTCTACAATTTTCCAAATCTATTAAAAACTGTGATAAAAACTGAGATAATTAAGTATAAAATTTGAGTTTTTTTCTAAACAAGAAGTTTAAAATGTAACAGCACATTCATTTTTTCATAAATTAAATAATTTCTAGAGTTACATACACCTGTAAGTATGTTTTGTATGCTGTGCAAAATTCATCAAAGAATCTCTGTTACTTATGAAGAAATGTGTACCTATAGCAACAAACGCAGCCATTAGAAGTGAAAAAATTATGAACTTTCACATGTAAAAAAAATTATTTTGTTATTTTTCTGAACTTCCACTGCTATGATTGTGAATCCTAAATCCTTCCTAGTCATGCTGACAAAGTTTTATGAATTTATTCGTAAAAGTATAGACAGTGGAAATTAAAATGTCCTGTGGTGTCTCTTCTGCTCCAAGACGGCCAGTTTGACGTCCTACACCCCTTAAACCAACCTGGTGGAAATTTCGAACAATCGGGCAGTCCTCAACAATTGTTCGCTTTAGTGTTCTGTATGCGGTCTTCTTTACAAATGAACGACGCTTTACTAAAATTCTCCCGGTAACCGGAAAGCTACCATCGCTCCTCTACTACTGTATTTACGTGCTCGTTCCATTGCTTTTCCTACTCATCTGCATTAACCTGCATTTTTATACATTCAGGGAAAGCTGCCATTCATCAGACCAACTAAAAATTTTGTTTCAGCCATCTTGTATCCTCCTACAGTCACTCAACGATGACACCTTCCCCTGCACCACAGCATCATCACCAAACATAACTATTCACTCTGTCCGTCATATCATTTATGTATATAGAAAATAAGACCAGTTGTATTACACGTCCATGGAACACTCGTGACAATACCCTTGACTCCGAAGAAAACTCGCGGTCGAGGCCAACATATTGGTTTCTCTTACTTAAGAA